>NC_084827.1:92078200-92703200 GCF_033115175.1 Lepus europaeus
CAAACAAAAATCAGTGAGATATGTTTATTAAGTCTTGCTCCAGGTGGTCCCCAGACTCACCTGGAAGAAATGGGCTGTGAGCAGGATGGACACACGAGTCAACCAGGAGAGAAACTGATATGTGCATGTACAATTCTTCACCAGGGGTATCACAGGAGAACATGCTTGTCTCAAGTTATACTTGGCTCAGGAACATGGGCGTCTACTAGGGTCTGATTCTGAAATGCTTTCTATTTGGAAAAAATATTTCTTTTTTTAAAGATTTTATTCATTTATTTGAGAGGCAGACACACACACACACACACACACAGAGAGAGAGAGAGAGAGGAAGAGAGGGAGAGAGAGAGGTCTTCCCTCTGCTGGTCACTACCCTAATGGCCTCAATGGCCAGAGCTTAACTCATCCAAAGCTGGGAGCCAGGAGCCTCTTCTGGAGCACACAAGTGGGTGCAGGGGCCCAAACACCCAGGTCATTCTCCACTGGTCTCCCAAGCCACAGGCAGAGAGCTGGATCAGAAGAGGAGCAACTGGGTCATGCACTGGTGCCCTCATGGGATTCCGGTGCTACAGCCAGAAGCCCAGTCTACTATGCCACAGTGCCTGCCCGGAATACGAAAAAATTCTCTCTCAGGTTAATTCTCTCCTCAGAAGGATTGTCCATGTCACCCTCTGTTTCCTCTAGATTTCCCTTTTTATCCTGATCTCCTAGACAAGTACATAACAGCTCACTTACTCTTCATGCAGCAATTATTGACCAAGTGCTTACTATATGCTGGGTACCATGTTGCATGTTAGGGATCTGCGGTCCTTCCCTAAGAACGACAGTTAACAGAGCTTTGGCACCACACAACTAGAATCAACTTGTTACCACACAAATGGCAAATGATTCCATGGTGTAAAAGGAAAAGATGTTTAAAGAGAGTAATTGGAAGCTGTCCTTGGGTTGGAAGCAGGAAAACACTTTATGGAAAGATAATGTTTAAGCTGAGAAAGAAGGCTGTCAAGGAACCAGGTGTGAGGAGAATGTATGGGCCCAGGTAGGAGGTGTGGGGTAGGAGTAGAGACAAAGAAGATGAGGCCAGCGCCATGGCTTAACAGGCTAATCCTCCGCCTTGCGGCACCAGCACACCCGGTTCTAGTCCCGGTCAGGGCACTGGATTCTATCCCGGTTGCCCCTCTTCCAGACCAGCTCTCTGCTATGGCCCGGGAAGGCAGTGGAGGATGGCCCAAGTCCTTGGGCCCTGCACCCACCTGCATGGAAGACCAGGAGAAGCACCTGGCTCCTGGCTTCAGAACAGCACGATGAGCCGGCCGCAGCGGCCATTGGAGGGTGAACCAATGGCAAAAAGGAAGATCTTTGACTCTGTCTCTCTCTCTCACTATCCACTCTGCTTGTCAAAAAAAAAGAAAAAAAAAAAGACAAAGAATATGAAAAAAGATTCAAAACAAAAGAATCACATTTGCAATATTCCCCAAAGGCATTTTATAGAAACTAAACAAAAGCCAGAAGGAATAAAACCTGCCAAACAACCAAGAAATAAACAAACCAGGATACGTGGGACATGGTGAAGCAGTAAGCAGAGGGAGGTGAGATTGCAGGCCTTCAGGGACCACTTTTATTTTTTTTTGAAGATTTATTTATTTATTTATTTATTTGACAGGCAGAGTTACACAGAGAGAGGGAGAGACAGAGATGGAGAAATATCTTTCATCTGTTGATTCATTTCCCAAATGTCCACAAAAGCCAAGCCTGCGCCAGGCCCACGCTAGGAATCAGCAGCTTCATCTGGGTCTCCCATGTGGGTGCAGGTGCCCGTGTACATAGACCACTGTCCACTCCTCTCCCAGAAGCATTTTCAGGGAGCTGGATGGGAAGCAGAGCACCTGGGACATAAATCAGCACAGATAGGGATGCCAGCATCACAAGTGGCAGCGTAACCCGCTACACTACAATGCCAACTCCAGGGACAACGTTTTTAAGGGCATTTGTTCCATGTTTCCATCTCACTGTAAGTGATAGACATTCGTGATAGAGGGAAGTGCAATGGTCAGGAATATTGCTTTTAAAAGATTACTCTGTGGAGATCAGAAATTGGCCAATGTGAATGTGGAGAGGTAGTTACTGTGGAAGTCCAGGTGAAAGACCATGAGGAGATGGAACAAAAATAGACTAGGATAAGCTATGAAGCAGAATATCAGTACAATCAAAGGAGCAATCAGTGAATCCCAAAGGACCATTAGGGAACATTCTGGCATTTTGAAAAGTATTCAGGTGGTGGTGACATGATGTTGTCCTGAAGAAGAAGTTGATTGAATTGCATGCCTCAGTTGCATGCATTTCATGTTCCTTATGCCTGTAGGCTATAGTTGAGCAAAGAAGGTTCTAAGTGGTGTGGCAGCTGAGTGCGTATCAGTGCCCTGTTTTTGGCTAGGAAAGCTGAGAAGGGGAAGGTGAGGAATCAAGAGACACATTTTGGTGTGTGCGTGCTGAGGCCCGTGGGAGTCACTGGAGGGGATGCATCACAGGAGCAGCTGTGTCTGTGCGTCTGGCACTTAGTGGAGAGACCTGGGGATAAATATTATGGACTCTTCTCATTTTCGGAATTTTACTGCTCATTCTGAGGGAAATCAGATAGGAAATAATAAACATACCTTCTGAAAAAACAAACAGTGGGAAGCCAAACAGGTTCCTACCATCTTAAGAAGTTTTTACACAGATTATCTCCGGTTTCTACTGAAATTCCAAAGGGCTCTTGGTAACCAGAAGCCCTCCTGGGCTTTCACTCCATGTCACGTTGCTGACTTTTCTGGCAGCAGAGAAATGACTCCTAAGGATCATTTTTAAAAATCATGACTTACCTAGATTTTAGTTTTGTTCAAAACCTTTCACAGAACCACAATGCAACTGCTTATGCTTGTAATTGTGAAGAAATCAGATAAAACACAGGCCAAACATCTCAGCATTACGACTTCCAAACTTTTGAAAAAAAAATTATCAGGAAAAAAACTCAGTTCAAGAATTTTAAGATCTAAAGGATACAGTAAGTTACGATGTGAACTTTGTTAATTTAATATATGTTAGCTATCAATTAGTACAACATACCTGTACCTGTATCTCTTACATTCACACATATTTTTCTAGACTTGGAATTATACTAGGGGGCATTGCAAATATCTAGATAATTAAAATAAAATTTATTGAGTTTTACTAGTCATATGAATGACTTATAATCATCTTCCATGAAATTAACTAAATTATTATTTTATGTCTTACGTATTACTCTGTATCACAAATGCTTTGAAGACCAGTGAATCTCAGATACAATAAAAAGTTAAAGTAGATATGCACTTTTGATTTCTACCCTTTCACACATACATGCAACTTTTATCCCTGAAATGTGTCAGCAACTGTATGAGGTGAAGTTTATTGTAAAAGTGGTTTAGAAATATAAACCCTGCTAAGAATCTGGTCCATGAAGAAATACATATGAAAACAGATCTGCCACCCACTGAACAGAGTGCATGTCCAATCTGCAGGTCATTATAATGATTTCAGAATGGGTTGACAGAAAATTGTATGGAGAGTCAAACACAACATTTAAGCTGCCTGGGAGTTAATCATGGCGTAAGACACATGGTGATTTCTGTGGGGCTGGGAGAATAATTTTCTGGCCCATCACCATCCAGTTTACACCAAGTCACTTGAGACACAAGAACATTTCTGAGACTTCTACATCCCAATAAATTATACAAATGATCTGTCAGAAGCAAGCTTGATTTAATAGGCACCAGTGCTAGGCAAGACACCCAAGGGAGCAAACAGAAACCACTGATAGAAAATACAGAAAAGACTGGAGAGCACAAATTCAACAAGAAAAGCTACAAGAGCCATATAGCACCATACAGGGAATATGGCAGTCCTGTCTCTAGGCATATTCACACTGTGTGCACCAGCCCAGACTCCTTTAGGGAAAAGGGGAAATATCATGTAGGTGTTCAGGGCTTAGAAGAGAAGAG
The DNA here is from genome assembly GCF_033115175.1 of Lepus europaeus. Classification (NCBI taxonomy): domain Eukaryota; kingdom Metazoa; phylum Chordata; class Mammalia; order Lagomorpha; family Leporidae; genus Lepus; species Lepus europaeus. The sequence goes on from NC_084827.1 coordinate 92,082,217, forward strand.
ATAGGGATGAAGTTTTTCAGTTAAAGTGATGATAGAATTAAAGACATCATCAAAACCATTGAATTTCTGAATAGCTACTGGAGTTCTAAGAAATAAGGCTAAACTAAGAGCATAAAAAAATCTCAAATTCAGTTCAAGAGTGAGAGAAAGATGTACAAACTCACATGTAGTAGCACACAGACATCCAGAACAGTGTAGAAAGGACTGACCAATTGAACTGGAAGCTAGACTGTTATGGGTAGAATACTGACTAAACCTCTTCCTAACCAGCTAGCTGTGGCAAAACTATGGCTGTTCTCTGCAGCTTAGCTTCTTGGCCTGTAATATGAGCATATTAGTAAGACCTTTCACATGAAGTTATCTTTTTTAAATTTTTTTTAATTTTTTATTTCATAAATGTGAATTTACAAAGTACAACTTTTGTATTGTTGTGGCTTCCCCCCCAAACTCCCTCCCTCCCGTGGCCCTCCCCTCTCCCTCTCCCATCCCACGCTTTATCGAGTTTCATTTTCAATTACATGAAGTTATCTTGAAGATTAGATGATTTAATTTTTTGAAAAGCACTTTAAATAATATTTGTTCAAAAATTAGGCTATCAACTAATGTTGGATATTGTGATACAACAATTAAAACAATGTGCTTAGTAACTATTGTTGTCATGAGCTTAATTCATGGTTTACAGGAAGGCAAAAAGTATCAGTTTATAAATCTTTGTTTTCACATGCTTCATTTTCTATTGAAAACCAAGGGTGACATTTCATTTGAGACAGTCTTGCTCCTTCTCTCTATTCACTGAACTTGAAGGAAATCTGTGGCTCTGCCATTGCTGTCTCAACCATTCTAGAGATGTACAAACATGTAATACACAAATATGTTTACAAACCTTGTGCTATGCTATGTATCAGGGTATAAATTGTAATAAAATTAGATTCCAGCCCTTATGTCCCTATAATAAGTTATGTCACAACCAAGTGAGTCCAAGGTTGTGTAAGTGGGTAAAAAACAGGGTAAATGGCTGGCCGTGCTACCTGACCTACAGTACTTGTTCAAGGAACAAGTTTTCTTCCAGTGTTATTTTATAAGCATTAATAACTCTCCAGAACATCTTTGAATTAGCCAGTACTTCATACTTGAAATATATAAAAGGTAAATGAAGAATTTTCAGTATTGATTCATATTTTCAAGCTCTACTATCTACTGTCTAGTGAGTTGAAAAAATTTTGTTTTCCTTTGTACTAAAGACTTCCTTTGGTGGCTCCTCACATAGAAAGGAAATAAGATGCAGCTATGACCTATTATGTCATTTTATGGATATTTTTTCTCATATAACATTGTTCTTCATAGAACAATTGCCTAATTGTAGCTGACGTATGTCAGGATGTTTCCTTAACTAACTTTGAAAATTTAAATGATGTCAGATTTTTGTGATTAAAGTATTTACTTATTTGAATAATGAACATACTTAGAATGGAAAACAATAATTTAGTTTTTGGTAAACTCATTGCTATAAGAGTTATATTTAGAAATATAAGTAGAAGATAAATGGTAAATGTGACTTTATTGTCTCAATCTGAAATGAATATTAGCAGAAAGTTTTTGTCCATTTCAGAATATCTTGAATATTTGTTACTATATTTGTTACTATATAAATCAAAATCAAAGTGACACACTTTTTTTTTTTTTTTTTTGACAGGCAGAGTGGATAGTGAGAGAGAGAGACAGAGAGAAAGGTCTTCCTTTTTGCCTTTGGTTCACCATCCAATGGCCGCTGCAGCTGGCGCACCATGCTGATCCGAAGCCAGGAGCCAGGTGCTTCTCCTGGTCTCCCATGCGGGTGCAGGGCCCAAGCACTTGGGCCATCCTCCACTGCCTTCCTGGGCCATAGCAGAGAGCTGGTGTGGAAGAGGGGCAACCGGGATAGAATCCGGCGCCCCAACCGGGACTAGAACCCGGTGTGCTGGTGCCGCAAGGCGGAGGATTAGCCTGTTAAGCCATGGCGCCAGCCCAAGTGACACACTTAACAATTGCTCAAAAAAAAAAAAAAAAAAAAAAAAAAAATAAAAGGAACATCCAAAAGCATAATTCAAACAAGAAATGAGTAAATGTTGATCGTAGTTTCTCAGTTCTAACATTGTATGCACTTAATACTTTCAAGAATGGAAAGTGGTAACTATCAGGCTAAACTAATAACCTATTATGCAGAAAGCTCAAAACAGAGTTAAATTTATTTTTGTGATGGAGCTTGGCAACTTCTACTGAATCTAGTATTTTATGTCAACTGTCACAGTCCTTTCATATTTTTAATTTCTTTTTTTTTCTTTTTTATTAAACTTTTATCTAATGAATATAAATTTCCAAAGTACAGCTTATGGATTACAATGGCTTCCCCCCTCCTATAACTTCCCTCCCATTCTAAAATTCATTCATTTATTAACTAATTCGACAGATCTCTCTCTATATATACATGTACATATTTATATATGTATGCGTATCTGTACCCTTTATCAAGTGTGTACACTGCAGTGGGATCCAAATTGCAGAAGAAAGCAAGGCAAACACAAACATCTGTCTAATTGGAGCTGACACTCTTCTTCCTGAAATTTTGCTCTAAGTTCTGTTGGAAACAGAGTCCATTGCACTCAAGGCAAGAAAGGTTTGCAAGGACAAATGTATTGGCATACATTTCATGTGCTGCTGTGTCACTATCATAGAAATAAAGTTATTTATAATAAAAATTATATTCTTCATTTATGGAACATCTTTTTTGTATTAGATCATGAACTAAACATTTCACGTTATCTAATGAGTTATATCATAAGTACTTTTATTTTTTATTTTTTAAAGATTTATTATTTATTTGAAAGTCAGAATTACACAGAGAGAGGAGAGGAAGAGAGAGAGAGGGAGAGGTCTTCCATCCAATGGTTCACTCCTCAATTGGCCGCAACGGCCGGAGCTGTGCCATTCCGAAGCAGGAGTCAGGAGCTTCTTCCAGGTCTCCCACGTGGATGCAGGGGCCCAAGGACCTGGACTATCCTCTACTACTTTCCCAGGCCATAGCAGAGAGCTGGATTGGAAGTGGAGCAGCCAGGTCTTGAACCGGAGCCCATATGGGGTGCCGGCACTGCAGGCAGCGGCTTTACCCACTATGCCACAGCACCGGCCCCGTTAAGTATTTTTATTTTACTCTTAAGGAAAGTCGGTGTTGCCCAAGCTCACACAACTCTTAAATAACATTGTATGGATTTTAACACAAGCCCATGTTGTTTATCATACTGAATAAGTTTCCTGATGCAAGAGATCACATAATAAATTTCTAAAAAATAAACCTTTGTGTATTAAGAGCTCATGAGATATTAAAAGAAATCTTAAGAGCTCTGTTAGAAAACCTGGGCAGACGGCTGCAGAATTAGCATTTGTACAAGCAACTAAGGGTGGTACAATATAATCTTACGGTTGCATGTGATGGCCATAACCCTTGACAAAGGAAAATTTGGGTGGCCAAAGGAGAAAACCTTGTTCAAGAGATTGAGAAGGAGATGCAGCATTCTTAAGCTCTCTCTCACTTTGCTTTTCAACATTCTGTTGAATTATTTCATGGCATGTGTGGAGTCATTCAAAGATCATCTGGTTAGAGAGTTGTTTTCTCACTCTTTTTCCAGGCAACTCCCATCACGTATGTGTAACTGATTTTCTGACCCTGTCTAAGGGAAGATGTATGAAAATAGTCTCATTCTTTCCAAGTTGTTGAAAAGAATTCCAAATGAAGGAGGTCAGTAACTCAAAGGGCATGGATGGGACAGCTGTGGACTAAGTGACAGGTGCTTTGTGCGTCAGTAATAGCTGGATTCCATCTCGAGGACTGCATTCTTTGAAATGTCTGAATACTCACATCATGATCGATGGTACTTATTTTGGGGACACATAAATTAATCACAGAGGATTTCTATTTTGTCTATTTTGAGTACCTTTACTAAGCCTCTTGGAAATGTGAACTTAAAATTCTGGGTAATTTAAAAACAAAACAAAACTGAGTAAAAAGATCTTCTGAGCCAAAATGAAAGTAAGGAAACTATGGGTGTAGTATCAAAGGCAAAGAGAAAATCAGGGATCTCGAAAGCTGTGCAAGCATCAAGCTTGGCTTTGCTCCAAGGGATAAACTTAGATTTGGAACATCCATTCTGATGATCGCAAAAGAAATAAGCCTCGAGGTATAGCTATGGACACAGGGAGAAATTCTCTTATGCCAATCCTGTTGTTTCCTTCTCCAAATAAATCAGGGCCACAACCAGATGGCAAAGAGGAAGGTGTAGAACACAGTGGTTATGGGTCTGGGATTTGCCTGTTCTGTCTCATATCTATATAATAGAAGCACTTCCATTACGTTCTTGTCTTTCTACCATCAGGGTCCCACAGGAGCCCATCAGACTTTCTGACAAGTGCACTGATAGCAGTGTGTGTGTGACTGTGTCCCAGATTGTGCACAATGGACAATGCAAATCAAGAATGCAGAGTCATACACAATGGACCTCCCAGAGACAAGCCCGAGTGCTAGTCCTTTACTGATTAGAAAAATCACAGCTGCCACCGCACAGGTGGTTAACCTGATTTGATGCCTGGCAGCATTTACACTGTGATCTGATTTTCCCTGAGCAACAACCTCAGATTCTTGGCAGAGTTTCTTTGTAGGGCTTTTGTAATTGGCCTTCCCCTTCACTATATAAGTCCCTGGACTCCACATATTTGTATTGGAGTGACAGAGAATAACACTAATTCAGGCCCTTTACATACTGACACTATGAGATCCTGAACACATCTGGTAGGTACTATCATCAAAACTTTACTAATATTGAAAGCAAGGCTCAGAGAGATCACAGAACCAACCAAAACTGCACAGCCAATTGCTAAGTAAGTGAGGATTCCAGTGTTGTCCTATGTGACCACAAAGCCTGTACTCCTTAGTGCCACAACACAGAACATGTACCCAGGTGGCAGCCTCGTTGTAAGCTACACTGCACAGAAACTGGCAGCACTGTCCCTTGGAAACAGTAAGTAGTGTCTGCTCCTGGGTCAATATCCTAACAACTCCACCACTCAGTAAGAGCAAGAATCTTAATCTAGTTGAGATTGTTAATGGCAAACTGAAAGCATTCAGGATACTTTAGATAAATGGGATTCTTAAAATTCTGTGGTTTTATTGTTTCCATGTTATTATTTATTTAGCAGCTAGATGTTTTATAAAAAATATGCCACTTACAATGATCTCAGGAAAAACATTTTAAAGTTAATTGAATAAAGACCACATCCGGAGAAGTGAGTAAGCTCTAAGGCTTCAAACTCCTCCAGGACATAGAGCGTCCTCATGATTCATAGGGAATGTAGCACCAACTCCCAGGGGTCTATGTGGGTAAATCATTTCATTTTTCTGATTGTGTTAATATTCAACTGCCAGTGAGAAGGGCAATTCTTTGGCTTCTTGAGGCTACAGAGAACATTTCTGGAAACCTACTCATCCTCACTTATTACCTTTCTCAAAAACCATGCAGCTGACTTGAATATAATCTATTGAATTATGTTTGGGAAGAGCGCTGAGAAAGCTGAACCGATGATCCTCCAAAGTCTGCTCGTCACCTGCTGTGAGTTTCTGAATCATGCCATGCAGAATAAAGAACTGCCAGGAGTGTCTCAGACATAGTGTCAAAAGTGTCTGATTTAATTGTTAGTGTAAGGATTTAAGAGGCTGTTTTTCCCTGGTGCTAACACCTCTCATTGATTCTGGAACATTTCCATTTGTTGTTTAACAGAAACAGCCCCGGTATTTATAGCCCTCTCACTCTAGAAGGGAAGCATTTGCAATTTGCACTTTCAATTTTGACTCCTAGACTTTTTCTTTAAACACCCTTCAAATGGGTGTCAGACAGCAATTGAATGAAGGCTGTGCTAGGGATTGCACATAGCAGTTCTCATCCCTATAGGCACACATTGCGGAAGGACTTCATGATCCTTTGCTAATTCAAATATAAATGGATGAGCCCCAGTTAACCCTAACACGATGGCTTGTGGGTTGGATAGATCTGTGTGGTGCATGCTCATGTGTGCATCCCTGCATGCTGTGGTTGGAGTTGTACCTTAAGGTAGATTGCCTTGTCTTAAGGTGGTCACATCCCTATGTATTTGTATCCTGTTCCACATGTTTTTTTTTAGGATGTGATATTAGCAGGAGTCTTTATTCCTTACTCTTTAACTTGAGGGGGTTTTTGCACATTTTTTGACCAATCAGATGTGCAAGAATCGTTGCTACTTGCGTCCCAAGGCACAGTCCCAACACACAATACACATTCTGCCTGTGCTTCTTGGTATTTCTCTCAATTCTGCCCTTAGAACTCAGTAATCATATTCTGATGAAGCCCTGGCCACATGGATAGGCCATAGGTTGCTGTTCTGGCTACAAGTCCCAGGTAAATACCTACTGATAATCGACTTTGGCAGCATGAAAGATCCTGAGCTGGAAGTATCTGAATTAGGCAGGTGTACTCTAGTAGGCCAGACCTACGAGATGAGCCCCTGGAAAATCCAGATGCCGAATGGTTTACTGATGGCAGCAGCTATATGAAGGAAGGAGTTAGAAAGGCAGGCTATGCTGTAGTGGATCTTACTCAGACAATAGAAGCCCAAGCACTACCACACAATACTTTAGCCCAAAAGGCGGAGCTTATTGGATTGATTAGGGCTTTACAACTGGGAAAAGGTTAGCGAGTTAATATATATACAGATATGCTTTCCTTGTGTTACATGCACACGCAGCAATCTGGAAAGAGAGGGGCTTACTGACTGCAAAGAATTCCCATTAAATATGGAAAAGAGATACTGGCTCTACTTCAGACAGTACTGGAGCCATTAGAAGTGGCCATCATCCACTGCAAGGGACATCAGAAGGGAGATAATTATGTTAACCAGAGAAATGCACTAGCAGATAGAGCAGCTACACAGGAAAGTTTGGAAATTGCCCTTATACATCAATCTGTGGAAGTAGCTAAGGAATATTACTATACAAAGCCTGAGAATGAATGGGCCCAACAGTGAGGCTATACTAAAAATGCAAATGGATGGTGGATGCTAAATCACAGAATTATGCTACCAATGGCCACCTAATGGAAAATTACACAATTCTACCCACTTGCGAAGAGATGCCTTAGTACAACTGGTCTCCCAAGCTTTTGGAGGAAAGGGACTAAATACTGTCAAAAAGTGGAAGACCATGCCTTTGCCATGCCCTGTGTGACCTCATGCCCCTACCTGGCCACACCTGGGTGCCCACCAGCCAATCAGATTAATTAACCACTCCCCTTTGGAAGTGGGTTAAAAGCCAGGACACAGTGTGTCCCAACCTGCTCTTTTTCCCTGGCCTCTTGCTAGGAAGGGGCTTGCTATAGCCCTGCACTGCCAGGGCGCATGGCCTTTGTGCCATGTGCTCTAGGCTTCCTGGCCTAAATGCTCATCCACGTGGCTGGCTCCTGGTGCTCAGTATGAACCCCTATTCACCTCTCTCTCCTAAATAAGGCTCTTACTCTCCTGTGCATCTTTCTCACTAAATAAAAGCATAAAACGTACCATGCTGCCTCATTTATCTGTGCCGGTATTTAGAATTCTTCTCTAAATATTAGGCAAGAACGCTCTTGGGCTTATTAGTATTGGGGATTTAGTAATAAGCCTGTGGTGAAATAGTAAGGCACCCCAAATTCTGGTAGCACATGTGGCACCCAGGATAGCATTTCTAGGAAACTTTAAGGGGCCACATTTCAGTGTAAATTTTAGGGGGTCTTGTCTGATTTCATATCCAGTCATGCCACACCCTAGCATATAGAAATTATGAGAAATAATAAATATTATTGTTTTAAGTCATGTCATCTTGGGGAGATTTGTTATGATACCACAGAAAGCTGGATTAATTTCACATGCTTCCTAATTTAGTCATCAATCTGTTCACAAATAGATTTTTCTTATTTGGAAATGGCACATGCTTAAACAGTAATTCTGCATCTATCTTTTGTTATCAATGAACCTGTTAAAATAATAGCATTTATTTAAAAATAGTAGTGAGTACTTACTATAAGCCAGGCATTGTTTTAAACAGTTTACATATATTAACATATGCATTCTCCAAATCCTTTGACCCTTCTGAAAGCTCCTGGTGAGATTTGGTTATCATTGTGATGGTGTTGAGAGGTGTGGAGTCTTACCTTACACTTTACACAAAAACCCACTCAACATGGATTAAAGATCTAAATCTATGACCCAACACCATCAAATTATTAGAGATCATTGGAGAAACACTGCAAAATATTGGCACCAGCAAAGACTTCTTGGAAAAGACCCCAGAAGCACAGGCAGTCAAAGCCAAAATTGACTATTGGGATTGCATCAAATTGAGAAGTTTCTGTACTGCAAAGAAACAGTCAGGAAAGTGAAGAGGCAACCGACAGAATGAGAAAAAATATTTGCAAACTATGCTACAGATAAAGGATTAATAAGCAGAATCTACAAAGAGATCAAGAAACTCCACAACATCAAAACAAACAACCCACTCAAGAGATGGGCCAAGGACCTCAATAGACATTTTCAAAAGAGGAAATCCAAATGGCCAACAGTCACATGAAAAAATGTTCAAGATCACTAGCCATCAGGTAAATGTAAATCAAAACCACAATGAGGTTTCACCTCACCCCAGTTAGAATGGCTCACATACAGAAATCTACCAACAACAGATGCTGGCGAGGATGTGGGCAAAAAGAGACACTAACCCACTGTTGGTGGGAATGCAAACTGGTTAAGCCACTATGGAAGTCAGTCTGGAGAATCCTCAGAAACCTGAATATAACCCTACCATACAACCCAGCCATCCCACTCTTGGGAATTTACCCAAAGGAAATTAAATTGACAAACAAGAAGCCATCTGCACATTAATGTTTATTATAATAGCTAAGACCTGGAATCAACCTAAATGCCCATCAACAGCAGACTGGATAAAGAAATTATAGGATATGTACTCTATAGAATACTATAAAGCAGTAACAACAATGAAATCCAATCATTTGCAACAAGATGGAGGAATCTGGAAAACATCATGCTGAATGAAATAAGTCAGTCCCAAAGGGACAAATATCAAATGTTCTCCCTGATTGGTGACAACTAACCAAGCACCAAAAAGGAAACCTGTTAAAGTGAAATGGACACTATGAGAAATGGTGACTTGATCAGCCCTTGCCCTGACTGTTGATGAACAACTTAATACTTTAACCTTTTAGTATTTTTTTGGTTGTTCTACTTAATACGATTGGTTGAATTCTGTAATTAATACACAGTTATTCTTAAGTGTTGAAACTTAACTGAAAAGTGAGCCCTGTTATATATAAGAGTGGGAATAAGAGAGGGAAGAGATGTAGAATTTAAGACATGCTCAATCGGACTTGCCCCAAATGGTAGATTTAGAAACATACCAGGGGATTCCAATTCAATCCCATCAAGGTTGCATGTACCAATGTCATCTCACTAGTCCAAGGGATCAATTTCTGTTCACAATTGATCATAATGATATGAGTAAGAGTCAAAGGGATCACATAAACAAGACTAGTGTCTGAAAATACTAACTGATAGAATAAAAAAAAAAGGGGAGAGAACAATCCAACATGGGAAGCGGGATACACAGCAGACTCATAGAATGGCAGATGTCCTAAACTGCACTCTAGCCTCAGAATCAGCCCTTAAGGCATTTGGATCTGGCTGAAAACCCATGAGAATATTTCAGGCATGGAAAGCCAAGACACTCTGGCCAAAAAAAAAAAAAAAAAAAAAAACAAAAAAACCTAAATGAAAGGTCTCTGCGAGTGAGATCCCAGTGGATAGAACAGGTCATCAAAGAAGGAGTTACCTTTCTCTGAAGGGAGGAGAGAACTTCCATTTTGACTATGACCTTGTCTAAATATGGTCAGAGTCGGCAAACTCAAAAAGCTTCCATAGCCTTGGCAACTCATGAGTAGGGCCTGGGGTGATTACTGATGCCATAAACAAGAGTGTCAATTTGTTAAGTCAACAACAGGAGTCACTGTGCTCTTAGTCCTCATGTAGAGCTCTGTCCTAATGTGCTGTACATTGTGATTTAATGTTATAACTAGTACTCAAATAGTATTTTTCACTTTGTGTTTCTGTGTGGATGCAAACTGTTGAAATCTTTACTTAATATATGCTAAACTGATCTTCTGTATATAAAGAGAATTGAAAATGAATCTTGATGTGAATGGAAGGGGAGAGGGAGCAGGAAAGGGGAGGGTTGCGGGTGGGAGGGAAGTTATGGAGGGGGGAGAGACATTGTAATCCATAAGCTGTACACTGGAAATTTATATTCATTAAATAGAAGTTAAAAAACAAACAAACAAACAAAAAAACTAGAGTCATTTGGGTCATTAAGAAGAAGCAATGCTGGCTGGCGCCACGGCTCACTAGGCTAATCTTCCGCCTTGCAGCACTGGCACACCGGGTTCTAGTCCCGGTCGGGGCACCGGATTCTGTCCCGGTTGCCCCTCTTCCAGGCCAGCTCTCTGCTATGGCCTGGGAGTGCAGTGGAGGATGGCCCAAGTCCTTGTGCCCTGCACCCCATGGGAGACCAGGAGAAGCACCTGGCTCCTGCCATCGGATCAGCGCGGTGCGCCGGCCGCAGCGCGCCAGCCGCGGCGGCCATTGGAGGGTGAACCAACGGCAAAGGAAGACCTTTCTCTCTGTCTCTCTCTCTCACTGTCCACTGTGCCTGTCAAAAAAAAAAAAAAAAAAAGAAAGAAAGAAAGAAGAAGCAATGCCTTCCTGGGGATGGGGCCTGGATTAGTTACTGCCAGAGCAGGTGGTTCCTAAGAGTTGGTCTATTTCATTACTTCTCACTTACCCTTCTAATTTCCCTCTGTGAGATGAAGCTGCACGAGGCCCACATCAGATGCTGAGTCCACGCTCTTGGACCTTGCAGGCTCCAGAACCATGAGTCCAAATAAATTTCATTTTTTAATAAATTATCCAGTCGGTGGTATTTTGTCATAGCAACATAAAATGAATTAAAACAGAGGAGAGATGGGAAAAATCCAAAAGAACATTTGTTTCCTTGGAAATTATGATCAGAGGGAGCCTTGATGGAGACACTAAAGGCTACAAAAATCACAAATGTTTATAAATCACCCCAGAGCTCATGTAAAATCACTATATCGGATGACTGGTTGCCTACAGTTTTTATTGCACTGAGTTCTGAGGATTTATAAGAGGAGGAGTGAAGCTACCAAACACAGCTTTCCTCTAAGATGCTTCAAAAGACTGCTCATCTGAGGCAAAATTGCAGATTTTGCAATTGCTTTTGTAATTGCAGATGGACTCCTTTAGATAAAGAGGATGTTTGTACAAAGCTGTTCACTGGGCTCTGTGGTGGGTGGAAAGCCTGGCCAAACAATAGCTGGTGCTTTGTGACTCAGAATCTCAAGACAGCAAGGCATCCTGTGAGGACTAGAGGCATTGCTGAGGTCCCAAGGATTCTCAAGCCTGGTGATGCAAAGTAGTGGCCAAGAGACCGCTAAATGGAAAGCAATCTGGGGTCTTAATAGATTTCTCTACTCTTTTCTGAAAAATAGTATCACTTCCTTTCATGTAATTATCTAGCTAGAAATCTTACTTCAGTAGCCTCTACATTTCTTTAAAAATTTCCAAAAATTTCAGTATGGTGTTTTATGACAACTATGGCTAAGAATAAGCAGATAAAGGCTGGGGATTTTAAGGTGTCCTGCAATTCTTTCTTTACCAAACAATTCCTAAGATGAAACTGCTCTTGGCAGTTTCCTCCAATCTCCTGAAATGGAAAAGATGACAGTGTCTTTTAAATAAAAATGTCCCAAAATTAAGCTTGTTAAAATGGAGAATGTGCTTTTTGATTCAATAATTATACTGTGTGCAAACACCCAAATAAAGAACTGTACTCTGAAGATTTTCTTGAAAATACATGAAGCACATTTATAAAAAATGTGTGTGTGGGATTGCTGCTGTGGCATAGTAAATGAATCCTCTTCCTACAGTGATGACATCCCATATGGGTGCCAGTTCTAGTCCTGGCTGCTCCTATTCAATTCCAGCTCTCTGCTGTGGCCTGGGCAAGCAGTAGAGGATGGCCCAAGTGCTTGGGCCCCTGCACCTGCATAGCAGACCTGGAAAAACTTCTGGCTCCTGGCTTTGGATTGGCCCATCGCCAGCTGTTGCTGCCATTTGGGGAGTGAACCAGTGGATGGAAGACCTTTCTCTCTCTCTCTCTCTCTCTCTCTCTCTCTCTCTCACTGTCTGTAACTCTACCTCTCAAATAAATAAATATTAAAAAAAGTGTGTGTGATATGACTGGATGCTCACATTTATGTGTTTTCATCACTGTATTGTTTATGAAACATTAAAGTTAGACACAACCAAACCAAAGTCCATCAATAGAGTTTAAGCAGAATACTGGACTGTAACATAGCACTCTGAAACCTTTTTTTTTTTTTTTTTTTTGACAGGCAGAGTTAGTGAGAGAGAGAGATAGAGAGAAAAGTCTTCCTTTCGTTGGTTCACCCCCCCAAATGGCCGCTACGGCCTGCACTGCGCCGATCTAAAGCCAGGAACCAGGTGAGGTGCTTCCTCCTGGTCTCCCATGTGGGTACAGGGCCCAAGCACTTGGGCCATCCTCCACTGCCTTCCCGGGCCACAGCAGAGAGCTGGACTGGAAGAGGAGCGACCGGGACAGAACCGGCACCCCAGCTGGAACTAGAACCTGGAGTACCAGTGCCTCAGGTGGAGGATTACCCTAGTGAGCCACGGCGCTGGCCATCTGAAACCATTTTAAACATGAATCAGCTATATCAATTAGCTATAAAATAAAGAATATACAGGGGAAAGAGTGACACAAGTATAATTTATGCCTTCTCCTCTGTAAGATATTTTAGAAATCAATTGGTTAAATTTTGAGAAAGTCTGGAAGGTGGGGTGGGAGCAATTGAAAGATTTTATTGCTCAGATTGTAGTTTCTGTACTTTTTTACATTGTCTAACCTAATACATTATTAATTCAATTTTATAAAAATATAAGCAAGATTTATCTGGGCAGGAAAGTTATAGTCCAAGTCTCGTTTTCTTCTTTGCATTTCTTTGTATTAAAAAAGCAATTATTAGTGTTTATCTGAAAATAAGTATATCTTATTCTTTTGCTTGTACCTTGAAAATCAAATTTAAATTTCTCTATAAAAGGGATTCAAAAAGTTCCTGGAAAATTTGTATTACTTTTTAATTCTATTTACATGAACTTTTAAAAGTCTTTCCATACAATTAAAGACTGCCAGATTAAAAAAAAATTAAGAAAACTTATTTTTGAAGATTAGGAGAATATAAGGATGGGGCACTTATGCTCTCTTCATAAGCTTGTCTTCAAGTGGCAATGGCTTTCTAGTTGGTCTCTTGATAAGACTTTGCTGATTATATCACTTCACATCTGAGGGTGATTCAGACACCTTTAATTAAACACTTGAAAAAATTAAATGTATATATCCACATTAAATACATACAATATATACAAATGTGTATATTTAAATACATACATATATACAAATATATGTACGTATATATTTATAATACAATGACAGTTCAAAAAACCTGGTGGCAATATTTACTAAACATTTTATTTATTTTCTGAAAAATTGTTTATTTTACTATCAATGTTTAAAATATACAAATGTTTTTATGTTATATGTATTTTGATAAAATATATAATACATATGAATAATTAGATGATTATAACAGTAACATATTAACAGATCCATTACTTCACACAGTTACAGATTTTGTTATTTTAAAAATTATGTATTTAGGGGCCAGTGTTGTGGTGTAGGGGTAAAACACCACCATCAACAGCAGCATCCCAGATGAGTGCTTGTTTTTGTCCTAGCTGCTCCACTTTTCAACCACCTCCCTGCTAATATGCCTGGGAAAGCTGCTGAAAATGGTCCCAGTGCTTATATCTCTGCACTCATGTGGGAGGCCCCAAAGACTCTCCTAGCTTCTGGCTTCAGACTTGTCCAATCTTATTATGATCATTTGGAGAGTAAATCAAAAGAAGGAAGATCTCCCTCTCTCTGTCACTCTGTCTTTTAAGTAAATAATTTTTTTTAAAAAAAATGTGTTTTAAGTTATTTTTATTTCCTTGAAAGTCAGAGACATAGGGAGTGACCTTCCATCCACTAGTTGACTTTCCCAATATAAGTTTTAAAGAACTCTCCATACTCTTTTCCACAGCACCTGGAATAACTTACATCCCCCCAACAGTCTAGAGGAGTTCCCATTCTCTACATCCTTGCCAGCATTTATTACTTCCAGTGTTTTTGATATAGCCATTGTGACAGGGGTCAGGGGATATCACATTGAGGTTTTGATTTACATTTCCCTGATGGCTATGTAATGTGGAGCATTTTTTATATATCTGTTAGTCATTTGTTTCCTTCTTTTGAGAACTGTCTATTGAGGTCCTTTGCCCATTTCTTAACTGAATTTTTTGTTGTTTTGCTTTTTGAGTTGTTGATGCATTCTGGATATTAATCCTTTGTTGGATAAGTAGCTTGTAAATATTTTCTCCCATTCTGCTGATGTCTCTTCACTCTATTAATTGCTTCTTTGGTTGTGCAGTAGTTTCGGAGTTTGATATAATCACAGTTGTCTAAATTTGCTTTTGTTGCTTATGTTTTTGGGGCCTTATCCAAGAAGCCATCACCTTCACCAATGTTTGAAGTATTTGTTCTATGTTTTCTTTTTTTTTTTACTTTTATTTAATGAATATAAATTTCCAAAGTACAGTTTATGGATTACAATGTCTTCCCCCCTCCATAACTTCCCTCCCACCCGCAACCCTCCCCTTTCCTGCTCCATCTCACTTCCATTCACTTCAAGATTCATTTTCAATTCTCTTTATATACAGAAGATCAGTTTAGCATATATTAAGTAAAGATTTCAACAGTTTGCACCCACACAGAAACACAAAGTGAAAAGTACTGTTTGAGTACTAGTTATAACATTAAATCACAACGTACAGCACATTAGGACAGAGCTCTACATGAGGAGTAAGAGCACAGTGACTCCTGTTGTTGACTTAACAAATTGACACTCTTGTTTATGGCATCAGTAATCACCCTAGGCTCTTGTCATGAGTTGCCAAGGCTATGGAAGCCTTTTGAGTTTGCCGACTCTGATCATATTTAGACAAGGTTGTAGTCAGAGTGGAAGTTCTCTCCTCCCTTCAGAGAAAGGTACCTCCTTATGTTTTCTTCTAGCAATTTCATAGTGTCAGGTCTTACATTTAGATCTCAGATCCATTTCGAATTGATTTTTACATGGTGTGAGATAGGTATCTAATTTCATTCTTTTACATATAAGCATACAGTTTTGCCACCACCATTTATTAAACAGACTATCTTTTTGGCAAAATATGTTCTTGGCATGTTTGTCAAAAATTAATTAGCTGTATGTATGTGTATTGATTTCTGAGCACTCTATTGGATTGTCTTTGGCTAGTCTGGATTTTTTGGGACTTCATATGAATTTTAGGATTGTTTTTAATCATTTGGTAAAAAATGTCATTGGTATTTTGATAGGGAATATATTCAACTTACAGATTGCTTTAGGTACCATGGACATTTCTTTCAATATCTTTCATTTGTTTTGTCCAGGATGATTTTTTTTATCAATGTTCACCATTTTCAATATAGATTAGATTTGTTACTAAAGCTCTTATTTTTTGGAGCTATTCTGAATGAAATTGCTTTTTGTCCATAAGATCATTATTAGTGTATATAAATGCTGGTTTTTTTGTACATTGATATTGTATTCTGTAACTTTATTGAATGTTGTTATGTTTTAAAGAATCATTTAACATGTTATTATAGACAAACATCATTAAAATTGGGAAAAACATATGCTGGAGTTGGAATTTGCCTCCACATAATGTAGCAGGACTTTTCATAATAGCCAAAATCTGGAATCAACCAACATGTTAAACTTCTGATCAATGAATAAAGAAAATCAAACACTATAAACACAATAATACACTATTCAGCCATAAAAAGAATGAAATCCTATCATTTGCAGCAAAATGGATGGAAATTGAAGACATCATATTGAGTGAAACAAACTAGACACAGAAAAGCAAATACTGCATGCTCTTCCTTATATGTGGGAGCTGAAGCTTAAAAGAAAAATACTCAGTCTGAACACAGAATGCAAATTGCTAGAGGCTAGGAGGTGTGAGAGTGTTGAAAGTAGGGGCAAATAGGAACTCTTTGTATTGTTATCTCACAGTTTTTGCTTTGTAAATTTAATTGTTTTCTGAAATAAAATGTTAAACTGATTAAGAGCTATCTGAAAAAAAAATCAGAAAGAGGGAATCAAGAGCAAGATACATTTGGTACTCATTGTGAGAGATGGCAACTTGCCAGGTATGATTCTGATGTCTTCAGTGGTCCTGGTATCCTTGACAGGAGCTGTGATCTGATCAAGTTGCATCCCCTGTTCCTTGAATTCATTAACTCACTCCCATACTCATTGTTCCAATAAATCTACAAATTCTAATGTTAAAATTAATCTTAGGACACTGACAAAATGTAAGGTATTATCTATTAAACTAATGTCTCATATTGTGATGCCTGAAAAGCATTCAAACACCCACTTTCCTAATTTCATTTGAACTATAGCAAAATTTTCTCAGTTTGATGGAACCTACAAGAAGTACTTTCCCTGAAGGTTTAATTCAAGGCACTGTGGCTGGTGAAGGGTGAGGATGGGTTTGATCAATTCAGCATTTGACTGAGCTCCTACAACCACAAGATGCTCTTCCCTCCAACAGAAAGATCAGCTCTGGCAAAGCCTACAAAAATGAAGATTAGGCTTTTAAAGAAAGGAAAATGTTAGTTGGAGATGATGACTTTCACCTAATTTTTTTTCTTTTTATTGCACTGGAAAATTTTATTGCACATAGAAAATCAGAGTGCCTGTAGGACAAATGAATCTTTCTGGGCAACTTCTGAGTACTCTTGCTGTTGTATGCTAAATGTGGTTCAACAAGGACTTGAATACCAAGGCAGTGCCTATATGCCCTAGGTGACCTCTTCAGAATCCTGACCTATTATTTCTCTCAACTACTTGCCTGCCTTTCCATAAAAGCAACCTAATGGAATTAAAGGATTTTTTAAGCAGGTGTGTTATTTTGAGTGAACTTCTGCCTTTTGGGAAATGTTACTATTTTCGACAATCAAAAATTGTCTGGTATATGTAGTAATTGTTTCACAAACTTGTAATTTTTCTTCTCCCCAGTTCACTCAATGAAGTTGCAGTGATTTGAATTGGGTGTCAGAGAAAGACATGTTGAAGCTCTAATCTCCACTACCTGTGAATGTGATCTTATTTGTAAATAGCACCTTTGCTATTGTAAGAAGGTAAGGATCACAAGAAGAAATTAACTTGGATTCACAGTGAATCCTCAATTCATTAACTGGTGTCTTTGTAAAAGGAAAGGACACACAGAGGCACAGAGAGAACCATTTGAAGACAGAGACAGTAAGCAGGGTAATGCAGTTCCAAGCACAGGAACACCAAGAGCAGCAAGGATCAGAGCCACCAGCATCTAGTAAGGGGCCAAGTTAGATTCTCCCCCAGAACCTTCAGAAGCAGAAGTGCATGGCTCTCACCTTCATTTCTGAAGCCAGGTCTCTAAAACTGAGAGAATGCATTGCTGTTGTTTGAAGCCATCAAAGGACTGTATGGCAGTCCTGTGAAACCAAATACACAGGCAAACCCCATCAACCTTCTGAGATCACCACCACCATTTAATTCAGACCATACATACCCCAAATGGAAGACACTGAAATTAATACAAAGATTTTTTTGCATGAATATATCTTAATGTAAAAAAAAAAAGACTAAGCGATATGATAGAGTAAAAAAACCAAAGCTCTTAACATTGCAGATTGGCAATAGGGTGTGGCACTTGATGCCATGGTTAAGATGCTGCAGGGGACTCTTCCATTCTGTATTAAGTGTGTGGGTGAAAACAACTGCTCCACTTCTAATCTGGCTTTCTGCAAATGTACATCCTGGGAGGCAGAGATGGTGGCTCAAGTACTTGAGTCCATGACACCCATGGAAAACTCAGAAGGAGTTCCAGGCTTCTGACTTTTTCTGTTGTGAGCATTTAGGGAGTGAAAGGCATCTCTCTCTCTTCTCTCATATTCTAGCCATCAAGTGAAAATAAATAAATAAAACAAAAACAGAGGTAAGGTATGTTGAAAAACACTCTAACATTATCTTGTAAAGCAGACAATGTGAACACCATTGTAAAGGACATGCAAAGGAGAGATACTTGCACATGTTGACAGTTGCAGGGACCTTTCTTAAGCATTACTGTTCCTAATAGCCAGAACCTGGAAACAATCCGAATGCACATTAACAGGATAATTTAGGAACTGGATTCTCTTCTTACAAATGGAATGTTATTCTGCAGTGAATGTTCATAAGATGCAGCAAACTGAATGACATTTTCGAATAAGAACTTGAACCAAATACAAGAATTCGTATATGGTGTAATTCCATTTTTATAAAGTTCTGAAAATAGTCCTTAAAAGTAAATTATATTATTTGGAGCAAAATACTTAGGTAGTAAAACTTTAAAGCAGAACAATTAGTGATTACTCTGAGATTTAAGATTATTATAAAATTTAGGATAAGAGGGAAAGTAAGTGGTAATATTAGGAAGAAAAACATGGGATAGTGGGGAGAGAAAGAGCTTTCTGTATTGGTAACACTCTTTATTAAGCTGTGTGGTGGTTTAATGAATGATTAAATTTAAATAATTCAAAATTTTGGATAATTTTAAAAGGGTGAGAGATAAAAAAAGAAAGAAAAGAATTCATAAAAGTTTTAGAAGCATGAAACGCTATCATTCAGCTTGAAGAAATGTTTATGTTTTCATATGCTTCTTCCACATTATCTTTCCTGCTCTGGTTTCCAGCCTGTCAGCAAAACTCTTGGTTAAGGCAATTTCGACTGAAATTTAAGATTCTGGAAAAAAAGGGAATATGATGAGAAAGCTCACTAACTGTTGTTTTGGGGTCAGGGCTGTGTGGAGAATTTTGTATCTAGCTTTGCCAGAGGTCAGTCCCCTCCTCCTCCAAGGTTACCAGGAGATAAGATTGGGGGCTGGTATAGGTAGGATGAAGGGAGCTAACATACACACAGCACTCCACCACTTCCAAAGGGGTTTTCACATGGTCTCATTATAGCCACATTCAAGTCCCTTGAGAAAACCTGTGCTGCTCTTTTGCTTCCCAGATTGTCATGCTGCAGAGAATTAATGAGACTGACCCAGAGTCACAAAGTAGGGGAATGACAGAATTGGAAACCAAGTTTTCTTCCACAGAATTTAGTGACCTTTAATGGAATTCTGTAGAAATTTTACTGACCTCAACATGTGATGGGAAGATTATATTATATTGAGTAGACCGATGCAAATGTCTTAAACTGAGATTAACATGACATGGGCCAGTGCCAGCAGGCTCCAAGGGGCTGCACAGAGAACACAGGTCCAATTTGAACTAATTGTGGTACATCTGAGGACACTAGTTAGTTGCAAGGCTTGTACGTATGGCATAGCTAAAAGACAAAATTCAGAGTACTTGTTATAGTTTATACTGCCTATTGAAGTACTCTGTTTATCTTCCAAATGGTTGATATTCCATCCTTCTACCCCAAATACCCACATTCTTCTAGCCAAACCCCAGTTTTAGAAACTCCAAGTAATGAGTCACTTAGTAAATCATTTCAGATAAACAGACCTAATCAGATCTCTGTGTGGACTTCATGCTGTAGAAAGTGTGCAGACCCCGACTGTTTCATATTGCTGCCCTCCATGCCAGTAAATCGACCATTTGTAATACTGCTTCTGCCAAGAAATCCCTTGGGCCCCCATGTGGTTTCAACAGAGGATATATGAAAAGACTGAACAAATATCATTGTTTTATCCTCATTCCTTTCCTCAAAGCCTGGGCAAACTTAAGCAAGCTGTTTTTAAGATCTCAACAAATTGTGAAAGTCTATTGAATCCTTTCCCAGTGCTGGTACTCTGAGTTTGGGAGTTAGAAGGTAAAAGTTTATTTATATCTCTCAACTGCTTGAATGAAGTAACTCTGAAATAAAACATGAACTAAAACTGAAGCAAAATGAAGGTCCCATCAGCATCACGATGAATTATTTCTTTTCATTTCTCCAGCTAATTTCTCAAATACAATGTAGCTGAGACACAGGCCAATGATTTAGCAATTTTGTAAATACTTAGTCCCTCCTTTATCCAGAGGGATAGGTTCCAACATCTCCCAGTGGGTGTCTGAAACCATGAGCAGCACCCCATCTTACGTGTCCTATGTGTTTTCCTATTTATTTGTGCCTATAATAAAGTTTACTTTATAAACAGGCACAGTAACAGA
This sequence comes from Lepus europaeus, assembly GCF_033115175.1. Taxonomy (NCBI): domain Eukaryota; kingdom Metazoa; phylum Chordata; class Mammalia; order Lagomorpha; family Leporidae; genus Lepus; species Lepus europaeus. The sequence goes on from NC_084827.1 coordinate 92,102,777, forward strand.
TTAATAATTAATAATGAAATAGAACATTTATAAGAGTATTTTATAATAAATTCTGTGAACGTAGTCTTTCTCTTGAATGAGTCGAGACACTATTTTCTGACTGTGTTGACTGTGGGTAACTGAAATTATAGAATAGAGAACTGTGGATAAATGGGAACTGCTCTAGTAAAGATCTGTTATAATCACAGAATCTTAGGGACTGAGACAAAGAGAAGATTGCATTGTAAAGAAAAGAGCACATGGGGGCCGGTGCCGTGGCTCACTTGGTTAATCCTCTGCCTGCAGCACTGGCATCCCATATGGGCACCGGGTTCTAGTCCCAGTTGCTCCTCTTCCAGTCCAGCTCTCTGCTCTGGCCCAAGAGTGCAGTGGAGGATGGCCCAAGTCGGGCCATCGCACCCACATGGGAGACCAGGAAGAAGCACCTGGCTCCTGGCTTCGGATCAGCGTAGCTCCTGCCATAGTGGCCATTTTGGGGGTGAACCAACAGAAGGAAGACCTTTCTCTCTGACTCTCTCATTGTCTAACTCTATCTGTCAAATAAATAAAAAAGAAAAGAGCATGTGGTTGCAACGATGTTTGCTTATTCTCCATGGAGCAGCACATGATGTTGGATCTGAGCATAACACGCTCCTTACACTAAGAAGGGTCTGGCCTCTTAGTGTGCATTTTTTTTAAGATTTATTTATTTTACCTGAAAGAGCTACACAGAGAGAGAAGAGAGGCAGAGAGAGAGAGAGAGAGAGAGAGAGAGAGAGAGAGATCTTCCATCCACTGGTTCACTCCCCAGATGGCCACAACAGCCAGGAGCAAGGAGCTTCCTCCAGGTCTCCCATGTGGGTGCAGGGGGCCCAAGGACTTGGGGGCATCCTCTACTGCTCTCCCAGGCCATAGCAGAGAGCTGAATCAGAAGAGGAGCAGCCAGGACCAGAACCAGCACCCATATGGGATGCCGGCGCTGCAGGCTGGGGCTCTAACCCACTATGCCACAGTGCTGGCCCCTTAGTGTGTATTTTAAAACAGCTCTCAGATCACCTCCTTCATCCCTGCCTTCCCTCCCCAAGAATTACCTCTGTAGTGCAATCGTACATACCTTCATTACCATTCATTACCATTCATCTAAAATGACATACAGGAAGAAGATGAGTTGGAATATCGGTATACTCCTTTCAAAGAATTAGAAAGTCTCACATGCAAAGTTTACCTTTTAAAGTAGAATGGTATGTGTTTCACATAATATATACAAAGAAGGTATTTAGTTTATTTTTAAAAGTCAGGTAGAGTTGAAGGAAAGGACGTGAAGAGAATGATTCTCTCTTAAGCTAGAATTCAGCAATCCGACCTGACCCAGGGCATTGCTCTGGTGGACAAAATAACAGCAGCCTTCTTTTCACGGTGTGTTCACCATACATCTCCATGCAAATGAAATTGTCTCTAGAGAGAGAATATCCAAGTCAATTAAAAGGAGCAAATCAGCCTGGATGGTCTAACAACCACTATTTGCAGAAATAATTTAAGTATTTTCGTATCTGAAAGAAATCTTCACTTGAAATTGTCAGGAAACATGGAACCAATAAACCTTCAGACCCAAATCTGAAAAATGGAGCTAATAACTATACTTCCTTCACTGGGTTGCCATGATGGTTTAATAATATCCTATAAAGGACTTAACAAGAAGTCAAAGACTTAGTAATTGGTTAATAAAAATTATAACAATTACATTTACACTATTTTTCACCAAAACATTCATTTGCATATTAAATTTCAAAGTTACACCTCAAGAGTAGAATAATAATAAATACTACACACCAGAATATTGTGTTGCAATCTATAAGTCAATTTGTTTTCCACTTGTCATTACTGCTTGTAGTAATCTTGAGATTCTATATTTCCATGTTCCAAAGATAAAAACCAAGGCTACTCTTTCTGGGGAGTTCATAAATAAATAGGTAACAGTAATACTGTGTTGTACTGCTAAGTTAGGCTTGGACAGATTCAGAAATTGATCCGGGCTGTTTGTAATGAATATACCTTTGAGCCATATTTTTTATAATTTTAAGCATGACAAAATATTCTTTAAGTCATCTTCTGACCACTCTGTCATTGAAGTGTCCTATTCAAAGAAATCTTTCCTTTTCCTTTTGTGTCCCTTTTGAAAAAGAAATGTTAAAAGCATGAGTGCAAAGGAACATGTCAAATATGCAAAAGCACCTTAAGGGATTTTAATCAGCAGGTATTTCAGAGACCTTTTCCAAGTGAGATGAAACAGAAGTACAAAGAGTTTAGTGATTTTGCTTGTTAGTTTGTTTTCAAGAAAAGGTTTATTTCCCTCCAATTAACAATATAATAGACTAATGATAATTTATCATGGGCAAACTTTTAAGTCTATGAAATCTTGCTGTTTTCATGGGAATTGTACGGTGATTAAAATGATGTATTGGTTCCTTAAAGCAGCAAATGACACCAACTCCAGCTAAAGCAATGAACTAAATCCATCCTGCCTGCACACTGCAATCAGTTGGAGCTTCTGAGCTAGTCATGTCTGCATCCCACCCCAAGAGATGAAGACGGAACTGGTCTGCAGTGGGGCTCAAATGCGGATGTGATTTGAAAACTCTGGAGATATTTCTAGTCTGTGACCAGTTGTTGGGAATCACTTCAATATGACCATGATTAATGAACCAAGAACATATAAGCCTGAACCTCCCCTCAAGAAGCTTCAGCTTCTGCTTAAGAAAAGTGCACTTTAAAAATTCACTGGCACACTTCAGAAAGATGCAAAATGTCTTGATCACTGATAAATTCCGTATTTCTTTTCTTTTCCTTTCTATTTTCACGTATCTATCTCTGTAGTAATAAAACAGTTGGAGGCAATAGAAATAGTGGAATCACACTGTGGAACAAAAAGTAAAAAAAATCAAGGACCACTTAATAATGTGTTTTGTTGCAGATAACTTCAATCCTGCAGAAAATAAATGTCTTCTTGAGAAATGTGCTCACCGAGTATCCAAGCATAGTTATGGATGCTCAGGGACTGTGTTAATTATGAAAACTGAGCATTGAGAATGGATTGTGCTGGCTTCAGTTAAAGCTCTGTTGATTCTCATTTGTTTGGTGACAAAAGCAAAGTCCAGAGTCCTCTCATTAGCTTTATCTTCATCCCTGCCTTCCTCACTAAACCAAATGGAGCTGTAACTTGTACCCAAATTTGTTATTGTGCAGTTAGGATCCTAGCTTTTTGTGTTCATAGGTTATGCCAAAAGCAGAAAATGTCCCAGTGGTGGGAATCTGATTTCAATTTGGGGATGAAAGTACAATTCCCCTGCCAGGTTTAAATTGAGAGCATATTACTTGTTTTTACTTAATTTCTCAGCCTGCAGAATAATTTGGCACATGTGTGCAGTATATGTTCACTCACTGCTTCTTCAGGGACCTTAACCTTGATAGGCTCCTTGTAACTGGGGAGAGAAGTTAATGAATGAGAATCATAATGAAACTTCCTATCTATGTAAGACAATATGTGCATCAAAATTGAGAGGGGTAACCAAATATGAGAGAAGTGGATTAATAAATTTTTCTTGCTGCTGACAAATTTAAAAACTATTTGAGAGACAAAGAAACACACACACACACACACACACAGAGAGAGAGAGAAACTGCATTTACTGATTTGCCCCTCAAATGGCTCTCAATGCCTGAGAGTGTGCTGAGGCCAAAACCAGGATCTGGGAACTCAATCCAGGTCTCCCACATGGGTGGCAGGAATCCAATTACTTGAGCCTTTACTGATGCCTGCCATGGTCTGCATTAGCAGGAAGCTGGTATCAGAAGCAGAGATGAAACTCAAATCCAGGTCCTTCCAAATGGGATGCAGACATCTCAAGTGTCATCCCAATCACTGCACCAAGAAGCCTGACCCCACTTTTTCATGTTAAGACCCAAGGCACATGGGGACAGGCAGGTGAAATGCAATGGCTCTCAAAGCACAGTCACGGCGACTGAGAAGACACATGCTTACAGCAGGTCAATTCGAGAGAAGCCATCCTGCTCCCAGGGAATCCATAGGTTACTACACACTGTAAATACAATCCCTTTTACACAGATGTTGAATCGGCCTATGAGAAACCTCAAGGGAGATTGTACAGGCTTTCCTTTTCATGCATGCCTTTCCAATGTATTCCTTCTTTAAAAAGGTTTTAAAGCAAGATTTATTAGAGTCAAAGTCCTCCAGCCAGAGTGGCATGGAGGGGGGCTGCAAGAGAAGCAAAACCTCAAGGATGCCGGGGCAGGGGTTTTTAAGCACAATTTTGAAGAAAAAAATTTTACAATCCGATTCCTTTTTAACATCAGTAATGGTTGTCATCTCCTACATAATTGTAGTCTCCCTAATCCAGAAAAATATGTGCTGATAAAAAGCACCAAAGAGTGGTGGATGCCTGGTATAAGAGGTAAGATGCTGCTTGGGACGCCCACAGAATTGACTATTAGACACTGCTGTCCAGTCATTTGTCAGCCCCCCTCCCCATCAATCATTCTTCAGCTCCACCCCCTGCCATGCTCCTCTCAGGATCTATGCTTGCTGGGATCTACTGTCTTTAAACCAATAATTTCCCTAATACCCCTCCTTCAGCACCTTGCTTCTTGCATGGCCCCTCTCCATGCCCCACATACAGTAATTGTGACTTCAACATACACTGACTCTCAAGTCAGAGCTAAAATGGAAATTTCTGTTATTTACCTGGAGAAATTGCAATCCCTTTGTTACTATCAGGTATGTTATAATCCATCTAAAAAGCCCACTTTTGTGTCTTTCTTCCTGCACTCCCAGAGCAATCGACCACACTGTAGTCTACTATAACCCACTAGTTTATCCTCTCGGTCATAACTGTAGCTGAGAACTATTCTTTTGGCCTAGGGCGATGTTAGCACAGCTCTTGGAATTCCCCCGCAGTGGTCCCCATCAATGACCCACAGCCACTCCAGCTTGGAAACAGCTGACCTCTACATCAGTGAAACTATTGAGTGGGAAATTTGGCTTTGCTGCAGTTCAGATCTCCTGAAAACATTCCTCTCTGCTTTGTAGTGAATGTTGCTCCTTTTCCTCTTCCTCACCTACTTTCCGTAAGGAAGCTAATGAACAATTACTGGGAACAGAGTAAAGGCGAATCTGTCGCAAAGTGTGAACTCTACCAGAAGGTTTATGTTTTAAATGGGCAGCATGACCTTAAACTTAGAATTTTTTATAGAAAATATTATTTATTTATTTGAAAGAGAGAAACTGAGCCAGTGCGGTGGCACAGATTAAGCCTCTGCCTGCTGTGCCGGCATCCCATATGGGTGCCAGTTCAAGTCCCCACTGCTCCAGTTATGATCCAGCTCCCTGCTAATGCATCTGGGAAAGCAGCAGAAGATGCCCAAATCCTTTAACCCCTGAACCTCTCTTTCTCTCCCTCTCTCTCTCTCTCTCCTCCTCTCTCTCCTCTGTATCTCTTTCAAATAAATAACCAAATCTAACAAAAAACAAAAAAAAGGGATTTTCCTGCCACTATTTCACTCCCTTAATGCTGGCCCAGGCCAAAGTCAGGAGCCAGAAACTCCACTGGGGTCTCTCACGTGCATACCAGGAAGTCAACTACTTGGGTCACCCTCTGTTGTCTACCAGAAGCATTAGCACAACGCTGGGTTGGAAGTGGAGGACCAGAACCCAGGTATTCAGATATGGGATGCCTGCATTCAAAGTGGTATGCTGGCATCCCAAGTGGTAGCTTTACCTGCTATGCAAAATGCCAGCCCCAAGCCCAGAGATCTTAAAACAAGAGCATCTTTCCTCTGACACTAAATCCTATGAAATCCAGTGAATAATATGCCTTTGGGGGCAAAGGGACCTCCTGGCTTCCTGGAAACTTGCAGCATACTATTATGCCATCTCTCCATATTTCCCCCTTTCGCATACCAGCTTATTTTGATAGAGGAATTAAAATGGACAAGATCCAAGTACAGTCATGCTTTCCTTCTCAAAACCAGAAATCTGGCTTAATATCTCAAGCTTGCACTTCTTGCATTGTCTTCCAAATTGATCATAGCCCTAACTTCACAGTAGGTGCTCAATAGCTACTCAGTACTCAGATCTTATAAAGCATCTATTGATATCTGAATGTCAGAAATATGCATCTTTCTACCTCTTAAAAGTTAATTAAATTGTAAACTTGCCAATCAGAGTGTACACTTATATTTTGGAATAGTACCAAGTAAATATTCAGAAACCAGCATTATGCATCAGTGGTTAGGGTTGTGGATCAGAATCAAATCCTTTGGGTCTGCAATGAGCAGATTAACACTAACCAGGTGACCAGAGCAGGTTATTGAATATGTCTGGCTTAGTTTTATCATGTATGAAATGAGGGTAGTAAGTATCTGTCTCATGGGTTTGTTGCAGGAATGAAATGTGACAACCCCTGTTTAATGCTTAAAACAGTTTGTAGCAAGAAATTTAAACATGGCTCTTCATGCTGTTTTTATTGCCATATCTATATAATAGACATAGATATCACAGTGATTCTAAATTGGATGCAGAAATTACACAAAAAAGTATAATCAATTGGTCACACAACTCTAAAACTCCCAGCGTCTTTGAAACTATAAAATATAAAGAGAAAAGATAGAGAGTAGCTGCTTATGAGAAGGCTTCCTCAGTAAAAATTGAGAGCCATAACTCTACTAAGTCCCTAAAATTCATTTTGGGGAAGGTGGTTGTGGTTTGTGGTCTTATTTTTTAAACCACTGCTTTGTTTTGTTTTGTTTTGTTTTGTTTTTAACTTTGAAACAAGAAAGGTCTACAGTGGGAACTATTTTAGACCTAGATGCATGTTTCCTAGATCTGGAGAACACTGGGGAAGAGGATCTTTCACCTGTTTCACCAATTAGGAGGGCAGGATAAATAGAAATGTGTTCAGTGCCTGGGTACCGGAGGGGAGGGTGCTGGTGGGCTAGGGGCAGCCTATAGCACCAGCATTTATCAGTGAAAAGTAGGATTCTTGAGGATCCCAGTCCTGAATACCCAAGGGAGAGAAAATTACTTGGTGTCAAGACTGTCAGAGATGCCTGAGAGAATGGACAGTCCCAGCAGCTAAAACTGGGGGAGAGCAGCAATGTGTTAAAGCAAACATAAGCAACCTCTCTATGTAGACATGCATCGTTGGTTCAAAGTTATTGCAAGAGGGCAGGTCCACCCAGCCTGTGAAATGAGATTTGGGAGGAATCAAGAAAGTGCTCGAAAGAGAAATGGCCAGCTTTTTCAATCCTTGGCAAATGCAGAAGACACATTTCTTTTCTGCTGTATCTTCCTCCCTTCCCCACAATTGTTCATGCCTCAACAGATCAGAAACTGGCTGGAAGGCTGGTTGATTTCATTGTTCAGGGCTTTCCAAAGGACCAAACTAATAGGCTACATGTATGTGTGCAAATATTATATGTACATAATATTTATGGGGGGGAAGGAATTATTTTAAGGAATTGGCTCATGTGATTGTGGAAGTCAAATACCCACAGTATAGGCTGGCAGGCTGGAGATGCAGGAAAGAGTTTCACTGTGAGCTGAAGATGTCAATCTACTGGCAGAGCTTGTTCTGGATCAAGGAAGGCAGTTCTCTGCTCTTAACTGATTCAACAAGTCCACATTAAGAGGTGTGCAGGGTTGGAGTGCGGAGGAGATCTGCTTTACTCCACACTACTGATTTAAATGTGAATCTCTTCTAAAAAAATGCTAGAATAATGCCTGGCCAAATAATCTGGATACTGTGGACTAACCCAATTGCCACATAATTGGAATTCTTCAAAAGTCAGATGCAGGGAACATGACATGAGCCAGGGCATAAGAGGGAGAGCCTGCGTACAGGCCTTTCCCATTTAGGATTTGCAAACTTGTGAATAGGGAGACCAGATGTGATGTTAATTAACATGATGAGTTTGATGTGATGTCCCACATGCTGGATTCTCTGATCTTTCACGTAAAGATATCTGTATAAGCTGAAGTGGCCTGAGTACACCAGAACAGGAAGTCGTGAACACACGCAAACATGAGACAATGCTAAATATTTTCAAAACATAGTGAGAGTCCATAAAAGGAAAAGAAAACAGATTCTTGTGCTTGGTTCATAGTAAATATTCATTAAATAATCACTATTATGTAAAATGATTAACAAGTAATGTCTAAAATCTATACTCTTTTTTTTTTTTTTGACAGGCAGAGTGGACAGTGAGAGAGAGACAGAGAGAAAGGTCTTCCTTTGCCGTTGGTTCACCCTCCAATGGCCGCCGCGGTTGGCGCGCTGCGGCCGGCGCACCGTGCTGATCCGATGGCAGGAGCCAGGTGCTTCTCCTGGTCTCCCATGGGGTGCAGGGCCCAAGCACTTGGGCCATCCTCCACTGCACTCCCTGGCCACAGCAGAGAGCTGGCCTGGAAGAGGGGCAACCGGGACAGGATCGGTGCCCTGACCGGGACTAGAACCCAGTGTGCCGGCGCCGCAAGGCGGAGGATTAGCCTATTGAGCCGCGGTGCCGGCCTAAAATCTATACTCTTATATACTCATGTGACAGGGCTTCAAAAATTAGTGGAAAATATGTTATGAAAAAAGCTATTCATGAATTTCAAAAAAATTGGCAGCAAAATAAACTTATCTTTTAATTCCATTTTCCATAAACTCTTAGTGCTTTCTTGATGGTTACACATAAATTTAACTTGGCAACAAGAAATCGTGGTATACTTTTCCCCGAACTGCTTAGTAGGTGAGAAACAGCAATTTTCTATGTATTTACTTCTTTTATAAAATTGTATTTCAGTGGTTGTGCTTTACGGTTTGACATTTCACATAAATATACTGCCTGGACTGTGCTCTGTGGTGTGAAATATATCACCTTTAAAATGTGAACATGCTTATGCTATGGCAATCATAGTTGCCTTTGTTGGTGTTTATAGTGCCTGTAGCTTGAGGACAAAATTAACTGTTAGGTAAATAAACAATTAGTTTGCTCAGTTGAAGTAGGGAACTGTAATGAATTTACTTACTGTTATGCCCGCTCCCAATGCATTTCTCTACCTTTTTACAATTTACTTGCTTACTCTACTACTCTGGATTCTGTATTGCGTTCATAGGTCAGCCAAAGACATTGGTTAACCTGACCTAATATTGGTTTTGTGTTTAAAGGTACTTTGAAAATGTTACTCTCCAGATTGGGCAAGCAATCCTTCAGGAGATGCTTTCAAAGTTGATTATAAAGACCCATAAAATAAACCTGATTTCTGGTTGTAAGGATGTAAAAGACTTAAATTAAGATAGAAATTGACCTTATTACATAAATAAACACCTTTCCCATTATAGCATTAGAGTGGTTAATTCAGCCATGGACTTTTTGATAATCTTTTTTTTTTTTTTTTTTTTTTTGCTCCTTTCCTTGTTTTTTCCTTTGTTTATTACATATTGTTAAAAGGATTTAGTGCTAACCTATGCAAAACCTTAGTCAAGACTGCAGTATAAATCTTCAGTTACTTTAAAAAAATTCTGCTAAGACACTAGCTCAAGTCACCCTTCTGTCAACATGAGAGGTCTGTGTGAACTAATGGGAACCATAACCAAAAATAAATTACTGTAGGGGGCTATGGACTGGGATGGCATTGTTCCTACATTAAGTCTTACTTTCCTGAACAATAAAGTGTGAGATGTGGCTGCATCCTTTGGCCACACACTGCATGTTAAACAATTTGTGGTTTAGGTTTAAACAAGATTCATGCTGGAAAATCAAGCAATTTCAGCAGTCCTAGTCTCATTCCCTCAGACCACTCTGAAAATAAGATACTGCCAAGTTTTTGAAAGTGGAGTAGAAAGAATGTAAGGCTGACCATTGACTTTTCAGTACTGTATAAATCAAGAAGCTTGCCAACCAAAAGACAGAATGCACACCAGAATCCACAATGATGCAGGCAATTGCTGTGGTGAGGGTTGAGACTCGGAAGTAGAAGTTGTAACACTGTGTTTATATTAAGCAGCAGGAAGCATACAACCCTCTGATTTTCTATTATGTGGCTGATTGGTTTTTGACAACCTGTGGCTTTTTATTAAAGCTTTACAAAACACTTTATAAAAAAACTAAATAAACTTAATTGATCTTTCAATAGCTCTTTACTTAGTAAGTAATAACCAGTGAAATTTCTTGAACATCTACTAAGAGCTGCAATGACATTAATCATGTTGGATAATATGTTAACATAAAGGAGCAATACAAAAGGAGGAAGAACCTTACATGGAAAAAAAAAAACAAAACGGATTTTAAAACACACGTGTGGTGAGAAGGAAGCCATTGGTACAATGTCAGCTTGTGGTCACTGTGACTGCAGCACATTGCTCACTCTCATAACACCCTGGTTTATGTTCTTCTCAGATCCTGAGATCGTTTTTTATCACAGTCTCTAAGATGTCCATCCGCCCGTCTATTAGCAGGTGGGTTCCCCAGGCCTCTGAATGTTGCAGAAAGGTGGGTCTTGCTGATACTCCAAGAGTTAAAATATGAGACTGTCCTTGCCAGCAGGCACAGGCCTTCCAAGTAGGCAACTAGAAAAGCAAGCATGCCAAGAGACAGAACAGGAGGTCCTCTTGAGTAAACAGGACATGCTTCCCCATGTAACTTCTGTCTGACCTCTGAAGGGGAAGAGCCAAAGCAGTCAGCAACTCTCCCCAGGGGAATCAGCACCAGCGACAACTGGAGCCCAGAGAAGAGAGCCTCGGGAAGGAGCAAAGCGAAGACAGGGCAGTATTTCTAGACAGAGAGAAGTGACAATGCTCCTGTAGGACTCATTGGTTCTCGGTCTGTCTCCAGTACCTGTCATGTTTTCTTGTGGGAAACAGCAGTTAGACCTAGAGCGATTTGTTATGAAACCAGTTTTCCTGTTGTTCTCAAATAGGAAGAGAATCTCTGCAATTTATGATATGTGATATATGAAAATGCAATGTCCTGTTAATTATAATTGGACTCCTGATTAGGACAGAGAATGCTGAACTGCTGTCATGGTTTTTTTTTTTGTGTGTGTGTGTGCTTCTTTCAGCACATACTAGAGGCAATCACACAAACACTTTTCTTAGAAATACAATAAATAAATATGGAATGAGACTTTGGGGCCAAATTGGCATTGGTATAATTTAATTTCTTCGTGTGTTTCTAGCCAATTAAATGAATGGGTGCCTATGGTAATTAAACTCACTTTGATAATTAGGCAGTAAGGATTCTTAAATTACTGAATGTTAATGAATATTTTCCCAGTATGGTCCCCTGGATCCTACATGCTGCCAAATGGAATTTCTCTTTTATCATTAAAATATAGAGTTCTTCCAAAATTCCGCATAGATAAGAGAAACTACAAATAGAGAATTTGGTTCTGTTGTCTCTCTTTACAAGTCGGGACAAGTTGATGAAATACGAATCTAAAACAAATTTTGTTAGAAATCAGACATAGTTGAACTTATGCCTTGGAACCTGGAAGGCCACACCTAATTGTGTGCAAATTGAAGTCATGTTCTGAGTAGAACTTCTACTCCACCACAGCTGCCTCCTCATGGACAGCTAATAAATGTCCACTATATTTGCTAATAATCTGAGGTGAGCAAAGTCTGGGCAGTCTTGGAGGTGTGCTCTTGATGCAGAAGTGTACAATGGTCCTGCTGTGGTTGCTCCACTAGGAGATGAGTCATGCCCAAGCATCTTTATTTGAAACCTATGGTTTCCATTTTTCCTGGAAATGATTTTACAATCCTTTATAATTTGCTATTGAGGCTTGCAGTGCAAATTAGTAAACCAAAATACACTTAATGGAAACATGGAGTACTGAAGGAATTTTTTCCAGGTCATGGCTTATATATAGTTATTTACTTAAAATATTTCAAATGTTCTAGTACTTACTTTGAATATTCAACAAATTCCTTAGGCGGTTACAAGATACAGAAATAGCTTTTCTTGAACATCCTTGCTATGGTCTGACTACTGGTGTCCCCCACCTCACCACTAAATTTATTTGTTGAAACCTAATCACAACATGGTATTAGGCAGGATGTTCGGGAGGTGAGTAATTGGAAGAGCGGAGCCTTCACAAGTGGATATGTGTGCTTACAAAAGAGGCCCCAGAGAGCTTCCAGCAAGAAGATGGTTCTTGGCAGAAAACAGATCTGCTTGTTCCTGAAGCTTGGATTTCCCAGCCCCTAGAACTGTGGGAAATAAATTTCTGTTTTATGTTAAGCCATCCAGTGTATGGTATTTTGTTATAGCAGCCTGAATGGTCTAAGAAAATCCTTTATGTCCCAGAACCTGTTATGGCGCTCCACATATCATGATTCCATCACTCAGGAGTCCTGGCATACTGATGAGTGGGGCCAACATAATGCAGGACAAAACCACATGGGATGTTAGAACTAATCCAGCATATTCTCCACTCTATCAATTGTTTCAATCAGCACATTCGTAGTCACTGGGGTTGAAACTAGCCCAGTCATTTCAGTGTCATTTTGAGAGAGCCTCATGAGATTTGATTATATCTCACACATAAAATATACATAATAACCCTGCTGAGCCCGACTGGTGTGAGGACTAAGCTTCATAATACGAAAAGGACTATCGCACAGGTCCTGGTGTTTAATAAATGCCACTTTCTCTTTCCTTTCTCCCTTCTTGGCAGCATAAACAACATTCATCTTTGTAACATGCTCAAATTTAGTTCTAAATCAATTTTAATCAAACCATCTGATTCAAATAAAATGGAATGAATAAGATGAGACATCAGGGTACAAATCACAGAGATTAGTTTTCAGGGTTTTTATGACGTTCTCTTCTATTTCCCCTATGGAGATATTTTGGTTCCAATGATTTCACTCATATCCCCTCTTCTGGGAGCTTCTCTTCAAACTTGCCATAAAATGCTTATTCTTACATGTGTCACAATTTAGTTATGTGGCCTCACTTAACTGTAAGGAAACCAGGCAAACATAGATTTTATTTATGATATTGTGTGTATGATAAAAGTAGGTTCTGTTCCCATTTAAGGAGGATGTGTTGGGTGTTAAATGATACTATTTTTGTGAAAAAATAACTACAAAAATCAAGATGAGAGATAATAGTGTCATGGGTTATAGATGTGTTTTCAAGGTGGAGGCACATTAATTAATTTATTGATTGAATGTAGACTGTGAGGAAAATCAAGGATGACACCATGGTTTTAGATCTGAGCAGTGAAATGACAGATCTGTATTTACAGGGTTGGAGAAGACAGAATGGAAGGTAGTTTTGTGGAAGGCTAAACTGAGGGTTCAGTTTGAGGCCTCCTCTATACTATGTAGAAGCTGCCCCTGCCTTTTCCCATTTGTGAAGTGGTGATAATAATAATACCTGCCTCATAACATTATTATGAGGATTACATGAGCTAATGTTCATAAAGTACTCAGACTCCAATAAGCCAATGTCATCAAAATCAAATGGATGCAGAAAGAAAATTGCCACATTGCCACAGAATATTTCAATGGTGCATATAGAAACTGTAAAGAACCATCTTCACTTATTCTGCCCTGGTCATGCGTGCAGCCTATGGGCTCAAGTTTCTGAATGGAAATATTTACATACAGCACTGCCTAGTTTCCTTTTTTCTGTTGTTACTTGGCTTTCCTGAGTTCCTTGAGAGGATTTTGTGCAGTTTTTTCAGGCAAGAAATAACAAAATATGAAGTACTGTGAGACTCTGAATTCATTAACCCTCAAATGACAATCTCAAACTTATTTTGACATACTACATGTCCTATGTCTAAGTGATTTAGGATGATACTTGCAGCCTTTAATCATGCTATTTAAAGTGTTATGGAACCAAAGCCTTCTTTGATCAATGTGAGAATCAATGGAATCATGCTGTGGAAGTTTTTTTGATGGTTGGAATATAACTACAGATATCTATTTTTATTTTAATTTGTAACAATTATACACAGACTTCTCAAAGATAGTGGAATCCATGGAGTTTCAGAGACATCTATAAGTTAGATTTCCTTTTTTTTTCCGATGCAACTGAAAAATTTCCAAAATGTGTCTTGATATTACTTTATTTTCCAGTAATTAATGACTTACTTAATGTGTTTAAATGACTTCCATTTTCAGTAAGGCACAATAATATTCCCCACCTCATAGAATGAACTTTCACCTACTTACCTCTTTGGTTGCTACTAAATTAAAGGTTGAAAATCTCTGGTTCTATAGAAACATGTGAAGAATAGTCTTAGCACCCTTACAAGGAAGAATTACAAGTTAATCACTATATGTTGAACCTGTCAGAGGACTGAGGTCTCAGAGTGCACAAGTTACCAGGGATAGGGGCACTGACAGGTGCCTCCTGGGAAAAATTGAACCTGAACATTTGCTTATGTGTGGCAGATTCTTTCAGGCACCATAAGAAATGGGAGGACACAGTTTAAATGTTTCTGAATATTGCTAAAGACTGAGTGTGGGCTAGCACCAAAAGGCAACTCCACAATAACAAAATTAACAACCCACTTAAAAGATGGGCCAAGGACCTAAATAGATATTTTTCAAAAGAGGAAATCCAAATGGCCAACAGTCACATAAAAAAATGTTCAGGATCACTAGCCATCAGGGAAATGTAAATCAAAACCACAATGAGGTTGGCTCACATACAGAAATCAACTAACAACAGATGCTGGCGAGAATATGGGGAAAAAGGGACACTAATGCACTGTTAGTGGGAATGCAAACTGGTAAAGCCACTATGGAAGTCAGTTTAGAGATTCCTCAGAAACCAGAATATAGCCCTACACATGACCCAGTCATCCCACTCCTTGGAATTTACCCAAAGGAAATTAAATTGGCAAATAAAAGATATGTCTGCACCTCAATGTTTATTGCAACCCAATTCACAATAGCTAAGACCTGGAATTAACCTAAATGCCCATCAACAGCAGACTGGATAAAGAAGTTATGGGATATGTACTAAGTAGAAAACTAAAGGGGGAAGCCATTGTAATCCATAAGCTGTACACTGGAAATTTATATTCATTAAATAAAAGTTAAAAAAAAAGAAAACTATGCAGCAGTCAAAATCAATGAAATCTGGTCATTTGCAACAAAATGGAGGAATCTGGGAAACATCATCCCAAAGGGTTCTAGTCACGGTCAGGGTGCCGGATTCTGTCCCAGTTGCTCCTCTTCCAGTCCAGCTCTCTGCTGTGGCCCAGGAAGGCAGTGGAGGGTGGGCCCTGCACCCGCATGGGAGACCAGGAGAAGCACCTGGCTCCTGGCTTTGGATCAGCGAGATGCGCCTGCCGCAGCACAATGGCTATAGTGGCCATTGTGGAGTGAACCAACGGAAAAGGAAGACCTTTCTCTCTGTCTCTCTCTCTCTCACTGTCCAGTCTGCCTGCCAAAAGAAAATAAATCTTAATGAAGAATGGGGTAGGAGAGGGATTGGGAGATGGGATGGTTGCAGGTGCGAGGGAGGTTATGGGGGGAAAGCCACAATAATCCAAAAGTTGTACTTTGGAAATTTATATTTACTAAATAAAAGTTGAAAAATAGAGGAGATAAAATGAAATCATGAAAATGCTTAGTTAACCTAAGAAAATACATACAAAGGAGAAAGAAGAAACAGAATAATATAACAATGAGAAACAACTATCAAGATGAAGATTTTTATTTAATTTAATCATGTGGCCAAGGTCAATCACTGTAAATGTGAATTGTCTAAAATATACCAGGTTAAAGAGAAAGATTTACAGGTTCAATTTGAGAAAACACCAAGTATGTGCTGCCTACAAGAAACACACTTTAGCGGTCGATGCTGTGGCTTAATAAACTAAGCCTGAAGTGTTGGCATCTCATGTGGGTGTTGGCTTCAGTCCCAGTTGCTCCTTTTCCAAATCAGCTCTTTGCTATGGCCTGGGAAAGCAGCAGAAGATGGCCCAAGTGCTTGGGCCCCTGAATGCATGTGAGAGACCTGGAGGAAGCTCCAGGTTCCTAGCTTTAGACCAGCTCAGTTTGGGGTCTTGCGATCATTTGGGGAGTAACCTTCAAATGGAGGACCTCTCCCTCTGTGTATCCCTCTCTCTGTCTGTAACTATATATCTCAAGTGAATAAATAGAATATTTAAATAAAAAGAAACCCACTTTAAATATAAAGACTTTGGGGCTGGTGCTATGACGTAGCGGGTAAAGCCGCTGCCTGCAGTGCCACCATCACATATGGGCACCAGTTTGAGTCCTGGCTGCTCTACCTCCAATCTAGCTCTCTGCTATGGCCTGGGAAAGCAGTGGAAGATGGTCCAAGTCTTTAGGCCCCTGCATCCGCTTGGGAAGACCCGGAGGATGCTCCTGGCTCCTGGCTTCGGATTGGCGCAGCACCAGCCATTGCAGCCAATTGGGAAGTGAACCAGTGGATGGAAGACCTCCCTCTCTCTTTCTGTCTTTCTCTCGCTCTGTGTAACTCTTTCAAATAAATAAATAAATATTTTTTAAAACTATAAAGACTTTAATTTATGTCTTTGTATATATTATGAAATATAAAAACTCAAAGTGTTATTAATAAAAGGAATCATTAATTTCTGTAGGAGTTTATTCTGGGGCATATGCATAAGCCATTTACATATATAATCATATTTTTCAACATTGCAGTATCTGATAAGGCACATATTATTATTCCTCACCTTGGAGATTAGAAAACTGTAGCTAAAAAATGTTAAATAATGTGTCTGGTGTTTCTCGGCTAATAAATAGCAGAGATAGAATTAAATGCAGGCTTCCTGATTAGAAATGTTACACAATGATTCACTATTTTGGACTGCCACTACGAATAGCTTTTGCTTTTGAATTTAATAATGCCAATGAGTCTTTTGTTTAAAAATGATTTCACAAGATTTTCTGATTCTTCTGAGTGTTTTCTTTAAGTTGTTATGAAAATAGGTCTGTTTTATTATGGATAAGGTTGTGGGGTTTGGGGAGGAATAGCATGACCTTAATTTGAAATAGTTACAATCTCACATGTCAATATTTTATAGGTCTATAACTACATATTTATAACTTCTTAACTATCCAATTTTGTTTTACCCTAGTGATCTTAACTGCTCATGTTCTCAAATTTTCAAAACACTAATTACATTATAATATTT
Organism: Lepus europaeus; assembly: GCF_033115175.1. Classification (NCBI taxonomy): domain Eukaryota; kingdom Metazoa; phylum Chordata; class Mammalia; order Lagomorpha; family Leporidae; genus Lepus; species Lepus europaeus. The sequence continues at coordinate 92,119,968 of NC_084827.1, forward strand.
ATCTTGCCCTTTTCTTAATGCTCTTGAGTTTTTAAAGAAAATATTGGTCAGAAATACATACCTTATACAAATATGCAAATTTCTATATACTTTGCGTAGGTGTCAATTTTTTAAAATATCTATCTATTACTTGCATATATTTTGAGTTCATTAAAAAAGTGTGTAAAAATAAATCCAAAAACAGAAAATAATTTTCTGGAAAGCTTTGAATGCTGCACAAAAATGTTTATATAAGAAAATAAAAGCCAAGAGTTTAATATGATGGTTTTGTTTAACTATTAAAGTTATACATTTTGTATTTTAGAGTTTTACTTCAGATATGATTGACTGAATAGTCAGCATGCAACAAAATCCTGTATTCCCTGCTTAATAGTCACAGGGGTATATTTGGAATGGAAAACTTCAATTTCATTTTTAGCTACAGATGGTTGTCATAAAGAGTACTAAAAACAGTCATAAAGCAATTGGCCAGTAAACATACTAAAAACAATAGAGGCTATCTGGATCAAACTGGTTTTAATAGCGTATACCACCCATTGTAGTCACCAATATCAGTTTCAGCAATAAACAAATGAGTATGAGCTAGGACAGCTGTTAAATTTTAATCATAAATGCTAGACACTGAAAGAGAGAAGAAAGCTTGGAGAAAAATTTATCATCTGACTGACAGTAGGGCATGTCATTGTACAGTAGACTGGGTACCATTCCCCATTCTGGAATTTTCCTAACTTCTCAAGCCGACGCTTCAGTTTTTCTGATTGATTTCACTATCCAAGTGGTAAAATATATTCTTGGCTATGCTCTTTGGCTCCTACAGCTATCATCATGCTTCATTTCATCCATTAATAAGAATAACAAATTGGCACAAAAGAGCAATAGATGTCAACGTGATCTCTGCAGCTCAGAGAGATTACTGATAAGCTGTGTCCTCTCACTGCTCCCCAACATAAAGAAATTCCATGAATCTACTTGCTTTTTGCTTTCAAACAGTATTTGTGGGTCTCACCAAAACCATTTTCTTCTGTTGGTAATTGAATAAACTCCTTTTGTGTACTTCTGTACTTAATAATGTAATAACATTATCTTATATTTTGACAGCTTATTGTCTATCAGGCACTGAAAAATCAATTTAGAAGTACTTCCTTTTGTAATATTTATAACAATTCTCTGAAATGTATTTCATATGATGACCATTTTATGGGTGAAGATAGTAAAAACCAGAAATCATAACTATTTTCCCCAAATATGTTTAGCTAGCAGTTGGTGAGCTTGGGTTTAAATCCCAGTGCCCATGTGTCTCCTGCTAAGAGGAATATCTTCTCAATGAGGGCAAAGACCATGGCTATTTATTATATTCCCACATATCACAGGATTTGGCTCATTGTTGGTATTTATCAAGCATTAAATGTACTATTTAGGATTATATCACTTAATATAAATATCATAATTTCTGAAAAATTGTTTCTCATTTGTTCTCAATTTATATTTTCATCTATTAATCCTAATATCTTAGAGCTAGCACTGAATTAAACCTGGGGAAGAATGAGGACTAAGACCCAGTCCCCATGGCCAAAATAGTTAGAATCTTAAAGTGAATTGTTTTACGTTCAAGTGCTTCAGGATCCTAAAAGACAGATAAAGAAGAGGTGGAAAAAGCTTAAAAGAAGGAAGGACATTTGTACTGAGACCTGGAACCCATGAACCAATAGAAACTGATGTAACAATGGGGCCATACAATTAAAGGCACACAGTGTGTTTAGCCAACCACTCATTTGTATGACTGCAACCAAGGACATGAGTGAGGACAGGAAGACTTTGGGAAACATAGGCTATCTGTGTTCCAGTCAAAGACAAGCTTGATAACTACAGAGTCATGAATTTAAGACTTTGACAATGGTAAGCTACTTGAAAATGTTTAAACAGAGTGATATGATATGATTGGCATTGCAGTTAGAATCATAAGGCAAAACAGTAGCTCAGGTGAGGCATTAGAGATACTTAATATCTAAAGCAGTGTTAGTGAAGATCAAGAGAATGGAGTTAAAATTGATAGTGCTTATACTTAAAAATTGTATATGATAGAGAAGAGGGTAAATGAAAGATATTGACATGAGTACCTGGGCGGAAAGCAGAGTGATTAAATAAGAGCTAAGTAATGGAACATGGAAATATTGCACATATTTAACTTTAGGATCAATGATGTGGTCATATTCTGGAGGAAGTATCTTGTAGACACATAATATTTCACCACAGTTCAGTTCTTGAGAGAAAGTGAGAGGAAGATAAAAGACACAATAATGGGAGATCACCAGCTTAATAAGGAGTCATCAGAAAATAAAATGTTGATGAATGAAATAAAAAGGAATAAGCAAAAAGTCAAATGCAGGAGAAAATACTACAGTAGAACTCAAGATCAGAGCATTCAAAGAAAGACCAGCAATGTCTAATGCAAAAGAAAGATCACTTGTGATGAAGTTTTGAAATGAAAATGAATTTTTGCAATCAGATGGTTGATGACCTCAGAGAAGACAAATTCGGGTGATTAGGGGTGAATTTTTGGTCACAGTTGCTGGAATGGTTAACAGAAGGTTAAGTGGAGATATCAAGTATAGCGTACTTCCTCATTCTGAGGAATTGGCGGTTAACGTAAAAAAATTAAAACTATCTCTGGCTTCCTACTAAGGTAAGAATTCTTTTCCTATTTATTGAATTATTTTGTCTCTTTTTTAGTTATGAGAAAATCTTGCTAATAGGTTGCAAGCACATTTCCTAAAGGAATTTGAGTAGTGGAACTGAAACCAGTTATAACAGGTTGAAGAGCAGATGGGGTTGAGGAAGACAAGTTAAAGGGAAACTTGATTGCAACTAGAGGATTATGCAGGTATGGGTGAATGAATTTTCTGTGGTACCTACTAGGTTGAAAACCCTGATTTTTTTTTCTCTTTTTAGGTGAGTCATAATTGAGCTAGTAAACTTTTCTTAAATTGTCTCCTCAAAGTAGTTTGAGGCAAGTTACACAGCTAAAATATCTCTTTAGGAAATCTAGTCTGACTGCCTAATTGTTCCTGGTCCATACTGTACCCCTCTTTAATCTGTTCAAGTGGAGTAGGTCTCTGGTGGGGCTGCCCTGTTTATCTTTGGCATTAGGTAGTTCTCGCTTTTGGTCACCATTTGGTTCCCTTTCCCCATTGGAGCTTGTCAATCCATCCATTAAGAGATGGAGCCAGTTTCCCTTGCCCTGTGTGTGTGACTGTGCTGTGACTGGCTTTACAGGAGTACCCATGTTTATCTCCAGGTGACTCAATTTTAAAAATGTAGCTTCCCATGTTTCATTCTATTGGAATATTATGTCCTTGAAATTTGGAACTGTTGTAGGGATTGGGGAAACATATATTCTACTTCCCTCTGGTGACAGTTTAGTTGTATTATTTGTGTAGGAAGCTTGTTTTCAGTGCACTTTGGTTGAAAAATGCTAATGTTTTATAATCAGGTGTCATTGTAAGGCCACCCAAACCACAGAGAGATTTTTCTATAAATAAAATTTTTAGATAGTTTCAGTAGGTCATGTTTGATTCAAATTCGAAAACTCCATCACATACATTCACACACATATATACCATTTGATCTTTTCATTTGGGAAAATGATTTGCTCTAACCCACATTGCTTACAAATAATCTCCAGGACAGAACATGCTGTAGTAGATTTTGGACTTTATATCTTCTGAACCTGAATTTTCCAAGATGGTCAAATAGAAGCTCTTGGGATCCATCTTTCCTTCCAAAAGAAACAAAGTAACAAGTAGTAGCTGCATTTTGAGATGAGTACCTGACAGGAAACCAGAACTCAGAAAGGGAGACGTGGAACCCCTTGGGACACAGAGACTATGGATAGAGGAATTAAGAGAAGAATAAAACACACTGGAAATTTTTCACCCTGATCTCATGGTTGGGGAGAGTCCCCACAATAGGAAAAAGAGTAAATGGGAGATCCCCAGCAGATCCCATCTCCAAAGAAACTGGACCTTGACAATATTAGTAACATAAGGAATCTACAATCACCACAGGTTTGAAGACCATCAAGGAGAGCTACCTAGAGTATTTGTAGTATCTCTGTTTCAGGGATAAAACTCACATTGTCTCCCCCACAACCCCCAAAGTAAACGTTGATGCATGGTGATATCATCTTGATAAAGGAGTCATTTTCAGACATACAACTGTAAGGGACAGAAACCCCTGCATATTTTCATCACTGAAACCCTATAGACATTAGATCACAGCATAAAAAAGAAATGGCTGCTTCACAAACTCAGTTAGTCTCAACAGCAACAGTTACGCATCATTTTAGCCCAAGCAGTGTGCTGTGTTTCATGGAGCAGGTTATTTGGCATAGTAGAGCAGGTTTTACTCCTAGGATTTTCAAAGTGGAGACACTTGTCTCTGTAGACTTGGGGCCATTCCCCCATGCTCCTGCTGAGGGCATCTCACATTGCCCCAGAACCAAACCATGGCTTTACCAGAGCTCTTTATTGAATCCTGCAAACCCTAATGGGGCTGAGAGGAGCCCTGCATGCCCTCCATGCATCCAGCTGGAACTACAGATGAAGTAACATACTAAGCCAACCCTCAAAGACACAACTTAGGTGGACAGGTAGTATAGCATTTACGAATCTGCTTAGAGTGATCACATTCCATATTGGAGTGCCTAGGTTTGAGTCTTGGCTCCTCTTCTCATCCCACATTTCTGCTAATGCTCACGCTGGAAGGCAGCAGATGATGGCTTAAGTGATTGTTTCAGTACCACGAATGTATTAGACTAGATTGAATTCTAGGCTCCTGGTTTTTCCCTGGTCCAACCCCATCTTTTCCGGGCATTTGGGATTTGGGGAATGAATTAGTGGACTGAAGATTTCTCTCTCTCTCTCTCTCTCTCTCTCTCTCTCTCTCTCTGTGTGTGTGTGTGTGTCTTACCCTCACTTTCAAATAAAATGAAAATAAGTAGATTAATTTAAAAAACACGTCTTCAGAAAAAAGCCTACAGTCCACAAAAGTAACAGAAACAGCTGAGACACCAGATGCATAAGTATCAACAAAGGGGCATCAGAGGTATGAAAAAGCAAGGCAAAGTCATGCCCCCAAAGGAACAGAATCACACTTTAGTTATCAAACCCCAAAGAAATAGAGATTGATAAAGTTCCTGATAATTCAAAAGAATGATTATAGTAATACTCAAGGAGGCACAAGAAAATACAAATAGACAGTTAAATGAAATTAGAAAATCAATGCATGCCATGAATGAGAAATTCAGAGAGAAGATGGTGATCTTGAAAAAGAACAAAACAGAAATTTATAAATGAAGAACTCAGTCAATCTATTAAAATGTACAGCTAGAAACCTCAGCACCTGACTAGATCAAGCAGAAGAAACAATACCTGAACTTGAAGACAGGTCTTTTAAAGTATCCCAATCAGACAGAAGAAAACAAGAATTAAGACAGTGTCTGAGAAATTGAGACACTATTGAATGAACAAATGTTTGGATTTTTGGAGTTCCTAAAGGAGAAGAAAGGAATATAAGCATAGAAAGCCTACTAAGTAAAATAGTGTTGGAAAACTTTCCCAATTTGGAGAAAGAAGAGGCCATCTAAGTACAGGTAGCACATAGGACTACAAAATAGAGATTACCAGGAAGGATCCTCCCCAAAACACACTACAGTAAAGCGCTTAAAAGTAAAACCCAAAGAATGAATTCATAATTTCCAAAAGAACCAAGTCTATTCAGGGAACTCCCATTAGATTTATACAGATTATTCGGCAGAAATCTTATAGTCCAAGAGTGAATGGAGTGATATATTCCAAGTTCTGAAAGAAAACATGTGTCAACCAAGAATGTTTCACCCAGCAAAGCTGTCCTTCATAAATGAAGGAGAAATACTTTCCAAGACAAAACTTGAAGGAATTCATTACCACCAGACCAGCCTAACAAAAGATGCTTTACAGAGTCAAAGAAAGAATGATAACTACTGTCATGAAAACAAGTGAAAGGATTAAACACACTAGAGAAGAAAAAAATTCAATAACCCTGTTCTGCAAAGATCATCCGTATTTAATGATTTTTCTCTGGTTAGTGGGCACACAACACTTCCATTTTCGCCTTTGGCTATTTTTTAAAAAATTTTTCTTTAAGCTGTATGCATTTATTTTATGACCTAATAAGATTTTAAAGTGCTTATTATACCAAAAAAGAATATTCAAAACAAAGAAAATATCAAAATATTTTATATTTTTTTGACAGGCAGAGTTAGACAATGAGAGAGAGAAAGAGAAAGGTCTTCCTTCCGTTGGTTCACCCCCCAAATGGCTGCTACAGCTGGCAAGCTACGCCGATCCAAAGCCAGGAGCCAGGTGCTTCCTCCTGGTCTCCCATGCGGGTGCAGAGCCCAAGTACTTGGGTCATCATCCACTGCCTTCCCGGACCACAGCAGAGAGCTGGATGGGAAGAGGAGCAACCAGGACAGAACCGGCACTCCAACCAGGACTAGAACCCAGAGTACTGGCGCCGCTGTGGCGCTGGCCAAAATATTTTATATTCTTTAATTTAAAGTGCACAAAGTTGGCTGGCACCGCGGCTTACTAAGCTAATCTCCGCCTGCGGCACTGGCACACTGGGTTCTAGTCCCGGTCGGGGCTCCGGATTCTGTTCTGGTTGCTCCTCTTCCAGTCCAGCTCTCTGCTCTGGTCCAGGTGTGCAGTGGAGGATGGCCCAAGTGCTTGGACCCTGCACCTGCATGGGAGACCAGGAGGAAGCACCTGGCTCCTGGCTTCGGATTGGCGCAGGCACCAGCCATAGTGGCCATTTGTGGGGTGAACCAACGGAAGAAAGACCTTTCTCTCTGTCTCTCTCTTTCTCTCACTGACTCTGCCTGTTAAAAAAAAATTATGTCTTTAAAAAAACTGTTGAAAGGAAGGGAGGAGAGAGAGGGGCAATTGGTGGGAGGTGGAGGGAGGAAAGTGTGATTGTCTTCATGTTGTCTTTATGGAACTGTACCTATGTAATGTGTGAAATCTATTCTCTTCATATTAATAAAATATTTTAACTGATAAGACTAAGTCATCACTAATCAAAAAATCATCTCAACGAAATAATAAAGTCTGGATAAATGGATAAAAAAGCCCCAATGGCATAATACATGTAAAAAACTTACTTCATCAGTAAGGACACACATACTGAGAGTATAAGGATGGAAAAAGGTACTCCATGCAGATGGAAACCAGAAGTAAGCAGAGTGGACTTCCTTTTATCAGGTAAAATAGACTTTAAGACAAAAACTGTACAAAAAAAAAAGGTCTCTATAAAATGATCAGGGGTTCAAGTCAATAAGAATATATATCAATATTAAATGTGTATGCACCTACTGCTGGAATGCACAATTTTATGAAACAAACATTATTAAATCTAAAGAGAGACATAAGCTCTACAAAGTAACAGTGAGAGACTTCAACACCCACTTTTGTCAACGCACAGATCATCCAGATAAAGCATCAACAAAAACAATCAGAATCCAATGGCACTATTGACCACTTAGATCTAGCATACATTTACATAACTTCCATCCAACAGCTACAGAACACACATTATTTTTGGTTAACACCTAGAATCTTCTATAGAATGAATCAAATTTTAGGCCTACAAAATGAATTCAAAAAATTGAACAACTATATGACAGCAAACTGGAAAACCTAGAAGAAATCGATAAATTAGGTATATACTCAGCTATCCACCAAAGAAATGCAAATCAAAAGCACTGTGAAGTAGTATCAGCTCACTAACCATATAGAATGGCTATTAACAAACAACAAAATAAAACAAATACTTCTGAAAATGTTGCAAAAATGGAACAGTTAGACACTATTGATTGAAATGCAAATTAGTATAGTCATTATGGAGAACAGTATGGAGGTTCTGAAAAAAAAACCCCTAAAAATAGATCTACCATATGACCTAGCTATGCCACTTTTGGTTATACATCCAAAGGAAATGTTAACAGCATATGAAAGAGATAATTACACTTCCATGTTCATTGCAGAATTATCCATAGTAGCCAAGATATGGGATTATCTTAGCTATGCAACAATGAGTAAATAGACTTAAAAATTATCTATCTCTCTCTCACTCTCTCTCTATATATATCCAATGGGCTGTTATTCAACAATAAAAACGAATGAAATCCTGATATTTACAGCAAAATGGATGGTACTAGAGATCAATATGTTAAATGAAGGAAGCCAGACACAAAAAGAATACCATATGTTCTCTTTCACATGTAGAAGATTTTCTTTTAAAAGTCAATCTGAATTTAAAACAGTGATTATTACATGCTGGGATGGGTGGGGTTAGGAAAGATGGGAAAGGTGGAATATTGGATACCAAAAACACAGTCTGGTGGAATTAATGGTTCTGTGTGCCATACAACAGTGGGGTGACCTTAAACAATTATACATTGTATAAAGAGCTAGAAATGAGGACTTGGTAGTCTCCAAATGCAAAGAAAAGAGAAAGGTTAATTGTTTGGTATGGTCAGTTTATACTGTGCATGTGTATGATATATATATATATATATATACACATATATATATCTATAAATAAAAATGTGTAGTATTACTTGCCAATTCAAAATTTAAAATATACTAAAATAACTTAAGAATATATCATTGAAAAAAAAGAACTGATGTCTTTGAAAGAGAAAAAATAGAGGTAGGCATTGTGTTGCCATTAGTTAAGCCACTACCTGATACATCTTCACTCAACATCAGAGTGCCTGAGATCCAACACCACCTCTGCTTCAAATCCAGCTTCCTGCTAATACACATGAGGGGAAGCAGATGAAGCCAAATTACTTGGGTATTGCTGCCCACATTGGAAGCCCAGATGAAGTTCCTGGCTCCTGGCTTTGGTCTGGCCCAGCACTACATGTTACAGACATTTTGAAAATAAACCACTTGATGGAGGATCTCTCTCTCTCTCTCTCTCTGTCTCTTTCTCGCTCTCCCTCCCTCCCTCCCTTTCTCCCTCACAGATTTACATCTTTGTATAAATTGAGAAAAGATATATTTAATTTCTTTTTTTAAGATGTATTTACTTGAGAGGTAGACTTATAGACAGAGAGAGGGAGAGACAGACAAAAAGGTCTTCTGTCTGCTGGTTTACTCCCTAGTGGCCACACTGGCCAGTGTTGGGCTGATTCAAAGCCAGGAGCCAGGAGATTTTTCTGGATCTCCCACAGGGTGTCAGGGTCCAAGCCCTTGAGCCATCTTCTACTGCTTTTCCAGGCCGTAGCAGAAGGCTGGATTGGAAGAGGAACAGCTAGGACTCAAACCGGCACCCATATGGGATGCCAACACTGCAGGTAGAGGCTTAGCCCAGTACACCACAGTGCCGGCCCCTATATTTAGTTTCTCAATGGAAGTCTGTTTGTAGTCTTATGAGAACGGCAGGATGGACCTAATGCTACTGCAACAAAGGAGATCTTAGTATGAAAAATGCAGTGGATTCCACTCAATCAGAGGAAATAATCTAGAAATTAAATCAGATGCCTATAAAAATGGCACACTTGGCTTTAGAGTAAAAATAGAAACTCCTTTGAGATTTTCTGTTACTTTTGTTATCCCTTTCCCTCTTATTTCAGATAAATTTTTTTATAATTCCATCTAATGAGATATTTAATATATTATGTATATTTTAGTTCAAATTCACTCGGCTTGATTTTTTTGTGTTCAGATTTTTTTTCCCAGTCATGTCTGCCTTATCTTATAAATCAGGAAAACAAATGCCATCTCTTACCAGGGACACAGCAAAAATAGAATGATTGATATTACTTGGCACCTACATTGTTGAATGCCTGAAGTGGAAGGCTGTGGATCAAAGGCAGACCCAGAACGGCTGATAATTTGTATACTGAGTTCATAACCAGACAGCCACCGTTCTGATGAAAACAGACAGGTTGTGTGTGCATGGAAACTTACATCCAGTGAAATACAATTTTCACAAGGATTAAACAACATTTTCTGTGCCTTCCATTATGATTTCTGAATTTCACAGTGGCTTTATAACAGAGGTAGATCTGTACATGCACTTCAGTCACAAACACTCTGATCTTCACATCTGGTTCTGCAGATAAAATTATGATATAGATAATAGACGGATGCATAATGTTTCAATGACATTGGCACCTATATGGTCCATATCTTTATTAAATCCGTCCTATGCATGTTGTGCACAGGAACATATTCTAACAGAAAGGAAAAGAATAGACAATAACAATTTTATTGCCAATTTCAATAAAAGTGACATTTTCTTTCAAGATATGTAAGTCGTTTTTGTAAGATAGGATAAAAGGCAACAGCAGCACCTAAGTTCCAATACATTCACTAGAAAATTCTTACAAAAAAATAGATGTTAACAAAGGGGGAGAAAATGAACAGACTTGGAGCAGTAGTCCAGACAATTCACATTTGATTTAAAATCATTTTGTTGGTTTATAAGGAACATGAATTTATGTGTCAAAGCATTTGGTGTTGATATTATCAAACACTATATTATACTTTATAAGAAAGTCAGGTGGTGCAGGTTGATAGTGTGTACTGAGGGGTGTGTGTGTGAGAGAGAGAGAAAGAGAGAGTAAGCTACTCTTTTGTGTATTTGAACATGCATTTTTGAGGTAAAGGAGGCTTGGTTAAAGCATTAATAACTTGCAGAATTGTTGAAAACTTGCCCTGAAGGACAAATGTATAGTTCATGATGAAAATGTGTAACTGTTCTCTAACTTGTTAATCAGCAGCAGCAAAAATAATCAATCGAAGAACACGTATGTGCACATACACTCTACCGATTTAGGCAGATAATCAATTATTTTCTGATGCTATTTATTTGATAAGGAAAAATCTTCTAGAAGCAAAGGGATTACAGAGATATATATCTCAAGAACATCTCTAGCATTGTTTCCAGGGATAGTAACAATAACAGTACTCATAGGTTATTCCATGTTGGATTATTATCAGTAATTTTTTTCTGAAATTCTGTTTCAAATGCTGTCATCAATCGCTTCTCTTTCAACAATGAACCTGATATCTCAATCATCCCTTCTCCAACCCACACTTACACACACACACATACACACACAGCCACAGGCACACACAGACAGTCCTGAAAGTCACCCTTGGTTTATACAGGGTTCCTTGCTGAGCAGAATGAGGACAATGGAATTCTGTTCCACCCACATAAATCTATGTCTGGTTTTAACCTTTAGAGACAACTATAGAATTTTGACATTTTTCTTGCTTTAACTGATTTTCAAAGTCTTTACATTAGAAGTTCAGAAATTATGTATTTTTTCTCTTGAAAAAACTTGTAAATAAGAAAACTAAGTGAATCACTTAGTAAAACTTAAAAACACAATCTAGCAATGGCCCTTTCCAGATTAAAACCCCTTTGTCGTTAGTCATAATCTTCAGAATAAATCATTAATACTTTGGCAAGGCTCTTCCTCTCTTTCCTGTGCCACCTTCCACCTCATTATCTTCGTGATGTGGTCAAGCAATGCAGAAATCGCTGAGGCTTCCCTGCCTGCCACACTGATTCATGGCCTCGCTCATATTGCTCTTTGTCCAGAGGGCACCTGCCCAGCTCCTGCTTTCTGCCTAATTCTTGTTCAAAACGGAGGACAAGACATTGTCCCTCATAGAAGTCTCTGTTTCCATCTGGTTTAGGGGCTGAATGTGACTTAACATGACTGTGAATATCTTAATCACAATTCTAAGGCTATTTCAATTGTCTATTGATGGGTTTCTCTCCCATAAATCTCTAAGGACTTTGAGAACAAAGACGGTGTTTTGGGCTTTGCCTTAATAGCAAGTGTCTAGAAGAAAGTAGTTTCACAACAAATTTATTGAGCTATTATTTTTATTGCTAAAATAACCTATTTTCTCTCTATTCTTATGTACAGGGAAAGCATGGCTTTACTGGGCTTTTAGTGTGATTTGAGCTTAATGAAAACATACAGCACTTACAGGGGGACTGAAATTTTAAAAGAATTTTCTCATATATCCTTTTGGACAGATAACTACAAATATTTTTTACAATTGATTGTATAAGACTTATTCCCATATATCTGTATCATGACATATGAACCTAAATGCAAGAGTGTAATATTTATCTTGTTTAAATTTTTTTCTGATTCTATATGCAATGTTCTCTATTTTAGGTGTTATTTTAACAGCCCAGATAGAAGACAAACACTCCTGAAATCAAATGCAGAGTCCTTATGCACTTTAACAATGATTTTTTTAGCCACCACAAATGTATAGTTATTGTTCACCAAGTATGCAGACAGTAAGTGAATGCTATTACATTTTGTATTTAATCACTGTAGCATTATGTCCCCCATATGTGAGTCCTATTGTGTTGCCAGTTCCTAGCTTCAACCCTGGTTCAGATCTTGCTGTTACAGGTATTTGAGGAGTGGACTTGTGGATGAGAGCTCTCCGTATCTCTGCTTTTTTGTCCATCAAATAAATAAATACAAATTATAAAATGTATTGTTTTTTGATGCTTGTAATATTGGAAAAGAAAATATCAGCTTCCAGGGAAATATATGAGAATATTTATTCACATTTAAGTTTTAACTGGTACATGTGTGCATATGTGATACCAGGAGATTGAGGGCCAGCAGGTATTGTGGCAGATACTACCAACTGTCATTCCCCTTCCTTGTTAGAAACAAAACCTTGGCCTGCGCCATGGCTCACTTGGCTAATCCTAGTCACAGTTGGGGCACCGGATTCTGTCCCAGTTGCTCCTCTTCCAGTCCAGCTCTCTGCTGTGGCCCAGGAAGGCAGTGGAGGATGGCCCCAGTGGAGGATGGCTCCTGCACCCACATGGGACACCAGGAAGAAGCACCTGGCTCCTGCCTTCGGATCGGCGCAGTGCTGGCCATAGCAGCCATTTGTGGGGTGAACCAACAGAAGGAAGACCTTTCTCTCTGTCTCTCTCTCTCTCACTGTCTAACTGTGTGTCAAAAAAAAAAAAAAAAAAAAAAAAAAAGAAGAGAAAAAGAAAAGAAAGAAAGAAACAAAACCTTGGTTTTTCTTTAGATCACTGTTATGCTGAGATAAATAGATGGATTCAGTTTTCTACATTGCCAGTTGAAGTGGCCTCGTGACCCAATTCTGGCCAATGACGTGTAGGAGGTCCTTGGGTGGGACCTCTGGGGAACACTGCAAAGAGAGCACTGTTGACAGTCATATTCCAGTCTGCTCCTTGCTTTTTGTCCCACCCTTTTCCTCCTGCCTGGAGCACAGATGCTGTACCTTGGACATGCAATAGGCATCCAGCCATGAATCAGAAACCCACAAACTGTGGAAGGTAAAGCAATAAGAAAAGAGAAAGTCTGGCTCTTCAGTCATATTTTTGGGTATCATACCTCCCTGGAGTGCCTGCCCTAGGTTCAGTTCATCATTTCTGGTGATATCTCTTTGTTGCAGCTGCATTCTACACCAAGTGAAATAATTATAAACATAATTTGGTTTTGCCAGTCACTAGTTTCAACTGTTTGTTAGCAAAATATTGGGCAAATTCTATAATTCTGTCATCACTTTTAATCACAGAAAGTAAGTTAAATTGAAAGCTTCAATCTTGGGGCCGGCACTGCGGCGTAACAGGTAAAGCCGCTGCCTGAAGTGCCAGCATCCCATATGGGCACCAGTTTGGGTCCTGGCTGCTCCACTTCCAATCCAGCTCTCTGCTATGGCCTGGGAAAGCAGTAGAAAATGGCCCATGTCCTTGGGCTCCTGTACCTGCATGGGAGACCCAGAGGAAGCTCCTGGCTCCTGGCTTCGAATCGATGCAGCTCTGGCTGTTGCAGCCAATTGGGGAGTGAACCAGCAGATGGAAAACCTCTCTTTCTCTGCCTCTCTGTGTAACTCTGACTTTCAAATAAATAATAAAATAAATCTTAAAAAAAAGAAAGCTTCAATCTTGAAATTACTTTCCATTTCTTCTAGGAAAAATCGATTATCAGGACCGCTGATAAAATATGTCTAAAACCATAAATGTAACAGTCTCCATATTGTTAAAAATGAGAAGTTCTGGTGTTTTATCACAAAATAAGGAGACTCCAGATTATGAAAATATTCTGTATAGTTTAAAAATTATAGAGGAAAGAGTTTTTAATGTTTTCTTTTTTTAGGTGAGAAATTCTTTTATCATATTTAGAATCAAAATATCCCTTAAAATATTTACATTTTACAGTAAAAAGGATAGCAAAACACAAGACCATGTACAAGCTTAAGTATTCAAGTTTCTGAAAAGCCAAAAATGAAAAAGAAAATAATGGCCTACCACGAAGCTGTAGTATATGGTAATAAATGCCTTCCTTGAGTGCAGATAAAGCAAGAAATAAATCCTTGGGCTTCTGATTCTTGGTCAAAAACTGTTCAACTAGTGATTAGTATCATCTGATTAAGAAATGTTAAATGTTTGGTAAGATTGATGTTTACTCTGAGTGATATCATATATGGTACCCCAAAAATATATACAACTTTATATGCCAATTGAAAAAACAAAATAAAATTAAGAAATAGAGGACAGGTTAGGTATTCTAGATATTTAGACTAGGGATGAAGATGCCATGATCATTATTTTAAAATATCTGAAATCTTTTATACAAAAATATGAATCATATTATGGCAAATACAAAGCTAAAAGCAATAGATGGAAACAGGACAGAAGCTGGGTGATCACTAGTTTAGCCTGGCTTATAGAGGATTCCTATAAGTAGTGGGTCCTGAAACTTCTAAGGAATAATCAAAAATAAACCACTCAGCAGCATTATCAGCATTATCCTAAACAAAGATTTAGACTTTTTTCAGTGATATGTTAAATAATTATAATTGTTAATAAATTTTGATTATTTTGCATTCAAGTCCTAAAAGGACAACTTTACTCAAACTATTTGAATGGAATTTATGCAGGGGAAGGGGAGGGAGCAAAAGCCAAGGACGGTCACATTTGTTCTTAACCCGAAATACAGAAGTGACTATTTTTCATTGACAAATATATTACATATTGTATTTTATTATCCAAAGCTGAATAAAGTTTCATGAGAATAAAGGTAGAATTAGAAAAGAGAATATTATTTGTCCTTTGAGAACACTCTCATATATCATTCTGTTCTTTTCTTCTGGCTTCCTGACAATGTCCAATTTTAAATTCCATCAATAGGCGTAGCCAACATAACATAAAGCTCAGATGGCAGTCTATGCGTCTTTCTATTTGGTTTGGCAGACTTCTCATCTCTCTTAACAAGACTAAAGGAACACAAAAAAATCAATAAAATCATAGTTGGTTATGAAAGACTGCAGTCCTAGCTTATTCGGGGTTTTGAATTCCGCCTCCTAGGGAATAAAAATGCCACAGATTTTATGCCTCATGGGGTGGGTCAGTGCAGTTACTTGGACAAGCAAAAGAAAAGGATTTATACATTGTTCATAGTAGTTTCCCTAGGTGTTTATTTTCTTTAAAAATTATAGCTACTTTAGACATTCTATGGAAATTCAAGTATTTGTAGCGTAATGTTTCAGTTTATTCCTTTAGTTCCTCTATACCAGTTATTTTTAGTACCTTTTCAATTTGTTTTTCAGGTACTCTCTTACCATTAGCATTTAAGCCAGCTGTGTGTGTGTGTAGGGGTAGGGGTTGTGTATATACACTTCAAAAAGGTCATGGACAAATGAAATTAAAATATATACATTTTGGGGCAAAAATGCAGTTTTTTTATTATAAACAATTTCTATGAATTTTTGAGAACTCTTTATGTTCCCCATATGTATATACAGATTTTGCTGGGTTTCTCTGAGGAGTAATTATGTTTAAATTTCTTTATTTCAAGCTCAGTAAGACATATCAAAATGCTGGTGAGAACGATGTTAGGTAGATAACCTTGAATCTAATCTGGATTTTAGTTAGTAAATCATTCCCAGACTTCAGTGTTGCAACTGTTAATGCTAGTTGCAACATAGCCCACATCTGATTGTGTCATCCCGCTGTCTTCTCCACTGAGGTGAGAATCTGCTCTTTCAAGCTGAAGTGGAGTTTGACCTGCCTAACCATGGTGTCCCAATTTCAAAACATACACTCTCTGTTTTTAAACATTCCTCTCAGTCAATCAACCTGCTTTACTCTTTAGAAGTGTGTTTTTCTTTAGTACACTCACTCAACCCACTTCTGTTGAAACTTTGAAGCTGATGTGTCCATCTGAAAGCAGTGACATTCATTTCTATACTGATAACATACATTTGTTATTTTTAATCTTATCATAAATTTTACAGCTTTTAACATGCAGACTGCAGTGTCATCAAGACGTATTTAGCTTTGCAGTGCCAGCACTGGCTCACTGCTAGTATGCGGATGTTGGGTTCATGTGAAAGAGCCTCACAACTGCCGGATTTTAAGAATAAAATCTTTATGTTCTTGAAATGATGGGCAGTTCAAAGCTCAGGACTTAATTTGTACAGTGACCTTTCGTTGGGGATATGAAAAAAGAGAAAATGCTTGCATTTACCAGAAGAACAATTAGAAAAAGCAGAAAAGGATAATTTGGTGTCATTCCGAAACAGGTCAAAATAGAGTTTAGATTATTGACAGAAAGAGTTAAAGCATTAAGATGAGAAAAATGTTTTTAAGAAGGACTGTATGATTCTGATGGCTTCGTTGGAAAACAGAAGAAACGCAGCTTACAGCTGGGGATGGGTGTGTCCTTCTCCCCACTTCATACAGGACAGCACCTCATTAGCACCCTCAGATCTCAGGGTGTTCCTCCAGTCTAAGAGTCTCTCTCTTCTACTGGGGTAATTCACCTCCTCTATTTTTAGTGACATATTTTTCTGCAGTTCTTAAACTGTTTGTTGTTACTATTTTCTAAATTGCCTAGCTTTTATGTATCATCTGCCCCTGCGTTTTCCGTATTTTCTTCCTGACTTCGGGAATATATAATCCATTTCAAGAACCTGTAGAATTGATGTTTACAAATTTTAACAATAATTGTAATGCTTATTCTTTATCACTTTTACATATGAATTGTCCCCCTCACAAACTGAGTTAATGGGAACATTTATATTTTTTCTCACATTCTTTCTCCACTCAATCTCCTGATGTTGGTTGTCATGTTATCAATTTAAATTTTTCATATGGATCTCTTCATGTCTTGAAAAAAATGGTTTTAAAGGTTTGTGCTGAATTTTTCTGCTTAATCAGTGTCAATCAATTTTCCAATATGAAAGATTAGAAAATTAACCTAATTGTGTTTCCTTCTCTTCTCTACTTTCAAGAATCTGTTGATTACATTATTTTATATTCTTCGTGTTTTGAACATTGATATGTTGAGGTAAAACTATAATCTGTACACTTGCTTATTGTTAATGCTACATCTGAATAGAGTGTTTGCATCAAGTCCTTTCCCACAATTTCTTTTTCATTCAGTTTTAAAGACCAGATTTAAGGGATGCTTCCACAAATTGTTTTCAATCCCTGACCATGTAATTATGATACTAAAGGAATAGCGGTTCCTTGGAGATATGACCTATTATTTGAGAACACTACTCCATTAGGATGCTTGTTGTTGTAAGTAAGAGAACTTAAACCACTAAAAATGCATTGTCTTACATAATGAAGAATTAACAGAGAGGCATTTTCTGGGTGACCACTTAGTGAGAGAGACCCAAGTCCCTAATTGTTCAGATCCTTTGAATCAGGATGGACATTTGGCCATATTGTTAAGATGTGACTTGGGACAGGACACCCACACCCCATAGTGGAGTGTCTGAGTTCAAATCCAGGCTCTGCTCCTGAATCAAACTTCTTCCTAATGCCTTGGAAGGCAGCAGACTATGACTAGAGTAGATGGGTTCCTGTCACCCACATGGGAAACCCAGATTGTTTTCCTGACTTCTGGCTCCTGGCTTTGACCTAGCCCAGCTCCAGCCATTGTGGGTATTTGGGGAGTGAAGCAGCAGCCGCAATAGTGCTCTCTCTTGCTCTCTCTCTCTCTCCCCTCCTCCCTCTCTGTCTCCATCTTCTCTCTCTTTTAATTTATATATTATATATAAGTATAATATATAAATATTTGACATAAATATGTCAAATAAATAAAAAATGTTTTTAAAGATCCTTTGGATTTTTTATGAATGCCAAATTTATTTTATTTATTTTTTTTATTTTTGACAGACAGAGTTAGACAGAGAGAGAGTCAGGGAGAAAGGTCTTCCTTTTCCATTGGTTCAGCCCCCAAATGGCCACTATGCTGCTACCGGTGCACTGCGGCGATCCGAAGCCAGGAGCCAGGTGCTTCCTCCTGGTCTCCCATGCGGGTGCAGAGCCCAAGCACTTGGGCCATCCTCCACTGCCTTCCCGGGCCACAGCAGAGAGCTGGACTGGAAGAGGAACAACCGGGACAGAATCTGGTACCCCAATCGGGACTAGAACCCAAGGTGCCAGCGCCGCAGGCAGATGATTAGCCAAGTGAGCTGCGGCGCTGGCCATGAACACCAAATTTAACATCCCCCTTTTCTTCTTAGATTGGTTTCCTTTATGGTCTCCAACACAGTAGCCATTATTTCCAAAAATCAAATGCAACTCATAATATTCAGAGCCACTATAAGTGTCCTTTATAAGATTATCCAAAGCTTTCCAAACATACTTTCATGGCCATTTTCTAGAATTGTGGTACTTTTCCATCTCAGTTTAGGATAAATGATGATCATGGGCCATGACTAATCATAATAAACCTCTGAGCTTCCTGGCCACCTCATATCTACACAAAACCAAGCATTTGTGGACAAAGAATAAAGCCAGAGAAATGGAGTACACCCAGAGAACAGTAGGTTAAGGGAATGGCTGTTGAGACAATCAACAGGGCCTTCCACAGCTGAGACTCTGTTGGAACTCTGCAGAATATGGGTATGTCCTTGGCATTGACTTATTGGATTTAGAAGTCATTGTTGGCCAGCGCAGTTCCTCAATAGGCTAATCCTCTGCCAGTGGTGCCAGCACACCGGGTTATAGTCCTGGTCGGGGTGCCGGATTCTGTCCCGGTTGCCCCTCTTCCAGTCCAGCTCTCTGCTGTGGCCCAGGAGTGCAGTGGAGGATGGCCCAAGTCCTTGGGCCCTGCACCCGCATGGGAGACCAGGAGAAGCACTTGGCTCCTGGCTTCGAATCAGTGTGATGTGCCGGCCACAGTGTGCCAGCCACGGAGGCCATTGGAGGGTGAACCAATGGCAAAATGGAAGACCTTTCTCTCTGTCTCTCTCTCTCACTGTCCACTCTGCCTCTCAAAAAAAAAAAAAAAAAAAAAAAAGAAGAAGTCATTGTTACAATTTTGTGGCATGCATCGAAGATGATACCCATGTACTTTTATGGTCCTCTTTTTTTATTTTGGTATGCTTTAAGGCCAATAATGAGAAGGAAGAAATCTATTCTGATATCTTGTCATAGTATACAGCAATGAAAGAGATATTATCTTAGGCATTATTAACTGCACAAGCAGTGGAGGAAAATGTTACACAAAAAATATAATCATTCTTTGAGAGTTATGGGATTGACCATATCTCTTCTCTAAATCTCACAGAGACAAAATTTCACAATAACAAGATGGAAATAAAAAAGGAAGAAGAAGAAGAAGAAGACCTAAATGAAGGATCTCAGCGAGTGTGATCCCAGTGGAAAGAACGGGGCCATCAAGGTAGGAGGTACCTTTCTCTGAAGGGAGGAGAGAACTTCCACTTTGACTATGACCCTATCGGAATAAGATCAAAGTCAGCGAACCCTAAAGGCTTCCATAGCCTTGGCAACCCATGACTAGAGCCTAGGGAGATTACTGACGCCATAAACAGGAGTGTTAAATTGTTAAATCAACATCAAGAGTCACTGTGTACTTACGTCCCATGTGGGATCTGTCCTTAATGGGTTGCCCAATGTGAAGTAATGATATAGCTAGTACCAAAACAGTATTTTTATACTTTGTATTTACGTGTGGGTGCAAACTGATGAAATCTTTACTTAGTATATACTGAATCGATCTTCTGTATATAAAGATAATTGAAAATGAAAAAAAAAAAAAACCCTGGTGTTAAGTTGGAAATTACATAAAAATTAATCAATTTTTAAAAAAAATATCATGTAGGTTATGAGCTTATGTGTGTGTGACAGGCCTAAACAGAAGACATCTATATGCATCTGCATCTCAAAGTCATCCTAACAATGTTTCAGGGGAAGCCCAGATTTCACATCCTGCCTGCCCTGCCCCCTTTTACCTGATAACCTGCCAGGTGGAGGCCCTCACCCCTCCTGCTTCCTGCCTGATAAATCTTCCACAATCTCCCAGGTGCAGCCCAGTATCTGCATCTCAAACACCCTGCTCCCTTCCTCAGGTCTGATAACATTTGCATCCATAAAGTCCTTTGTTTCAGACCTTCAAGAGAAGTTTTTCTATTTACATCCAAAAAGCCCTTTGTTCCAAGAGGAGCAGAGGTGGGGAAGCAAGACCCATCTCCTTAAAACCCCCAGCCTCAACTGGACTGCGCGCTCAGCTCTCTGCATCTTTGCTGAGTTGCCCGCCTGGCCTGGCCTGGCCTGGCCAGGTGTACTCTCCACTCACCCATGCAGCCCCCCCTCTCCCCCAGTCTGAGGGACTGGGCACTCTCTCTCAGGCCCTGTCTGGAGAGGTGCCCATCCGTCCTTACAGATGTTCCTTCTTAATAAACCTTGCTATTTTACCTCCCACTAAAAAAAAAATATATATATATATATCATGTAGGATCTCTGTCATTAATGTGCTGTACACTGTTATTTAATGCTATAACTAGTACTCCAACAGTATTTTTTTCACTTTGTGTTGCTATGTGAGGGCAAACTGTTGAAATCTTTATATATATTAAACTGATTTTCTGTATATAAAGAGAATTGAAAATGAATCTTGATGTGAATGGAAGGGGAGAGCGAGCGGGAAAGGGGAGGGTTGCGGGTGGGAGGAAGTTATGGGGGGGAAGCCATTGTAATCCATAAACTGTACTTTGGAAATTTATATTCTTAAATAAAAGATAAAAAAAGATGGAAATAGGTCAAATTATTTCAATTGCCTTTTTATTACCTATCAAGTAGGAAACTCAGAAAATTTAAATATTCCCTAGAATTCTTTCTTTCACTCTTTTCCGTAAAGTGGCTATCTTAGTTCAGGTACCCTGGGTCTAAGATCTGGAAGAGCTTGTTTGGTGATGGGAAAGGACAAAGACAAATTCAGCCCACACCACAAAGCTGGTCTTTTGTGAGGACTCTTGGGTATGTGTCCCAGCTAAGAAGAGCAGATGTTTATACTTTTTATAATATTTCTGGGCCGGAGATTGAAGGCTGATGATGAAATCTCATAATCTCCCTGTAGCTTAATCCCATTAAACTTCACCAAGTGGAAATCCCACTAGACCTTATACAAAGGGGAAACTATCTCTCTAAATAGATTAGAGATCATACATCAAGTAAGAAGGCTTTCCAAATGAAAGAGCTCCAAGCACAGTTCCTTTTCCTTCAAAGTAAACAAAGCAGATACTTTAAAGGAAAGGATTCAGTGACCCTTGGACAACTTGCTTCAGAGCAGTGACTGTGATCTCAGTATACGCCTCTTCTGCAATAAGGATAAATCACTACATGACTAAACCCATGTGTAATAAAGTATTTCTTGACATCTTCCCATATAGAAGTACACATAGAGCAGACATGAAGATAGTATAGTAATGAGAATTAGGGGCTGGAGGTAAGGGATGGAACCCATCATCATTTGTGCATTAATGTTATCACAAGTTTATCAGTACCTTCAATTTTATAAGGCTAAGGGATATTCAGATAATATGAGTATACACTTGTTTAAGGAGAGTTAATGTCATAGCTTTTAATAGGGATTGATCTCCACTACTTCTCAGCAAACTTCTGCCAAAATGAACTTAAATTGATTTTGTGAAGAATCAGTCCCGGAGGTTGATGAAGACAGCATGTACAATGTGGGAGAATGACTCCAGAAACTCTTTGGATGATAACTTCAGACCATACCTTTCCATAATGATACAAAAAAAGAGGCCTGCAAGTGCCAGGCACTTAACTACGTGGAGTAGATGGACCCCTCAATTAATTTGATCAAAAAGTTGAATCAGAAGGAATCCCTGGGTGCAGCTTTGATTTGGAGCTTCTGGTCCTGGAGTAAGATATAAAAGCAAGCTAAATGGGAAAGCTGAGGAAATATAAAAAAATTCTATTTATACAGAATGCTTAAGAAATCAGATATAATGGTTAATTAAACTTTGGTGGCTCTGCAAATATAGTCTGTGGATCATCATTTGTCATGGAACTAAATTTAATACATAACATGATGGAAACATAATCAATTTTATATTATTTCTTTTTTGTTATACAATAGGCACTTTTGATGTTGGATTTTTTGTGTGACCAATTATCTCCATCTAGCATGCCTATTGGAGAAAATTATGGGTTTCTAAATGTTTTAGAGGCACTTTCAACATTAGAGATAAGGTCTTAAAGAGGGAAATGGGACACATTAACTACTATGATTTATTTATTTTGTATTTACTTCATCGGCCCTGTCCCCAGAGACTAATCAACAAGGATCACCTGATCATAGCATCTGCCAACACACTGTCTACAGTTTCTTTGAGGAATTTCCCTTAAACTTTTAATATATGCACATATATTCTCTTTAGAGAGATAAAAAAAAATGTGGCCTTTAATTTTTGAGCTATTGAGATCAACATGCCTTGTTTTTCTTAAGATTTTGTATGTATAAACAAAGCAAAAGCAATTATGTAACTTTAAGTGCTTAAAGAGATAAAATACAAGATGCACCTGTTTCTATGGTGCCTGTCTCCATGGTACCTGGTTAAAAGAACACATTCAAGACCCAGCAGGTCTTTCGCTTCTACTTATGTCAGTGGTGCTAACTGTGGCTTGTATAATTTAAATCAGACATCCTTTTTGAGTATTACATTTAAAGCAATTATTTCTTCATATGGTGCTCATTGTGAAATGGGAGTGTGATTCAATCCATGACATGTGATTATTTCTAAACCACCAATTTAAATTAACCCATCTCTTCTTTTCTCCTGCCCATCAAAATATGTACAAATTGTAACTGTCTAAGACTGTATAGGATAGTAACTGTAAAATAGCATATAATATTGATTGACTACTGCCTTTAACCAACAGATCCTGTTAAATGGGCTATTATTTTGATGCTGGTTATTTAATTTTTTGTAATTAAATATGAGCTCATGTTTCTACTTTTACTATGCATATGTGTTTTGAAACATGGTTAGTTACAATACATGAAAGTAAATATTAAAGAGTAACAATTAAATGAGACAACACATTAACATAAAAATTAATAGAATGAGCCAAAAATGATAATAATGAAAGTGCTACAAAAGATGGATTAATTAATTTGACCTGAAATAGGAATCAGAACAAATCCTAGATCTGCTCTATTATTATGATAGTAGTCTTGAAGGAAGCATTTACTAGTCAATGTTCTGTGAGTTTTACACATATTGCTTCTTTTTATTATGTATTTTTAATTTTATTTCAGGTATACAAGTTTCATGTAATTCATATATACAAATTTAGGTACATAGTGAGCAACATGAAGTCCATGGGGCAGCAGCAACCTGGGTACAGCTTTTCCCTGGGTTTCCCTTGGAGGGGTTGTGACTTTTCCTCCTACTTGTTAGAATTGCAGAACTCAGCAGACTCATAGAATGGCAGATGTCCTAAATAGCACTCTGGCCTCAGAATCAGCCCTTAAGGCATTCGGATCTGGCTGAAGAGCCCATGAGAGTATTGTAGGCATGGAAAGCCAAGACACTCTGGAAAAAAAAAGAAAAAGAAGAAGACCTAAATGAAAGATCTCTGTGAGTGAGATCCCAGTGGAAAGAACGGGGCCATCAAGGTAGGAGGTACCTTTCTCTGAAGGGAGGAGAGAACTTCCACTTTGACTATGACATTGTCAGAATAAAATCAAAGTCGGCGAACTCAAAAGGCTTCCATAGCCTTGGCAACTCATGACTAGAGCCTAGGGAGATTACTGACACCATAAACAAGAGTGTCAAATCGTTAAGTCAACAACAGGAGTCACTGTGTACTTACTTCTCATGTGGGATCTGTCCTTGATGTGTTGTCCAATGTGAAGTAATGCTATAACTAGTACTGAAACAGTATTTTACACTTTGTATTTCTGTGTGGGTGCAAACTGATGCAATCTTTACTTAGTATATACATAATTGATCTTCTGTATATAAAGATGATTGAAAATGAATCTTGATGTGAATGGAATGGAAGAAGGAGCGGGAGATGGGAGGGGCACGAGCGGGAGGGAAATTATGGGAGGGGAAGCCATTGTAATCCATAAACTGTACTTTGGAAATTTATATTTAATAAATAATAAAAAAAGGAAAAAAAAGAAATGCAGAACTCCAGGATCTTCTCTACTCCTACTGATTAAGAATCGGCATGGTAAGAAGATCCATGCTGATTCTTTGCACATTTCTGTTAGAAAGAAGTCACTCTACAAAATCCGGACTGAAATATTTTTATTGATGGAATCTGTCTTCTTTCTATTTTTAAGATTAAGATGGAGGAAAGCTCAAACCCTATCATCTGTCTTTACCGGTAGAAAGGGAGTCCGCAAAAACAAGCAAGGCTGTGTTTCTTGTCTGCTCTGCTACGGTCCTTTTATCTATCCCATTTTTCCACCCACACACACAGTCAATTCACTGCAGATTTACGCAGCATGTAGATTGTGTCCAGCCAGTGTAATAGAGACTAGATCTCAGAAGAAGAGCCTACAAAACAATGTGAGCAAATGAGTTTTGTTTCTACCACATTAACATGTAGGGAGGAATTTCCAGGCCAATTAAGTAGGCCAGAGGTCCCAAATGATTCAAAATGGGAATCTGAAGTCAGACTAGGAGTCACTGAGTGTCTACTATATGCTTTATGAATTAAATCTTAAGTCCCTGTGATTAGTTGATGAGGTCTCTATCTTCACTTAACAGATTAGGAAACCAAAACACAGAAAGGTCACTTGCATTGTCCACAGTGTCCCACTAACTTGAGGTAGTCAGGCTCCAACTTTTATTGGTCCTCTGACTTCTTGCTGGAGTTCTTTTACCAAAAGCTGGAGGTGTACTAGAGAAAGCAGGCAGCAGATCTCATGAAGTTTAGTGACCTTACCTACCTTATCCCTCTCTTCCTGTTTTGCTTTAACTTAAGCAGAATTGATTTTAAAGGTACACTTACAGTGAATTATTTACTATAGGAAAGACCTACCTAAATAAAGAACACAAAGAAATGAAAGGCAGTGTCCATGTCATGACAGAGTTTAGAGTTTAACTGAGCAGAAAAGGTCAACCTGCATATAAAGTAAAGCAGATGGGGCTTGGACCATGTTATCAGCTGTTAGCAACAAAGGGTTTTGGAGAAGAGATCATTTGAGTAATTTTAATCATCTGAGAAATCTTTGAAACTAGGCGGACCTTGGAATAAGATCTAGAAAGATTCTCAGGTGTAAGTGTCATTGAGTTGATCTTCAGTCAATACTATTCTAGAACTTTACCCCCATATCTTTGAGAGACTTGTTTCTCTTCTTTGTGCTTGCAGATAATATTGCAGTTGGACAAGGTTTCCATGTCTGTAGCACTTTATCTTCAATGAAGATGGACTAGTATGGTAATGGACTTGGGGGAGGTGGCACTAAGAGGAGGTGGAGAGATAACAGGATACTGAAAGGGTGTACACAAGATACTATATGGGGATATAATACTATTTACTTTTGCCTAGAACTGGCCATGATCAACTTTGAGAAAGTCACAAATATGGAAAATTCAAAATTTCAGGCTTTTCTAAATAGAATGTTCTTTAAAAATATTGGGAAAAAGTGTTCAATCCTTGGCTGAATTTCAAAGTCTGTTCCAGATGACTTGTTCTTGTCTGCTAACATGTCCTTTGTGGGAACAGAGACTTTATACTGAGAGCATGGACGTGTCACCAGAGCTGTTCCCTCTGCTTAGGCCTGAGGACAATTAATCATTGCCATTACCTGTAGCTGCTCAAGACTCCAAGTGGCCCAGACTCCCATAGAATATGCCTGGGATGGATTCCTTACATGATGACTTTCAGCTCCACTTGGGCGTCATTAGAATTTAGAAACCTTAAAACTGCATCCTTGGCCGGCAACGTGGCTTAACAGGCTAATCCTTCGTCTTGCGGCGCTGGCACACTGGGTTCTAGTTCCAGTTGGGGCGCCGGATTCTATCCCGGATGCCCCTCTTCCAGGCCAGCTCTCTGCTACGGCCTGGGAAGGCAGTGGAGGATGGCCCAAGTGCTTGGGCCCTGCACCCGCATGGGAGACCCGGAGAAGCACCTGGCTCCTGGCTTTGGATCAGCGCGATGAGCCAGCCGCAGCGGCCATTGGAGGGTGAACCAATGGCAAAAAGGAAGTCCTTTCTCTCTGTGTCTCTCTCTCACTATCCACTCTGCCTGTCAAAAAACAAAACAAAACAAACAAACAAACAAAAACCTGCATCCTTGGAAAGGAAAGTAGAAGAGGAAAAGCTTCTGAAAGTCACCCCTGGTTTTAAACACAGGTCCACCACTCGTGATGCTAAGCAAGTTACTTAAATAATTGATCCATTCAATAAATATTTCTCCTTGTATTATGTGCAAGGTATGGAAAGAATATCTGCCTGAGAGGATTGCTGTGAAGATAAGTTAGATAATAGTTGTAAAGTCTTTAGTTCAGTATCTAAATCCTAGTAATTGCTGAATAAATGGTAGTTATTATGCTAGCAGAAATAAGCAAAAGTACACTTGCACATCTTCATTACAAAGCAGAACCCATTTTTAAATGGGAATAGTATAGAATACCTATATGCAAATACATTGCCTGCAAAATTCTCATAGCCAGCATGAAATTCCCATCTCCAGATCTGTAAGAGCCAATTTAAAATTTTCTATATATTGGAATTTTGCCAAATTGAATGTTCCAACAATAATAATAATATCATATTTTTATGTAGCTCAAAAATATTTTTAATGTTAATTAACTCTAAATGAATTATTGCCAGTAGGCTTGGAAAACTGCATGCTTTATAGAGACTTTTGTATGAACATTTTTAAAAGTGAATTTGGCTGGATCAGCAACTGAGGTAAAACAATTAAAATGTCTTATTTGGGGGGAATTCTTGGTAGCTTTCCAGCATGCCATTAGTTTTTATAATCAAGCTGTTATATGATCTTTTTTTCATTATGCATAAGCAAATAGACGCCACTACACTCAATTTGAAGCAATTATTATCTGTGGCACAGTATAATCAAAAGGCTACTGCTATTTGTTGAAGGATTCTTTGTTTGCCAAGATTATTAATAAAGTTATGCCAGAAACACATACAGTACTGCTTGGCACTCAGCAACTGACTCTGGCGAAAGGAAAATAAGTCAGAATACTTGATGTTTGTATCTTTTGATATTCCTGCCAGTGTGTGTATTGGAGAACATTTCTCATTAAGTAACACTAATTACCTTAATTGGTTATGGCTAACAATCTAGCTGTACTCCTGGTACATAGTCCAAGTCATTGGAATTATTAGGAGAACTTGGATACTTCAATCTTCTGTGATTCAGTGTAACACTCAGAGCCAGATAGTGGGAATGTGTGTATGACTCCTGCTGGGCTGTGGAATTGTGGGGTGTGGAGGGGGTTGGAAGTCCCTTCTGATTAGTCCATGCTGAAAACTCTTCACACAATACCCGAAGTAAACACCTCCTTACAGAGGACATGTTAGGATCTATCAGCCAGTCTTGACTAACTCCCAGACAAATGCACAAGCAGGTGAATATTCTCACTTGCATGTAGATTAGCTGTATTTGCAACTGGCAGAACTCAGCTTTGCTTTTAAGGAGTCTTGGTTCTCAAGTAATGGTGGTTTACTTTATTTAAAAATTAGTGCAATTAAAAATAAATATCAGCTTATCATGCCTTTGGTATTTAAGGAATAATTTCACTGCTTAGTGATATTTGTATGGCAGTGGCTCAGTGGGAACAAAGTACTATAGTAATAAGATTTGCATTTGTGGCTGGAAGTACAGCTGAAATTTCAGTTCAGGAAGAATTGAAGTTCTCCTGATCAAATGGGGAAAATGCTGTATCTTGAGTGCATTTGGGAGGCAGGCAAAATGCTGGGCCTAAACATCACAACTGAGATAAACCTGGTGTTCAACATGTACTCACTGTACTAACTGATGCCACAGCACTTTCAGGGGTGTGTGGCTTCAGCCTCGCGCCCCTGTGTGATCTCATGCCTGGCCCTCTAGGAAGGGATCTTGTCTTTTGTTCTCTGTCTGCCTCTGGAAGAACTCCTCATCAAAAAGAACCCACAAGAGCAGAAAGACAATATTCTGTTTTGGAGCTTCCAAGAGCACGAGAAAAGGAAAAACATGAAAAGTGAAACCAGAAATTCCTCATTCGTAGTAGTGCAGTTTGATGTGTTTCTCCTCTGTTTGGATGTTCCTATTAAATCTGAAATTTATAACCCCTTCCCACCCATCCTTGTGCATAACGAAGAGCATCTGCCTAGACAAGAAAGGGAAAAAAAACGAAAGTGAGTAATGGAATTGAAGACAAATCAGGATGAGTTCCTGTTTTTGCTTTTTTTAAGCTGTGGATTTGGAAACACATTCTTAATCAATAAAAGCAGGAGTAATTTTCTTCCATTCGAACAAAGTTTTAAAATGTTAAGAGAAAACCACAGACAGATGTACTTCCTGTCTACCCCAGATAAAAGGGCTCCTCACTATGGTTATCAATGTCAATCAGCTTGAAAAATAGCACAGGATAACAGCATTCTGGAGAAAACTATTTTTAAAGTAATCAATTACTTTTCTACCTCTTTGGATGCCCTGATGAGTGGAATACCTTATAAAACGTGAATGCATTCAGTTGTCCATTCATTCAACAAAATTCTATTAAATAATCACTCTCTGCCAAGCATTGAACTGGGTCCTTAGGATACAAAGGAAGTTAAAGTTATGATTCCGCCTCAGGGTGGCTCAAGATTAACCATGAAGGGGCCGGCATAGTGGCGCAGTTGGTAGAGCCACCGCCTGAAGTGCCAGCATCCCTTATGGGCACCAGTTTGAGTCCTGGCTGCTCCACTCCCGATCCAGCTCTCTGCTATGGCCTGGGAAAGTAGTGGAAGATGGTCCAAGTGCTTGGACCCCTGCCCCCACATGGGAGACCTGGAAAAATCTCCTGGCTTTGGATCAGACCAGCTTCCACCATTGCAGCCATGTGGGGAGCAAACCAGAGGATGGAAGACTTTCTCTCTCTCTCTCTCTCTCTCTCTCTCTCTGCCTCTCTGTAACTATGCCTTTCAAATAAACAAATAAATATTAAAAAAATTACCATGAAAGACACTATATTTTAAGATGCTTTTGGTTATAAATAACATCTGAAACTGACTTAAAGAATCAGGAAGAGCATTGTGATAGAGAACAGAAAAGTAGACGTAAGTTTGGCTCACGGTGAGCTGATCTAGTGGCTGACAGTGTCATCAAGAACTCAGGTCCTTTCTCAGACTCCATTCTGCATGACTACTGGTCTGCCCACCCTATCTTTGGGCTGGCTGTCCTCGTGCTCCTGGATGGTTGCTGGTAGCCAGTCTATTTTCTTGTGGAATAAAGAAGTAGCTTCCTTTGGCTCTTAAGGATAATAAGAATAATGAAATTCCTTGCCCCAAAGGCTAAACAATCTTTAAAATCCAATTGACTCACATTAGTTCAGACCTAACACATCCCTGGCCTATTCTCTGGTCAGGGAATAGGAACGGTCATGGTTGGTCTGGCCTGACCAGAGTTCCTGCAGTAGGGATCAGATTCCCTTGAAATGTACTGGTTCTTTGGGGGAAAGATTTTATGAGTATTAGGCAGGGAGAAGGGAACAGTTTTGGGGGCTTATCTTGCCTTTTAATCTCATGTGACATTAAAAGCTGTTTTAGCAATGCAAGACTTGACAAGCTAATAATGTGGTCTGAAGGATGTGTTTTCTCCTAGACCAGTGAGTCTTGGACATTAGGGAGGGAAAGGGTGGGAGTTTAGCACAGTGGTTAAATAGTCACATCTGATTCTTGCATCCCATGTCCTGAGTGTCTGGTTTGAGTCCTATCTATTCTGCTTTTGATCCAGTTTCTTGCTAGTGTATACCCCAGGAGACACAAGCAATGTTCAAATACCTGGGTTCTTGACATTCACATGGAAGTCCTGGATGGAGTTCTGGGCTCCTGACTTCAGTCTGGCCCAGTTCTAGCTGTTGAGGGTAGATAGAAGATTGCTCTCTCTCTCTCTCTCTCTCTCTCTCTCTCTCTCTCTTTCTCTCAGCCTTTCAAATAGAATTAAAAATCAATCCACAAATTCACAAAGTTTTTGTAAGAAGAATCTGGAGGCATTATTAACACACATCTTGCCCCATGGCAGAGTTGCTGATTCAGGGAGTCTGGGATGGGCCTGGGCATTTTCATTCAAGTGCTGTGACTGCTGCCGCTGTGGACAGCACTGAGAAGCACTGTACAAGATGATGGCTGCCACTAACAGCAATTTGACAGCCTTTGATGTGCTAAGATTACTGTAAGAGTTGGACAAACTTTACTTCAAAATTTGCAAATATCTCTTTCCATGAGGCAAAGCTTTTCATTTATTTTATCATTCAGATACTTGGTGAGCCTTAAGGCATTCTTCCTTCCTTTGGACATGGCCTTGTCAAGTTACATTAAGAGCCTCAAATAGTTTTTGAAAGCAATTGCTGCTATTAATCTAATAAAAATAGTCTTCAAAAGTATTTTAAAGCCATTAGTGTATATTGAAATTATAAACTTTTTTATAACCAAGCTTTAAGAAGATTACAGTACATATTTCTGCAATTCTGAAAATATCTGTTGTTGTATAAATGGAGCTCTTTTATAATGACAAGTGAAAATGTATTACTGAAAATATTGGAAAACTAAATTGTATGGGGAATATAAAGATCATGAGGTATTGACTCTCCACATGTTGAAAGTTCTATTTAAAACACTGAATAAAGCAATTTAGGCAACTTGTTTACTGCTCGATTTTTATAATATTTTTGATTAATTTAAGTAACAAGCTTGGTGATCCCTGACACTGGAGAGTTGCTACATTTTCCAAAACAATTTAAGTTAGCAGTTGAATCACTTAAGGAGATAATTCTAAGGAAACCCGATAAGCATGAGTTTTCATAGAAAAGTACCATTTTTGTGGAACAGCTAACTGTTCTCATCATATGTTTTATCATTTTGAGCTTCTGTCTCATTGACTGCTGTGGCCAGAGTGTTTGTGTGCCTCCAGTGCTTGTTGAAATCCTTACCACCAAGGCAATTAGATGGGGCTTTGTGGAGGTGATTAGATCATGAATGGGATGAGTGCCATTATAAGAGACACAAGGGATCTATTGTGTCCCTTCCACTGTGTGAGGACACAGTAAGATGTTATGTATGAACCAGGAAACTGGTCTCACCAAGGCCAGGGAATTGTAATTTCCAGAGCTGTGAGAAATGAATGTCTGTTGATTATAAGTCACCTGATCTGTAGTATGTGTCATAGCAGCCCAAACAAACTAGGACAAGAAAGGTCATGACACAAACCAAAGATCTTTTCAAAATGCCTTTCTTCACCAAAATACTCCCTAGCTGCTTCTGAGCACTCAAGACATAGACATCTAGTTACTTGGTGGCACAAAGTAACAGCTCCCTGGGCTTCCCTTTGCTCAAAACACCACACATCCACCCACTGACCTTCCTTCAGGGTCTGGGTAGAGCCAGACTCTCACCTGCTGTGTGGTCTTTTCACACACCCTTCCCTCCATTGGAAAATCTCCCTTACACCCTAGCTTACTCAATCTCTACTTCTCTACTTGAATCTTACTATCTTATCCAAGATTTGCTGGGCCATTCATAGTTATGAAATGAATATATGAACACACATATTTAAAACCTATCTTAAGCCAGACATGTGCCATATGACATTTAATCCTCTGTCAACTGATCAGACAGTTAAAAGTAGACACTCTTTCACATGTGAGGAGTATAATTTTTCCAGTATTGTGCTGGGACGGGGCCTCATATGCTTCTGGTAAGCAAAGAAGAATGTTTTCAATTTCTGCAGAGCAAACAGGATTATCACACACTGTCTGCCTTGATTATGTATGGTCTAGTATTATCTAGTAGAAGGTGTGTTTTGTTTCCCCAAACATTAATGCTGACAGAAAGAGGTTGCTAGTTCCTTTATTTCTTTTCTTCTCCATATTTAACTTCATGAACTTACTGTATAATACACGTTAAAATGTTTTAGTATTAAAATCACAAAATAAATGTACAGAGATGTATTTAGAAAAAAATACTTATGGAGGACTTAAATATGATGTTTCAAGAATATCCTGATATTTTTCTAAACTGTGCAGTGAAAAATTTGAGTTTTGGCAGAAAAAGATGATGACTCATTAAGAAAAATGAACAATTTTAAACTTGTGGCCTGAATTACATTCAATGAAAATGTTTCTAACTTTAATTTAGAATTAAAATTTTTAAAAAATAACTTCCATAACATTCAATAGAAAGCTGAATTTAAGAGATTCTCCATCTTAGTTAGGCCATTATATCCAATCTCATAGCTTCATGGCATTGTACATACTTCAAATCTACAATCTAATTGAACCTTTGTCAAATTGTCTCTCCTACCCAGAGGAATTGTTCAAGCTCAACATTACAGATAATTTTTAAGGAAATCTTCATTATATGTATTCATCAGATTCTAACCCATTACTACATTGTATTTAAGTTCTTGGTCTTCTAATGAATTGTAACTAAGATATAGTTTAAAGAAGCATTATACAAAGATGCAAAAAAAAAAACCAAGATCAACACAGTTCTCAAAATTTCAGGGACATCATAAACATTCTATGAAGCCTACAAATTAAAACATGTTTATAAGACCTGTATGAATCAAAAACTGAAGAATTTCCCAAAGATTGCCTATGAACTATAGAGTGCTATATATTTCCCTATTATCAACCTAAGTGAGTGATAAATTATGAATTGATGAGAAGTTTCTAGAATTTTTCTTTTAAGAAATTCATTTAT
The DNA here is from genome assembly GCF_033115175.1 of Lepus europaeus. Taxonomy (NCBI): domain Eukaryota; kingdom Metazoa; phylum Chordata; class Mammalia; order Lagomorpha; family Leporidae; genus Lepus; species Lepus europaeus. The sequence goes on from NC_084827.1 coordinate 92,153,273, forward strand.
TATTTCTTTTTTTAGCCCACTGTGTTATCACTGACCAGCATATATTTCAGAAAACATTTCATTGTAAAGGGCTCCATAGCAGTTAATGAAAATAAGTCCATATGGCATAACACTGTAATGAATTTTCTGGTGAAAATTAATTAGATGTGTGAATGTGTAAATGCTAACATATATTTACATCCCAGGCTAAATGTTCAAAGAGGTGTATGTTAAGCACACAATTAGAAGCAATCATGCATTAAATTGGCCACCAAGAAATAATATTAAATTTAACAGTGCAATGGGAGCTCCTTGGAAAATCCAAGATAAGATTTTCTCTGCCCAGTTGCTTGCTTTTGAGGCTCCTTGTCTGCCTAAGCCACTTCTTTACGTAAAGGCTGATGGAAAACTGAGGATAGAGGAGCAAAGTGCATTTTCTACTTTACATCATAAGGCTGTCTAACATTCTCATTAAGCTGTGGACTTCCTCCCAACTCCTTTTGATTTGCCCTGTGCAAACAGCATCTAACAACTCCTTCTGCAAACAGCCTGTGACCTTTTAAACCAGGAAGGAAATTCCTCACAGCTGGAAGCCTTCAGTGGCTATATTCTTTCAAAAAGTGTTACTTTACTTAAACTAAAAGGAAACAACCTTCATTCTTCCTTCCCAGGATTTCTTGTAGTTGGCAATAAGCTCTTGGTAGACAGGAACCATAGAATCACAGAACCAGCACTGGACACTTCCTTCCTAGGTTAAGCTTCATTCTAATATTCTTAGATTATTTTTAATTTGTGTTGGGAGTTTATGGAACTACTTCCTAGTCATATACTTGGATTGGAATACTTTATTGTTCTAATGCATCTTTATTACACACTATATGTGACTTAATAAGACTAATGACCACCATTTATTGAGCTCTAAACATGTTCAAGACACTAGGTAAAAGCATTGCACAGATTTTTTATTCAGTTCTTTCATAAACACTGTACATGTATAGGTTTTATTTTAGCTTCCACTTTATGAGAGCAAAAATTGGGGGATAGAGATTGAATAGTTTACTCAAACTTAACAGTTTGTGTGTGTCTGATCTGGGATTTCAATCAATGTCTGGTTATACAATATAAAAATCAGCGCCGTGGCTTAACAGGCTAATCCTCCACCTTGCGGCACTGGCACACCTGGTTCTAGTCCTGGTTGGGGCGCCGGATTCTATCCCGGATGCCCCTCTTCCAGGCCAGCTCTCTGCTATGGCCCAGGAAGGCAGTGGAGGATGGCCCAAGTGCTTGGGTCCTGCACCCGCATGGGAGACCAACACCTGGCTCCTGGCTTCGGATCAGCAAGATGCGCCGGCCGCAGCAGCCATTGGAGGGTGAACCAACGGCAAAAAGGAAGACCTTTCTCTCTGTCTCTCTCTCTCTCACTATCCACTCTGCCTGTCAAAAAAAATTTTTTTTTAAAAAAATCAGCCAATTCTAAACATTTTAGGGACAATTTTCATTATACTGTTTTTTTTTTTTCAAAGATGTATTTATTTGAGAGGCAGAGTTACAGACAGAGGGAGGGAGAAACAGAGGAAGAGGGGTCTTCCATCCACTGGTTCACTCCCCAAATGGCTGCAATGGCCAGAGCTGGGCTGATCCAAAGCCAGGAGCCAGGAGCTTCTTCTAGGTCTCCCACACTGGTGCAGGGGTCCAAGCACCTGGACCATCTTCTACTACTTTCCCAGGCCAAGAGCAGGGAGCTGGATTGGAAGTGGAACAAACGGTATTCGAACTGTCACCCATATGGGATGCCAGCACAGCAGGCAGATGTTTAACCTGATATGCCACAGCACTGGCCCCATCATACTCTTTTTTAAACAAAGATTTTTATTTACTTATTTGAAAGAGTTACACAAAGAGAAGGGGACACACACACACACACACACATTTGGTCCACTACCCAAATGGCCAAAGCAACCAAGGCTGGGCCAAGATGAAACCGTGTGCTGGGAGCTTTATCTGGGCCTCCCATGGGGGTTATAAGAGCCCAAATACTTGCACCATCTTCCACTACTTTTCCTAGGCCATTATCAGGGAGCTAGATCAGAAGTGGAACAGTTGGGACATAAACTGGTACCCATATAGGATGCTAGCATTGCAGGCTGCAGATTTAACCACTATGCAACAATCCCAACCTATAATTATATTCTTTAAAGATACTGGTTAGTTATATCATAGTTCTTTCATGATATTTTCTAACAGATATCTTTTTGAACTTCCAAAATAAATTTTGCATATGCATCAACAAACCAAAAAATTCTTGAATAATAAGAATATTGCATTTTTTGCTGGAAGAGGAAATATATAACTAGATAAACATTTTGAATCATCACAAGTTTGCAAATCCTCTATGAATCAAAACCAATTAGTTTATAAAATTACTTCTCATGTAATGAGGCCATACCCCCACACTTAACCCAAATGCCCCAATTCTACTAATATTCTTGAAAACTGTGAAACTTCAAAGGAAGAAAAACAACAATTGGTTCATTCAATCATTAGACTAAGTTAAAGTGTGTATTGTTCTCAAATACATTTTCACATCAAATAGTGAATTAATTTTTGTCACCACAATTAAATATCTGAGAAAACTAATTTTACAAAAAGACAAGGTTTATTGAAATCATACTTTTGGAGGTTCAAATGCAACACAGGGTGGGTCCATTGGTGTGCCCTTTGATGAGGGTAGCAATGGTGGAACATGGAGCACTTGTAGAGGAAGGATCACAAGATGAGCCAGGAACCATGGAGAGTGGCTGCCACAGCTTGGCTCTATAACCAGCCCTCTCCCAAGAACTCCCCTCCAGCAGCACACCCCAGTGACCTACGGGCCTCCCACTGTGTGCATCTCCTAGACTTTATAACTGGATTAAACATCTAGCCTCCTGGTGTTATTAACTTATAACCTCAGACTTTCAAGGCCTGACTGGGTTCAGGAGCCAAATCATGTTCAAATCATAGCAAGTAGCATACTTCAGTAAGTAAAAAACAGTTTCAGATGGCTAAGAATTCTAGAAAAAAAAAGGCTATTTGCCTCATAAGGAAATCCATGGAAGAAAAAACAGAAAAATTCATGATTTCTAAAACTGTAAACTTAGTCAACACATACAGCCTATATTTACTTGAACTTTCCTTCTTGTGAAGACAGTGAAAATTTTGTGTCACCTCAAGCCAGTGAGGAAGAAACTGTGATGTAAATGTGTAGGGCTAATTGTATACTTTATTACCATTATCCCCTGCCCCCAACTCTAATTCTACAATCCAGGGAACTGATGGATTTGAACACTGTTATCTACTGTTTGTGATTTGCTGTATAGCAAAAAGAGAAGGGCTATGAAACATATATGCCTGTATTCTGAAAATAAAAAGGGAATGTGCATTCTAATTTTGACACTGGGAAGAACTAAAGCTTTGAGGTCACAAATTTCATTGTTTATAAATTTAATTATTTGGCAGTCACTATGAACTATCTGATGGTTTCAATCTCATTCTGGCTAATTTTACCTCAATTGATATAAAATGTAAAGTTAAATGGAAATTACCTAACAATCCTGGCCTAGCTTTATATGTTTAGAATATTGTTAAGAAAATATAGCTAAGCATTGCAGTGAATTTGGAGAAAGCAATGAAAGTAACATAAGTAAAGTATTCTTCCATTTTCATTGTATATGGGAGATTTTAAAAATAAAGCATATTCTCAAAGCCATTTCTTAGAAAAAAAGATCCTAGTTACCCACTGGTGAAATCAAGTTGGTAAACCCTTAAGAGAAGGGAGACCTCCTAGGCCATCTAGCCTGCTTCTAGACACTGCATTAATACAGTATACTTCATTGTCATGTGTTTTCTCATAGACTTGCACTTTTCCTTTTGTCTCCGAAACTTGAAATTACTCTGTTTCAAATCTGTCATCTCTTTCCAGTGGATTTGAGAAAGGGTGATTTTAATATCTCCCACCTGGAAAGCACCTTTGATAACAGCATGGAAAAAAAAAAAGCAGTCAGAAGTGATTCAAGCAAATCAGAATTCCACAAAAAATATGGGTGTAGGAAAGAGTCCTATACCCCTCGCTTCCTAACTTGCTGAATTAATAGATCCCAGCTTTTGCTGATCTGTCATGTCTGATGCCCTCCCTACAGACTCTGATTCAGGAGTTCTAAGTGAAGCCTGAGACTGCTCAATCTTATCAAATTTCTAGAAAGTCACAGTGATATTAGAGTGGGGAGAGGCACACTGACAATGTCTGCTGTAGATCATTAGGTAACAAATGGCAAGGGGAAAAAAGACTATTCAATCGTAGTACAGGTGTGTGGTCTTGAAGCACAACTTCAGTGGATATAGAGGAGATTCCCAAACTAAGAAGGAAATGTAAAGGGACTTTCATGGACAGAGAGTTCATGTTCCCCCAGAATTCATAAGTTAAAGCCTTAACCCCTCCATCTGATGATATCTTGAGGCGGGATCTTTGGGAAATGATTAGAGCTAGATTAGTTTGTAAGGGTGGCCCCAATACATAAAGAGGAGGACCTATGGAATATTTCTCTCTGTTCTAACAAGAGAAAGAGTAAACCAAAAGGACAGCCCTCACCAGATAAGCGACTTCACTTTGGGATTCCAGGTTCCTAAACTCCGGAAAATAAATATCTATTGTTTAAATCACTAAGTCTGAAGTATTTTTCTTCCAGCGGCACAACCGAAGAACGTCATTGAAGTCAAGAAGCATAGAGAAAATCAGACTAATGGTTGACATTTTCTTTCCATTCATTACAGAAGAAATATAGGAAACAATGGATTCAGATTATAGTATGAAACAGTATATATAGGCCTATATAAGAAGCTTATAAAGGAAAGATATGATTATACAAATAGTGAGGGAATCAATCCTTAAAAAAGTAAGAGAAAGGTAGAAATACACAGGAAAGATGGGGCCTCATAGATATCACAACCTGTTTCTTATCTTAGATGAGTTTGCATGGATGTTTGTCTTGTGTATATGTAATATTTCATGAGACTTCTTATCTTTGTTTTTTTTAACTTTTATTTAATGAATATAAATTTCCAATGTATAGCTTATGGATTAAAATGGCTTCCCCCCCCCATAACTTCCCTCCCACCCGCAACCCTCCCCTCTCCCGCTCCCTCTCCCCTTCCATTCACATCAAGATTCATTTTCAATTCTCTTTATATATAGAAGATCAATTTAGTATATATTAAGTAAAGATTTCAACAGTTTGCACCCACATAGAAACACAAAGTGAAACATACTGTTTGAGTACTAGTTATAGCATTAAATCAAAATGTACAGCACATTAAGGACAGAGATCCCACATGAGGAGCAAGTGCACAGTGGCTCCTATTGTTGAACCAACAATTTGACACTCTAGTTTATGGCGCCAGTAACTACCCTAGGCTCTCATCATGAGTTGCCAAGGCTATGGAAGCCTTCCAAGTTCACCGACTCTGATCATATTTAGACAAGGTCATAAAAGACAGGGTGGGGATAATAACCAATGATCCTAAGAGTGGCCTTAACCAGGTCTGAACAATTATACAGCATTAAGTGGGGAAGAGGATCATCAGTACCCACAGGTTGGGAGTAGAGCCATTGGTGGTAGAGTAGAGGTTATGATTACAAAGGAATGAGGCCCAAGTGCGCTAGAGAGGGCCTAGAACAAAGGACAGAGTCATTATTAGAGGAGCTAAGAAAGGTGCTGTCTAAGCTACAATGAAGTTTTCTGATTGAGAGGCAAATAGAACCTGATAGAAGGGGCTTGATAATAATCTGGTGGGCTTTAGGCCCTGTAAGTTAAGAGGCCCAGACCTATCTATCTATTCACATGGGGTATATCCTAAGGGAGGTGTGAACCTCCTAGGAGAAGGCACTCTGTTGATTTTCATTACTTGGCTGGCCTGGGAGGAGAGCTGGCCAGGTAAAGGCAGGGGGCATCTCTAACAAGAAATTTACAGTTCTGCCTGCAATGTTGCTGACCCTACTTGACCATCCCCTCAGCTGCAGTGGTCACTTTGGAAGTTGGGCTGAGTGAAGGGCTTTTCAGCTTAGAGCCAATAAGATCTGTGGCTCTGACCTGGGCATCCTTCGACTCCAGGGCAGGTCCATTTCCAGTGATCCAACTCTTGGCAGAGCTGCCAGGGCTCTTTACAAGTTGACTTCTTTTTTTTTTTTTTTTTAACTTTTATTTAATGAATATAAATTTCCAGTGTACAGCTTATGGATTACAATGGCTTCCCCCCCCCCCATAACTTCCCTCCCACCCGCAACCCTCCCCTCTCCCGCTCCCTCTCTCCTTCCATTTGCATCAAGATTCATTTTCAATTCTCTTTATATACAGAAGATCAATTTAGTATAAAGATTTCAACAGTTTGCACCCACATAGAAACACAAAGTGAAACATACTGTTTGAGTACTAGTTATAGCATTAAATCACAATGTATAGCACATTAAGGACAGAGATCCCACATGAGCAGCAAGTGCACAGTGGCTCCTGTTGTTGACCCAACAAATTGACACTCTAGTTTATGGCGCCAGTAACCATCCTAGGCTGTCGTCATGAGTTGCCAAGGCTATGGAAGCCTTCCAAGTTTGCCGACTCTGATCATATTTAGACAAGGTCATTTTGTTGAAGCCCAGGCTTACCACATTGAAAGCCACTGCAGTGGACTGGCCTGTTGGGTCTCCTTGAGGGCAGATCACTGTACAGATCAGCCATTAATAGGCCTGCCACCCATTGCTTCTGATGCCTAGCTTTCTTTTCCTCCTGGTTTTGTTAAAGCAGATCAGAGGATGCAAGTCAAGGGAGTATCCAAGTCCCATCTCTAATCTTCGGTGGCCTGAACTACAAGTCTATAGTCACAGGCATGTTCCGTAGTAGTTTTTTCTAAGGTAGACAATGCCCATGAGGAAAATTATATTCTCACTTTAAAACTTTCTTTCCCTTTGGTCTGAAAGGGAGGTTTTTTCTAGTTACTGTTTACTTCGCTGATGGGGAAGTGGATCTAGCTATGAGATTATTATTTAAGCTCTTATTTTGGCTATGCTATACAGAAAAATGTTAGCCATCTCTTTTATAAGGTCTAAAGATTAAATTGTGCGTCCTACAGATTCCTTCATAATAGAATTAGTTTCCTACCTTGAAGAGAATAGAGAAATGAAAGAACAAGTTGGGCTTAAAATAGTGAAATGAGGGAGTAAGTCCTAGATCACTTGCTGACAATAGCAATATCACATGAATACTTAGCAAACAACTTCAACCATTAGATAACAACTTAAGAAAACATTTACCAGAAGGTCCAATGCCTTCTATACATTTTAAGCATCATGTATTTGAAAACACCTCTTAAATATCTAACATTGTGTAGTTTGTTTAACCAGTAAACTTAAGCACAACCATATAAAATGTTTTTAGTTTATTTCTACCAACAAGTATAAAACATATGATACACAGATTCAAGTCACATGAATTAAAATGTATCTTTGATTAATTTTAGCAGCTTAAATTTATGGACAATCTAATGTATCAATTGAAATAAAATTCTTAATAAAATTTCCCCATGTGGACATATAATATGTACACACATATAATATAGCATAATAGACCAATATAGCAATTTTAATAATAGCTTTTAAAATCTTTAACTTGTTGTAAATTGCCAATTGATTTGAATTGCTTTTTGTTTTTAGTAACGTCAGTTAACCATACTTTCTCTCAGTTGGTACTGTTAGTACGTTATTGGCTTCATCTGTTTACAGAGCCATCCGAAATTACTGAATACAATAGAAGTGGCTAGAAAACGTCCATAGGAACCTATAGGAGGACAGCTAAACACAGAACCAACAATGCTTTAGTTTTATGAGGAGCGAATCATATATAACTGTGGATGACAAAAGACTTTAAGTTGCCATGTTTAAAATTATAAACTCCTCAACCAACAAGAGGCACTTGCTTACTTCACAGTATTTTTGAAAGCACCTGTAGGATTTTACAAGTATTTAACCCTTTAGGCCTCGGGGCTTTCTCATTAGGGTAACTATCATGTCTAGTAACACAAGATCATTAGACTTTTTAATTCTCAAACATTTGTATTAATAGCATTTTCCATTATCAAAGCTTAAAATTTAGTACCAAGTCACATCTTGACAGTGCTTCTAATATAATCCAAATAGCCTGAATGGTTGGTGTCTCTATAAGATGAGAGACATAGGTCCTTCGATTTTTTCAGTTGGGCCCAAACTGGAAAAACAAAAGTCCAGGATTTACTGGAAATTTTAGAGTCCAGATTATTTGAAACTTTGATTTTTTGAATGCCTGTCAAGAATGCCAAGAAGGCTCAAAATCCAAAATATCTGGTTGAAATAAGATTCCTTAAAATCATGACATAACATAGACCAAATTTGATCATTGTTACAAGGTGATTATTCAAATCTTTGAAAATAAGCACATATTTAAATAACTCATATCTCTTAATAAAAATTCAGCTGTTTTTGAACAATTAGAATGTAACAGACATCTATGAGCTTCCTGTACTAGGATGTCTCTGTCCTTCTCCAGACCTGGGAATTTCTCTGCAAGTATCTCTCTAAAAAGGCCTTCTAATCCTTTCTCCCTCTCCATGCCTTCAGGAACTCCTAGAACCCGAATGTTAGGTTTTTTAATAGTATCTTGTAGATTCCCAACCATATTTTTTAGATTTCTAATTTCCTCTTCTTTTCTTTGTTTTGACTGTTTCCTTTCCTGTTCTCTGTCTTCTAAGTCTGATATTCTCTCTTCTGCTTCGCCCATTCTGTTTTTAAGGCTCTCTAATGTGTTTGTCATTTGATCTATTTTATTCTTCATTTCATTATGATTTCTCGTCACTATCACAGTTTCTTGTTCTACTAGTTGTTTCATTTCATTTTGATTCCTCCTTAATATTTCATTTTCATGAGAGAGATTTTCTATCTTGTCCATTAAGGATTTCTGTAGTTCAAGAATTTGTTTTTGAGAACTTCTTAATGTTCTTATCAATTTCTTGAGATCCGCTTCTTGCATTTCTTCTATCTCATCATCTTCATAATCTTGAATTGGGGTGTCTTTTTCATTTGGGGGCATCATAATGTCTTCCTTGTTCTCTTTACCTTGGTTTTTGCATTTGTTGTTTGGCATATTGGAGATATTCTTTGGTTTCTTCACTATGGTGTTTTTTTCTTTTTATACTATGACTCTAAATTAAGTGGACTGTCTGCTTTAGATGGAGCCTTAGAGGCTTGAGATGGGTGTGGCCTGAGAGCTTTGTTTGGTTCCTCAGGGTTGAGGGTGTGCCAAAGGTGACACTCCCAGGTTAGGTGTGGTAAATCTCTCTTTCTTTCTTTCTTTTTTTTTTTTTTTTTTTTCAAAAGGGAAGTAATTCCGCACAGCTGAACGGAATTGGATGTAGTTAGCAGGTGAATGATATACCCACAGGAACCAGAGATCGGAAGCTCTTTCCCAAGGACCACACAGGGAATCTGTGCTGCCCTCAGTGTGGGCTCAAATTCTCCTGAAGTCTCCCACTGGGTTGCCAAGGTTACCGAACTGCAGAGTCTCTGGAGAGTACCCACATGAATTCTGTGAGTTCTCTCCCCCACCATCTTCTTTTTCATAGTCTCAGTTCATCAGCACCACACATTCATTAGATCCTAATCTCCTGTTATTTCACCCCTCCCCCCAGAGTCAGGCTTTTCTGCTAGGCTCAGGGCCGGTGCAGACCTGAGGTCGCCCTGCTTATGATGTATGTCCAAAATAGCACCTGCTGTTTGTCTTTCTCGCCTTTGAGATGTGATCGGAGAGAGAGAAACTCGTGTCCGTATTGTTCACTTTTTTTTTTCTCTCTCTCTCTTTCTTCTAGTTAACCTGGTGAACTTTCTCCACGGAGTTTCAAGCCTCATTCCCTCTAGTCTCCTCTTTCCGCTTTCCTGCTGGTGTCTTGGGCTATTGAGGTTTGGCTCACCTCACTTTCCATCGCTCATGTGTTGAGTCTGCCACTGGTGTCCAGAACTTGGGCTCCCACGCGCCCCACGCAGGTCCACTGTGAATCACTAGTTCCGGAAGAGTTCCCTCTGCTGTTTCTTCCCCTACTCTTCCTTGAACCTGCAGTATCTCCACTTTTATTAAACTGTCTCTCTCCGGACTATCAGTGTGCTCCCTTCCTATTCCGCCATCTTGCCGCTCTACTTCTTATCTTTGTAACATAAATGAATTGTCTGTTAGACATCTGGAATTTCTTTCTGAAATCATAAAAATTGCATTGAATTATATTAATGGGCAAAATAATAATTCTTTCCATAGAACATTTCCATAATTTGTAAGGTCCTTGACTTCTCATTTTGCAATTCAGGCAAAAGCCTGAATTTCTTCAGTGCTATTTTTAATGTCACATAGTTACCATTTCTCAGATTTTAATAGTTTACTGTGTGCCAAGGGTTTAAGGAACAGTGACAAGAAGTAAGCAAAACAATGCTTACTTATTTTATTTTGAAGATGAAATACTGAAAAAGCAATATCCAGATTGAACAGAAGTTGGGTAACTCTAGATTTTATCAACTGAAAAATGACTAGAGAAAAAAATAAAGAAAGGAAAAGAGAGAATGCTGACGGACTTGAAGTACTTGTTTTGGAGTGCTCAGTGCACACTAAGTGTTTTCCTTTGCAGCATAAATCTATTTTTTGCAGGACCATGGGAGGCCATCTACTTTTGGATGAAGTGGGAATGAGACACACATAATGCCTTGTATCCCCTCAATTTAGTTATATCAGGTCACAGCTCCAAAATATATGAAGTTATTACAGGGGGTAAATGATGCAGGAGTCCAGTTCTGGTGATATGGACAACCTCTCAGTGACAGTGACCTTCAGAGTTTGCTGGAAAAGTTTTAGTAGCTTTCCCATCAGTTCATTGTGGACAGGGACTGTGGACTTAACAAGGCTTCCATGCTTGCATGTTTGAACATAAACAGGTTTGCAAGGATAGAAATCTTCACACACCTGAGCAGATCTTTTCTTCAACATCTGATGTGTCACCTGGCACCAGAGAGGAGACAAAGTCACACCTTTGTGGGGGATGGTGAAAGAGACTTTTCAAATTAGGAGAAATTGAATGATGTGTCATTAAACACAATTTCATTTTAAGAATTCTCTCATTGGTAATTATTCTTATTATGTAGGTGGACAGTCTCTTCATATAGATAAAGACCTTTGCAGCTGCTCTCATCTTCGGCCTCATGTTTAATATGCACTTTGTAATTAGTGTGGCTGTAAAGACCCACATTTGCAGTCAGCCTCCCTTTCTGTCAGATCGGTTTTTAATCTGGGCTGTGTTCAGCTGCGGAGGGCTGATAAGCATTTCTGAAATCTCTGTACACGACAAACAGCACTTTAATCTCGTCTTTCAATTTCCAGTGCACTCATTACACAAATTCAGCTCAAAGAACCTTGATGCATGAAAATTAGCCTTCCTGGATGTGGTACAATCTCTTTTAACCTTTTTTTAAAAGAATATACACAGATCCTCCAGGCCATCCATCCCAGGAAAATGTAGGCAGTGACTTATTTGCAAAATGGAGAAAATTTATCCCCCAGGCCCATAAATGCTAAAGTTGGGCTGAAGATTATCTATTTGTTTTAATTGAAAATGAGGGAAATGATTTCCTCAATTTTAACCTAATTTTCAGAGAATAAACATCATTACATGGAGATAAATTATATTCCCACCTAGTACTTTCATATACGGAACCCTCAGACTAGCCCAGCTGTCTGACAGAGCTTGCTCATTTAAACCTCAAGCCAATTAGCACTAATTTCAATCAGTTATGTAAGCATTAACCTGTTCCTCTCTGTATGTAATCTGTCTGTGAGCAGGCTTATAGGAGATGGGATTCTTAAATTTCTCTCTTTAATATGTGGTTCTGTCTTTATTTGTGTTACACCCTGGGCTCTGATTTCAAGATCTGAAAGATCTGCCGTGCCTTGCTAGTCTCTCAACATGAGCAAGTGCTGGGTAGGGATGTGTATTCTCTGCTGAAAGATTCACAGGCAGTAAACTTGAGCCCATCTAATAGGGAAGAAAGAATTAATTTTATCTTTCATTTAGCCCACTTAATATGCCTAGAACACAAATCATAGAAAGTTAACAAAATATTGGCAATGTATTTGACCCTGTTTGCATTATTAAAATAAATAGAACTTCTGAAACTTACCATAAAAATATATTATTATATTCATATACATTGCTTTAACAGAAGCAACACACTCTTCGGGGGAGGAATGACTGAAGGACTTCTTTTCTTGAGTTTCCTCACACACTCAAACCCCCATGTCATCTAGCCGTAACGTGAAGGCCCAGAGCTGAGCACAACTCTCTCAGGGGTTTCGTTAGGGATTCACTTTCCCACTCCTCAGCCATACTCTCTTCAATTATTATTAGGGTCAGGAGAGATTTGGAAAAGTAACTATGCTCCGTGTTTAGGCAAAGGATTAAGCAAGTCAGATGCAAGGCATATCATACAGACAAATGAGTAATGTTGATAGGACTTTAGTCCAGGGCTCTCTGTGAAGGCTGTTCAAGGACTTTGAAACAGGCACAATGAGGAGGGCAGATTATTTATTAGGAAGAAATATCTGTTTTCCTGTATGCAACACAGGGATAGAGAGTGAAAAATGCACTGTGCATGTATTTTCTATATTTCCAGTTATACCAGGGTGGGAATATCACAATCTATTCTGCACAGACAAGGGCAGGCTTCTGACAACGAAGAGGCAAGGGCAGAAGGCAACTTTGGAGGGGCCTGGTATAGAGAGATCACTCTAATTTTCTACTTTCAACCCTTACTGGACTTTGTGCTTTCAGAGAACTATTGTAAGGACTGTACCCAAAGGAAATTGTAAGACACGGGTTTCCACGGGGGTTGCTAAGTGAACAGTTGTGTTGAAATGACAATATTTATCATGTTTATCTAGCCCTGTATACAAAACACTAGGAGGAGGGGCAAGCTAGATAGATTTTATTTCTTCAAAGTCAGTGGAGGCAAACAATAGAATTTTTCAATCAGTAGAATTTACTTTATGTAACAGCAAAATTCTCTTTAGTAATTCCAATACTGCAGGCAACTGCACAAGTAAAGGCATGAGCTTCCTCTTACAGTATGTCTCATCTCCGAGAGCTTCCAACCTGCAAACAAACAAAAACAATCATAAATTTCTAAGCACCAAACCTTCTGTGGTTGTTTTGATCTGATGACTGATCCATGGGTTTTGCTCTCAAGTGATGGGTGCCACTACCATGTGTTGTGGATAACAATTTACTGGTTGGAATAGTATGTTTCCTTATTTCACTAATTCATTCATTCATCTAAGACATGTTGGTCAGTGTCCCTCAAATGTCTGGAACGTGCTTGGATGAATGCAGACTACTGACTCTATGTGTATATGGGGGGTGTTTATCATTTTGTTTCTGTCTCCCAGGGAGAAGATCTAATGAAGACTAAAAAGTCAAAGATGCATCTGAAGAATGTTAGTGCTTCCTGAAAGACTGCATCTCTCCTCCCTAGAACACCATAAACTTCAGGTGGCTGGCTCTCAGTTACTTTGTATTCTGTTTATTTATTATATCTCAGTTGTTTTTCATCTGCTTGGAAGAAAGTAATGAATCATTTCCCAAATAAATAAAGTGGGGCTCAGGCCTTACAAACCACTCTGGTTTATTAATCCAGCATTTCTGTACTGAACTCTAAAGGTAAAAATTAATAAATATCAGATTTCTATTCCTCAAGGACCCCTGAGTATAAAAGGAGAAACATAAACATGTTATCTTGATGCATATAACATGATATAGATTTTCACAATGTGGATTCCACAGATATTCAAATCTGTTCTCTGAGGTCTGTGAGTTTTGGCCTGAGAGAGCCTACTGTAGTTGAATCTCAGTTCTGTTACTCACTGTTCACATCATCATATACAAGTTAGTTTACCACTTGTGCTATAGTGTTCTCACGTTAAATTGGGAAGACTGCTTGATTCTTTTATTGTGGAAAGTAAATTGGAAAAGAATATGTATTGAGTTGAAGGATTACCTGTGCATTGTGGATAAGGTGCCTTGTATGTCTTATTTGAGTCATATGCTAGGATTACTGCTCACTGTGGCACAAAAGCAGCACAGGTATATAAAGGCATTAAGCCATGTTTATGGGAGGCCATTGTTTTGGAATGAGTCCCTGTTCTAGCTTCAGCAGACCAGGCCAAAACAGATTGTAGTCACTTGTGCTAGGTGCCATGTCATCAAACTGAATTTTGAAATAGGCCAGTTTCCCAGCAGGAATTCGCAGCAACCACTCAGATGAGACCTGAGCCGGCATGACAGGGAAAACCCCTCTGCTTCAAAACCATATGGAAGGAAACTTTGAAATGATCAGCCTTAAGTTCCCCATTTCTGCTCTCTTCAGTCCTTTACCTCTTATATATGCCATACTCCATGCTCAGCTCATTATAGCAATCATTCTAGTTTTTAGAATGAGTCACTTCTCAGTTGAAAGTTCACAAATATGAGTTCATGGGAAAATGACTATAAATATGTTTATTCTGGTGCAAAATATTTTTGGAAGTCTATGTAGTTTATTCACAATATACATTTTTCACGAACTTTTTGAATACCCCTCATACACATAGATATAGACTTTCAGAGGGTTGGCATTGTGGTGCAGCAGATTAATCCACTGCTTCCATGATGGCATACTAGATCAGAGTGTTCACTTGGATCCTGGTTGCACTGTCTTCAACTCAGCTTTCTGAATGTGAGCTTCGGAGGGCAGCAGATAGTGGGTCAAGCATTTGAGTCCCTGCTATTCACATAGGAGGCATGGGGAGAGTTTTAGGCTCTGGGCCTCAGGCTGGCCAGCCCTGGCCAGTGTGGCCATTTGGTGAATGGACCAGGGGATGGAAGATCTTTGATCTCTCTCTTCTACCCCCACTCCCTGTCTTTCTCTCTGTATCACTCCTCATTTCCCTGTCACTCTGCCTATCAAGCAACTAAATAAATAAATCAGCAAACATTTAAAAAGTATTTTTTGGCAGCAAAATAAGCCATTTTTTAAATTCCATTTTGACAAACTTTTTGAACATCGTCATGAAAGCAAATTCAACTTTTAAGCTAAATGTGTAATGTTAGTCTTTTCACAAAGGTTAACACACTGGTGGTTTATTTCTGATAAAAAAGAGAGAGGTAACTTCTGTATACCATGGACAGAATAGACCTAATGTTTATTTATTCCTCTCTTTACTTAGGAACACCAGATACTTGCTGGGTAAATCCTTCCAATCCAAATGCAATGCATTTGACTCTAAACTTGAACAGATAGTCTATTAGAAAAACATTACCCAAACTCCTTTGACAGAAGTCTCTTTACAAAAAAGGAACATTTAATTTAAGCAATTTGTCTGTTTCTACAAGTTATAAAAATGGGCAGTGGCTTGATTTCAGATAATTTGCTTCTGTTTTTGATATCAAGACTTTAATGTGATTATAAAAATATCAGCACTTTTAAAATATTACATAATGAGTGAGTTATTGGAGTCAATATGAAAAATATGACCATCCAAGGGAAGTGTCCTCTTCAATGAAGGTCAAGTGAAGGGAAAGGAAAGGGAAACAGAAATGTATTGTGAACTTGCTTGTCTGGACCCTGAGCTGGGATAGACCTGTCAGGGAGCCGACGTAGGGATAGCTCCTGTAGTGCCAAGGTTTAGCTGCAGAGTATGAAAATTGAGTACCACTTTCCTAGAACAGCAAACCAGGCATCAAAATGACCAAACATGCTTGTCATTCCATGGCAGGACAGATGCTTGGATGTGCATACCAGAAAGAGCCTAACCTAGGATTCAATTAGTTATTTGAATTTTTAAAAATCCCATAGTGAGGCCTGTGTTGTGGCCCACAGGTCAAGCCTCTCCCAAGATGTTGACATCCCATATGAGTGCTGGCAGGAGTCTGGGCTGCTTCACTTATGATCCAGCTCCCTGCTAATGCACCTGGGAAAGCAGCAGAAGATTGCCCAAGTGCTTGGGCCCTGCCACTCATTTGGGAGACCCAGATGGAGTTCTATGTTTCTTGCTTTAGCCTGATCTAGTGCCAGCCATTGCATTCATTTGGGGAGTGAACCAGCAGATAGAAGATATTATCTCTCTCTCTCTCTCTCTCTCTCTCTCTCTCTCTCTCCCCCTCCGTCTACCTGTCTCTCCCTCTCTGTGTAAATCTGCCTTTCAAATAAATATTTTTTTTTAAAAAAAATCCCATATTTCTTCAATTCTAAGATACCTTTGATTTTACGACACTGAATTTTTAATGGCAACATTTCCAGGAAAAACACACATATATTAACACAAATACAAATACAGTGTTCTGATTAATAAAAAACAGTCTTGATCCATCCACATAATTTCTGGTCGCTGTAATCCTCACTGTCACAGTTCCTCTTCATCCCAAACTGTCTTCACCTTCAGAATTGAAAAATCCTTCCCTATCACTTTTCACCATTGACAGTCATGCTCAGAATCATTGTGACATGTGAATCAGAGGGTAAATTTACCTTAGAAAATCCACACCCTTCTCTCAACATTGAATACATACTTAGAGCTTCCTGTCCAGACTATGTAATCCTCATATGCCCAAACTATTTATCTCCCATTTATTCTCAATTTTAGTCCACCCTCTACGTCTCTGACCATTTAAAAATTTACCTCCCATATCGTGATGTTTAGCTCCTAACTGAATAGTATCTTGTAGTTTTCTTAATGTTCCCATGAGAAGACGTGTATAGAAATGCTTTCAAAACTCAAAAAAGCTCTTTGACTCTGAGAGGTATCAGGTGGTAGCTCAAGCTACTGATGTGGGAGACTCAGATTGAGTTCCATACTTCTGGCTTTGCCCTGACCTAGCTGTTGTGGGCATTTGGTGAGTTAACCAGTGTCTTTCTCAGTGTCTCTCTCTGCCTTTCAAATCAATAAAAATGATCAAATGCTTCATATGTACCCATTATTATAGCTATTTGAACATATAAGTCCTCTCCATACCTGTCCCACTTGCAACTCAAGTCTTACTGACAACAGTCTTTGTCTCCTGCCTCCTTCGTGTCCTACACAGCACTCTGAAGACCTGTAAACCTCTTATCATGCGTTTGCTATGTATTTGGCTACTTAAAGCAAAAGGATTAACAGGAAGGTGATTAACAAGTTGACAATTTTATTTAAACAGTGGGTGGTGCTAGTATACTCAGGAACTAGTTCTAGTAACTTAGTATCATATCTACCTTATCTCAGTAGCTTATTCACAAGGAAAAGGAAGAGAGAAATAACATGACGACTACTTCATGATTGCAATGATCAGCTGGAATCACCATGCATGACAGATGCAAACTTGGTCCTACAGTCTGTGCATGGTCTTTGCTATTGCACTCAAAGAACCATGTGAGTGTACCCTGTACAATCTGTGACCCTGGAGTCTTCACCCACATACCCCAAGAGCAATCCTGTTTGCTGTCTGATTTTTGCAATTAAAAACTGTTAGCTGGCGCCGTGGCTCACTAGGCTAATCCTCCGCCTGTGGCACCAGCACCCCGGGGTTCTAGTCCCGGTTGGGGTGCCAAGTACTGGTCCCGGTTGCTATTCTTCCAGTCCAGCTCTCTGCTGAGGCCCAGGAAGGCAGTGGAGGATGGCCCAAGTGCTTGGGCCCTGCACCCACATGGGAGACCAGGAGGAGGCACCTGGCTCCTGGCTTCAGATTGGCAAAGCACGCCGGCCGTAGCAGCCATTTGGGGGTGAAGCAATGGAAGGAAGAACTTTCTCTCTGTCTCTCTCTCTCTCACTGTCTAACTTTGCCTGTCCAAAAAAACAAACAAACAAACAAACAAATAAACAAAAAAAACCTTTCTCAGAAAACCGCAAGATTGGTTAGCAGTATTGGTGAAAGAAAAATATAAACTCTGAAAGAAAAACCCACGTGAGAGAATTGTTTCAGCATAATGGGCATGAGTGGCTCCAATTTTATTTCTGCAAACTAGTTCAAGAAACATTGATAATCCATCCTTCACTTGCTAAAATTTTTTGATTCTCTTGAAAACAGTACACCTTGTAGGGTTTATTTTCAGTTCTATAGTGCTAGGGGGGAAATTATCCTATTTAAGAAGAAAAAATATATTAAAATTCTCTCTATTGCCATAGAACAGACCCAGGTAAGGTTGTATTTGTGTTTTATATGGCACTAAACAAGTTTAAGCATGACTCTATTCAATACCACAATTTTTCTGTGGTCATAATTGGTAGCTGGAGGTGTTTTTCACTAAATCATCTCAGAGTTTGAAAAACATTCTTACGCCGGCGCCGTGGCTTAACAGGCTAATCCTCCGCCTTGCGGCGCTGGCACACCGGGTTCTAGTTCCAGTTGGGGCACCAGATTCTATCCCGGTTGCCCCTCTTCCAGGCCAGCTCTCTGTTATGGCCCAGGAAGGCAGTGGAGGATGGCCCAAGTGCTTGGGCCCTGCACCCGCATGGGAGACCAGGAGAAGCACCTGGCTCCTGGCTTCGGATCAGCGCAATGCGCCGGCCGCAGCAGCCATTGGAGGGTGAACCAATGGCAAAAAGGAAGGCCTTTCTCTCTGTCTCTCTCTCCCACTGTCCACTCTGCCTGTCACAAAAAAAGAAAAAAAAAGAAAAAGAAAAAAAAGAAAACAAAAACATTCTTACAATTTCTGTTGAACAATAATTGTGAGTCTTATGGTTCTAGGGTATATGTTAACCTGACATCACCTATGCCAACTGAATTCACTATCTGTAGGTGATAGAATAAAAGTCAAAAAAAACCTTTTCTACAGTACATGTGCTTTGAGAAGAGTGGGATTAGAAGGGAGCAAACCAATGTGCTTAAAAGGAACATGGTATCATCTACCAGTGAACTGTGTATTTAGCTAATGTCTGCTATAGGCATCATGTTGACATGATGTGAACATTAACTATGTATAATATTTGAGCTAGTTTTGTAATGCAGTTGATTAAGCTACCACATGCAACACGGGCATTGCATTTTGGGGTGTCAGTGAGATGGCACTGGTACCTGCCACCTTGATGGAATTGTATTGGAATCCCCTGGTACGTTTCTAACTCCACCATTTGGGGCAAGTCCGATTGAGCATGTCCCAAATTGTACATCTCCTCCCTCACTTATTCCCACTCTTATATTTAACAGGGATCACTTTTCAGTTAAAATTTAAACACCTAAGAATAATTGTGTGTTAATTACAGAGTTCAACCAATAGTACTAGAACAAAACAAGGAAAAAATACTAAAATCGATAAAGTATTACATTGTACATCAACAGTCAGGACAAGAGCTGATCAAGTCACTGTTTCTCATAGTGTCCATTTCACTTCAACAGGTTTCCCGTTTGGTGCTCAGTTAGTTGCTGCCGATCAGGGAGAACATATGATATTTATCCCTTTGGGACTGGCTTAATTCACTCAGCATAATGTTTTCCAGATTCCTCCATCTTGTTGCAAATGATCAGATTTCATTGTTTTTGACTGCTGTATAGTATTCTATAGAGTACATGTCCCCTAATTTCTTTATCCAGTCTACTGTTGATGGGCGTTTGAGTTGGTTCCAGGTCTTAGCTATTGTGAATTGAGCTGTAATAAACATTAATGTGCAGACAGCTTTTTGTTTGCCAATTTAATTTCCTTTGGGTAAATTCCA
This sequence comes from Lepus europaeus, assembly GCF_033115175.1. Lineage (NCBI taxonomy): Eukaryota > Metazoa > Chordata > Mammalia > Lagomorpha > Leporidae > Lepus > Lepus europaeus. Next base: position 92,173,057 of record NC_084827.1, read on the forward strand.
AGGGGTGGGATGGCTGGGTCCTGTGGTAGTGCTACATTCAGGTTTCTGAGGAATCTCCAGACTGACTTCCATAGTGGCTTAACCAGTTTGCATTCCCACCAACAGTGGGTTAGTGTCCCTTTTTCCCCACTTCCTCTCCAGCATCTATTGTTGGTAGATTTCTGAATGTGAGCCATTCTCACTGGGGTGAGGTGAAACCTCATTGTGGTTTTGATTTGCATTTCTCTGATTGCTAGTGATCTTGAACATTTTTTCATGTGTCTGTTGGCCATTTGGATTTCCTCTTTCGAAAAATGTCTATTGAGGTCCTTGGCTCATCTCTTAAGTGGATTGTTTGTTTTGATGTTGTGGAGTTTCTTGATTTCGTTGTAGATTCTGGTTATCAACCCTTTATCTGTTGCGTGGTTTGCAAATATTTTTTCCCATTCTGTCGGTTGCCTCTTCATTCTCTTGACTGTTTCTTTTGAAGTACAGAAACTACTCAATTTGATGCAATCCCAATAGTTAATTTTGGCTTTGACTACCTGCACCTCCAGGGTATTTTCTGGGAAGTCTTTGCAGGTACCTCTATCTTGCAGGGTTTCTCCAATGCTCTCTAATAATTTGATGGTGTCCAGTCTTAGATTTAGATCTTTAATCCATGTTGAGTTTGGCAAAGTAGCAGGATATAAAATCAATGCACAAAAATCAACAGCCTTTGTATACACAGGCAATGCCCCAGCTGAGGAAGAACTTCTAAGGTTGATCCCATTCACAATAGCTACAAAAACAATCAAATACCTTGGAATAAACTTAACCAAGATGTTAAAGATCTCTACGATGAAAATTACAAACCTTATAGAAAGAAATAGAAGAGGATACCAAAAAATGGAAAAATCTTCCATGCTCATGGATTGGAAGAATCAATATCATCAAAATGTCCATTCTCCCAAAAGCAATTTACAGATTTAATGCAATACCAATCAAAATACCAAAGACATTCTTCTCAGATCTGGAAAAAATGATGCTGAAATTCATATGGAGACACAGGGGACCTCAAATAGCTCATCTTGTTCAACAAAATCAAAGCCGGAGGCATCACAATACCAGATTTCAGGACATACTACAGGGCAGTTGTTATCAAAACAGCATGGTACTGGTACAGAAACAGATGGATAGACCAATGGAACAGAATAGAAATACCAGAAATCAATCCAAATATCTACAGCCAACTTATATTTGGTCAAGGATCTAAAACCAATCCCTGGAGTTAGGACAGTCTATTTAATATATGGTGCTGGGAAAATTTTATTTATTTATTTATTTATTTATTTTGACAGGCAGAGTGGACAGTGAGAGAGAGAGAGAGACAGAGAGAAAGGCCTTCCTTTGCCGTTGGTTCACCCTCCAATGGCCGCCGCGGCTGGCGCGCTGTGGCCGGCGCACCACGCTGATCCGATGGCAGGAGCCAGGTGCTTCTCCTGGTCTCCCATGGGGTGCAGGGCTCAAGCACTTGGGCCATCCTCCACTGCACTCCCTGGCCACAGCAGAGAGCTAGCCTGCAAGAGGGGCAACCGGGACAGAATCTGGCGCCCCTACCGGGACTAGAACCCAGTGTGCCGGCACCGCAAGGCGGAGGATTAGCCTACTGAGCCATGGCGCCGGCCTAAGATTTTGTTTTTTAAGATGAATGATATTAGACTCATTATGGTGGAAAGAAACCAAAAATACAAGGTGAATTTAATGACACCAAAGGAAAAAGGGAATTCTATCACAGCAAACCTGGAGAGAAGTTATGAAGCAAAGCGAATGAGTGTATTGGTTTGGAACTGCCAGTGGTAGCTGATCTTCATGGAAGATTCCGTACATCAGCTTTATACGTATTAGGAGAATGGCAAAGGTAATAATCTATTTTCTCTGATATATGTAGCACTAAAATTTAAGGGATCCTATTATAATTATTTCTTAAGTATGCTGGTTAAAAATTGCTTTAAAATAGAAGTAAGGCAAGAGGAATTTGTCAGCTTGAAATATATATTTGAATATGATACCAAATAATTCTTTTGTTCTCAGTAGACACATTTCCCAGGCTTCCACATTTTGATTTTTTTGAAATAGGGCAACTGTCAATTTGAATTACTCCATCCTGTTTTGCATAATAATTTACATATTTATTCACCAAGAATGCTCTGATAAAGGACAATATCCCATGAGAGATGAAAAGACTTGATTTGTGAATCACACTTTTGCATCCTTGAATAGCAAACCCTCTTTCCCAAAGCAAAATTGTGGCATTGAGAAAGACAACAACCAGGCCAGTGGTTTTTAGCTAATTTTTTACTGTGAAATTCCATTTTGACAAATTGCTTAGGGCAATTTTGTCTGTATTACCTCCTGTTAAAACAAAATTTTCGTTTTTTAACCATAAAGAATAATTCTTGCCTAAAACAGGGTGATGACACAGAAGCTCTTATCAGTTCCCAATAAGAGAAGACATGCCTCTTTTGAAAAAAAGAGAAAAAACATATTTGTTCACAGTGTTCATTGAATACACCCAGTGATTTAAATGCTTATCGATACCTTTACTTACCAAATAAAGATGTTGTCTTAAGAACTTAAGGCTATGCTGAGAGCTGCTGAGTTCTTCCTGAGATTTTGTTTTTATTTCAATCATAAAGTTGCCTAGGTATAACCTACAGTTATACCTCTGATGACATTTTTTTTTTTTTTTGACAGGCAGAGTGGACAGTGAGACAGAGACAGAGAGAAAGGTCTTCCTTTTTGCCGTTGGTTCACCCTCCAATGGCCGCCGCGGTAGGCGCGCTGCGGCCGGCGCACCGCGCTGATCCGATGGCAGGAGCCAGGTGCTTCTCCTGGTCTCCCATGGGGTGCAGGGCCCAAGGACTTGGGCCATCCTCCACTGCACTCCCTGGCCACAGCAGAGAGCTGGCCTGGAAGAGGGGCAACCAGGACAGGATCGGTGCCCCTCTGATGACATTTTTTTTTTCTCTTTGAATCCTGTCTGAAAACTAGGATAAACTCTTATTCAAACCATTCCATCCTCCTTGGTATATAGGTTTTCTGTGTTGTTTCTTAATTTCTCCAAGCATAGACTGTCACATGAAGACCACAGTTAACCCTGAGATGATGATATGTGGGCAGAGATCTTTAGAATCCAAAACGCAAAACTCAAACATGAGAACAGAATTTGGAAACATGGAAGAACTCCTAGGCTATTAGTGAGAACTTGGAGCTTACAAATGTATTAGTGGTTCAAGGCCAACTCCATTGGCCCCTCTGCAGCTCTCTCTGAAATTGCCCTCATTGGCACCCTCTCCACTGCTTATCCTCATTATAAACTTGGATTTTCTTCCCACAATAAGATGATCAATGGTATTTATACTCACAGGATGCCACTATTCTTTTGAAAGCTGAACATTATTTGAGTGCTTTTCAAAGTACATTGCACAAAGTGATAAAGTCCCAAGGATGGGTCTGAGAGGCACTCAGGCAAGTATTTCTTTAGGATAACTGGAAACCTCCAGTTTGGTCCTCTCAAGCAGAACATCTCTATCCCTTTCTATTTTATATTAGCGTTCTACCTTATACTTTCTTTTGAGAAAGTGTTCTGCTCTGGAAAAAAGGAAAAGTTGGAAAATCACAGAAATTATCCACACTAACAGAAGTGAAGATATTGGCATGTGAGAAGTTCTCTTAGGTTGAATTATTTATTTCTTTATTTCAGATGCAAAGAGACACAAAGACAGGGAGAGAGACAGAAAGATAAAGGCAGGGGTGGAAATCTTATTTGCTGGTTCACTTCCCAAATGCCCACAATAGCTAAGAAATTAATCCACTTCTCCCACATGGGTGACAGGAACCCAATAGCTTGAGGAATCACTAGTGCCTCCCAGGAAACTGTAGTCAATAGTCAGAGCTAGGCATGAGACTCAGGTCCTCTGATGCAGAAGTTGCGTGGCCTAACAAACATGTTAAGCATGAAGCTAAACTCCAGCACCTCAGGTTGAATGTTAACAACAACATTCTAGGGGCAATGTCTTAGTCTGGTAGAACCAAAGAAGAGTGGAAGCAAAGGATGGACATTCATGCCCATTTTTTGTGTGATCTCAGTGGGAGAGAGCCAGACAGCCTGCTCAGCATAGAGGTGGAGAATCAAGAATTCCCTCCACATCAGCAAAAAGGGACCCACATTCTCTCCAAATAAGAAAATCTGAACATCATTTCTGCTTCTCTATTTCTTTTTGGCTTTTTTTTTTTTTTTTGGCAGCCTATGCCTTAGTTCCTACAAAGGGTATGAATGGAAATTTGTATTTTGCTTGAAACAACATAAAACACAGTGAAAGAAGAGTTCATTTGCGATGCCTCCCAACTTACCTAGTAAATCCTGCATCAGAGAATAAACGGTGCTGTAGTCACTGAGTATCTATACATAAATCAGAAAAGAAAGTCTTAATATATAAAACACTTGCTCCTTTCTATAATGTGGTATACTAACCAAACCAGCATTGTCTTCTGGCAAAATAGGTCATCTCCTTCCCAGTGTTTCCCAGCTGCTCTTGATGACGAGTTAGTCATGCTGTGAAGGAGCAATAGGGAAATGAAAGGACCTGGAAAATTGCAGCTCCGCCCCACATAAACTTTTTCTATCTTTATGGTACTCTGGTTTAATTTTTACTCTTTCAGGAATTCTTCTGCTATTTAATTGCAGACATTTTTGCATTATAGCATTTCCTGGGTGGCAGGGAGTTACTTGTTTTAGGTGGGTAGACCAGCAATGAGAAAGATCACAGTATGGTTTTGCTTCGGTCACCACCACTCTTTCCATTGATAGTCTGTCTGTTCTGTAAATCATTTTAAGCAAATTCTTGAGCCAAAATTCTGGCTTTTATACAGAAAAAGGAATTCCTATTCTGTGTCTCCACAGACAGCCAAGTTCTGAAGCCTCACTTTTAGTTAGGATGAGTAGGAACAGCAGCCATTTCATCGGGCTTGGCTAACAACAAGGCCTGAGAAAGCTGAACTTCGCTGCCTGATGGTGCTGCCAGGAAATAACTGTTTCTTTTCTCTGATGAAGCACTCACACAACACGGTATGTGTTGTAAAATGGAGGAAATTATCCAACAGCTATAATTACAATGACTCATTGACACAAACACGGAGAGGCAGATGTGGCATAAATAATGAGAGAACACAAAGACTCCTCATTATCAAATCCAGCCTCCACATCCTCAGCATGCAGGCAGGCTGCAGAGGCCAACGGCAGGAATCCTTGCTTCCCCGGGGGCTCCTTGATTATTCCCCCATCAGGAGAACTGGCCAGTGGCTAACAGAGCTCTGACCTACAGACCAGAACAAAAGTACACATAATCCATCTTCTAAGATTGGAAACCACATGGTCTCTGTTGAAAACTCCCATATGTGTGAAATAAATAGGGCTAAACCCCAGCGCAGGGGCAGATGTTGGAGCACAGTGGGTTAAGCTGCTTCTTGGGTTGTCTGCACCCCATTTAAGAGCAATTGAGATCATCACCTGAAGATGACCTGACTACTTGAGTTCCTGCCACCCCACACCTGAGGGAGACTCAGACTGAGTTCCTAGCTCCTGGCTTCTACCTGGTCCAGCCCCAGTTGTTGAAGGCACTTGAGGAGTAAGCCAGCAGATGGAAGATCGATCTCTCTCTCTCTTTCTCTCTCTCTTTCTCACTGTCACTCTACCATTCAAATAAAACTTAAAAAAAAAAAAAAAAAAAAGAGCAAACAGGAAACAAAACCAACAAAACCAAATCATGATTCCACAAAAGTCATGCTGAGTCATGAAAAATCACCCACAGTCACAACATTTCCCCGCTAGCAGGCAGGTAGCCACCAAGAAGAGCACAATGGCTTTGGAGTCAGACACACCGGGATGATTTCAGTGAGTCACATATGCTCTCACAGTCCGAATTCCGACCTTTAGAAAATAGGATAACTAGTAGCCCTTATCTTACAGCATTGTTGTGAGAATGAAGATTATGCACATGGGCTAGCTCCAGGGCTCACTAGGCTAATCCTCCGCCTATGGCGCCGGCACCCCGGCTTCTAGTCCCAGTTGGGGTGCCAGTTCTGTCCCGGTTGCTCCTCTTCCAGTCCAGCTCTCTGCTGTGGCCCTGGGAGTGCAGTGGAGGATGGCCCAGGTCCTTGGACCCTGCACCCGCATGGCTTCGGATTGGTGCTGGCGTGTTGCGGCCACTTGGGGGGAGTGAACCAATGGAAAAAGTAAAAACCTTTCTCTCTCTTTCTCTCACTGTCTAACTCTGCCTGTCAAAAAAAAAAAAATTATAAAATTAAAAAAAAGATTATGCACATGAACATAAGGGTTGAGCATTTCATCAGGTATATGTGCTTAATGAATGGTCATAATTATTGCTATTTCCCAAGAAAAATGGGGTTTAAATATGGGCTAGGAAGTGCAAAGAACAGAGGGCTCACTCAACTGCTGTGTCCTCCTCCTTCTCCTCCCTTGACCTCCTGTCCTCTCTTCCTGTCAGCAGATACACATCCATCTCTGTACCAGGAAGTGGAACAAGCAGAATTTTTATTGAGTACATTGACAGAGATAGTTAAAATAGTGGATTCTTAGGAAAGATGACAACATGACTTTAGTTACCAGTGACTTATTTACTTATATGATTCACTCAAGTTTACTCTGAGGTCAATACCTAGGAAGGAAAATCTGTGTCGTTTTACAGGAAAAGGGCTTTGAGATTGCCTATGTTCAAGTCCCATGTCCTATTTGCTGCCTTGTGACCCTAGCCATTTAATTTCTGTGTATTCCAGTTTCCTTTCTATAAAATGGTGAAAATGACCCACAAAAATTTCATGGGAATTACATGAGTTAATTTTGGCAGTATTTTTAAAATATTGCCTGGCACCTAACAACTGCTATTTATTTATTTTTTTTAAAGATTTTATTCATTTATTTGACAGGTAGAGTTATAGACACTGAGAGGGAGAGATAGAGAGAAAGGTCTTCCTTCCGTTGGTTCACTCCCCAGATGGCCGCAACGGCCGGAGCTACGCCGATCCAAAGCCTGGAGCCAGGTACTTCTTCCCAGTCTCCCATGCAGATGCAGGGGCCCAAGTACTTGGGCCATCTTCTACTGTTTTCTCAGGCCACAGCAGAGAGCTGGATAGGAAAAGGGGCAGCTGGGACTAGAATCGGCACCCATATGGGATGCCGGCTTTGCAAGCAGAGGATTAACCTACTGAGCCATGGAGCTGTCCCCCCTATTTAATGTATTAAATAAATAAATAAACACTAGTAGATAAATATGGTATGCCAGGATAGTTATAGAGGTTAACTAATAAAAATTAACACATTATCATTTTTTCTGTTTCCTAACACAAATATGCAAGATTTAAAATTTAAATTATTAGTCCTGATATATTGAATAGCTAATTTTATATTTTAGAGAAAATTATAAACCTTATCTGGAGTATTATGAAAGACAGAAATACACATCTTATGATTTTAAAATCATGGACATAGAATTGAAGAAAGCCTGAAAGATGCTAATATACAAATTATACTACTAAAATTTATGTTTTCGCTTTGTTCTTTATTCCTATAATAGTCCCAGATGCAAATTTTTATGGTTATATGCTTAGCAGCTATCTCATTTCTTTTTTTTTTTTATGGAATGACATAAAACATTTAATGAAATGATAATTTTATGCTAGAGATCATTAGTTATTTGTAAGTTTTAACTAAAATAACTACCTTTCATTACTATACAATAGCAATGCATACACATGACTCTATACTTGCATTTTTTCACCCATCTAATTGATTAAAAATGATCCAACATTCATTCATAAAATGCTGAGAATCTATGATATTAGCATCTTTTCTAAAAATTGAATGCTAAAATGAGTGATTTTTCAGATTTTTTCTCAGAACTGTTTACCATGGTTGATAATTATTACACATTTTAGGACCTAGATGAATGAATAGATAAAATTAACAATTGTAAACAGTCAGTTAAAATATTGAAGTATCCATTAAATTTCCCTTTGCCCTACAAGTATGCGATGTTGGTAGTATTTGCCCTCTGAGAAAAGGAATCTTAGACTCAAAAGAGATTAATTAAGGTTTTAGGAACGGGAAACATCAGTCTTCACATGGGTAAGAAGGACATGATGAGAAGCATGGCCACTTATCCTTGCACACTTAGGTTCCATGTGCACATCTTCTACCCCTTAGGAGCATAGCACCATAAAATTGCCCCTGACTTAGGGGGAATAAGCTGTCTTAAAGAACACTACAGCTTCAGGTAGCATGTTCAACTTGGCAATTCTGGTGCATCGTCAGAAAGTATTTTCACTCTAACAAATCAGCAGCTTCTGCATGATAAGATAAGACCAGTGAATTCCGTAGTCTTGTGTACACTTCTCTACTTCTCATACCTTTATTTTGAGGCAATGTTGCATAGGATCCAATGTCAGCAGACCAAACAATCTCTAAGTCCTGGGATAGAGGGGTCAGCCAAGGTCCTGTGAGTTATAAAAGTAAGTATGTGTGAATCTCAGTAAAGATTAATTTCTTTCCTCTGGCAAAATGAAAGGAGTTCAATGTAATCAACTTACGACAAAGTAGCTGATTGATCTTCTTGATAGATGGTGCTACAGTGAAGGTTTGCATTTGTCTTTGTTGCTGACAGGTTAGACAGTAGTCAGAGACACAAGCTGGGTGAGCCCTCAGTTGTTGGTCTACATAGCCCCCATTCCTGCTACCATGGCTACTCACAAGCCCATTGTAAAAGGAGGGGAGAGGTGATCAGGTTAGTTTGCCAACTTTGTGGTCCGTTGCCTATTGTTTGGCAGATGCTCTTTGGCAGGTATTAACAAATGATGGAAAGATGTTCATTCTTTGTGCCCACTCACTCCATCCACATGTTTCTACACTAGAATGCGTTGTCAACAAGTTTCTAATATTTCTCTCTTCCAAGATCCAGACCAAATGGCCATACATTTTCTTACCTGGCCAATTCTTTTTCCACACAAAGGCCATGACAAGATCCAACACTAAAAATTGTGTACTATGAAGGTATCCCCTTATTGCTACCTTTCAGGGCCACTGACAATAACTGTCATTCAGTGCCAGTTTACTTATTTCTCTCATTGTGTGGAAATATCTTTAAAACCAGTCTCAGACTTTTTCCTTCTCCATAAACTACTCATATGGGTCTTCTTACATGGCTACAGTGTGACCTGAGGCTGAAGAGCCAGTGTGGTGGTAGTGGGCAACACGGAGTTCTCTGCCACCTCTTCATGTAATTTACCTGTGCCTTTTTTGTCTGCTCATATCTAATCCTAATCTATATTGCAAGGAAACACAACTGGGCCTGCTTGTCATGTTGTGTTGAACTTGGCAGAATCCAATTCATGATCTATAATTCTGGCAGTATGGTCATTTGATGACCAGATGCATCTCTATATAATTTATTTGAGAGGTAGAATGTTGAGAGATTTTGGTGGGAGACAGAGATAGAGAGAGAGAGAGAGAGAGAGATCGATCATATCCACTGGTTCACTCCTCAAATACACACAATAGCCAGGGCTGATCCATGATCCCAGAATTCAATTCAGGGACCCAACTAATTGAGCCATCAGCTGAAGTCACCCAGGATCACATTAGCTGGAAATGGAAATTGAACCCAGGCCATCCTACATGGGATGCAAACATTTTAGAAAGAATATCTCAGCATGGCCCAGACCACTGACCTCCTAAAGTCTTCATGAATGTTTTAGTGATTATCTCTTATCTGCTTGAGCACCATTTCTCTCACCAAAGTTTCCAGGAACCTGCCACTTCTTGCTCATTTGGGATGACTGAAATGATATGGGCCAATATGACGTTGTAAGGGTCTGTCTAGACATGTGAATATAAGCTGCTTTTGATTCTTCTGGCTGACACAGATGGAAAAGAATGTATGCCTAAGATCAATGGCCACTCACAGTGGCCCTAAGGCTATTTTAATCTGCTCTACCAAAGGTACCATATCTGGCACATTAGCTCCAGTTAGGGCTACTATTTTTCTAGATTTTATTCATCTACAATCATTTTCCAGCATCCAAAAGTTGTTTTGTAGAGAGCAGGATGGATATATAGGGGCATGATGATAACAATCAAGTGTATATTCTTTGAATCTTTATAGGTAACATTAATTTTTGCCATATTCCAGGGTTACAAGATTATTTAGTATTTGATATCCTGGTTGGGATAGGAGAAGTTTCAGGGCTCAAGTAGAACCCCAAGTAGGGTCTTCTTCATTCTAGTCACTCTTAAACCCATGGGCTGATATTAAGTGTTTTGCCATTACCAAGTATATTGTTTCCAACTGCACATGTTAGGGCAATGGAAACACTTACTGATTAGGTCCACATATCCAGTAGGTATACTGTCTTATTTTCCTGTGGCTGGGGACTCCACTTACTATCTAACAACATGTTCACCCTCTACTGGGGCCACAATGACACTTTGGGTCCCTCAGTGTCTTTTTGGATATTGTGTCTGATTAGCCTCAAAAATGTCTGAGTGGGGATGGCAATAAGGCATAGTGGGCTAAGCCTTGATCTGTGGTGCTGGCATCCTATATGGATGCCATTTCTAGTCCCTGTTGCTTCTCTTCCAATTCAGCATTCTGCAATGGCCTGGGAAAGCAGTAGAAGATGGCCCAAGTGCTTGGGCCCCTGCACCCATATTGGAGACCCAGAAGAAGCTCCTGGATCTTGGTTCCTGGCTTTGGATTGGCCAAACTCTGACCATTGTGGCCATCTGGAGAATGAACCAGCGGATGCAAGACTTTTTTCTCTGTCTCTCCATCTCTCTATCTGTAACTGTACCTCTCAAATAAATAAATAAAATCTTCTAAAAAATGTCTGAGTATTTGTCTCTAAGAGTGAGAAAATCATTTCAGTGTGCATCATACCTAACTCGAGGTTGCAAGGTCCTTTCCAATTTGTACTGTTTCTCCCACAGTCAATGGAATCTGAGTATTATAACTCACTCAGGACTAGAAATTAAGCAAGAGATTTATGACTTCTTCTCAGATGGCTGGTCTCAGCATTCTCAACATATGTCCTAAGTTTCTTTTTATTATATAAAATAAAGTATACCCTTTTTGGTCACCCATATATTTTGCCCTTGGACCTCAATGTTCAATTAACTATCGCCATTCTTTTTGTGGATCAGAGTCCAACAAGGCCATTCTGACCTTGCCATTCATTACTATAATTGTGACCACTTTTCTTCTCATGCTTAAACATCAACACCTAGCCTCAATTATTTGTATTCCTATCATCTCATCACAACTAGAGTGTATAATTCTATAACAGAATCTCCTACTGTCATCCTTGGAATACAGTTGTGGAGACAGCCATAACTGAATTTCTAAAGCTGGTACCCCCTCACAAGACTATGTTAAGAAAGAATTGATCACTTTAAATACTTTAAAATCTCAAGGAACTAGGTTTTCAAGGATCTAAATTGTATCAACCTCAAATTTCTCCAGCCCATCTCAGAATTCTACCCCCTTCCTAGTGATGGTTAGCATAATTGTTGAGTTTGCAATTGCAATGTTCTTTAGAGTTCTATTACCTATAAAATTAAATTACAAAATTTGCTCTCAGTTGATTCAATCCTCTGACTACAGGATAAGTCCATTGTTTATATATATATATATATATATATACACACACACATATATATATAATACATGACATTATATCCTGCAAAGGAGGTCTTTTAATTTTAAACAGGCAGAGTTAGACAGTGAGAGACAGAGATAGAGAGAAAGATCTTCCTTCTGTTGGTTCACCCCCCAAAATGGCCTCTAAGGCCGGTGCGCTGTGCCGATCCGAAGCCAGGAGCCAGGTGCTTCCTTCTGGTCTCCCATGCGGGTGCAGGGCCCAAGCATTTGGGCCATTCTCTACTGCCTTCCCAGGCCACAGCAGAGAGCTGAACTGGAAGAGGAGCAACTGGGACAGAATCCGGCGCCCCAACCGGGACTAGAACCCAGGGTTCTGGCGCCGCAGGCAGAGGATTAGCCTAGTGAGCCGTGGCACCGGCCCCTAAATTGGTTATTAATTATTCACATCCTGTTGTCTTTCTCTAATTGACCAGTAGTACAAAGCCTATGCAATTTGATTCCATAATTCTGGGTGTTTTTTTTTTTTTAAAGATTTATTTATTTATTTATTTTAAAGGCAGAATTAGAGAGAGAAAGAGAGAGAGGGAAGGAAAGAGAGTGTCTTCCATCTGCTGGTTTACTCCCCAAATGGCTTCAATGGCTGGAGCTAGGCCAGTCTGAGGCCATAGGTCAGGAGCTTCTTCTGGGTCGCCCATGTGGATGCAGGGGCCTAAGCATCTGAGACATCTTATGCTGCTTTCCCAGGCACATGAGCAGAGAACTGGATCAGAAGTGTAGCAGCTGGGATTCAAATCAGCGCCCATATGGGATGTCGGTATCGCAGGCAATAGTTTTACCCAGTATGCCACAATGCCATCCCCTCCATAATTCTTATAATTACAAATTCTATACCTCACTAATGAATTACATATTGAATCAACTGGTCCATTTGCTTCTATCAGTATCACATTCCAGCTTACACTTTTACCATTAGAGCATATGAGAGGTTTTCAGTGATGGAGTTTTTGTCAGTCAAGTTGTAGGTGATTCAGCTCCAAATTCTCATTTTACATCTGGTTTCCTGGGAATACACTTGGCACTAATGTCTTAAGTTAGAGTGTCTGAAAAAAAAAAAAAAAAAAGAGCATGAGATAGAGATTCCATGCTGAAATATCTTTTCAGAGCTTTGCATAGAGAGAAGAGGTATCAAGTAATCATTTGATGAGGCTTGACCCAGGCATAATCTCAGAAGAAGCAACTTCCTTACACCAAAGTTAATGCTTATTAAGGGACTCAGTTGTAAGTAGTCAACAACCAATATTCCTGGCAGCTGAGAAAAATAAGTGCTCAGTTTTGAACAAGTGATAATTTGGAGTTTATTCTCATTATTTGTATTTATTTGTAATTCCTTAACTTTCTTTGTTATAAGGAATTGACATATAAGGCTCACACATAAACGTGTGCATATGTAAACATAAACACACACATCAAGCAAATAACAGAGAAAATTGTGCTTTATTTTATCTGTTCTATAAGGCATTTCATTCTCTTCATTTTCTTATTAGTTTTTCATCCTTCTCAGCTTTCTTCAATTTTAATAATTAGAATTATTATAATATGTATAATATTACAATCACAATACTAGTTCTAATAGTCGAGATGCATTATTTCCTTCCAACTTCAACTTTTCCTTAACTCCCTGTAAACGCTCACCTGTATCCATCTCTAACTTACGCATTTCAAAAAGGTTCTGTAAACTGTATCGGATATTATATAACCTTTTCACTAATAATTCTATGAGGAATCACTCACATTACTGTATCCATCAATAATAGTCTGTTTTTTACTTCTAGGTATGATTCCAAGGTTTGTATATACCACAATTTACCTGTTCACTTTCCGAAGAATATTCATGCTGTTTCCAGTTTGGAGCCATTAAGGCCAAAGCTGTTATAAACATTCAGGTATGAGTTTTGTTGACCACAGATTTTCATTTCTCTGATTTAACAGCCCAGGTGATAAATTGCTGGGTCATATTTAGTTGCATGTTTAATTTATAAAGAAATTGCAAGACTTTTAAGTAGAATGACAATACCATTTTACATTCCTAAAAATAGTGCATCAGTACATCATATTTCTGCATCATTGCACACATTTGGTTGAATTGTCCAATTGAAGAACATGGTATATCTCTTGATTTATTTAGATCTCCTTTTATTATTTTCATTGGAATTTTGTACTTTTTATTATGTAATTCCTGTACATATTAATTATATCCAATTCCTGCACATGTTAGAATTACACCTAATTATTCCACTGTTTTTGAGTAACAGTAAATGTTAATATATTTTTAATTCTGGAGCACATGTTTTCATCACTAGTATACAAAAATACAGGTAACTTTTGCATGCTTTTCATATACAATGAGACCTTGTTGACCTAATTTATTAGTTCTAGAAAGCTATATGTATATCTCTGTTCTTTACCTTGCAACTTTGTACATTATTTAAAATTTCTTAAAAGTTTATTTATTTATCTTATTTGAGATAGAAATACACGGAGGCAGAGAGAGAAATCCCATTTACTGTTTCACTCCCCAAATGCTTGTGACAGCTGGGGCTGGGCCAGGCCAAAACCAGGAACAGGAACTCAATCTAGGTCTCCCTTATGGATGGCAACTACTTGAACCATCACCTGCCACCTCCCAGGGTGCACATTGGCAGGACGCTGGAAACAAGAACAGAGTTGGATTTTGAATCTCAAACACAGAGGATACTAAATCTTAGATATTTTTTATTTTGGTCCCACATATTCATGAGGCTCTATTTATTTTTCAGTATACTTTATCTGTTGTTCAGATTGGGTAATTGTTTGGGTTCTGTCTTCCAGTTTACCAACTTTTCTCTGTCCTCACTGTTATGCTCTTTTGCTAACTATTTTGTTTTTTATTTAAGTATCTATATTTTTCAGTTCTGAAATTCCCACTTTACTCTTTTACTTTCTATTTGTTGTTTTTTTTAAGTGCCTTTTCATCAAAGGCTTTTGCTGATGCATAAGCATTATGCATCATGCATTAAGCATGGTTAGTTGGAACTGAGATGTATTGTAAGTGTTAAATACAGAGAAGATATTTTAAAAAGACATGTAAAAATAAAATAAAATATCACTTTCAAATGTTTACAGTCATTAATGTTGAAGTTATATTTGGGATATATATTATTAAAATATATTATAAAAATATTTTTCTTTATTTTATTCATTTTGTAACTTTAAATATTTTTATTTTACTGAAATTTATAGGAAATTGGAGACCTTGCAGGGAAGATGACACCTAACATATTGTTGACTACAGACACCATCACCAGCATGGTTGCCACTTTTAACAAACTTCATGCTGAGGGCTAGATGGCTTGTTTCAGACACAAGTATAAAAGATTATCTAATTGTTATTAGATTATCTAATTATCTAAAAGATTATCTAATTGTTTGATTTGTTCCTACATGGCATTTTGTCATCTGCCATTTCTTCTTTTTCTTCTCAAACTGAAAGACTACATTTGAATTCTTTTAGCTGTCCTGATAGGTTGCTTTATTTTAAAGTAAGAAAAAATATATTCATTTATTTAAATTTTATTTAAGTTATACAAGTTTCATGTATGTCATATATACAGATTTAGGAACGTGGTGATACTTCCCACCCTACCCTCCCTCCCAACCAAGCTCCAACCCTTCTTCCTTCTCCCACTCACATTCCCATTCCTAATTTTTACAAAGTTCTGTTTTCAGTTTACTTAATGATGTTAACTACACTAAGTAAAAAAGTTCAGCAGATAGCATGATGAAAAAACAAACAAACAAAAGAAAACACTGCTCCTTAACAGAAGAGACAAGGGCTGTAAGCAATCATTGAATCTCACAATGTCCATTTTGCTCTAATAGATTACATGTTATAATCTCTACTAGCTACCTCAGATCAGGAAAAGCATGTGATATTTGTCTTTTTGGAACTGGCTTATATCACTAAGTATAATGGTTATAATGTAATCTTATTACAAAAGACAGGTTTTTTTTTTTTTTTTTTGAGCAGAGTAGTAATCCATAATGTATGCATAGCATAATTTCTTTATCCAGTCAACAGTTGATGTACATCAGGGTTGATTTGGTATCTTAGCTATTGTGAATTGTGCTGTAATGAACATGGGAGTACAAGTAACCCTTTCATATGCTGATTTCCTTTGGGCTGAGTAAATTCCCACAAGTGGGATGGCTGGATCACATGGTAGACTATATTCAGATTTCTGAGATATCTCCATACTATCTGCCACAGTGGCTGCACCAGTTTAAATTCCCAACAACAGTGAATTATGGTACCTGTTTCCCAACATCCTTGCCAGCATTTGTGGTTTGTTGGTTTCTGTATGAGAAGTATTTTAACTGGAATGAGGTGAAACCTCATTGTGGTTTTGATCCACATTTTCCTGACTGATAGTGATCCTGAGGATTTTCTCAAGTGTCTGTTGGCCATTTGAATTTCCTCTCTTGAAAAATGCCTGCTAAACTCCTTTTCCCATTTCTTAACTTGATAGTTTGTTTTGTTGTTGTTGAATTTCTTGAGCTCTTTATAGATTCTGGATGTTAAAGCTTTATCTGTTGCATAGTTTGCAAATGTTTTCTACCATTCTGCCAATTGTTTCTTTCACTCTGATGAGTGTTTCTTTTGCACTTAGCTTGATGTAATCCCATTTGTCAATTTTGTCTTCAATCACCTGTGCTTCTCGGGTCTTTTCCAAGACGTCTTTGTCTATGAAAATGTCTTGCAGAGGTTCTCCAATGTTATCTAGTAACTTGATGGTACTGGGTTGTAGATTTAGATCTTTGATCAAATTTCAGAGGATTTTTGTGTAAGGTGTAAGGTATGGGTCTAATATCATACTTTTGAATGTGAAGATTCCATTTCCCCAGCACCATTTGTTAAGGAGATTGTCCTTGCTCTAGGGATTAGCTCCTATGTCAAAGATAAATTGGTTATAGATATGTGTATTGATTTCTGGAGGTTCTGTTCTGTCCCATTGGTCTACGCTTCTGCTTTTGTGCCAGTACCAGGTGATTTTGATTATAACAGCCCTATAGTATATCTTCAAATTGGGTATTGTGATTTCCCCCAGCTTTGTTTTTGTTATATAAGACTGCTTTAGCAATTTGGGGTCTCTTGTGTTTCCATATGATTTTACCATCATTTTTCTAGATATGCAAAGAATGTCAATGGTATTTTGATTGGGATCACATTGGATCTGTAAATTGTTTGGTAGTGTGGAATGTGTATAATATTGATTCTTCCAATTCATAAATATGGAAGATTTTTACATTTTTAATGCCTTCCATTTTTTCTTTAGTATTTTATAATTTTCATCATAGAGATCTTTGATGTCCTTGATTATTTTTATTCCAAGGTATTTAATCCCTTTTGGAGCTGTTGTGAATGGGATTGATCTTAAAAGTCCTTTTTCAGCCTTGGCTTTTTCTGTGTATACAAAGGCTATTGATTTTTCTGTGTCAATTTTATATCCTGCTACTTTACCAAACTCTTTCGTGATTTCCAGTAGTCTCTTAGTGGAGTCTTTTGGGTCTCCTATATATAGAATCATGTCATCTGCAAATAGGGATAGTTTGACTTTCTCCTTTCCAATTTGTATCCCTTTGATTTCTTTTTCTTGCCTGATGGCTCGAGCTAAAACTTCCAGGACTATATTGAATAACAATGTTGAGAGCGGGCATCCTTGTCTGATTCTGGATCTTAGGGAGAATGCTTTCAGCTTTCCTCCATTCAATAGGATGCTGGCAGTGGGTTTGTCATAAATTGCCTTGATTGCATTCTATACCCAATTTGCTTAAGGTTTTCACCATGAAAGAATGTTGTATTTTAAAAATTTGTTCTCTGCATCTCTGAAATAATGATATGGTTTTTGTTCTTCGGTTTGTTAATGTGATGCTTCACATTTATTGATTTGTGAATGGAATTAGCCCTTCTTTAAAAGTCTGATAGAATTCAGCAGTGAAGCCATTCAGTCCTGGGGTTTTCTTTGTTTGAAGGTCTTTATTATAGAATCAATCTCTGCATTGGTTATTGGTCTGTTTAGGTTTTCTATGCTTCAAGATTCAATTTTGGTAAGTTGTATGTGTCTTGGAATCTATTCATTTCTTTTAGGTTTCTCAATTTGTTGACTTTCAGCTTATTGTGGTAAGTCCTCATGATTCTTTTTATTTCTGTGGTATCTACTGTTACATTCCCTTTTTCATCTCTGATTTTATTGATTTCAGTCTTCTCTCTCTCTCTTTTGTTTATTTGGGCTAACGGTGTGTCAATTTTGTTTATTTCTCCTCTAATTTTGATTGTTTCTTTCCTCCTACTAACTTGGAGTTTGGTTTACTGTTGCTTCTCTAGGTCCTTGAGATATATTGATAGCTCATTTATTTGGTTTCTTTTCAATTTCCCCAATTGCTATAAACTTCCCTGTTACTACTTTTTCTGTATCCCATAAGCTTTGTTATGAAGTATTGTCATCTTCATTCATTTCCAGAAATTCTTTGGTTTATCTTTTGGTTTCTTCTTTGACCCGTTTAATACATTTAGCCATTCTGTATCTTTTAACTGGGGAGTTGAGGCTATTTACATTCAAGATGCCTATTGATAATTTGACATGTAATTTAACAAGTAATTTGACATGGCCATGCCATTTTTCCAAAAATATTTTCATTTTTTACTTTGGATTTCTTTTGTCCTTTTACTAGGGGATTTTCTGCCTTCACATTCTTTCATAATGATGACCATGTTTTTGTGTTTCTGTGTGTAGCACATCCTTAAGCATCTTTCATAAGACTAGATGAGTGGTGAAAAATTCTTTCAATTTTAATTTTTATGGAAGGTAGTTACTTCACATTCATTCATAAATGAGAACTTTGCAGGGTATTGGGTTGACAGTTTTTATTCTATTAAGATTTGGACTATGTCTTGCCATTCTCTTCCATCAAAATCCTTTAGGGTTTCTGATGAAAAGTCAGCTTGGAGTCTAAATGGAGATCCCCTGAAAGTACTCTGGTGTTTCTCTCATGCACATTTTAGAATCTTTTCTTTGTGTTTTACTGTGGAAGATTTGACTACAAGATGTGGTGAAGCTCTTTTCTGGTCATGTCTGTTGGGAGCTCTATGTACTTTCTCAGACATCCTTTACTTTCTCCAAATAGGGGAATTTTTCTGTAATTATTTTGTAAAAGAGGCCTTCTATTCTGTTCTGTCTTTCTACACCTTCAAAAAATCCTGAGACCCATATTTTGGGTCATTCAATAGTATCTCATAAATCTCCAACACTGTTTTTTAAGTTTTCTAATTTCTTTTTTTTTTTTTTTGGGGGGGGGGGGAGGGCGTTGGTCTGACTGTAAGATTTCCAAAGATGTGTCTTGTAGTTTGGATATTCTTTTTCTGCCTTGCCAAGTCTTTTGTTAAGGTTTTCCACCATTTTTTTAAAATTTGATCTATTGAATTCTTCACTTCTAACATTTTATTTTTATTTATCTTTAAAATCTCAATTTCATAGGAAACATTTCATTCATGTCATGTATGGTTTTCTTTAGTTTGTAGGTTTGCTTCTGATAGTGTTTGAGTAACCCAATGATTATTTTTTAATTCTATTTTTGGCATTTCCTCAATCTCTTCATCTTCACATTCTAATAGTTACATGTTGTTGTGGTCCGTTGGAGAGCTCATGATGTCTTCCTTATTCTTGTTTCTTGAATTTCTGCATTTATTATTAGGCATTTGTGGAATTGATTGTTGTTTTTTCCTCTGATGGCTTTTATCTTTGGTCTCTGCCCCTGTGGCCTAGTGGAATGTCTGTACTTGCAGTGAATACCAAGAGATGTATAGTGGGTGTGGCCAGCGAGCTCTGGTCAGTGCTCCAGGGTGAGGTGTTTATTGATGGTAACATCCAAGCTAGGTGTGGTGGATCTCCTCTTATTAACAGAAAGAGGGGGATGGTCAACTTTGTTAGTGTGATCATCTCTCATCGCCTCTTCTCCAAGCTGAGCAATACCTGAGTGTTAGCCCCCGTGTGTTCACACTCATCCACACCACCATATGAACCACATAAATGATCTGCGCAGTCCTCACTGTGTGCACAGTTGCTGCTGCAGTGACCTGTCATAGCCAACCAAGTAGCTCCAAGCATGTGGAGCCATACCCTGTGATTGTCCAGAGATCCAGCTACCCCCTGCACCTTCTCATGTAACCACTGAGTCCCTGTGGCCTCAGCACATAAAGCTCCCACAGTTGCTGGGTATAGAGCTTTAGCTCTGTCCTGCCAGGCTGTCCAGTTAACAGAGAGGCAGATTTCCCCAAGACAGCTCCACATAACTGTCTTGATGTTGGAAGGCTAGAAGTGCCTCACCAGCTTTTGTGGATGCCCAGCCACCTCCAAGCCAGGCTCAAAGTCTATGGAGGCTGCAGATTTTTCCTCTGCTAGAATCTCTGGATCACACAGGTACACAAGAGGCACTGGCTGTATGTTGCTCTCTTCCTGCCAATGCCACCAGTAATGCAATCTTTTTGGCATTACTGGTGGCCAATTGCTTTGCACACACATAAAGTCTTCCACAGCTCCCACCCAGACCCAAAATGGTGCCAGCTTTTCTCAGCCAGGCAATGGGTAATTTTGTGGAGAATTTGGGGAAGATAAATGTGCCCCTCTACTTCCACTGGGTCCATGGGCAATCGCTGGCCTGCACGGTTCCCATCTGAACTCATGCCACCCTCTCCCTCCAGCTATATCTCTATGGTTTTCTGCAGACCAGTCTCACCTCCATCTCTAAGCTACTGCAGTTGTGCATCATGTTCGTGTTCATACTGCTCATCCACACTCTTCGCACAGGTCCATGGCATTCCTCTGTTCCTCTTCCTCCTGTAGGATTTCCAGTGCAGTTTTCCCTCCGATTCCCCCCTGAGAATGTACTTCTTTTTTATCTATTTATCACTAGCCTAGCGTAGTAGGTCATTCCCTCACCTGCCATCTTAGAATCTCTCTCTTCTCTCTGCTTAAAAATGTCACTACAGGACGTAAAGCTATGGCATTGCTGGTTATGTGTACCTGTTTATGTCCCAGCTGCTTCATTTCTAATATAACTCCCTTCAAATGTGACCGGGAAGGCAGTGGAGGATGGCCCAAGTGCCTGGGCCCCTGCAGCCACCTGGGAAACCTAGAAGAAGCTCCTGGTTTCAGCCTGACCCAGCTGCTGCCATTGTAGCCATTTGGAGAAAGAACCAGAAGATGGAAGATCTCTCTCTCTCTCTCTCTCTCTCTCTCTCCCTCTCTGCTTCTCCTCCTGTCTCAGTAAAAAAAAAAAAAAAAAAAAAAAAAAAAAAAAATTGAAACTACATAGTGATTCTGATTATATTTCAATTGCACAGAACTGTTTTAGAAATTTCAAAAGGATAACAAATCATTAGAGATTGCGATGTTTCATGTATTTCAAGTTTAAATGGTATTTTTAAAATAAGAATAGATTGAAAATTGTACATTTAATCATTTTATTGAATCTAATTAGCATTTTCAACATCTTTGTTAAGATACGGTACACATATCATAAAATTCACCCATTTAAAGTCCATGATTCAATGGTTTTTTAGTATATCCATGGAATTATACAACCACCATCAGAATCCAATTTTAAAATATATTGTTATCCCTAAGAAAAATACATTCATTAGCAATAATAAATTGTGATTTCCTCTACTTTGTCCTCCTCAGCCATAATCTACTACTACTACGCTATCCTCTATCTCAATAAACTTGAATTTTCTGCATAGTTCTTGTGAGAGGAAACATACATTATGCAGTCTTTTGTGACTGGATACTTTTCCTTAGTATAATGTTTCCAAAGTTCATTCATGATGTAGTATTTGCCAATGATTCAGTCATTTTTATTGTCAAACATTTTATTATATGAATATGACATATTTTATTTATCCACTTTTCAATTGAGCATTTTGGTTGTTTATATTTTGTCTGCTATGAACAATGTTACTAAAAAGAAACTTTTGTGTGGACATATGTTTTCATTTCTCCTAAGTGTATATGCAGTAGTGGAGTTGCCAGGTCACATGGTAACTGTAAATTTAAATTTTGAGGAACTGCCAAACTTTTTCTAAAGAGCTGCACCATTTTATAATCCTCCTGATGTATGTCCTGATTTCTCCACAGTCCCATAATTATTTATGATTATTTCTCTTTTTTTTATTTTTAACTTTTATTTAATGAATATAAATTTCCAGTGTACAGCTTATGGATTACAATGGCTTCCCCCTCCCATAACTTCCCTCCCACCCGCAACCCTCCCCTCTCCCGCTCCCTCTCCCCTTCCATTCACATCAAGATTCATTTTCAATTATCTTTATATACAGAAGATCAATTTAGTATAAAGATTTCAACAGTTTGCACCCACATAGAAACACAAAGTGAAACATACTGTTTGAGTACTAGTTATAGCATTAAATCACAATGTACAGCACATTAAGGACAGAGATCCCATATGAGGAACAAGTACACAGTGCCTCCTGTTGTTGACCCAACAAATTGACACTCTAGTTTATGGCGCCAGTAACCACCCTAGGCTGTCGTCATGAGTTGCCTAGGCTATGGAAGCCTTCCAAGTTTGCCGACTCTGATCATATTTAGACAAGGTCATAAAAGACAGAGTGAGGATAGTAACCAATGATCCTAAGAGTGGCATTTACCAGGTTTGAACAATTATACAGCATTAAGTGGGGAAGAGGACCATCAGTACACACAGGTTGGGAGTAGCGCCATGGGTGGTAGAGTAGAGGTTATGATTACAAAGGAATGAGGCCCAAGTGCGCTAGAGAGGGCCTAGAACAAAGGACAGAGTCATTATTAGAGGAGCTAAGAAAGGTGCTGTCTAAGCTACAATTAAGTTTTCTGATTGAGAGGCAAATAGAACCTGATAGAAGGGGCTTGATAATAATCTGGAGGGCTTTAGGCCTTGTAAGTTAAGAGGCCCAGACCTATCTATCTCTTCACATGGGGTATATCCTAAGGGAGGTGTGAACCTCCTAGGGGAAGGCACTCTGTTGACTTTCATTACTTGGCTGGCCTAGGAGGAGAGCTGGCTAGGTAAAGGCAGGGGGCATCTCTGACAAGAAATTTACAGTTCTGCCTGCAATGTTGCTGACCCTACTTGACCATCCCCTCAGCTGCAGTGGTCACTTTGGAAGTTGGGCTGAGTGAAGGGCTTTTCAGCTTAGAGCCAATAAGATCTGTGGCTCTGACCTGGGCATCCTTCGACTCCAGGGCAGGTCCATTTCCAGTGATCCAACTCTTGGCAGAACTGCCAGAGCTCTTCACAAGCTGACTTCTGCTGAAGCCCAGGCTTACCACATTGAAAGCCACTGCCGTGGACTGGCCTGTTGGGTCTCCTTGAGGGCAGATCACTGTACAGATCAGCCATTAATAGGCCTGCCACCCATTGCTTCTGATGCCTCGCTTTCTTTTCCTCCTGGTTTGTGTTAAAGCAGACCAGAGGATGCAAGTCAAGGGAGTATCCAAGTCCCATCTCTAATCTTCGGTGGCCTGAACTACAAGTCTATAGTCACAGGCATGTTCTGTAGTAGTTTTTTCTAAGGTAGACAATGCCCATGAGGAAAATAATATTCTCACTTTAAAACTTTCTTTCCCTTTGGTCTGAAAGGGAGGTTTTTTTCTACTTACTGTATACTTCGCTGATGGCGAAGTGAATCTAGCTATGAGATTATTATTTAAGTTCTTATTTTGGCTATGCTATTACAGAAAAATGTTAGCCATCTCTTTTATAAGGTCTAAAGATTAAATTGTGCGTCCTACAGATTCCTTCATAATAGAATTAGTTTCCTATTTTGAAGAGAATAGAGAAATGAAAGAACAAGTTGGGCTTAGAATAGAGAAATGAGGGAGCAAGTCCTAGATCGCTTGCTGACAATAGCAATATCGCATGAATACTTAGCAAACAACTTCAACCATTAGATAACAACTTAAGAAAACATTTACCAGAAGGTCCAATGCTTTCTATAAATTTTAAGAGTCATGTATTTGAAAACACCTCTTAAATATCTAACATGGTGTAGTTTGTTTAACCAGTAAACTTAAGCACAACCATATAAAATGTTTTTAGTTTCTTTCTACCAACCAGTTTAAAACATATGATACACAGATTCAGGTCACACGAATTAAAATGTATCTTTGATTAATTTTAGCAGCTTAAGTTTATGGACAATCTTATCTATAAGCCATTTAAAATAAAACTCTTAATAAAATTTCCCCATGTGGACATATAATATGTACACACATATAATATAGCATAATAGACCAATATAGCAATTTTAATAATAGCTTTTAAAATCTTTAACTCTTTTTGTAGATTGCCAATTGATTTGAATTGCTTTTTGTTTTTAGTAACCTCAGTTAACCATACTTTCTCTCAGTTGGTACTGTTAATGCATTATTGGCTTCATCTGTTTACAGAGCCATCCCAAAGTACTGAATACAATAGAAGTGCCTGGAAAAAGTCCATAGGAACCTGTAGGAGGGCAGCTAAACACAGAACCAACAACGCTTTAGTTTTATGAGCAGCAAATCATATATAACTGTGGATGACAAAAGCCTTTAAGTTGCCATGTTTAAAATTATAAACTCATCAACCAACAAGAGGCACTTGCTTACTTCACAGTATTTTTGAAAGCACCTGTAGGATTTTACAAGTATTTAACCCTTTAGGCCTCTGGGGCTTTCTCATTAAGATAACTATCATGTCTAGTAACACAAGATCATTAGACTTTTTAATTCTCAAACATTTGTATTAATAGCATTTTCCATTATCAAAGCTTAAAATTTAGTACCAAGTCACATCTTGACAGTGCTTCTAATATAATCCAAATAGACTGATTAGTTGGTGTCTCTATAAGATGAGAGACATAGGTCCTTCGATTTTTTCAGTTGGGCACAAACTGGAAAAACCAAAGTCCAGGATTTACTGGAAATTTTAGACTCCAGATTGTTTGAAACTTTGATTTTTTGAATGCCTGTCAAGAATGCCAAGAAGGCTTAAAATCCCAAAATATCTGGTTGAAATAAGATTCCTTAAAATCATGACATAACATAGACCAAATTTGATCATTGTTACAAGGTGATTATTCAAATCTTTGAAAATAAGCACATATTTAAATAACCCATAGCTCTTAATAAAAATTCAGCTGTTTTTGAACAATTAGAATTTAACAGACATCAAGAGAACATAATAGATTACTTTAACGCATTGCTTTAACAGAGCATCAGAGTTTAATTCTATGTCAAAGAGAAATTGAGCTTCCTGTGATCTTTTGCTGTGAGGTTTCCTTCCTTTACCTTCTTTCATATTGGTGACCATGTTTCTGTGTTTCTGTGTGTAACACATCTTTAAGCATCTTTTGCAGGGCAGGACGAGTGGCAACAAATTCTTTCAGTTTCTGTTTGCTATGAAAAGTCTTAATTTCACCTTCAACATTCACAAATGAGAGCTTTGCAGGATATAATATTCTGGGCTGGCAGTTTTTCTCTCTTAGTACCTGGGCTATGTCTCGCCATTCCCTTCTAGCTTGTAGGGTTTCTGATGAGAAGTCTGCTGTGAGTCTAATTGGAGATCCTCTGAGAGTAATCTGACGTTTCTCTCTTGCACCTTTTAGAATCTTTTCTTTATGTTTCACTGTGGTGAGTTTGATTACAACGTGTCGTGCTGAGGATCTCTTTTGGTCATGTTTATTAGGGGTTCTATAAGCTTCCTGTACTAAGATGCCTCTGTCCTTCTCCAAACCTGGGAAATTTTCTGCTAGTATCTCACTGAAAATGCCTTCTAATCCTTTCTCCCTCTCCATGCCTTCAGGAACTCCTAGAACCCGAATGTTAGTTTTTTTAATAGTATCCTGTAGATTCCCGACAATATTTTTTTGGAGAGCGGCAAGATGGCGGAATAGGAAGGGAGCACATTCATAGTTCGGCAAGACACAGGTTAATAAATGTGGAGATACTGCAGGGTCAAGGAAGAGTAGGGGAAGAAACAGCAGAGGAAACTCTTCTGGAACTAGTGATTCACAGTGGACCTCCGTGGAGAGCGTGGGAGCCCAAGTTCGGGACACCAGCGGCAGACTCAACACACCAGCGCTGGAACACAAGGTGAGCCGAACCTCAATAACCCGAGACACCAGCGGGCAAGCGGAAAGAGGAGACTAGAGGAAGCAAGGCTTGAAACTCTGTGGGGAAAAGTTACCAGGCTAACTAGAAGAGAGAGAGGAAAAAAAAAAGTGACCGATACGGATACAAGTTTCTCTCTCTCCGCTCACCCCTCAAAGCGAGCAAGACAAAGAGCAGGCACCATTTTGGACATACGTCATAAGCAGGGTGACCTCAGGTCTTCACCAGCCCTGAGCCTAGCAGAAAAACCTGACTCTGAGGGGAGGGGTGAAATAACAGGAGATTAGCATCTAACTTGGCAACCCAGTGGGAGACTGCAGGAGAATTGGAGCCCACACTGAGGGCAGCAGAGATTCCCTGTGTGGTCCTTGGGAAAGAGCTTCCAATCTCTGGCTCCTGTGGGTATATCATTTGCCTGCTAACTACCTCCAATTACGTTCAGCTGTATGGAATTACATCCCTTTTGAATAAAAAAAAAAGAAAGAAAGAAAGAGAGATTTACCACACCTAACCTGGGAGTGTCATCTTTGACACACCCTCAACCCTGAGGAACCAAACACAGCTCTCAGTCCACACTCATCTCAAGCCTCTAAGGCTCCACCGAAAGCAGACAGTCCACTTAATATAGAGCCATAGTGTAACAAGAAAAAACACCACAGTGAAGAAACCAAATATCTCCAACATGCCAAACAACAAATGCAAAAACCAAGGTAAAGAGAATAAGGAAGACACTATGAAGCCCCCAAATGAAAAAGACACCCCAATTCAAGATTATGAAGATGATGAGATAGAAGAAATGCAAGAAGCGGATCTCAAGAAATTGATAAGAACATTAAGAAGTTCTCAAAAACAAATTCTTGAACTACAGAAATCCTTAATGGACAAGATAGAAAATCTCTCTCATGAAAATGAAATATTAAGGAGGAATCAAAATGAAATGAAACAACTAGTAGAAGAAGAAACTGTGATAGTGACAAGAAATCATAATGAAATGAAGAATAAAATAGATCAAATGACAAACACATTAGAGAGCCTTAAAAACAGAATGGGCGAAGCAGAAGAGAGAATATCACACTTAGAAGACAGAGAACAGGAAAGGAAACAGGTAAACCAAAGAAAAGAAGAAGAAATTAGAAATCTAAAAAATATTGTCGGGATTATTTGTCTTTTTTCACTATAACTAACGTGATAATATGAAAGGTAACTCATTATTTCAGTTCTTATTCCCTAACAACAAATATTGTTGAGTGTCTTGTCATATGTTTACTGAACATTTTAGTTTTTCTCAGAAGATATATCTATCAAAATGTTTTCTCATTTTTAAATTAGTTAATTGTGTTTTCATTACTGAATTGTAGCTATTCTTTATATATTGTGGATACAAGTGCCTCACTAAATATATGATTAGCCAATATTTTCTCACATTTTGTTGTTAGTCTTTCTTTTTCTTGATGGTCAAATTTACAATTCAAAAGATTTAAATTTTTGCAGTCCAATAGTTTTCTTTTTTCATTTTTATGTATTTATTTTATTTTTGTGATAACATATTTTTAAAGGTTTATTTATTTATTTGAAAGGCAAACTTACAAGGGGCAGAGGCAGGGAGAGAGAGATATAAAGAGAGTTCTTCCATTCACTGGTTCACTTTTCAGATGGCCACAATGGCCAGAGCTGCACTGATCTGAAGCCAGGAGCTTCTTCTGGGTCTCCCACGTGTGTGCAGGGACCCAAAGACTTGGGCCATTTTCTACTGCTTTCCCAAACCATAGCAGAGTGTTAGATGAGAAGTGGAGCTGCCGGGACTCGAACCGGTACCTATTTGGAATGCAAGCGCTGCCGCTACACCACAGTGCTGGCTCCAACATATTTTTAATTTACCCTATAGTTATAGGCTTTGTGCTACACTAAATAAGGAAGTCAACCCATAAAAATAAAAAAGATCATAGTTAAGTTAGAAAATGGGCAAGGGTTAAAAACAAAAATTGAATCAAAAGGCACTCGTCTTCACTTATATAAAGTAAATTTTTAAAAATCACAGTTATTAAAATTATAACAGAATGTAATTCTTAAGAATTTAATAAATATTTACAACAAAATTTGGCAAAGCACTATTTGCAGCAAACCTGACACAATAAAGGTATTTTGTTCATTGTTTTGTTTATTTGTTTTATTTTTAATTTTAGCTCCAATATATAAGGGAGAACATGCAGCATTTGTCTGTCTGTGTCCAGAATATTTCACCAAAAAGTCACAATTTCCACGATTTTGAAGCAAGTGATAGAATTTCATTCTTTTTATAGCTGAATAATATTCCATTGTATATCTATATACTAGTTTTTAAAAAATCCGCTCATCTGATGATGGACACCTTGTTTGATTCCATATTTTTGCTATTGTGAACAGTGCTGTTATAAACATTGGTGCAAGTATATCTGATACAATATGTTCATGTATTTTGGATATATGTCCAGTAGTGGGATTGCCAGATCACACAGCAAGTGTATTTCTAGTTCTGTAAGAAAACTCCAGGGGTAAGCGTAATGGGACAGCACGGGTTAAGCTGACAGCTGTGATACTTTTATCCCATGTGAGCACTAGATCCAGCTCCCTGCTAATGCACCTGGGAATACAGCACACGATAGCTCAAGTGTTTGGGCCTCTGCCACCAATGTGGGAGTCCCAGATGGAGTTCCAGTCTCCTGGTTTCATTTTTAATTTCTTTTATTTATGGAAAGTGAACAAATTTTGTATATTTCACAGATACAGATTTAAGAGCATAGTGATGCTGCCTACCTTCCTGCTATCAATGCTCCCAATCTCCCTCCTCCTTCTTTATTTTTTCTTTAAATTTTTACAATCACATATTTTCAGTTTATTTTATAATCACAAGCTTAACCTTCCACTACATAAAGGATTTAACAAATGGTGAATTAAAAAAAAAAAAAAAAAAAACCACTGTTTCTTAAGAGTATAGGTAAGGGCTGCAAACTATAATCAAATCTTAAAATGTCAACTTCACTCATTTACATTACTTTTTTGTACTCTATATTAGTTACCATAAATCAAGGAAAACATATATTTCTTTCTGGGACTCCCTTATTTCACTAAGCATAATGGTTTCCACTGCAACCGTATTGTTGTAAAGACAGGATTTATTCTTTTTGTGGTTGAGTAGTATTCCATAGTGTGTGTGTGTGTGTGTATCACATTTTCTTTATCCAGTCATCAGTTGATGGACTTTGGGGTTTATTTCATATCTTAGCTATTGTGAATTGAGCTGCAATCAACTAAAAATAAAGATAAGATAATAAACAATAAAATAAAAATAAAGAGTAATAACCCTTTTGTATGCTGATTTCATTTTGTTTGGGTAAATTCCCAGGAGTGGGATGGAAGCGTCATATGATAGATCTATTTCATATTTGGCTAAGCTTTGGATACCATGGCCAGTTGGGCAATCAACCAGCAGATGGAAGATCTCTTCTTCTCTCTTCCTCTGTAACTCTGCCTTTCAAGCACATACATACACACATATAAACAAAAATATTTTTTTTTTTAAAAAAAGAAATCTCCATACGATTTTCCACAATGGCTGTACTAATTTATATTCCCACCAGCAGTGTATAAGAGTTTCATTTTCTCCACATCCTTGGCAGTATTTGTTATTCTCTGTCTGTTGGTTAATAGCCATTCCGACAATGGTGGAATGATATCTCATTATGGTTTTGATTTGCATTTCACTGAAGCTTAGGGATAGCAAGGATTTTTCCATATATTTGTTAGTCATTTGTATGTCTTCTTTCAAGAACTGTCTGTTCAGGTGCTTTGCCAATTTCTTAATTTGGTTGTTTTTTTGGTTGTCATAGAGAGTATTTTAATTTTTAATTTAAAATTATTAATATAAGAGATCAGATTTCATGTACTTCATAGGTACACAGGTTATTTAAAAACACAACCATACTTTCATCTTTCTCTTCCTGCCTCTCTCAATTTGGCTCCTTCTTTCTTTGTTTTCTTCAATTTTTGTGAAATTGTGATTTTAATCCACTCTATAATCACAGGCTTAATGCACTACTAATCATAATAGTAAATGTAGAAAGATTGCAGTTCCATAGGACTGTTAACAAAAGCTAAAAACAACAAACAAATAAAAAAATGTCCATTTCATCCCTATATGTTTTTTAAGTTGCTGATATACTCTGGATAATAATCATTTGTTGGATAAGTACATTGCAAATATTTTCTCCAGTTCTGTTAGATGTCTCTTCATTTTATTGATTGTTTCCTTTGTTGTGAAGAAGCTTCTGACTTTGACATAATCTCTTTTGTCTAGTTTTGTTTTTGTTGCCTGTGTTTTGATGGTCTTATCCAAGAAGTCTTCATCCATATTTTCTTCTATCATATCCATTATCTCAGGTCTTAAATTCAGATCTTCCATCCATCTTGAGTTGATTTTTGTATATGATGAGATTTTGATCTAATTTCATTCTTCTACATACATACTCCAGTTTTTCCAGTACCATTTGTTGAAAAGATTATCCTTTCTCCAATATATGTTCTAGATACTCTGTCAAAAATCAGTTTGCTACATGTACATGCATTAATTTCTGGGCTCTCTATTCTGTTCCATTGATCTAGGAAGTGTTTTTTATGCCAGTACCATGTTGTTTTAATTATAATTGCTTTGTAGCATGCTTTGAAGTCCGGTGTTGTGATGTGTCCAGCTTGGCTTCTTTTGCTCAGGTTTTCTTTGTCTATTCTGGGTCTTTCATGCTTCCATATGAATTATAGTGTTCTTCTTTCTAGTTCTACAAAGACTGTCATTGGTATTTTGACAGGGATTGCATTGAATCTGTAGATTGCTTTGAGTAGTATAGAGATTTTATTGCTACTAATTCCTCCAATCCATGAGCAAGAAATATATTTCCAGTTTTCGTGTCCTTTATGATTTCTTTCATTAGTGTTCAATGATTTTGATTGCAGAGATTTTTCCTTTTTTATTGGTGATTTTATGGCGTTTCTAAGAAAACATTGACTAAAATAAGGTCCTGAAGAATTATACCTGTGTTTTCTTCCAGGAATGTATAGTTAGCATTTATATTTTGGATTGTTGTCATTTTACACTTAGTTTTGTGTATAGGTGAGATAAATGTCCAAATTCAGTTTTCTGTATATGGCTGTCCAATTGTTCCAGCATTATTTATTGAAAAGACTATTCTCCTTACCTTCTACCCTTGCATTTATTTGTTCTGGGTTGGTTCTGGAAAACAATTGACCATAAATAAGTATTTCATTTCTAGACCATCAATCATTTTTGTTGATCTTTATGCCTATCCATATCTCTATATAGAGATCTATATATCTATACCATTCTGTGCTGATTACTGAAGGCCTTGTAGTAAATTTGTGGAAGTATCAGACATCCAATTTTGTTCTTTTTCAAAATTGCTTGCTATATATAATTATATAATCTAGTTAAATACATATAATTATAGATATATATAATATATAAAATTATTATATATCCTTGTATAACTACATGAATTTTAACATCAATTTATCTTTTTCTGGAAAAGAAGTCAGCAAGAATACTGATGGGGATTTCACTGACTCTGTAAATTAATTTGAAAAGTTTTGATATCTTAGCAGTATCATGTGTTCTGATCCATGATCATGGGATGTCTTTCCACTTATTTGGTCCTCTATTATTTCTTTCAATAATACTTTGTGGTTTTCAATTTCCAGTCTACTTCTTTAGTTTAATTTATATCTAAATATTTAATTTTGATGCTATTTTCAATATAAATTTTTTAATTTTATCTTCAGGATGTTATTGCTTATGTATAGAAAAATAATTCATCTTTATAAGTAGATCTTATACCCTGCAACTGATAAATTTGTTCAAAAACTGTATTATTTTGGTGTGAATTCTTTAAGTTCTTAGGTCATCTGAAAATACCATAATTTCATTTCTTTCTTTCTTTTTTTTTAGTTTTATTTTTATTTATCTGGAAGGTAGAATTACAGAAAGAGAGAGAGACAGATACACAGGGAGAGAAAGATATCTTCCATCTGCTGGTTCACTCCCCAAATGACTACATCGTCCAGGACTGGGCTAGGCTGAAGCCAGGAGTCAGGAAGTTCTTCCAGACCTCTCACATGGGTGCAAGGGCCCAAGGACTTGGGCCATCTTTCACTGCTTTCTCAAGCAGAGTAGCAGGGAGCTGGATAGTAAGGGTACCATTCTCCTAGGCAGAGACTTATGTCACAAGGCTGTCCCCTACTTCTTCCTTTCTAATCTGGATGCCATTTAAGTATGTATATGTGCATGCTTGTCTTTATTTCCTAGTTACAAATAGAAGTACCAAAAGGGATACCCTTGTCTTACTCCTGATCTTTGGGGAAAGCATTAAGTTTTTCACAATTAAGTATAATGCTAGGAATACGTTTTTTGTATAGTTGTATTTTATCAGGATGTGGGATAGTATATCTAAGTCAGGATTCCTGGTATTCATCCCAGACTAGAAAAGTTTATCATTCTCTCATGGTGTTTTGCTAGAGGTTGTATTTAAGCCCTTTTGCCAGTGAAGCTTCTTCCCTGTATGGGTGGGTTTACATGGCTTATGCAGCCTTGGAAATGCTTCCAAGAGTGCTACATTTCTAGCTCTGATTGCCTATGTGTGCGTGTTTGTATGTGTGTGCAGTCTAGTGCTCACACATAGTATTTTTATCCTGTGTAATTGCTGATGAATCCAGAAAGGCTCATCTTAATGTTCTGTTCCCTTGATTTCTTCCATGAAGCTTTTGGCTGTTCTGCTGATTTGTCTTTATCATAGCTACTAATCTCCTTTAAATTGTTTTCACAATGATCTTCACTATTTCCAACAGTGATTTAAGGATGGAATGCTTCACTGTTTACCTCAAATAAACTCAGTCTCTGTGGCAGAGTTGTAGATTTTCCTGAATGAATACTTCTCTGCTGGCTGTATACACTTACAAAAATTTTTAGAGAATTTTAATGATATTTTAATAACGTTTATCAGTTAAATTGTTTTTGCTGGAAAAGGGTGCATTTCAATTCTACTTATGATTGGAGTTTGCTATATTTTGTAAGTGGGTTATAAAGGGGATGAGTTACAATTTTACTTTTGCAAGAGCACATTGAACAAACGTGAAAATATCATGTGTGTGGTATGGTAAAATATTGAGGACATCTGAAATAAACAATTTTAAATGTTTTGAGCAAAGGAAGGTTAGATAATACTGTAATGTCCAAGAATGTTAGTTTTTACAGCTGCCACAAGAATATCAATAGTGTTATGATGAGTAGCAGGGAAATAGATTAAGATTGAAATAAATTTCTTACCACTCTCTCATTTGTGGCTTATCCAGGAGGCAAACCCCTTGCAAATGGATTCATAAAGACCTGTATTGGAATGATAACATTTGGGAAGATATATTGGCCTAGCAGTTAAGATGCTGGTTAAGACACCCACATCCCATATTAGAGCATCTGGGTTCAATACCTATTTCTGGCTCCTGATTCCAGCTTCCTACTAATGCAAACTTGAAGAGACAGTGATGATGGCTCAAGTAATTGTGCTCCCGCCACGCACATGGGAGAGCTAGTTTGAGTTATTGGCTCCTGGCTTCTGCCTAGCGCAGCCCTGGTTGTTGCAAGTATTTGAGAAGTCAACCAGTAATTGGGAGTACTCTAGCTTTCTGTCTCTGTGCCTCTCAAACAAGAATAAATTAATGAAAAAACAAACAGAAAATTATAATCATTGAATGGAAAATGAGGGGTAAAGCAGAAGATATAATGAAAGAAAATTTTACAGGTTTTGGCAATGGATTAAATGATGAAAGAGAAGAAAAATAGATAATCAAAGGTTGCACTGAGTTCCTTAGGCATTTGGTTTGGTTGACATTTGTAGAAATAAAGAATTCATTGTATTAGAATTGTATCCGTGAATGACATTGATTCTTTTCTTTGTAATAATATCACATTAACAGGAAAATTGACATTTATGTTATAATTATCATGCATTTGCTGTATATTAATATTCTTTAAAAATAACATAGTTTATTAATACTAATGTATTAATATCCTTTAAAAATAAAAATGTTAAAAATAAACAAAAGAACCAAAGAAATCAAAAAACAAAAACAAATAAAGAATTCATGTGAAGGCTGTGGTTGGCAGGACAAACTCACGATTCCAGATATTAGGCTTACTGAGGATAAAATACCATTGTTTCATAAAGAAGGTCTGAAACCATTAACCAATTGTCAATTAATATCTATATTTTAGGACAGAGGTTCTTGCTAATGAAGCTGTGAGTTTAGATTAAATCATTGAAGAACATACAGACATTAGGGAACAGAGAAAGGATAGGAGGGACTGGAACAATCAACAGGGGAGTGGTTAGAGGGAAGACACAAGAGGCAAACTCTGTTATCCTTCATTGATTAATGGCTTGTTCTACAATTTTTTTAAAAGATTGATTTATTATTTGAAAGTCAGAGTTACACACAGAGAGAAGGAGAGGGAGAGAGAGAGAGAGAGAGAGAGAGAGAGAGAGAGAGGTCTTCTCTCACCAATCGGCCTCAATAGCTGGAATTGCTCCCATCCAAAGCCAGGAGCAAGGAGCCAGGAGCCAGGAGCCTCCTCCGGGTCTCCCATGTGGGTGCAAGGGCCCAAGGACTTGGGCTGTCTTCTACTGCTTTCCCAGGCCATAGCAGAGAGCTGGATCAGAAGTGGAACTGCTGGAACTTGAATTGGTACCTATTTAGGTTGCTGGCACTACAGGTGGTGGTTTTACCCGCTAAGCCACAGTGCTGGCCTTGTTATACAATTTTTATTTTATCAATGTTTTAATAATTCTTTTAGAACCTAATGTCCAACATGGCATGGTACAGTATAGATAATGGCAATGGCTTCATCATTGAACTGCTTCACAGGAGCAGATTTTATTCCTCTATAATATGCTTCTCACCATCTATCCCAACGGCCCATCTCATATGTAGAAATAAAATTAATCATTATTATACTGAGATACTCCTAGCCTACCTTCCTCCTATGTGTTTCTTTATGTGTGTACCTGTGCATTTATTTAACACAGGGGTCCCTAAATCTGTCCTAAATATCAGCAAATTCTTAATTTAAAACAAAGGAATACACTGAACTTATGATCATGCTCTTTGTCTAAATGAGTCTTTGGTGGCTAAGGGGCAGTCTCCATTCCACTTTCTAATACTTTTTGTTTCCTTAACTCATTATTTCCCCTGTCATCCTCTTTTGATTCTAGCTGGATAGAGTTCTGCATGCACAAGGACCTCTCGAAATAGGAGAGTCATCATATGTCATACCTTGAATTGACAACAACAATAACTGATGCTTATTAAGCATGCAACATATTTCATATGCTAGACTGAGTGTTTTAATATAATAACTCTTCTGATACTTGGAAATACATTCTTTGGTGGGGACATGCATTCCATTTTGTAAAGACTGAAATTGAAGTAAAGGGAGGCTGCACAATCAGCACACAAGGCAGATGCGGAATTCAGCCTAGGTCTGACCTCAGAGCCAGCCACATGTTATCCCTTAACCACCAGAAGCCATATCACCAGGGCCAACATTGTCCTTATCTCTGTCAGTAGATCTTTATTTTAAAGATCTCAAAATATATACCCTAACTTTTTCATACAGAATATACTTGGAGGTTAAAATAAAAATCAGATACCATTCTATGGAAGTTACTTATAGCAATTTATAGTCAAAATCTAAAAGCTCAACAAACATGGACTTCATAGACAATGCAATCAAAAAACTATGAACAGAAAGGGTAAATTACAAATGTGTTTTTAAAAAAGTGTCACTTTAAAAGATGATATATCTTTTTTTTAAGATGTTATTTATTTATTTATTTGAGAGGTAGACTTACAGACAGTGAGAGAGAGAGAGAGAGAGAGAGAGAGAGAATGGTCTTCCTTCTGCTGGTTCACTCCCCCAAATGATTGCAATGGCTGGAACTGCAGCAATCTGAAGCCAGGAGC
Organism: Lepus europaeus; assembly: GCF_033115175.1. Classification (NCBI taxonomy): domain Eukaryota; kingdom Metazoa; phylum Chordata; class Mammalia; order Lagomorpha; family Leporidae; genus Lepus; species Lepus europaeus. The sequence continues at coordinate 92,209,049 of NC_084827.1, forward strand.
CAGGAGGCTCTTCTTGGTCTCCCAAACAGGTACAGGGGCCCAAGCACTTGGGCCATCTTCCACTGCTTCCCCAGACCACAGCAGAGAACTGGACTGGAAGAGGAGCAGCCAGGACGAGAACAAGTACCCATATTTGATGCCAGCACCGCAGGTGGAGGTTTAATCTATTGCACCACAGCGCCGGCCCCAGAAGATCTATCTTTCATTAATGTCATGTTTGTCTTTCTTCTCTCCTTCGCCTCTTCCCTCTTCCTCCTCCTTCCTCCTCCCTTTCTTCCTTCTTTCCTCCTTTCTGTAAAATTTTTTCACTTTTTATTTTCCCTTTCCCATCACTGAAATCTTTCACTGATTATTTAATCCCAATAGAATTGGACTGCAAGGATCAAGTGTTCAACCAGTCCAACACTTGAGTAAATATTATTGGAATCAAATACAAAGCTGCTGTATGTAAGAGACACCGGAACATTTCTCACAGTCGTACTCTGTAACAGGGTGATGGGCAGAATGCCATTCAAATATTTCACCCATCACACATTTCAGATGGCAATTCTGCAAACACAGATGGGGCCAAAGGCCCAGGGACTTTTCATAAGAAAGGAACATGCATACTCCAAAGTTCAGGTTTAATAGATATCTTTATTTAAATTAAGCATTCAGCTCAAGCTCCGGTTACAGATCCAGCTGGTAATTGTAATACTGAAAGTGGTATTGGAAAAACTTGTTAGATTTTTAAATGTCATTACAGCTGCCAGTTGAAAAGAAACAGTCATGCCCAGTCACATGTTTAATCCAGGAAAATACATACTGGAATAAGTGTTAATTGTTAGTGAGGGAAAAAAAATGTCTGAAACATTTGCAATTAACACTTAAAGTCTGGATCTTTGGCCCAAGTTATTTAGTTAGTTGCCACAATAAACCTTTATGTATTTTTGTTATGGAGGCTTGGCCAAATGCTATTTTAGTTCTAGTATACTCATTGGCTTTGTGAACAAGAAGTGCACCAATGTTAACGTTGGAATGCATTTAAATCCAATTCTTTGACTCTCAGCAAACAAGTCACAAGCAGAATACCTGGTAAAACAAACGTTCTTTATGGAAAAATGTTCTCAAATGCATGAACGTATTCCATGGTAAGACTGAGACTCTTATAGGTTGTGATCTGGAAATTGTACAAACAAATCAATGGTAAGAGGAGCTTATTTTTCTCTGGGCTAATATGAGGAAATGTCTATTTGTCTCCCCTCTTGTTTGTTACTGTAAGACTTTTCAGATGGAGATGGTGAAATTAGGGGAAAATTTTGCCTCACTGATTTCTAGTGCATTTTTAAATTAATTTCCTGGGTACAGAGAGCTGGTCAGTTGCCCTAATTTCAGAGATAAGATAAGAGCTTTCCTATTCTATTGGGCCTTTCTTTCACTGTAGCCCAATACAGCAAGTAGGGCAAGTATAATTCATTTTCATCTATAAGAAGTCCCTTCTTGCTCTTCTCCCTTGAAATGTGAGGTAGAATTAGACTCATGAGAGCCAACTATTTAATCCGATTGAAAAGTAATATGCATCATTGTACTCCCAGAAATAGTCAATGAACATTTGGGAACCTAATTAATGGTAAAATTTTACCCTTTGGGAAATACTTCGATTTACAGACATTTTCCAACTATTTCCATTCTCAGGAATTTGCCTTTAACTATTTACTTAGATACACACAGAGACAGGTAACACACTGAAACTAGGAATTCAGTCACAGCTGGATGCATTGTGCACAGAGCTCTTATACAAGTTTCTACAGAACTGAAAGACAAAAATAAAACTGAGGAACCAGTCTTTTCTTTTCTTGAAACATGGAAGGACAGAACTCGGTCTTTTAAAGCTATATGATAGCTATCAGCTAATTGATTTATTAGCTGATTGACTCCTTAAGAGCCAAGGAATATGAAAATCGTGCCTGAATCTTTCTTCAGACACTTTCCTGCCTTGTTTGGACACAATTTCTATTAAAAATAGTGAAGATACTTCTGAAGTATCATAGAATAGTACAAACGAAATGGCTCCACTTAAGAAAAAAATCTATGTTTTTAAATAGATGGCCCATCTCCCCTAATCTTTGGTGCTTTCCGTGTGAAAAGCATTCTTTAAAATCTCTATTCATAGCTCCATTTTATGTATGTTAGAGCTGAGAAATAATTTTGTTGAAACATGTGCACACAAATTGTGCAATATTGAATGTGGCATTGGGATTAGAAGATATGATTAGGAATAGCTCACATAAAAAATGTAAAAAAACTTAGTGTTTTTCCTCAGTGTTCACCATCTGGTAAGAATAAGTGAAGGGCCGGCACCGTGGCTCACTTGGTTAATCCTCTGCCTGCGGTGCCGGCATCCCATGTGGGCGCTGAGTTCTAGTCCCAGTTGCTACTCTTCTTTCTAGTCCAGCTCTCTGCTGTGGCCCAGGAAGACGGTGTAGGATGGCCCAAGTGCTTGGGCCCCTGCACCCGCATGGGAGACCTGGAAGAAGCACCCGGCTCCTGGCTTCTGATTGCCATAGCTCCAGCCACAGCGGCCATTTGGGGGGGGGTGGTGAACCAACGGAAGGAAGACCTTTCTCTCTGTCTCTCTCTCTCTCTCACTGTCTAACTCTATCTTTCAAATAAAAAAAAAAAGAATTAGTGAAATAGCATTCACAGTAATAATCAATTATCATTGTCTACGCTAGTGTGTTATCCAGAGGACTTAGCAAAATTCCTTCCAAAAACCTTTAAGTCTTCAAAGTAAGTCTCATTAGAGCTCACAAATGTGAATTCTCACCAAAGTGCTGCCAATCTTCCACTCCCTAGTGCTGTCAAAAAAACAAACAAACAAACAAAAACAAACAAACAAACAAAAAACTGAACTAAAACTGTGTTTTGTGATGATGTCCAATTGTCCAGTGACATTTTCCCATTCTGGTTCATATTCTATCAGATACTCTTCAAATCATTTCTACTTACACTCCACTGTCTTAGAAAATTTGGTCAAGCAGTTTCTCCAGTTTTGAGTTATTTCCTCTCACATATATCTGAGCTAATTCCTAAGACCCACACATACACCATTGCATTCAGTCACATGCAGATTGCATAGGAGCCACTATGCAATGATCTGAATCATACAGATGATTTGGCTGCTGATCAGTGTCTTAGCTCACAATTCCTCTGTTTACTTAGTATACTGTTATTATCCAAAAATATTTCTAACTAACAGCTTCTGATTGGCTCAAGCAAGCAGTTAATCAGATATACCCAGATCTCTCCCCAAACCAGCCTGAACTCACACTGGATCCTCTGAAAAAAATTGTCTATATTCATAGAAATTTAAATAACCTCACAGCCACTATATTTTTAAAAGACAATACTACTATATAAAAGATCTTTTTTGAATCAATTGTCAACAAAACCATCACTTTCTGAATCTGCATGTTTTTAAAGAAGTCCAACTTAATGGACCCTAGAAGAAAAGTCACTATAAAAACCAGTGAACAATACTGCCTTTTGCTAAAAAGTCATAATACTGCCTGGTAGAATTAACTACAGGCCACATTTAATAGAATCTTCTCTTTTTTCATCTGGGTAACATTTACCAGACTTTCCATGGGGAAAAGAAGAAATAACAGTTGGCATTCTGGTCTGCTGGGACGCACGTTGAAGGTCAACTCCACAGTCTGTCAAGCTGTGGGACGCGTGTGAAGAGGAGCATTTGTTTCATTCTCCTCTCATATTAAGAAAGTATCTTAACGCCCCTTTGAGTAAAGGGAGGAAAAAAAACTTGGAGAGCATCAGCATTCTTTGGATCAGTTGACAGTGCATGAATTAACAACATATATGAAATTATTCATTTATGCAAAACTATAATTTGTATAGCTTCTTATTCAGCATGAATACTACCACGTGTGCCAAATATACACTGCCATAACTTCATTAGAATAAGATTCAAGACAGGGATGTCTAACCTCTAATTTCCCTCCCTGTCAGACACACACGCACACATAAATTGCCAGAGAAACTCCACATTTCCTCATTATAGACCTTTTTGTTAAAAGCAGTTACCAAAATGCAGAAAATATGCAATGTTCACTGAGGAAGGAATTTGCAGTAAAATAAGCAACATATAGAATCCAATACTATATGGAATGACTATGTGATTCCTGGAAAACATAAGGAATTTCACATCCTAAAAGAAGTGTCATAATGTAACTGAAGAACAAAGTAGGGGGAAGAGAAACAGACATGTTCATTTAAATATTCTTTCTTGCAGGCAATACAACTCTGGAAAATATCTTGACAGAATTATAATCTTCTTGATTATCCTGCAAATTTAATTAGCTCAGCATTTTTAAAGTTGCCCAATAAGAGTGAAATAATTTTATACATTCAAACTGCAGTCAACAATCAACTTGCTGATTATCTGCATTATCCTGGTATTGGATGCTCCAGCAATACAGCCCTTTGTAGAGTGTGGGTCAATGCCAGGAATTCTCTCTGCTTCCCTTTTCCTTCTACATAACCCCTACTCCAGGTCTCTGCTGAGGACACATGTGCAGATTTCAGCAAAGGACAGAGAACAGACTCCCTAGCAAGAAGAGTGAGAGGCTTAACACCATACTCTTTCAAAGAGGAAGCACATCTTAAATAGTCTACCTCTCTCACTCCCATCTTGTACAGCTGCAGCATCTGCACAATGCTCAGTTGGTCTTCACGGAGCTAACTGCTAACCCTGAGCATGGGACTGGTCATTCAGCCAGCTGGAGCTATTATTCAGAAGACTAGTGAATAGACAAGCCATCATATTTAGATTGCATTTTACCAACAAAATAGCTTAGGAGGTAGAAAGATCTCAGAATGGAATGAGATTTTGATAAATGAATCTAATTTTATTATAAAGTTATAGATTGGCTTTACTGAAGTGGTTGGGGAAATGGTACTGACTCAAGTAACTTTGGAAATTAGTGGAGTCTGTAAGAATAAGAGAAAAAGAATTACGCACAAGAATTGTAGCAGATAAAGCTGTTTCCCATATGATTACAAGTTACCAACTGCAAAACTACTATATGAAACTGAACAACAAAATAAACGGATGGTGGATTGTGTTAGCCAGGAATCTGTTGGAGGGGAAGGATACAAGTGATGAAATGCGGAGGCTGGAAAAAGTCTTGTGGTGGTAATGACTACATTTTAAGATGTCAGGATTTGTTCTTGTTCAGCTTATGACAGACATACAGGGTTACGTATAGAGATGTGCATAGGAGTGGATATGTACTGGGTATATGAATATCTATTTCCTAGCTCTATCAGATGAGACGGCCTAGGAGCAACAATGATTTAATAGCAACAAGCACATGCAGAACTTATATCTTGGTTTCTAAACCATTGTCCAATAAAAGAAAAAAGGGATTCTTGAAGAAATATCTGATTCTAAAATTGGGGCAGTAAATACACATTATGAGCCTGGAGCATTCTGTAACAACAGAAAATGGGAAAGTTATAAAACACACGCTCAGATACACACACACATACAATGAGATATGTCAGGGAGTAACAACAGTGTCAAATACTATGACCTTGGTCTTTGTGAAAGAGGAGGCCATTTCATCACCAATGATTGTCTATATGTTAATTCCATTTTAAAAGCCTGAGCAGTTTGGTGCCGTGTATGTTCAGATGTTAGCACATGGTCAATGCAATTGATTTTTGTTTTAGGTTGCAGGCTTAATACTCAAAAGGTCAGGGAGGATTGGTCTCCATACTAGACTGCACCCATACCACAGCAGTACCAACAGCAAGTAGCAAGGACAGTATCATGAAACTAGTCAAAAGCTTTCTCACACCCACAAACGAATGCTATTCCCCCTTAAAACATGTATTCTTCTTTGCTATTGAAGCAAGCCCTCTGAGTGGCAATTCTCTGATCAGGACTCTCTGAGAACTCTATTGTGACCATATTTACTGAAGTTAGTTCTTTTGGGAAGGGTTAATCACTAGTCACAGTCCTATTGCTGTACTCATTATATGAGATTGGGTTAACTCCAGGAATTTAAAATACTAAGCAGTCCCAAATCACTTATCAGATCCATGGTAAGTTAACATCTATGGATAAGATTAGTTGGTTGTTTGTTTTCAGTGCTACCATTTGGTTTGCTCTGTTTTACAGGATAGTAGAATTTCATATTTGAGTTTGATGTTCCTAGTTATTGATATATACATGTCTCCTCTACATATAAAATGATTTAGTGGTTAAGAGAATGGGCAACAGAGAAAGATTGCCTGGATATAAATTCTGGATCCAGTGTTGCTAGGCATAATTATGTAAAAATGAGGAATAAGTCAGAAAGATCATAATTTTTCAGTGTTATACTGGAGCATTGTTTAAAAGGTCAATTCAAGGATTATTTAACTACCTAGGGATGTACTTTCTTTGACTACCTACTTACATCAGGTGCTCCCCAAATTTTTTAGTCTTCAGAGCTTTTCACATTTTAAAAAATTATGGAGGACACCAAATAACTTCTGTTTATGTGAGTGTAATTTACCTTGTTAGACATGTAATATAAGATAAAGTATTTCTTAGTTTATAAAATAATGATGATGATGATAAACCAACTTTATGTTAATAGAAATGACATGTTTTAAGAAAAGAATGTTTTCCAAAACAAAAAACTTAGAAAAACTGCATCTGATGGAGTTTAGAACATGCTACCCTAAAATGTAGCACATTGGTATTCTAGAAATGAATAGAGACAAGGCAGTTTCTATAATCTTTTCCCACCTTTCTTTCCTGAAGCAGGCCATGAGCATTCTCTGACATTTCTCTGAAGCTAGTCATGAGATGCTAAATTGAGAGACACCCTCCCTGTAGCCAGAGGAAAAGAGTATCCTTATCACCAACAACACAGAGACATAAAAAAGAACCTGAGAAAACTGGCTTTGCTGAGCTCCCATCAGTTTATGACAGTTAGAGCATGCCATTCGTCAGGTAGGCTGACACAGGGTGGTGAGGCCCACCCATAGACAGATCCTTGACTTTGCTTCAAGAAAGAACCCAGGAGTCAGAGAATAGCAAAGGTGAGTGGACTCAGGGTTTGGGGTTCTATAGCAACTCCTCCAACCTGTACTGGGAATTGTTCTATGGCATTATAAGGCTTGTTTAATGAAAAAGTACATTCTAATAAAGGAAAGGTACATTCTAGTAAGAGGGAGAAATACTCATGGTTCTATTGGAAAGTAGACGGAGATTCTCTGGAATCTTGCTACTGACCCTTTTCGCTCCTTATATGATCTGATGTTTCTTGTCATAGCAGCTGGTAGATGTGCCATTGGAGAGTTACTGCATCACAAGGAGCAAATAAAGGCTTTAGGTCAACGTGGCTCAGCCTCGGCCTCCTACGCTGATAGGAACGTGGTCCAGGCACAAGTCTGCTTATCTTCAGAGCAAGTGAACCAAACACATATGCTGTAGGTCTTGAGATAATAGGAACTATTCCAGGTGGCTCAGTAGCCTCTTCCACCTCCCTGTCTCAAAATGTGCCCACAAATATCCATTTTATCATCAAACATCATAAAAATATACACTTCTCTTTTCCTCTAAATTTTCATTTCCTTATGAAGTTGGTTATTACACACAAAAGTATATGAAATAAATTTGTATGTTTTCCTCTTGCTAATCTGTCTTTTACTTTAGGAACTTCAGCCATGAAACTAGCAATGGGTAAGAAAAAAAAAATCTATTCCCTACACATGATTTTATAATTTATAATTTTTTAATACTTGCTAATAGAAGAAAACTGGAAGTTATGTCTGCCTCTGTTTTACTCTGTTCCTACATATTGCTTTGGTTGAAAAACATGAAGAAAATTTGACATCATAAAGATAGATAATTGGAAGAAGGAAGGGTTTCAACATCATTTTCTAAAAATTATGTAGCTTTTCAGTAGTACACTGAAACTCTGGAAGGAGTTTCCTTTAAAATTAGTTACAGGAGCAGGCATTGTGGCACAGCACGTAGGACACTGCTTGGGATGTCTACATCTTGTATCAGAATGCTTGCGGTGAGGTCCCACCTATGCTTCTGATCCAACTTTCTTCTAATGTGCACCTTAGCAGGCAGCAAGTAATGGCTCAAGTACTTGTGTCTCTGTCACCCATATGGGAAATGCAGATAGAGTCCTATAGAGTCCTAGGATGTTGGCTTCAGCCTGCCCAAGTCCCAGTTTTTGCAAGCTTTTGAGGAGTGGACCAGCAGATGAGATTCTCTCTCTCTCTCTCTCTCTCTCTCTCTGCATCTGTCTCTGTCACTCTGCCTTTCATATGAAAAAATTATTTTAAAAGTTAGTCGCAGGCCAGTGCCGTGGCTCACTAGGCTAATCCTCCGCCTGCAGCACCGGCACTCCAGTTCTAGTCCCAGTTGGGGCGCCGGTTCTGTCCCGGTTGCCCCTCTTCCAGTCCAGCTCTCTGCTGTGGCCCGGGAAGGCAGTGGAGGATGGCCCAAGTGCTTGGGCCCTGCACCCGCATGGGAGACCAGAAGGAAGCACCTGGCTCCTGGCTTCGGATCGGCGCAGCACAGGCCGTAGCGGCCATTTGGGGGAAGAACCAACGGAAGGAAGACCTTTCTCTCTGTCTCTCTCTCTCACTGTCGAACTCTGCCTGTCAAATAAAAAAAGTTAGCTGCAGTGTGGAATCTGAATACACATTGGTGAAAATTTTAAATTTCTTTAAAGAGTATTGCTATATTTTTCAGTTTAAATGAATTATTTACCCAAGCATAATTTTTGTAGCATCATGAATTATAATTTGGGAAATACTGATTCACTGAATTATGTACATATTCCAAGTGTAAGCACACTTTTCTATCAAAATTTTGTATCAAAGGTCACATCTATTAGTATCATTCCTAATCTTATCAGTGAAGTCTAAGTTTCAGGATGTTGTCAAGTCAACAGTTGGAGATACACCTTTTATGAAGTTCTAATTTTAGCTTAAATATTAATGAATACTAGATAAAGAGTCATACTTTGTTCCTATTGGAGAACATGCCTGCTTAATATTCAGGGCTAAATAAAATGGTTTATTTCTCTTTTTTTTTTTTTCAAATAAAATGATGTTCCATGAATAACAGGCAATTTGATGGCTCAGAATATTGTATATATTTTTTGTCAGGACTACCAGGAGATTTCATTAGGCAACAGAAGTATTTTATATGCACTTGCTAGTTCATCACATAGAATATTAAAAAGACTGATACTCAAAGGTTGAGATTTAATAAAATTAATGATTCTTCTGTTATATCAAGGATATGCTCTCTCTCTCTCTCTCTCTCTTTCTCTGTCTAACTCTGCCTGTCAAAAAAAAAAAAAAAAAAGAAAGAAAAAATGATATGCTTGAAAATGCCAGTTTGTTACAATATGTGACAATATCTGCTGGTAAAAAATTTAGTGATTATTAGCACAGGTTGGTGTCACAAATATTACCATTGTTTTTGCATTATCAAGGCAAATGTTAATAGAATGAAGAGGGTAAATTATATGTCATTATTATCATAGAAATAGTTTTGACCTTGTGGGGCCCTGAAAGGGGTTTGGTTTTCCCAAAAGTCAATGAAACACACTTCAGCATGTAGATGTAGTAGAATAGCAGATGATTTCTAGGGGCCAGCGTTGTGGTGTAAAACCACTGCCTGTGATGCCGGCATCCCATAGGAGTACTGGTTCAAGTTCTGGCTGCTCCATTTCCAATCCAGCTTCCTGCTAAAGCACCTGGAAAAAGCAATGGAGAATAGCTGAAATGTTTCTGTCCCTGCATCCATTTGGAAGAAGCTCCTGGCTCAGTCCTGACCATTATAGCAATTTGGGTAGCGAACTAGCAGATGAAAGATCTCTCTCTCTCTCTCTCCCTCTATGTCTCTTCCTCTGTCTGTAATTCTGCCTTTCGAGTGAATAAAATCAAAAAATTAAAAAAATCATTTCTGTCTGGTAAAGAACGTAACCCCCGAATAATGGATTTGTTGTTCTCCAAGGCATAAACCAGTTTTTTTTTTTTAATTTAGCAAACTTAGAATACTTTTTCTAAATGACTCTATAACAGATTCTTATTTGAATCTACTGGAATGGAAATATCAATAGCTACTACACTTGAATACATGTGCAGCATTTAGAATAGTACCTGGCATAGTATGAAGGTTGTATATTATGTAAATGTTACCTATTACTATTTGTATTATTAATAAAACTCCCCTAATAAGTATTTTAAATAGAGATTTCCTCATCCAAATGGAAAAAAAAATCAAATTCTGTTAAGACTACTTTTGAAAACATAAAAACAGTCCAAAATCTCAAAGATGATGCAAATGCCTAGCATGAACTTCATGTTTCAAAACACCCCAGGCATCCTGTGCTTTCTTTGGTATAGGAGGTGACAGGCAGTCAAGGAGACTGCAACTCTGTACTTGACACATTTTCTGAAATGGCAGATGCTGTGTAAAATGAATCTCAGATCCAGTTGAGGTGAGTCAGTGAGGTATTATTTTAATCAGCTCCCCACCATAAATTGTGCTTTGCTCCTATTGAGTGAGAGATTTGCCAGTTATTGCATGATTGCAAATCATCTGACCCCAACAGAAATAAGCTGCAAGTGGAGTCATGCAGATCCATCCAGAAGGTAGCCAGGAAGTACAATAGAAGTGAAATCCGAGGAGTATTTGCCAACCCCTCTTGAGCCCATAGAGCAATGTTTACTAGTATCCATATTCATAACAAATAATTTAAATCTGAACCAATGACAAACTACCATTTTAAAGCTGCCAGTTGTTTCTACCGCAAGAGATGAAGTTGGGAATTGAAAATTGGTAAAGCAGGGATATTTTGTATTCTGTGTTACAAATGGAATTTGTCCTGGGTAGATGTTTCTTTCCCTATGGGAGGCATTGTGACAGCCAGACTTCTTATCCATGCAGATGCGAAGTCATCATAGTTAGGAAAACACATCCAAATGCAGAGCCTGTGGACTTAGATGCTATTCCGTTATTGATGCAAATTTCTGCCTTGACCTCTGCTGAGGGAAGTCTGACTGTGTTGAGTTCCTTCTTTTCCTGAGGCCTGAGACAGAGCAGAACTCCTGGACTTGATAAGAGAGGACCACGGAATAATTCAATCTTGTTGTCTTAAAAAAGAATAAATAGATAATGCAATTTTCCTTAAAAGGCTTAATTTGTTTACTTAAAATTGTTTTTTTTTTCTCTTAATAGCTTTGGAAAGTTTCTTTCAGGGTCATAACTCTGTATTAATAATGCTGTGGATGTTTTTCAGATTGTTGTCACGTTTTTGAGAATCACTATTCTGTTTTGTTAGTGGAAGTGTGTGTACGATTTCAGAGCATTCCAAAGTTCCTTGAGCAGTAATTAACCTCAGATACTCCTGCAGCTGATAATGCATTAACCAATTTGTCATCAATGTTCCTAATTTTCATGACCTACAAGCTTCACATTGTTCAATGTAAGTCTTCTTTCTGAAATCAAAAATTTTTGCTTTTTATATTTCATTTTCTTCTCTCTTCTGATGGAATTATCAAATAATCTAAGAACCTCTTTTATACTTTTATTAAAATTTACCACTTCCTCCTAATGTAGTATTCTTATGATATGATCTGAAAAAATATTTTCTTACAATTTATTTTTGAAGTTGAAATAATTTCTACTCATTTTATCTTGCTTCTATTTCAAATTCCACTTTTTTTCCTAATTTCCTAGAACATAAATTAAGTGATGAAAATTGAAAGTATGCTCCATAAATATCCAATTCAAGACTTGCTCATTTTATTAAAATACACCAATATATCTTTCAAAATCATGTTAGTTGGTGTAATTCAGTTTATCCTCTGCATGAACACATTCATGTATAAATGGTGAAGTCCTTAAAATGCTGTAGCATGTCACAAGTCCTAAACAACTTTCTAACAGGCAAACATTCCCCCTTGCATTTAAACTTGATGAAAAAAGCTAACAGTTAGAATGTTTGCTAAGGGCCGGTGCTGTGGCATAGTGGGCTAAGCCTCCACCTGTGGTGCTGAAATCCTATATGGGTGCCAGTCCTAGTCCCGTCTGCTCCTCTTCAGATCCAGCTCTCTGCTGTCACCTGAGAAAGCAGTAGAAAATGATCCGAGTCTTTGGGCCCCTGCACCCATGTGGGAGACCCAGAAGAAGCTCCTGGGCTCCGGGCTTCGGATGCACCGCAGCGCCACCCCCAGCAAGGAGGATCTTAATAAATGAAGCAGTTAATTTAGAAAGAACAACTTAGGGTATTATGGATGCAAAGTTTCCTCCACTGAGACTTAGGAAGTGATCTGCATATGGCCATCTTCATGCCATAGTAAGAGTTGAGACCTGCTGCTTGATGTCATGCTGCATGATAAATTACCACAGGGGAATGGAAGTTCTTTCTCTGTCAGGATGGTTAGTATCCACCTAAATATACTCAACAACATATAAGACCAATTTTAATCACTTTAAATGTGATGCCTCCTGTGACCCAAAAGCTGCTCTCAAGCCAGTTCTCTTAAAGGCTCTGCCTCATCCCAGCACTGCCACAATGGGGACCAAGCTTCTAGCACATGCACCTTTGGTGGATGCTCTCAAATCACACCCAAACCATCGCAGGGGACATTCACAATCAGGTTCACCCAGGAAGCTATTGGAAGGCCACAGAAAACACGCTTCCAAATTTACTCTTGTGGGCCTCTCCACGGAGCTTCCTCAATGACACAGCACCTTGCTTCCCAGATTGAGCCATCCAAGAAAGCAAGAGAAAAACACAAGGTACAAACCAGTCTTTATTTCCCCGTCTCGTAACTTCTGCCATATTCTATTTGTTATGTATGTCAGTAAGTCCAGCAACAGTGAAGGAGAAGAGATTGCAAGAGTCATTTACACTGAGATGGAGATCCCTGGGGAACAGTTTAGTGGCTGCTTGCCATGCCTTCCACAGCAAGGCTACAATGATGGAAGGGAGATCAGAATTGCAAAAAAAAAATGTCAATCTTAACGGATTGGGGGCTAAAATATATTACCTCTGAAAATTTTAAGACAGCATATGATCACATGACCCACTGCTGGGACTCCTCGGTGTGTGGAAAAGGCATATGAGGAGTTCTGAAACCTCAGCATCATTAGATTCTAAGTAAATCCCTCTCTGTGTGTCCATCTAGAGTGGTTGCCAGCACTTCATGGACACATAGCATGAGTTAGTCGGTGAGGCTGGTATTAGTATGCTTCTGTTAGTATTCATGTGTTTTCCAGTTAAGTATAACACCTTCTGTATCCCAGGTAAGCTTTGATTTAAAATTTTTGTTCTGTTTTCCTTGGTCCACCTTTTCCCTATTCCTCTTCAGACCCTACTGTATATCATTCCACGCGCTTCTCCACTAAATTCTCAATTAATGATGACGCAAGTTGAAACATAAATTGTCAGCATGTAGTTGAAAGTTCTTTTTGGGGAAAAATATATGTAGTTAAGTTTGTGTCTATGATCTTAGACAACCAGAACCTTTACAGTTTTTATCTTTTTTTTTTTTTTTTTTGACAGGCAGAGTGGACAGTGAGAGAGAGAGACAGAGAGAAAGGTCTTCCTTTTGCCATTGGTTCACCCTCCAATGGCCGCCGCGGTAGTGCGCTGCGGCCGGCGCACCGCGCTGTTCCGATGGCAGGAGCCAGGTGCTTATCCTGGTCTCCCATGGGGTGCAGAGCCCAAGCACTTGGGCCATCCTCCACTGCACTCCCTGGCCACAGCAGAGAGCTGGCCTGGAAGAGGGGCAACCGGGACAGGATCGGTGCCCCGACCGGGACTAGAACCCGGTGTGCCGGCGCCGCAAGGCGGAGGATTAGCCTGTTGAGCCACGGCGCCGGCCCAGTTTTTATCTTGTTTCTCAATCTCAGAATGACCGATTACCATTTTCTAGGCCATCTGTAAGAAGAAAAATATCATTGTAAATATCAGTAAGTGCTCACACATGTATATTTGTCCAAGTGAGCCTCTGGAAATGCTCTATGGTTGGACTCCACAATAGCTCTTAGCAACATAAGTTTCTATGATAATTTCCCTTGTCCTGAAGTGTCTGTGCAGGACTGGCTCCGGTACAACCTGTGGATACTAAACTCTGTGGATACTCAAGTTACTTATATGAAAAGGCATAGCAATGAATCTTAAAAGGTGCATGGAAAATATATACTATGAAAAAACTATCAATGGATGTCAATAACTTTTCCACCAAAATAAACTGATCTTTTAATTCCATCTTCCATGAGCCTTTTGAAATATCCTCATAGTTGCATATAACTTCAGCACCTCCCCATATACATTTGATTATCTCAAGACTCTTCCATATTTAATGCAATGTAAATATTATGGCAAGAGTTGTTTGTTATATTGTTGAAAGAGAAATGATGAGAAAAATGTCAGTACATGTTGGATCAATGGTGACCAGATTGAGGCTGAGAGTATGTGTAATGGCAGGAGGCTACAGCAGGTTGTGCCTACACATCACTGCATTTGTATGCATTCAGCACAGTGATCAGTGTGTGGCAAATTCAAGTTGTGCTCTTTGGAACAGTTTGGATTTTTTTTTCCAAATATTTTGAGCTCAGTTGGTTGAATCCATGTATGCAGACCCTGCAGATTTGGAGGCAAGGGCAACAGCATTATATTCCAGGCACTAAGGTACATTGTCTATATTAAGGCACAATAAGCTGAAAGTTTTTATTCTCCCAAATTTACATGTTGAAATCTAAACTCCTAGGTGATAATTTTAGGCAGCAGGGCCATGAGAGTAGACGTTTCCTGAATGAGATTAGTTACTCTTACATAAGGGAACAAGCAGAACTCTTTCACCCTTTACCTGCCATGTGAGGGTACAACAAGAACTATACAGCCTATAACCAGGAAGACAGGCTTTACCAGAATCCAACCTGCTTTTGCCCTGATGATCAGTTTTCATACTGCAGAACTGTGAGAAGTAAAGTTCTGCTGTGGAAAACCCATCCTATATATGGCACTTTGTTATAGCAGCCTGAGCTGAGTCCTCCAGGCAGTCCCATGGAAAGGGTATTTTTACTAGTTATGCCTTCAGAAGGGAGCTAGAGCTCCCAGGGAGAAATAACTTGCCCATCATCACATGGCTAGTTCTTTAGAGGTGGGATTCAAATACAGCCAGTGTATTTATAGAGCACATGCCCCTAATATAGATAAACAAGCTATCACAAAGCCCACATTCCAAATAAAATATACCTAGCAAATCAGAGCCAATTTTCTTTTTTAATTTTTTATTTATTTATTTATTTATTTATTTTTCTTTTGACAGGCAGAGTTAGACAGTGAGAGAGAGACAGAAAGGTCTTCCTTTTCTGTTGGTTCACCCCCCCCCCCCCAACGGCCGCTAAGGCCGGCATGCTGCGCCAATCCGAAGCCAGGAGCCAGGTGCTTCCTCCTGGTCTTCCATGCGGGTGCAGGGCCCAAGGACTTGGGCCATCCTCCACTGCCTTCCCAGGCCACAGCAGAGAGCTGGACTGGAAGAGGAGACACTGGGTCAGAATCCGGCACCCTAACCGGAACTAGAACCTGGGGTGCCGGTGCCGCAGGCAGAGGATTAGCCAAATAAGCTGGGGCACCGGCCATCAGAGCCAATTTTCAAAAGCTCATTATGTAACCCATTCTCATTAAGAGAAACATGATGTACTTTCTCTTTTATAGTAACTAGCAACTGACAAGTTTGACAACTTCAACATCAAGTTCTTGTTCTATGGTGAACTTCTGTGATTATTAGTATGGTTATTTTTGCAGGTTCATAGGCACCAGCATGGTGGGGGTGCAGAACCTTACCCCTTTTCTTTCCTTTTCCTCTAAGCCCTTTCAGATACAGTCCCATCTTGAGTTCCTCCAAAGCAAAATAAATCACTGAATCACTTTTGAGCCCTAATAAAACTGCTTAACAAACATGAACATTAGAACAGATCACTTGAGTCCTTGAGTTTAGAGACATAAACAACTTAGTTGAAAGTATCTCCATGTTCCTGAGATTTCCCAGAGAGACAACTCCTACCTCCCATGGTCAAAGTTTCTTCTGCTCCAACAACAAAATTTCAATCATAAAATGCATTACTGGCTGCTTTCCCTGATAGTTAAATCTTTGTTGGCATATTTTGTTCCTCTGCATTGTTTAAAGATGTAGAATTTTACTCTAGGAAGTGTTGTAAATTTCTATGCAAAAGTGAATCTGGCACACTTTTGTTTCACTATCCAAAGATTAATATTTGCAAGAGAAATATATATGTAAAAAAGCTCTAGCTATATCCACATCCACTCATGCAAACAGGATTACAATACAAATGAAGTCATGGGCATGGTTTCTGATTCTTTTTTCTCTTTTTTCCTGGGATATAGAAGGAAGTGAAGGCTCTTTCACAGATTCAGAGGCTCTAGAGAAACTTTTATATAATCATGGATTCCCACAGTTTTTCATAAATCCCTGAGAAAAAAAAAAGCACAGGAAAAAGCTTCAAAATGGGTCCTTAGGGATACTGAACTTGGAAAGACGCCTGCGACTTCATGTGACTCAATGAGACACGTGTGGCTGATTTATCCACAGAATTAACTCCTTTCCTGTGTGCTTTCTCACTGGCCAACTTCAAGGGTCCTTTACACAGTGTTCCACAAACCTTACCAGAGCTGCTAGAACAGACAGAGCTGACCCTGGTTAACAGATGATACTTTAACTCGTCAATGGAAAGGAGGTTATCTTTAAATTCTCCTTGGGCAACAATAATCAACAAGATGAGCATTTTGAGACTTGTAATGTAACACATTTCCTTAGGTAAAACATCTGTCTTTAGAGAACCAAATTGGATTTTCTCTTTTATTACTCATTCACAATGAGCCTAAAAGATTTTAAAGAGATTTGTTCAGCAACTGCTAAAATCATGTTCAGCAAAAACATTCTTACTGCTTTCTACCAAAGTGAATCCCCTCCAAACAACAGCTTCTTAGATGCATCAGCCTTTCCTTTCTCTGACTTCTGGATTCAGAGAGTTTGCTCTGTGTTCACATTTGACAAGCTTCCTGTCTCGGTTTCACTGCTGCCCCCACATCTGTTTCTCGCTTTGTTCCAGGAACAGATGTGGCCACTCCAAAAATTGATTTGCTAAATACAATCTTGTTTTTGTGGATATGATCTTTGGAGTCTGTAAATCTTTATGAAATCCTTATGAAATAGTGTTTTTGTCCCAAATTTTGACCTTCAAACACTTTTTAGGGCTTTGTTTCTTACACACGGGGAGATTTTTTGGGAAAAAAAATGAGGTCCATCAACAAGATGAAGTTACCCAAGTGAGGAACTGAAGTCTTAAATTTTAACAAAAATAGGTTTGGACAGGGGGAAAGAGCTGGATTCATAGAAAGGATAGTGGAATGGGAGAAAGGCGTACAGACCCATTTATAATTGCTGAGAGGATGGACGCTTGGTCAGGTTTAAAATAGGTTCTTAAGGGTGGGCATTTGCCTAGCAGTTGAGATGCCAGTTAAGATGCCTGGATTCTCGTATCAGAGTCCTTGGATTCAATACTCAGCTCCGGCCTCTATCTCGAGTTTTCTGCTAATACAGACCCTGAGAGGCACCAGTAATGGCTCAAGTAATTGGGCTCCTGCCACCCATGTGGGAGCACGTGGGATGCCTAGATTGTATTTCCAGGTTCTGACTTTGGCCAGACATAGCCATGGCTCAATTCTAGCTATTACAGTAATTTGGAGAGTGAACTAGCAGATAGAAAGATGGGAGCTCTCCCTGTCTGTTTCTATGTCATTTAAAATAAATAAATGTGATTTCAAAAAAACAGGAAATGAAAACAGGTTATTTCAACTGCAAGTTCTGCTCTGGCAATGCAGCTGAGGAACCGCAAAACTTTTGTGGTTGTCCTTCCTTTGGGCATACTTACAACTACATCAGCTTAACTGTCTTCTAGTGCAGAAGTAGGATTGGGACCATTGGCTTATGTTTAAGGGTTATAGACCTTAGGGGTCAAGGCCAGGCAAGAAGGAGGCACATTGAGAAGCCTTGGAGGGCTTAAAATTGGAGGGTGGTGAAGTAGACAGTGAGATTATATACTCTGAGTTAAGCCCAAGAAAATAGCACAGTTCTAAAATTTGTTGCACAGATTTGTGTGCATATGAAGTTAAAATGGCTGTGGGGAGCACAAAAATGAACATATATTCCACAATTCAGCCAGGTTGTCACTGCTAGGATATCAATTTCCTTTTTAAAAATCCTTTTTAAAATTTTTTTTTCTGCTTTCACACAGATAAGTTCACATAAAAGGAGGAATCAGTGCCTTTCAAAAATGCTCTAATAAATATATCACAGTGGAAAAGGAAAACATTTAAAGAGCTCAATGATCCTCTCTTGTCCTCTGTTCTTTCCAGTAAAACTGAATTTTGTACCAGAGCTCCTTGACCCCTGTTCCTAGGTAGCTCACCTTATAGTATAAGGTGGGGAGAAGGCAAGAGAGACGCAATAAATAAATGCAACACCCCCTGCAGCCTTGCAGGCTGCCCACAGCCCCAGCGCTATTCCAGTTGTTTTGCCTGTAAAAGGAAACTTCTTGCCTCCTGCCCCACACCTCACCCAACTTTTCCACATCTGTGATCTCAAAACAGCCAAGGAGGTAGTGAAATGGAATTTAAGACGTGTTGAGCTGCTTCCTGGGGAAATAAAGGAAATGGAAGCTGTCACTAACAACTAGAGCAAATTAGGTTTTACCACTGGGGGCGAGGCTGCTGTTAGCCAAGAAGAGCAGCACTGCTTTGGGGAAGGTTTGAAAACTTTTGTTGTGCACCAAGCCCTGCTTCGTGTGCACTGGAGTGAGTGCTTGGCCCCTTCTCAGCTTCTGTGTCATTTCCACATGTTTACAGCCACTGCACGCCCATGCTGAGGTCATGTGATGCATGTTAGCACCTATGCTGGATGTGTGAGCCCAGAGCAGCTGTCCAGCATGTGTTTCCAGTGGTCTGGGGTAAGTGTAGCCAGAACATATCCACAAGAGTCTAGTAAAATACTTCATCCTGTCTTTCCCTTTAGTTCTTCCTGACACATGCATGTGGGAGTTGTGAACTGAGTGTGTGAAACAGGAGGGGGAAGTGAAATCTCCCTCTGGAGTTGATGCAGGAAGACTTCATGCGGGGGAGATGCACAGGGAAACTTCTAGAAACTTGGAGGGGCAAAGAGCCAATAAGCCATTGAATTGTGTCTTGTGAGTAAAAGTAATGGCCTTTCTAGTTCAATCTTCCCAAGGATGTTTGACTTACAATTACTAATGAAATCCAATAAGTATTGAAGATGTGCTTGTTCTCTCTCCCCCTCCCCCTCCTCCTCCCCCTCTCTTTTTCCCTCACTTTCTCTCCCTCCTCTCAGTAGTCCTGCCAGTGACTTATATGGTCCAGACCCCTTTCAAGTTCCCTTTGTTTCTTTTTTTTAATTTTTTTTAGCTTTTATTTAATGAATATAAATTTCCAGTGTACAGCTCATGGATTACAATGGCTTCTCCCTCCCATAGCTTCCCTCCCACCCGCAACCCTCCCCTCTCCCGCTCCCTCTCCCCTTCCATTTGCATCAAGATTCATTTTCAATTCTCTTTATATACAGAAGATCAATTTAGTATAAAGATTTCAACAGTTTGCACCCACATAGAAACACAAAGTGAAACATACTGTTTCAGTACTAGTTATAGCATTAAATCACAATGTACAGCACATTAAGGACAGAGATCCCACATGAGGAGCAAGTGCACAGTGGCTCCTGTTGTTGACCCAACAAATTGACACTCTAGTTTATGGCGCCAGTAACCATCCTAGGCTGTTGTCATGAGTTGCCAAGGCTATGGAAGCCTTCCAAGTTCGCCAACTCTGATCATATTTAGACAAGGTCATAAAAGACAGAGTGAGGATAGTAACCAATGATCCTAAGAGTGGCATTTACCAGGTTTGAACAATTATACAGCATTAAGTGGGGAAGAGGACCATCAGTACCCACAGGTTGGGAGTAGCGCCATGGGTGGTAGAGTAGAGGTTATGATTACAAAGGAATGAGGCCCAAGTGCACTAGAGAGGGCCTAGAACAAAGGACAGAGTCATTATTAGAGGAGCTAAGAAAGGTGCTGTCTAAGCTACAAGTAATTTTTCTGATTGAGAGGCAAATAGAACCTGACACAAGGGGCTTGATAATAATCTGGTGGGCTTTAGGCCTTGTAAATTCAGAGGCCCAGACCTATCTATCTCTTCACATGGGGTACATCCTAAGGGAGGTGTGAACCTCCTAGGGGAAGGCACTCTGTTGACTTTCATTCCTTGGCTGGCCTGGGAGGAGAGCTGGCCAGGTAAAGGCAGGGGGCATCTCTAACAAGAAATTTACAGTTCTGCCTGCAATGTTGCTGACCCTACTTGACCACACCCTCAGCTGCAGTGGTCACTTTGGAAGTTGGGCTGAGTGCATGTTGGAGGTAGAAGCACTGAACTGTTATTTAGGATCTGCTTCTGCACAGGGATACAGTAGTTTAATCACCAATGCAAATGTCCTAAGTGTGATGTCTGCTCAATTTGGAGGATCTAATTCCCTGTTCCACCAGGGAGCCAATCAAGATCTCAGTTAATATTTGAAGTATTTGTTTGAAAAATAAAACATCTCCCATTTTAAATTGATTATGAAACATTGTTGGGGCAACTGATAATTACTACACAGACACTAGGTGGGATTTCTAATATACGCATGATACCAGACCTCTCTAGTTATTTTAGAGCATCTCTCCCGAGACTTTTATAACTCATTGCCTCGCCATGCAGGGTTACATTCTGCTTGCTTCGCCAGGCACAGAGAGCATGCCTGTCTGAGTCACTGATGTGATTAAGAAGACAGTCTTGATCATCTCCACACTACAGCACTTCCCCCATTCCCACGACCCGCCATCTTTACACCTTTCTATGCTGTATTTTTTCTGGAGTAACTTGAAACAATATGTTTCAAAATTACTTTGTGCTTATTCTCAACTGATTTTTTTCTCTGTTGCTGAAATATATTTGTAAAACACATCTATTTACAGTATGAAAGGACAAGGCCAGTAAGTTTCTATTAAGACAATTCAAAATGTAAAAGAATAAGTGTGTATGAAAGCTTCTCCCCAGAAACACATATAAGAGTTTTGTGTGTATGATGGAACGGAAAATTCATGTGAATGGATTGTCGTTGAAAGGGCACCAGAAAGATGATAATGTGAGTATTCTTCAACAGGCACTGATTGCAGAAAAATTTCAATTTTATTTAAGCATATAAGAAAATTTCATTCACTTTTCTCTATGTGTAACTCCATATCTTCACTTTCTCTCTCTCTCTCTCTCTCTCTCTCTCTCTCTCTCTCTCTCTCTCTCTCCACACACACACACACACACACACGTGAACATGAAGGTTCTTCCAAAAGTTTGTGTGGGAGGGGTGACAGTGGTTGGCCTAGCTATTAATGCACTTCTTGGGACAGACCTCCCTGTCCCATATCAGAGTGCCTGGATCCTGGTGCCAGTCCTAGCTCCTGATTTCAGCTTTGTATTGATGTGGGTACACCTCTGCCGCCCACATAGGAGACTGGGATTGAAAACCCAGCTCCTGGCTTCAGCCTGATGCATTAATCTGGCCCATCCCTTGCTGTTGTGAGCATTTGGGGAATGAATCAATAGTAGATGGGAGGGGCCGGCGCCATGGCACACTAGGTTAATCCTCCGCCTGTGGCGCCAACATCCCATATGGGCGCAGGTTCTAGTCCTGGTTGCTTTTCTTCCAGTCCAGCTACCTGCTATGGCCTGGGAAGGCAGTGGAGGATGGCCCAGGCCCTGCACCCACATGGGACCTGGCTCCAGGCTTCGGATTGGCCACAGGCACAGTGTGCCGGCCACTGTGGGCATTTGGAGAGTGAACCAACGGAAGGAAAACCTTTCTCTCTGTCTCTCTCTTACTGTCTGTAATTCTACCTGTCAAATAAATAAATAAAAATCTTTGAAAAGAAAAGCTCTTTAATAGTAGATGGGAGAGTACTCTCTCTCTGTTCTCATTCACTTGCCAGCTCTGGAATAAATAAACTGAATGAGATAGGATTTTCATAAAAATATCATTTAAAAGGTTCTTGAATGAATCAAATTTAAAGAAAAGTTTATTTTAGTATAAATGAAATCTACGCATAGTATTTTCATTATATTTATTTTCTGTGAACTTTTTGCAGGCTCATCATGTTCATGCATTACAAAATTTTTGTACCAAAAGAAATGTCTCTTTTGATTCCTCTTTTCCATTAACCAGTTAAAGTACCCTGGCACATATTTAGTTACTATAAATTGCTAAAATTAATCATCCTACTACACATGAAACAAGGTTTTTTTTTTTCCTCTAGTAGGCTTAATTTTTCCATGTCCACCACATCCAAAGACAAATTAATTGAAGGGTGGAAATGTCATTAAGTGCCTCATCTGCTTGGTTTGTCTCCATAGTAACATACACACACACACACACACATGAAAATCTTTGGTTTTCTTGAGTTAATGACATTCAGAGTCCATCGACATTTTTGCAATTCTTAGATACAGCTGAGTTAGAACGTCTCATTTTATGAACATTCTTTTTTTAAAGATGCATTTCTTTATTTGAAAGTCAGAGTTACAGAGAGAGAGGGAGAGACAGACAGACAGACACACACACACACACACAGAGAGAGAGAGAGAGAGAAAGAGAAAGAGAAAGAGAAAGAGAAAGAGAAAGAGAAAGAGAGAGAAAGAGTCTTCCATCCTCTGGTTCACTCCCCAGATGCCCTCAATGGCCAAGCTGAAGCCAGGATCTTCATCCCGTTTTTCCTTGTGGGTGCAGGGGCCCAAATACTTGGGTCATCTTATGTTGCTTTTCTCAGGCCACTATCAGGGAGCTGGATAGGAAGTGGAGCAGTGGGGATAAGAATCAACACCCAAAGGGCTGGCAGTGTGGTGTAGTGGGATAAGCCTCTGCCGGTGAGGTTCGTTTCCCGCTGCTCCTCTTCCAATCCAGCTCTCTGCTAATGGCCTGGGAGAGCAGTGGAAGTTGACCAAGTGCTTGGGCCTCTGCATCTACATGTGAGACCCAGAAGAAGCTCCTGGCTCCTGGCTTCAGATCCACCCAGCTCTGGCCTTTGCCGCCATTTGATGTGTGAACCAGTGGATGAAAGACCTTTCTCTTCTCTCTCTCTCTCTCTCTCTCTCTCTCTCTCTCTCTTTGTCTCTCTACCTCTCAAATAAAAATAAAAGAAGAAGAACTGGCGCCCCTCTGGGATGCCAGCATCGCGGATGGTAGCTTTACACGCTATACCGCAGCACTGGCTCCTCTCTAAACTTCCTTTTCCCAAGGGCAGAAAATCTCAGAGGAGGGTCTGAGATTCTGGGAAGAGCCAGATGGTTAATAATTCTATCTTTGAGGGCCCTGCTGTTTCTGTGACTAACACTCAACCCTGACATTAGAGTGTGAAATAAATTTTAGACAATGAATAAACGAGTGATCTGTGTTCTAATAAAACTTTATTCATAAAAATGAGTGGCAGGCAAGATTGTGCCCACAGGCTATCCTTGCTGACTCCTTGTGTAACCCATGTTCTCAGGATTTTACCTTACCCTGTTGAAGGAAGCTGCTGTCATGAATTTTTTCATCCTAGTCAGTCACTTAACTCCCTCATAGAGACAAAAATAGACATTTGAGCCAATTAGCCATATAAGTTCTCCCCAAGGTGTGTTCCACAGAACACTAAGTCCCAAAATTCCTCTGTTAAAAAAAAAAAACCTGTTGTTTTTGTATTTTTAAAAATTTTAGTTAAGGTATACACATCTCAAGCATTTCATAAATACAGATTTAGGAACATAGTGATTCTTCCCCCTCATGACCCACCCTTCTTACTCCTCCCTCTCTTATTCCCTCTCTGAATTTTTACAGAGAGCTATTTTCAGGTTCCTTTACACTCATAAGATTAACCCTACAGTAAATAAAGAGTTCAACAAACAGTAGAGGAAAAAAGCACTGTTCCTCAACAGTAAACAGTCAGCAAACCTCAAAATGTCAATTTCACTCTTTTTTTAAAAAAAAAAGATTTTATATTTATTAGAGAGGTAGATTTACAGACAGTGAGAGGGAGAGAGAGACAGAGAGAGAGAGAGAGAGAGAGAGAGAGAGATCTTCCATCGGCTGGTTCACTACCCAAATGGCTGCAATGGCCAGAGCTGCGCCAATCCCAAGCCAGGAGCCAGGAGCTTCTTCTGGGTCTCCCACGTGGGTACGGGGGCCCAAGGACTTGGACCATCCTCCACTGCTTTCCCAGGCCATAGCAGAAAGCTGCATGAGAAGAGGAGCAGCTGGGACTAGAACTGGCACCCATATGGGATGCCGGCGCCTCAGGCCAAGGCTTTAACCCTCTGCGCCACAGCACTGGCCCCCAATTTTACTCCTATACATCACGTTTCAGATACTCTATTAGTTACCACCAGCCTTTGAAAATGAATTTCACTACATATTGTATCCCTTGAAAGGCTCAGTGGAAGCCACAGTAAATAAAATCTATTGATATCAGAGTAGAAACGTTTCTGAACATATGCCTATAAATGTGCTAACTGTGAGTTAGTGTTTTGAAGAATAAGCAGAGACAATGATGATCTAGAGAGCAAGGGACTTGGAAGTTTTCTGCATTATTTGGAAATTTCCAACAAATTCAATCTGCTTTGAATTATCTCAGTATCTTTTAGTAGTCATTTATTTCATTATTTTGTTCAAAATGTCTTTTTTTTTAAGGGAAAGTGTTTATTAGGGAACACCCTACAGACAGGAGTGAAGGGGCGGCGAAGGAAAAAAAGAGAGAAAGAGAGTATGAGAGAGAGAGAGACAGAGGAGAGAAGACAGAGTAGAGAGACGAGCCAAGAGAGAGGAGCCAAGAGAAAAAAACCAAGAGAGCACGTGTTCAGGAACAGGCCCTTTTCTTTTTTTTTTTTTTTTTTTTTTTTTTTTTTGACAGGCAGAGTAGACAGTGAGAAAGAGACAGAGAGAAAGGTCGTCCTTTTGCTGTTGGTTCACCCTCCAATGGCCGCCGCGGTTGGCGCGCTGCAGCCAGCACACCGCGCTGATCCGATAGCAGGAGCCAGGTGCCTATCCTGGTCTCCCATGGGGTGCAGGGCCCAAGGACTTGGGCCATCCTCCACTGCACTCCCTGGCCACAACAGAGAGCTGGCTTGGAAGAGGGGCAACCGGGACAGAATCCACCGCCCTGACCGGGACTAGAACCCGGTGTGCCGGCGCCGCAAGGCGGAGGATTAGCCTATTGAGCCGCGGCGCTGGCCTGGAACAGGCCCTTTTAAAACTTCGCTCGGGCAGGGAAGCAGGATCAGCGAATACCATTAGGATGGGGGTGGAGCCTGGCTCAGGTATCTGGGCCATGCGGACACCTGGCTAAAACTGTGCCAGTTTTCTAACATTCCCCCTCCTTTTTTTTTTTTTTTTAATCTGATTTGTGGCTGCCTAACCCCAATTCTGCCTTGTCTTTATATGGCCAGCTTCTCTCTTTGTGTACTCATGTACAAACTTCCCTTACCTTAGAAGGACACCAAACACTGGACAAGTGTCCACTCTAATGCAGTGTGACCATATCTTAACTTGATTACATCTGTGGTCACATTCTCAGGTATTGGGTAGGGAAGTTGTGATTTCAGATACTTTATGAGAAAAATTGAATGGTTTAGATCACAAAATAGTGCATGTGGAGAAGTTGACGCTAGTGCTTTTTCTCTGATAAATTTTTTAGTCTTGGGTAAAAACATAAGATTTCATTGACCTTAGTTATGAATTTGAGGACACTATTCAATCTGGTTCAGTGACCAATAAGGAAATCACTAGGGATTTATATCCTGAGCAACTATTCTTCTCAAACAATGCTAATTCATGCTTCTATATTCAGCAATTGTTTTTGTAGATTAATAATTTGCTCACCTTTGTCACCTGTGACTCTGAATATGAATATGTGATTGAAAAAGTGACCTTGAATATGCAATTGCAAATGCAAAAAACATCACATCATGTCTAGATACTTGAGGAATTCTCTCACCTATTAATTTCTGACCACTTCATCAGCTCTAAATAACCAAGAACAATTCATTTGACAGTAGATTGTCTTTGCTTTTGTGAGCTGAAGTTTGAATCAAGCAGGTAATTCATGAACATTTCAAGACTTTCAAACATTACAAAATGAAAATAGGCAAAAATTATTTTGCCCAGCCCTCAACCTCTGTTTCCATTTCTCAAGTAACTGTCCTGGGAGCAATCACAGTTATACATTTCTTGTGCACTCATCACCATCTCGGTGTGAGTGTGTGTGTGTGTGGTTGTGTGTGTATACACATATATAAAAACACTTTCTTTTTCTACATATTTAAATTGTCCATGTTGCTGTGTTTTGGCCATTATTCTATATCAGTACAACAGATCCACCTGATTTGTTTAGCCATAAATGATATTTCATTACATGAATGAGCTATAATACATTTACTTCATGTTTTTATATTGAATGATTGCTTTCTAGAGTGGGCATTTGTTGCAGTAGCTTATGCTGATACTTGGACAATCTCATCCCATATCAGAGGACCTGGTCAGAGTTCTGGTTCTTCCATTTCTGATCCAGCTTCCTGCTTATATTCCTGGGTGGTGGTGATAATGGCACAAGTACTTAAGTCCTGCCTCCCTTGTGGGAGACCTGGATGAAGTTCCTGGTTCCTGGTTTTGGACTGGTCCCGCCCTGACTATTGCTGGCCCTGGGAGAGTGATGCAGCAGATAGAAGATTTCTTTCTGTCTTTGTGTCTCTATCTCTCTGTTGCTCTTTCAGATAGTAAATAAATAAAACTGTCAAATAAAATGAAAATGTTTTAAAAGGAAAGAAAGAGTGTTTTCTGTTTTTGTTTAGTTTACTTGGTGGTTGGGTTTTGGTAGTTTTTTGTTTTTGGATATAACACCACCACAAAAATCCTTGTACATATGCCTAAATATGAATGCAAATGTGTCTATGATATAATTCCTCAAGGTAACATTGATGGAATGAATGATTTATGAATTCTTAATTTTATGACTATTAGCAAATTGTCTTTCAAAGAGATTGTGACAGCTTTCACTTGCAGCAACAATGTGTGAATATTAGTAATTCCTCATTGTCTTAATTCAAAAAGTGTAGGGGACAGTAAACTTCTGTTATCCATGATTGCATTCCAAGACTCCCAGTGACATCTGAAATGACAGACAGAATTGAGGGTTCTGTAGATCATGTATTTTCCTGTGTGTGTGTGTGTGTGTATACCGATGACAGAATTTAATTATAAATTAGGTGCAGTAATACAAAATAGGAGTTACTGAACAGAAGTGCTGTGATACTGACAGCTGATCTGATAACTCAGATGGCTATTAACTCACTAACTAGCAAGTAGCAAATACGTGAGGAATACACCAGGTAAAGGGATGGAGCAGGACAGTGCAAGAGTTTTAATTATACTACTCAGAAGGATGCAGAATTTAAAATTTGTGAAACGTTTGTTTATAGGATTTCATTTTAATATTTTGGGGCTATGGTTGACTGTAGCTGACTGAAACTGTAGAAAACGAAATTGTGGGTAAGGAGATACTTACTGTATTTTTTTTTTCCTGGCCAATCTGCTAGTTGAAAATTTAAATCTAATTTGTCATTTAATTTGGCATTCTCTTACTTATGAGTGTGGTAGACCCTTTTGTAAATCTCTTTGAAAGCCTGCAGGGGGCCAGGATAATCCCCGGATTCCTGCACCCCATATGGGTGCATGTTTGGTTAGTGTCCAAGCTGCTCATTTTCTGATCCAGCTCCCTGATAATGTGCCTGGAAAATCAATGAAATATGTTCCAAGTGTTTGTTTCCCTGCACCCGCACGTGAGGCTCTGATAGAGTTCCAGGATCCTGCACTGCCTGGCCCAGCCAGAAAAGATGTGGCCATTGGGGAGTGAATTAGCAGATGAAAGATATCTCTCTCTGTCTCTCTTTCTCTCTCTGTAACTCTAAATAAATAAACTTTTTTAAAAGCCTGCAAGATTCATCATTTCGCAGGCGCTGTGGCTCAACAGGCTAATCCTCCGCCTTGCGGCCCTGGCACACGGGGTTCTAGTCCCGGTCGGGGCGCCGGATTCTGTCCCGGTTGCCCCTCTTCCAGGCCAGCTCGCTGCTATGGCCCAGGAGTGCAGTGGAGGATGGCCCAAGTGCTAGGGCCCTGCACCCCATGGGAGACCAGGAGAAGCACCTGGCTCCTGCCTTTGGATCAGTGCGGTGCGCCGGCTGCAGCGCACCGGCCTTGGCAGCCATTGGAGGGTGAACCAACGGCAAAGGGAAGACCTTTCTCTCTCTCTCTCTCTCTGTCCACTCTGCCTGTCAAACAACAACAACAACAACAACAACACCAAAAAGATTCATCATTTCTAGTGTGCAAAAAATTGTGGTAAATTTTTTTTAAGATTTTATTTATTTATGTGAGAGGCAGATTTATAGACAGAGGGAGAGACAGAGAGAAAGGTCTTCCATCTGCTGGTTCACTCCCCAAATGTCTGAAGCAGGTAGAGCTGGGCTAATTCAAAGTCAGAAGCCAGGAGCTTCTTGCAGGTCCTTACATAGGTGCATTGGCCCAAGCATTTGGGCCACCCTTCACTGCTTTCCATTTTTTTCCATTAGCAGAGAGCTGGATTGGAAGAGGGGCAGTGGGGATGCTAGATCTGCAGGCAGAGTCTCAGCCTACTATGCTGTAGTGCCAGCCCCCGAATGTTTACAATAACTCTTATTAAATGAATATATTACTTTAAGAAAAACTAATGTGCTTATAACAATGTGCAAAAAGATAAACTAGACAGAAAAAGCCTTTCTACTTATTCAAATTTTATTTAGAGTCTTCAAGTTGCTGTTTTTCCTTTTTTACAGTACATCATACCCATTAATTAAGTTTATCCCTACTTATTTGTTTTTTGACATTTAGAAATAAAATAATTCCTTGCTGTCATATTTCAAACTAATTATTTTTACTGTGCAGAAATAGTATCTTATTCCTTATCAAATGTACAATAAGTTAAAGATTGCACGTTTTATTATGTACTATAGTGTTCCCTTGTTTCTCTTGTTTTTTCAAATGTATTGTCATATCATCCATAGATAATGATAACTTTCTCTACTCTTTTATCAAACATTTTATACTACTCACTTTCCCCCTTCTTTTAAAATTATATTGATTAGTGTTTCCAGAAAAAACTTAGACGTAAATGATAATGAAGGGATATTGCCTAGTGTTCTGCCTGGTGGATTTGAATTTAGGCTTGTAAATGTTTAGAATGTTCAGGAAACTATCAAAATGGCCAATATTCTCATATTTTTAACACTTTTTCTAGTTCAATAATGAAAGTTAAATATTTTAAATGTCTTTTTAGGATCCATGTTCATGATATATTTCCTTTGTTAGAGTAATATGAAAAGTATTTACTAGATTTTAATATTTTAATATTGTTTTTTCTTTAATTTCTGTTATGAAATTTTGTCACTCTTTTTATGTGCATTATAAGCATGCACTTCGCATTTAGAATTTATTTCCTATATATTCATAAGTGAGATTTGTTCATAGATGTCTGTGCTATTTTAGATTTTTTTGGTGATGTTTTCATTAGATTCATAAAAAGACTCGGGATGTTTTCCTTTTTGTAAGCCCTAGAATGTTTTCAACATTAGAGTGATCTCTTCCTTAGAAGTTTAGTAGAATTTACTTGTGAAACTTCTCATAAAAACTGATTTTATGGATTTGAGTTTTACCCAAATGAGGAACTTTTTTCTGCCAAGGGTATTTGTATATTTGTAACATAATTTGCTAGTTATACAAAATTATCAATTTAAAAATCAGCCTGCTTTATTGAATTTCCAGTACTGCCTGTGGTTGCCTAGGCAAGGTCAGACCCAGGGATTCTCTGAACCTTATAGAGCCCGTGGGCCATTTGTTTCCCACCCTATTTGATTTAGTTTTGCTTATAATATACTTATTCAAATAATCTTAGAGAGTGTAGTATTACCGATGTTTAGAAATCTTATTGCAGGGCTGGCTTTGTAACATGGTATAAACCCCTGCCTGCATTGCCTGCATCCTATGTAGGCACCCATTCAAGTCCCAGCTGACCCACTTCTGATCCAGCTCCTCCCAAATGTGCCTGGGAAAGCAGTAGAAGATGGCTCAAGTGCTTGGGCCGCTGCCCCAATGTGAGAGACACAAATGAAGCTCTTGGCTTTAGCCTGGCCCAGACCTGGCAGTTACAGCCAATTGAGGAGTGAACCAGAGATGGAAGATCTCTTTCTCTCTCTTTCTCCCTCTCTCTGTAAGTCTGCCTTTCAAATAAAGTAAAATAAATCCTTAAAAAGAAGTCTTACCCTATGACCCAGCCATCCCACTCCTGCGAATCTACCCAAAGGAAATGAAATCAGCATATGAAAGAGTGCTCTGTACCCCCATGTTTATTGCAGCTCAATTCACAATAGCTAAGATATGGAATCAACATGGATGTCTGTCAACTGAAGACTGGATAAATTAATATGGCATATGTACAACCTGAAAACAGAAAAAAAAAAATGAAATCCTGACTTTGCAACAAAATGGATGCAACTAGAAACCATTATATTTAGTGAAATAAGCCAGTCCCCAAAAGACAAATACCATCTGTTTTCCCTGATCTGTGGTAACTAATAGAGTACCTAAAAGGTAATCTATAAAAGTAAAATTGACACTTGGAGATGCGATGATTTTTTTAAAAGATTTATTTTATTTATTTGAAAGATAGAGTTACAGAGAGAGGTAGAGACAGACAGAGAGGTCTTCCATCCGCTGGTTCACTACCCAAATGGCTTCAACAGCCAGAGCTGTGCCAATCGGAAGCCAGGAGCCAGGAGCTTCTTCTGTGTCTCCCATGTGGGTCAGGGGCTCAAGGACTTGGGCCATCTTCTACTGCTTTCCCAGGCCATAGCAGAGAGCTGGATTGGAAGAGGAGCAGCTGGGACTAGAATAGGCACCCATATGGGATGCCAGCACTTCAAGCCAGGGCTTTAACCCACTGCACCACAGTGCTGGCCTCATAGATGCAAAGATTTTTAACAGCCCTTGTTTCGACTGATGAGTATCAGTATTTTGTTTTTTGTTTCATACTATTTGTTGAACTCTTTACTTAGTGTAGGGTAAGGTTTATGAGAATAAAATTAATTGAAAGTAAATATTTGTAAAAAATAAGAATGGGAATAGGACAGGGAGGAGGAAGAGGGTGGGAGAAATAACAAACAAAAAGAAGTCTTCTGTGTAATTTTATATTTTTGTGGTAATGTTTTCCTTAGTTCATAAAAATATTTTGGTTGTTTTTATTTACTCTCTAAGTACAAAATCTTCAGTCTGTGGATCTAAACGCTTTTCTATACAAACCTGTATCCAGTTCCTAGACTAACAGGGGCACAGATATTATCCCCACTCATCTGCCACCACGGTTTCTTTCTCTTCTATTTCCAAGATTCTCTTGCACTGTCATACATAAAAGTTCCTAAGGCCAAAATTGTAAATCTGTGCATTTTCACAATGGTTATACACATAAGGAGTGTTAATTCCACCTGGAGTCCTGTGGATCTTATTTAAGCTCTGTTTCACCATCACCCTACTGTTATGATAATGATTTCAGATGGTTGGTTTCCCTAGCCACACATTCTGGCCTAGTCTATATTAGATTAAGCATGGAAGCCTACCTAAAGATCTTAGAACCTGAGAGGTTGAGAACAATTGTTTCTAGAGGAATAGGTGCCATCATTTCCAGTATAAAAACAATAGCCAACTGCCTGAATAGGAGGTTGTCACACAGCTGCCCTGTGTAAGAGGAGTGCAACATCCTAACAGCGGTTTTAACCATCTAGTATTTACTTAGCACCTCTGCACCAAGCTTCCATTTCCCTGGGGAAATAGAAACTAAAGCAGTCTGCCAGGATCCTATTCAACCTTCAGAAGTAGAAGGGAAGCAATCCCAGGTACGTTGACTTTAAGCCTGACTCCTAAAATATGGAATGAAATGTTATGATGAACAAGTGTAAGAAATACCTAGGATGAAAATTCTCTCCCCTCTGCCTTCTCAGAGATAACATTCCTGGGTCCAAGAGGAAAATTGAGCTCAGACAGTAAAATATTAATAAGGGCTACATTTTACTTTCCAATGGCTAAATTCCATTTACTTAGAAAAAGACTTAATCCACAGTGCGATTGGTTTCAGGGCAATATTATTTTCACTGACCACAGTACATGAATCAGAAACTTCAAACACTACAAACTCAGATTCCAACAGAGTATGACTAGTGATGGCATACTGTAGGTCCCATATATCTTATACCTCAAATAGCAACCCTCCTTCAAGTGGTATAAATCTTGAGAAGCCCTCCTCAATGGGGCTTATTTACATGAAGCAGAGAATGGACCCAACTAAATTTCTCAGCTATGTCTGATTATACCATAGTTATAAAGGCAGAATCAATTTTATTTACACATTTAACATTCCCAGAATCAGAACAATGGAATTTTTATACACTGACCCACTAGTCTTTGTGATCCTGGGCATCTCTATTTGCAGACAATGATTCGTGTTCGTGTGTAAGATATGAATGAAATTTGAATTAATTCCATTAGAATAGAAGAAGAATTAATAGTTTGTAGAATGACTAGATTCTGCACGTGTCTGCTTGATTTGAGAACTAAAATCTCTGCTGCATTTTAAGTATTTTTCCCATCAATAAGTTTTTTCCCATCAATCAATTCATTCTCAACCTAAAATTAATTGCCAACATATTGGAATTTGTTAATATAGCATACTGAAAATATTTTACTTTTGATTATATCTATAACTCCAAAATTTTAAATATGCACTGTAGAAAACATTGGTCTATATAGTGAGGCATAACAGTATATGCTCAATTCTTGGCCATATCTTCTGCTTGGTTTCCAAAATGAAATTTCAGAGCCTTTTCTATTTGGCCCCTCATTTTTGACATAATATATTAATCTTATTAACTTGGGGTTCTAAATACCCTGAATGCTTTTAATACTGCTATGAAGCTGAAAGTGCCAGGTGAGTTTATATTTTTTTCTTTCTTCGGTCACAAATATGTGTGGATTTGCATATGAAAAAGAGAGTTTATTATTTTTTTTAATGAAGCAAGACCCATGTCTCTGAGATGATTGATCAGCAGGTTCACAGGAATCTGTGTAGGCAATGTGGCTGGACTCTTAATCAAGTTTTTAGTCAGTTGACCAAGTGTCCAAAAAATGTTAGTCTTTGGTGAAATGCCCAAGTAATTAATTAATTTTTAAAAAATATCATGTAGGATCTCTGTCTTTAATGTGCTGTACACTCTTATTTAATGCTATAACTAGTACTCCAACAGTATTTTTTCACTTTGTGTTGCTATGTGGGGGAAAACTGTTGAAATCTTTACTTAATATATACTAAACTGATCTTCTGTATACAAAGAGAATTGAAAATGAATCTTGATGTGAATGGAAGGGAGAGGGAGCGGGAAAGGGGAGGGTGGTGGGTGGGAGGGAAGTTATGGGGGGGGGGAAGCCATTGTAACCCATAAGCTGTACTTTGGAAATTTATATTCATTAAATAAAAGTTTAATAAAAATGTCCATGTGATTAAAATACATGGCTGAAAACATTAGGAATTTGGCAAAGCCACAAGATTGACAGTAAGACATTCTCATATACATAAAAGAGACAAAATAGAAAGATACATGTGGTTGACTTTCCATCCAAAACAAAATTTCCATCTCAAGTGGAAGAACTGCCAGTGCTTTCCCAGAGATAAAAAGAAACCATCATCTCAGTCCCCTAAATGGAGTCATTGTTTAATATGCACAGTTGCAACACCACCAAACACAAGCATAGAGGCCAACAGAGGAAATAATTAAAATTTGGCCTGAGGAAACAACTGCACACAGACACTTGTTTTTATTTTATTTCCTCTCGCCTGATTTATACTTTGTAACACTGTAACCAACGGGTCTTCCATAAAACCCCTGGTTAAATTGGTGATAGTTATAAAATAGCTTAAATGCCTTGATAGTGTTGGTTTGTTTCTTTATTTTTTAGATATCTGAATGGCTGTTTGCCTGGAATAAATCATGTCACCATATTGCCAAACTAATATAGTAATTATTCCAAAATTGCATGATAACTTCATTAATAACCAGTCTACAAGTAGCCCATCCTTTCAGCCAACAGACTTATCACTAAGAATGAGGTATTGTTTATGGTCTTCTAAAATTGTTAGTATTTGAAGGATCATATTAAAGACTTATCTATTAACTCTGTTTTTAAATTAATTCACTTTAGCTTGGAATTTTTTGTTACATTCCAGTTGATTGAATTCCAGAAGTTGTTTATCAATTTTCTTCAACTACTTTGTTTTGGCTTATCTTGTTGCTAATACTGTTAGACTTATCGAATTAAATTCTTGAGAACTATTGTCTAATTTTTATTTAAGTAAAAGAGAATATGATGCTGTGAACAATCTCTTTCTATGTTCTTAGAATTGTACCTACAAAGACATTGAATCTATTAAAACTAATTAAATTAAAAATGTTTTAAGAAATTTAAAAAAAATTAAATAAATTTTAAAAACACCTTTAGTTGTCCAAATAGATTTTGATAAAAATATTCTGAACTTTCAGTAAATAATTTGAAATATTTATAGTATTTTTCTCTTTGAGAGTTACTTAGATTCATGATTTTCTTTTTATTTGAAAAGTGGAGAGACAGAGGAAAAGCATGAGAGAGAGAGAGAGATCTATCTTCCATCTACTGATTCACTCCTCAAATGCCCCCAACAGCTAGGGTTGGTCCAGGCTGAAACCAGGAGCCAGGACTCAATCCAGGTCTCCCATGCAGGTGATAAGGACTCAATTACTCCAGCCATCACCTGTTGGCTCTTATGGGGTCCATTAGCAGGAAACTGTAATGAGAGTGGCACTGGGACTGGAACCTAAGCCCTGCAATTTGGGATGCAAGCGTCCCGAGCCACTTTGTAACCACTATGACCTTGATTCATTTTGTATCTATATAGCTAAAATATGGGTTTTGTAAGGTGTACAGAGGTTGTTTCTGCTCAGTATAAAAACATTTAGCCTTAAGGTATTTTATTCTTTCATATTTAATGTAATTAACAATGAACTCATTTAATTTTACTTTTTAATCTTTCTACTTCTTTGAGCTCTTTATGCTGCTTTTACTCTTATTTCTATACTTTTTGAATTGATGTTTTAAATATAAATCTTAACAATTACTCTATTTCCCTCCATTAGCTTGATAATTATGTATAAATTATATAATACTTTTTCTGACATTATTCTAAGGATTGTAGCATAACTTTTTGAGTTTTAATACCAATCAGTACTGTTACCACTTCCCTATTGATGTGAACACCTCAGTCACCTAGATCATTTGCTGTTTCCATATTATATGCTATTGTTTCATGAATTTCTATCTCCAATTTCCTTAAAATCCTCAGTACTCTGTTATTGCTAATATTGCTTTGTCATGAAATGTTGAGTTGATATTCTAAGTCATGACCTTTTCTGTTTTCCTTCATTCCTTCCTGCATATACATAGTAACATCTGAGATCCTTTTACTTCTGCTCAGAGACATTGTTTATTATTTAGCTCCCTGTGTGTCTGCTCTTTATTAATTCTTTCAGATTGTTTGTCTAAAAATGTCTTCAAAAAGAATTTCATTTTTGAAAATTATTTTTCCTGCTAACAGGATTTTCAGTTGGCAATTATTTGCTTTTCTTATTTTGAAGATATCATTCTACTGTCTTCTGGCTTCCATTGTTGCTAAGAGTTGGCTACTTCTTCAGGCACTACTCCTGAGAATGCTATTTCTCTGTTCTTTCTTAACCACTCCCACTGTCTCTAACACACACTTGAAGAAATCTTTGTATTAAATTCTCTCTGATAAATGCTTAGTGCAGTTTCTGCTTTCCTTTTGAACCATGTCTGATATGCTGTAGTTATTTTAAAATGTACAACTGATCATTCTAACATCTTTTGGTTGATTATCTTCCTGTACTGCTATGTTGTGTTGTTTCTTGTATACTTGATATTTTTTGTTTGACAAATACTGTATATGAAAAGTTGGAGAGATAACTTTGAAGGTCTTCATCCTCTAAAACAGAGACTGGCAAGATTTTCTGTAAAGGCCAGGCAAATTTTACCAATTTTGCAGGCCATATGGTTGCTACTACAACTGCTCAACTTTACCACTCTAGTGTGAAAACTGCCATATATGAGAGGTAAATGAATGGATGAGCCTGGATCTATTCCAACAAACCCTGTATAGAAAAACAACGAACAGATTGGATTTGGCTTAAGAGCTGTAGTTTGCAGATCCCTGTTCTAGAAAGGATTGATTTTTGCCTCTGATAAGGAGAAAATTTAGGAGCACTAGCAATCTAATGCTATCTATTCTAGACAGGAACTGAGACAATTCAAACTCTCTATCTATTTTATCCAAACCCTAATTGCTTAGAATGGGGTTTCCTAACCTTGGTATTATGGTAGGTCTGTCAGTTATTTGCTGTGGTGTGCTATCATGGGCACTACAGAATGCACAGCAGCATCCATGGCCTCTAAACCCTAGATCCAGTGGCACACACCTCCAAGGCCTATAGTCAGTGTCAAACAGGCCTTGGGAGAAAATAATTGTCCCCATGCAGGTGTCACTTCTGAAAATATAGTTCATCAGGGTAACCTGAGGTCCCTAAATGATCAGACCTTAAGCACTGATTGTTTTTCTCCGAGTGCCCCTAGTGCCGTGGACCTTGAAAGTTCTTCTCCAGTATTCAACTACTAGCCACCTCCTCAAGAATAGGGTAACAACTCCAGGGTAAAATATCCCCAGATATTGGCCCTACCTCTCTGGATTTCCTTTCCTCAAATCTTAGCTGACTCTGCTTTTCTTTTTTCCTTCCTTCCTTCCTTCCTTCCTTCCTTCCTTCCTTCCTTCCTTCCTTCCTTCTTTCCTTCCTCCCTCCCTCCCTCCCTCCCTTCCTTCCTTCATTCATTTATCTCTCTTTTTAAAGATTTATCCATTTATTTAAAAGGCAGAATTACAGAGAGGCAGAGAGAGAGAGAGAGAGAGAGAGACGGCTTCCATTTGCCAGCTTACTTCCCAAGTGGCTGTGCTGATCTGAAGCCAAGAGCCAGGAGCTTCCTCCAGGTCTCCTACGCAGGTGCAGGGGTCCAAGGACTTGGAGCACCCTCCACGGCTCTCCCAGGCCACAGCAGAGAGTTGGATTGGAAGTGGAGCTGCCGAGACTCAAACCAGTGGTCGTAAGGGACCCCGGCATTGCAGGTGGCGGACCCACCAACTATGCCACAATGCTGGCACCCACGTTTTTTCTTTTGTATACTTTTTCTGGTTTCTATTTTAGATCGTTTTTCCCATGTTTAGTAGTCTTTTTATTATTATAAGTAGAATTTCAATATGTGACACTTTTAATGGACTTTTTCCCTAAAATTAATAGTTAGTTGCAGCATAATTTCACTAATGTTATTTAATTTTTCTTTCATTTATATATACTGGTACAGAAACAGATGGATAGACCAATGGAACAGAATAGAAACACCAGAAATCAATCCAAACATCTACAGCCAACTCATATTTGATCAAGGATCCAAAACCAATCCCTGGAGTAAGGACAGTCTATTCAATAAATGGTGCTGGGAAAACTGGATTTCCACATGCAGAATCATGAAGCAAGATCCCTACCTTTCACCTTACACAAAAATTCACTCAACATGGATTAAAGACTTAAATCTATGACCCAACACCATAAAATTATTAGAGAGCATTGGAGAAACCCTGCAAGATATAGGTACTGGCAAAGACTTCTTGGAAAAGACCCCAGAAGCACAGGCAGTCAAAGCCAAAATTAGCTATTGGGATTGCATCAAATTGAGAAGTTTCTGTACTTCAAAAGAAACAGTCAGGAAAGTGAATAGGCAACCAACAGAATGGGAAAATATTTGCAAACTATGCAACAGATAAAGGGTTGATAACCAGAATCTACAAAGAAATCAAGAAACTCCACAACATCAAAACAAACAACCCACTCAAGAGATGGGCCAAGGACCTCAATAGACATCTTTCCAAAGAGGAAATCCAAATGACCAACAGACACATGAAAAAATGTTCAAGATCACTACCCATCAGGGAAATGCAAATCAAAACCACAATGAGGTTTCACTTCACCCTGGTTAGAATGGCTCACATTCAGAAATCTACCAACAATAGATGCTGGAGAGGATGTGGGGAAAAAGGGACACTAACCCACTGTTGGTAGGAATGCAAACTGGTTAAGCCACTATGGAAGTCAGTCTGGAGATTCCTCAGAAACCTGAACATAACCCTGCCATTTAACCCAGCCATCCAACTCCTTGGAATTTACCCAAAGGAAATTAAATTGGCAAACAAAAAAGCCATCTGCACATTAATGTTTATTGCAGCTCAATTCACAATAGCTAAGACCTGGAACCAACCCAAATGCCCATCAACAGTAGACTGGATAAAGAAATTATGGGACATGTACTCTATAGAATACTATACAGCAGTCAAAAACAATGAAATCCGGTCATTTGCAACAAGATGGAGGAATCTGGAAAACATCATGCTGAGTGAATTAAGCCAGTCCCAAAGAGACAAATATCATTTGTTTTCCCTGATCAGCAACAACTAACTGAGCACCAAAGGGGAAACCTGTTGAAGTGAAATGGACACTATGAGAAACAGTGACTTGATCAGCTCTTGTCCTGACTGTTGATGTACAATGTAAATCTTTCTCCATTTTAGCATTTTTTTGTTCTAGTACTATTGGTTGAACTCTGTAATTAACACACAATTATTCTGAGGTGTTTAAATTTTAACTGTAAAGTGATCCCTGTTAAATATAAGAGTGGGAAAAAGAGAGGGAGGAGATGTACAATTTGGGACATGCTCAATCGGACTTGCTCCAAATGATTGAGTTAGAAACGTACCAGGGGATTCCAATACAATCCCATCAAGGTGGCAGGTACCATTGCCATCTTGCTAGTCCAAGTGATCAATTTCAGTTTACAATTTATCACACTGATAGATCTAAGAGTCAAAGGGATCATACAAACAAGACTAGTGTCTGCTAATACTAACTGATAGAACCAAAAAGGGAGAGAATGAACCAACATGGGAAGTGAGAAACACAGTAGACTCATAGAATGGCAGATGTCGTAAATAGCACTCTGGCCTCAGAATCAGCCCTTAAGGCATTCGGATCTGGCTCAAGAGCCCATGAGAGTATTTTAGGCATGGAAAGCCAAGTCACTCTGTCAAAAAAAAAAAAAAAAAAAGACGAAGAAGAAGAAAACCTAAATGAAAGACCTCTGCGAGTGAGATCCCAGTGAAAAGAATGGGGCCATCAAAGAAGGAGGTACCTTTCTCTGAAGGGAGGAGAGAACTTCCACTTTGACTATGACCCTGTCGGAATAAGATCAAAGTTGGTGAACCCTAAAGGCTTCCATAGCCTTGGCAACTCATGACTATAGCCTAGGGAGATTACTGACGCCATAAACAAGAGTGTCAAATTGTTAAGTCAATAACAGGAGTCACTGTGTACTTTCGTCTCATGTGGGCTCTGTCCTTAATGTGTTGTCCAATGTGAAGTAATGCTATAACTAGTACTGAAACAGTATTTTCACACCTTGTGTTTCTGTGTGGGTGCAAACTGATTAAATCTTTACTTAGTATATACTGAATCGATCTTCTGTATATAAAGATAATTGAAAATGAAAAAAAAAACTTGGTGTTAAATTGGAAATTGCATAGAAAATTAATCAATTCTTAAAAAAAAAACATGTAGGATCTCTGTCCTTAATGTGCTGTACATTGTGATTTAATGCTATAACTAATACTCCAACAGTATTTTTCACTTGGTGTTGCTATGTGAGGGCAAACTGTTGAAATCTTTACTTAATATATACTAAATTGATCTTCTGTAAAAAAATAATAATAATTGTCACTTGTGTAAAAAAGTGAGGTTGGATGCTGGTGCAGTGGTTGAGATGCCCCTTGGTATGCCCATATCCTATACTGGAGTTCCTGGTTGAGTCTCAGCTACTCTCCTTCCAGTCCAGCTTCCAGCTAATGTTCACCTTGAGAGATGACAGGTGATGGCCCATGTATTTGGGTCCTTTTCTGCAAGGGAGACCCTGATTGAGTTCCAGACTTGTGACATCATCCTAACTCCACTCTGGCTCTTGTGGGCATTTGAGGAGTGAAGCAACGTATCTCTCTCTCTCTCACTCACACACACACTCTCTAATTCCATTTGTCTCTCTGCCTTTCAAACAAAATTAAAAGAAGTTTACAGTTTTACTAAACATTAAATTATATTTATTACAGAACTTTTCTAAGTACCTTAACAAATTAATTATAGAGTCATTATCAAATTATAAATAATTCATTTCTATAGGAAAAATAAAGAGCTGTTAAGTTTCTAAATTCACTTGAAAAAGACTTTTGTATAATTTAATCTTGAAATAATTTATTTGCTAATGAAAATTTAGTACTAAAGTAAAACATGTAGATCATCGGAGGATATTAGATTCTAAATGGACAAAAACTATTTAAGTAAAACAATATTAAGAAAAATTAAGCTTTGGTCTTTTCCTGGTATAGAGCTAATTGAATTTGCTAAAGAGTTTTAATTATGTTATTATCAGAGAGTTAGGTGCTCCCTGCGCTTGGTTCTTTTATTAGCAACCTATGTAACCATGGTCTGTACACTTCATCTCTGAACTCAGCTTTATCATCTATAAAAGAAGTGCTGGAAACAATTTTTGAGCACTTAATATATGTAAAGCATTACTTGGATGTATTTGACACTTATGTCCCTGAGTAATCCTCGTAGTAACCCTGTGAGGTTGGTGCTATTATTATGCCTACTTTTCAGATAAGAAAATGGACTTATGCATCTGTAATAAATATAAAGGCATGACTCACATTGAATTTACTATGATGAAATTATGATTGACTATTTAGCAGCAATTCCATCTAACTTAGAAAGTTACTGCTAAGCAGCTTCACTACAGATGAAGTAACTATAGAAACAGTACATGTCAAAAATAGCACTATATACCAACTGCTCGGTTATATTTTATGCCACCATTGTCCTCCAACATTCGGATACACCCACAAACTCAAATGAAAATTTAAAAATAGGGCTGGCACTTGGCATGGAAGGTTAAGCCTCCACCTGCAGTGCTTCCATATTGGCGTTGATTCAAGACCCAGCTGCTCCACTTCTGATCCAGCTCCCTGCTTATGCACCTAGGAGAGCAGCACAAGTTGGCTTAAGCACTTGGGAACCTGCATCCACATGGAAGACACAGAAGAAGCTCCTGGCTCCTGGCTTTGGCCTGGCCCATCCTGGGCCAGTGTGGCCATTTGGGAAGCGAACCAGCAGATGGACGATCTCTGTCTCTCTCCTTCTCACTCTGTATTTCTGCCTTTCAAATAAATAAATCTTTTTTTTTTTAAGTTTTAAGTTAAAACTAGGAGTTGGCTTTGTGGCATAGCAGGTTAAGCCATGACTTGCAAAGCTGGCATCCTGTATTAGAGTATTAGCTCGAGTTCTGCTTACTCTGCTTCCAAACCAACCTGTATATTGAATACCTAATACATGTTCATGGTACAAAGTTAAAAAGATGTAGAGTAAAAGGCAAATTTTCATCTTATCCCTTTCTCCAGATACTGAATTTCTCTCCCTAAAGTCCACCACTGGAAATTGAGCAAGTATTTAAGCATAACTATAGCTGGGGCCAGCAGTGCTGGCATCCCACATGGGTTCAAGACCTGATTGCTCCACTTCCAATCCAGCTCTCGGCTATGGCCTGGGAAAGCAATAGAAGATGGCCCAAGTCCTTGGGCCCCTGCACACATGTGGGAGACCCAGAGGAAGCTCCTGGCTCCTGGCTTCGGAGCCATTTGGGCAGTGAACCAGCGGATGGAAGACCTCTCTCTCTCTCTCTCTGCTTCTCCTTCTCTCTCTGTGTGTAACTCTGACTTTCAAATAAATAAATCTTTAAAAAAAAAATAGAACAACCATAGCAAACTAATTTTAATGAAGTATTTTTATAGGAATCTTGTTATCTTAACGTATATAGTCACATTATAGTTTTTAGTTTTCTAATATGTTTATGCTTTTATTTAATAACTATTCTTCTGAATATTAAATAGTTTCAAGGTGGTTTTTAGGTCAATGGTTTTCAATTTGATGCATTTTTGATTAAAAAAGAGCCTTTTAAAAATATTTTTATTATCCAGCCAAAATCAAACAGATCAATATGTTAGAAATTGATTGTTCAGCATCAGGTTTTGTTTTTTTTTTTTTTAGACACTCCAGTGGATTCTAATATGCAGCAGATTAAACACTGTATCCCACACTTTGGGACACATAAAGATATGTTTGGCACCAGCTTTTTTTCTCAAGTTGCTAATAACTAAGTGGGCGAAATACTCATGGTGTATTATAAATGTTTAAAAGCCAGCTATCTGAACAGAAGGCTCTAATTTGTAGTGTTTACTGATTTTCATGGTGTAAATACTTTCATCCTGGCCAATTTCAAGCTTACATGACTCACTGAATGCAGAGTGGGGAAGAGATGTGAATCAGCACACTATTTCATGGCATTTCTACTGCAGAAAGCAATCTCAAGAGCATAGGTAATAATAAATGTGGTAGCATACGGAGTTGTGACTATCTGTTGCCCATATTTTTAAGATAATTTCTTTAATTCTGTTTATATAATTTAATTTTTAATAACAGCTGTGTTTAACAACCAGCTCACAAAATCCTGGAAATTTTAAAAATCAGTTTTTGCAAGCCTATGCAAGCTAGCTCTAGCAAACTAGCACTTCTAATACATAATAATATGTTAACTACTGGGAAGAAAGGAGTCCAACGGAAGCTTATTATCTCCTTTCTCCTGAAAATCACTTAGTGGCAGAGACAATGCACATTAACCGCTTTTTACCATGAGGATACCAGGAATCACAGAGATCCTCTTTTGTCCCCTCCTGAGTAAGCCACACACCACGCTCTGCCTTTATAGAGTCATCCTAGAAACAAGAAGTGTAAATGTGGGGACTTTT
Organism: Lepus europaeus; assembly: GCF_033115175.1. NCBI lineage: Eukaryota > Metazoa > Chordata > Mammalia > Lagomorpha > Leporidae > Lepus > Lepus europaeus. Next base: position 92,252,427 of record NC_084827.1, read on the forward strand.
TTTACAGGTAGAGTTGATCATTGATATTGCGAATATTTAAACATTCTCTAAGCTAATCCTTATTGATCCTTGAGCGGATTCCCTTTTAATCTCGTAGCTTGGAATCACATTCATATTGTTCATACTGAGGCTGTCTGTCCCATCCACTGATAAATACTTGCCAAGCACTGACCTCATCTTACAGAAGGAATTAAAGGTTTTAGTGTGTATATTTAATAAACTGCCAATCTTTTTAAAAATGTGTTTATTTTAAATAGAGAGAGAGAAAAAAAAAAAAACAGAGAGAGAGAGAGAGAGAGAGAGATCTTCCATGCATTAGTTCACTCCCCAAATGTACACAACAACCAGGGTTGGCACAAGCAAAAGCCAGGACCCTGGACCCCATTCATGTCCCCAATATGGGTGTCAGGGGCCCAAGTACTTGGGCCATTTGCTGTTGCTTCTGAGTCATGCTAGTAAGGATTTGTATGGAAGCAGAGTAGCCAGGACTGAAGCCTGTGGTCTTTTATGGATTCCAGCATTGCAAACAGCAGCTTAACCCACTGCATTACAATGCCAGTCCGTCAACTTCCAGTCTTATAAACCCCCAAATAACAAAACCGTAAGTTACATCAATTCAGTGTTTAAAAGGAAAATATTGAGCAACTGTTCAGTTTAGCAGGTAAGACATGTCTTGGGAAGCCCACATCCCATATCAGAGTGGCTGGATTTGAGTCTCTACTAAACTGCCAATTCCAGTTTACCACTAATGTACACCCTAGGAGGTAGCTCAGTTAATTGGGTTACTGCCACCCATGTAGAGCCCCCAGATTGAGCTCCTGGCTCCTGGGTTCAGCCTGGTTCAGTCCTAGTCATTGCAGGCATTTGAGGAATGAGTCAGTGGATGAAAGATCTCTCTGTCTCTCTATCACCACCTTCCAATAAATAAATGAAAATCTAAAAAATAAAATAAACATAATAAAGTTAAGTGTGAATGGCGTGTTCCCACAAGCAAGAGAAAGTTCAAGACATTATGATTAATGAAGGGAAAAGAGGACTAAAATAGACAGGCAGCTACCCCAAAGGGAGAGAGAATCTCAGAGAACATGAGACTCCTTAATCTCCTCACTTCTCACACCTGCCTGTTTGGGAATTGCATTAGAACATAGCCTCAGCATCCTTGTCTGATCACTTAATGGCTGTAGCTTTCTAGATCTTTCTGAACAATAACAAAAAAGTAGTCTGAATAAACTTGGTTTGCTTACAGAGTTCTGTTGTTGCATGTTAGAATTTCCCCCACTTGCTTTCGCCTTTGATAAGATTGAGAAATATTTATGTTTGCCTTTTTCCAATAAAGGTCACCCTGTTGTGAACAGTGAATCAGGTCTCCACACTCCCTTATCTATGTTTTTAACACTCAATAATACGGGCACAGAAAAGAGCCTGCGATCGAAGAGAACAGCACACTTCTTAGTATATTGGATTCTATGTACATTGGATTCCTATAAAACTCCTATAATGTAGCCAGAGTAAAAAGTCAAAGAACCAAATTTTCAAAAGTGGGAAATTACATATTTTTAGAAATCTATCACCAGTACTCCAATGAGCTTCCTACATTCCTGATGCTTTAGAGAGGTTAAACAAGGAGTCATCCAAGAATAATTAGAAATGTAAATATCCTTTCACTCTTTCTCAACTTTTTTCTTACACACAGACTATTAATCCCCAATTCATTCATATGCTTCCTAAAATTTTTTGTCTCCACCTTTTAAGTAATTAGCCATAGAAATACTTAGTTTATCCAAGTATTAGGATGACTCTAATGATATTGACCTTTGTATCATCATACATGTACACACACAAGTATGCAACCCTAGTGTCTATTTCCCAGGAAAGCTGGTGTCTAGGTTTTTATACTCTGAAAAACCTGGTTGTTCTATTATTAAGGTTAGGTAGTTGATCTAGCACATGACAGCTTTATAATTGGAATCACATGCTCATGTATTCAAAGTCTCTATCTTACGCTTACCAACTGTGTACCTTTAAGCAGCCCAGTTAACTTCCTTAAGCCTTATGATCCTTATACATAAAATACGGGTATTGAACAGAAAAGGTATGTAATTCATATAAAGTATCACAAAAATGGCCCACACTGGTATAGTGGGTAAAGCCACCACCTGCAGTGTTGGCATCCCAAAAGGGCGCCGATCTCAGTTCCAGCTGCTCCACATATGATCCAGCTCCCTGCTATGACTTAGGAAAGCAGTAGAAGATGGCCAAAGTCCCTTGGGTCCCTGTACCTGCATGGGAGACTTGGAAGAAGCTCCTGGTTCCCGGCTTTGGATCGGCTCAGCTCCAGTTGTTGCGGCTATTTGGAGAGTGAACCAGCAGATGGAAGACCTCTCTCTCTCTCTCTCTCTCTCTCTCTCTCTCTGCCTCTGCCTCTCTGTAACTCTGTATTTCAAATAAAAAAAAAAACTTTAAAATAAGTATATACTGTTTTTTGTTTTTTTGTTTTTTTGTTTTTTGTTTGTTTTTTTTTTTTTTTTTTTTTGACAGGCGGAGTGGATAGTGAGAGAGAGAGACATAGAGAAAGGTCTTCCTTTTTGCTGTTGGTTCACCCTCCAATGCCCGCTGCGGCCAGCTCATCGCACTGATCCAAAGCCAGGAGCCAGGTGCTTCTCCTGGTCTCCCATGCGGGTGCAGGGCCCAAGCACATGGGTCATCCTCCACTGCCTTCCCGGGCCATAGCAGAGAGCTGGCCTGGAAGAGGGGCAACCGGGACAGAATCCGGCGCCCTGACCGGGACTAGAACCCGGTGTGCTGGCGCCGCAAGGCAGAGGATTAGCCTGTTAAGCCAAATATATAAATAAATAAAAACAAAGTATCACAATGGCAGCACAATACACATTGAAATATATATATTTCAAAAAATTCATAAAACATTAATGTAAAATGTTTACTTTTCTGTAAAACATTTTGAAATTCATACGTATGAGTGTGTCTTCAAAGAGTTAACAGGAAATATGTACTAGGGAAAACCTGGGCATAGATTTCAATTTTTTTCACTAAAATAATTTAATACTAAAAATAATACTAACTTGTTATAAGATGTATGAACAGGATTTTGTTTGAGGTACTAACAAGGGGGATAAGACATCAGTTTGAAAAGAGCTTTTATCAGAACAACATGAATTCTGCTAAAATTGAAGCATAAACATAAAATTTATGATAAAGCTTAGACAGAATACTGGTGAAAGAATTAATTATTTACAAAACTTTATGGGAACAATCTCCCTAAAGTAATTGGCAGTTTACAAATGGCTAAATCATGTGAAGAAAGAGTGAGGTGATACTGAAGAGGAAGCCCCTAGTGAGAGACTGTCCAGGAAAAAATTAAATTCATTCACGCTTTGATTATAGAGGTCCAGTAATTAATAGCAGAAACAATAGCCATCACCATAGACATCCGCTGGCTCAGCTGACACAATTTTGACTGAAAAATTAAATTCAAACACAATTTCTGCTCTTTGACTGCCAAAATGGTTATGTTCAGGTTAGCTGCAGTGGAGCAGATTAGCAGTAGAGATTGCCATGGAATATTAAAAACAAGTAGGAGCAAATTCTGAAATATTTCTTTGACAAACTGGAACAGGAGATGAAACACAACGTTATCAGTATGATCCTGAGAACAAAGCACAACCGAAACATTAGCTACAAAGAGGTAGGAGTGGTCCTGTGAACGTAAATGTGGATAGGCCAAGAGAAAAGTTCATGGCAACAGATTTGGGGGTGCTCAAATTTTGGGGTGCTCAAGCAATTTTGCTTGTTGACCTTACAGAGGGCCAAAGAACGATGATATCTGCTTATTAAAAGAGTTTTTGGAAGTTCACCAAAGTTTTAGCAGAAAAACAAGAGTCGGCATTGTAGCTGTCAGTTAAGCTGCCACTTGATAGAGCTGCATCTCATATTGGAGTGCCAGTTAGAATCCTGACTGCTCCAAGATTCTGACGCAGCTCTCTGCTAATGCACCTTGTAGGTGACAGATGATGCTCCAAGTACTTGTGAGATCTGGATGATGTCCTGGCTCCTAGCTTCAGCATGAACTGGCTCTGGCTGTTGCTGGCATTTGAAGAGTGAATCAGTGGCTGGAAGATCTCTCTGTTCCTCTGACTTCTCTCTGTTTGTATCACTCTGCCTTTCAAATAATTAATACTTTTTCCTTTTTTATTTATTAAATATAAATTTCCAAAGTACAGTTTATGATTACAATGGCTTCCCCCCCCATAATTTCCCTGCCACTTGCACCCTTCCCATCTCCCACTCCCTCTCCCTTTCCATTCACATCAAGATTCATTTTCAATTATCTTTATATACAGAAGATCAATTTAGTATATATTAAGTAAAGAGTTCATCAATTTGCACCCACACAGAAACACAAAGTGTAAAATACTGTTTCAATACTAGTTATAGCATTACTTCACATTGAACAACACATTAAGGACAGATCCCACCTGAGAAGTAAGTACACAGTGACTCCTGTTGTTGACTTAACAATTTGACACTCTTGTTTATGGCATCAGTAATCTCCCTAGGCTCTAGTCATGAGTTGCCAAGGCTATGGAAGCCTTTAGGGTTTGCCGACTTCGATCTTATTCCAACAGGGTCATAGTCAAAGTGGAAGTTCTCTCCTCCCTTCAGAGAAAGGTACCTCCTTCTTTGATGGCCCCATTCTTTTCACTGGGATCTCACTCGCAGAGGTCTTTCATTTAGGTTTTCTTCTTCTTCGTCTTTTTTTTTTTTTTTTTTGACAGAGTGACTTGGCTTTCCATGCCTAAAATACTCTCATGGGCTCTTGAGCCAGATCCGAATGCCTTAAGGGCTGATTCTGAGGCCAGAGTGCTATTTACGACATCTGCCATTCTATGAGTCTACTGTGTTTCTCACTTCCCATGTTGGTTCATTCTCTCCCTTTTTGGTTCTATCAGTTAGTATTAGCAGACACTAGTCTTGTTTGTATGATCCCTTTGACTCTTAGATCTATCAGTGTGATAAATTGTAAACTGAAATTGATCACTTGGACTAGCAAGATGGCAATGGTACCTGCCACCTTGATGGGATTGTATTGGAATCCCCTGGTACGTTTCTAACTCTACCATTTGGGGCAAGCCCGATTGAGCATGTCCCCAATTGTACATCTCCTCCCTCTCTTTTTCTCACTCTTATATTTAACAGGGATCACTTTTCAGTTAAAATTTAAACACCTAAGAATAATTGTGTGTTAATTACAGAGTTCAACCAATAGTACTAGAACAAAATAAAGAAAAAATACTAAAATGGATAAAGTTATTACATTGTACATCAACAGTCAGGACAAGAGCTGATCAAGTCACTGTTTCTCATAGTGTCCATTTCGCTTCAACAGTTTTCCCCTTTGGTGCTCAGTTAGTTGTCACCGATCAGGGAGGACATATGATATTTGTCCTTTTGGGACTGGCTTAATTCACTCAGCATAATGTTTTCCAGATTCCTCCATCTTCTTGCAAATAACTGGATTTCATTGTTTTTGACTGCTGTATAGTATTATACAGCAGTCAAATAAATAATTCTTTAAAAAACAAAAAACTCATGTGATTGGTGTTGTGGCATAGTAGGTACCACCACCTCCTGTGACATCAGCATCCCATATGAGTGTCAGTTTGTGGTGTCCCATCTGCTCCATTTCCAATGCAGTTCCCTGTTAACGGCCTGTGCAAAGCAGTAGAAGATGGCCCAAGTGTTTGGAGCCCTGCCACACACACAGAAGACCAGAATGAAGCCATTGGCTCCTAGCTTCAGCCTGGCCTAAGCTATTACTCTCATCTGGGAAGTGAACCAACAGAAGACCTGTCTGTCTCTCTGTAACTCTGACTTCAAAAATAAATAAATATTTATAAAAAAAAGGAAGAAAGCAAGAGAAAATACCTAAGGGTGCTTCATCAGAGAGTCCTTCTCTACCTCAACAGTACTCCTATCCTTTCATCTGGTCAAAAAGGGCAATATTGTGAGTCTTGGTGGGAAACCATTAGGCATCCATCCAACAGTACTTATTTGGCCCTTTTTTTTTACTTTTTTGTCTTCTGATCTTAAAAAATAATCTTTAAATAACTTCTATTTTTTCAGTTAATAATATAGAAATGACTGCATTTAGATGGCTAAATTCCCAGAAACTTCAGTTTTTTAGGTATAGACTAAATGGCAGTTATAATTGGCTACAAAAGTATCCTAGAGTTCCAGGAGTTTATTTTGGGAGATAAGATTATTTTTATTTTTATTTTTAATTCTATTTTGAAGTATATGTATATTTAGGTTATATATATATGAAATATGCTGTCTCCATATAAATAAAATTGTGTAGAACTATGAATATGCAACAATTTTTCACATATAATATTCAACAGCGAAACAAAAATAACCAGGAACCTAAGAAACAAAATACTTTGTCAATAACATAAGAAAATTGAATGACACTATATTCAAAAATTTGAAATATCAGATAAATACTTCAAAATGATAATACTGTATCAGTCATTGTCCAGTCAAGAGTACAGAAATAACTCAAGGGATTTTTGTCATGGGAAATTAAATCTAAATACACATTGAAGCAGGAATTGAGTAATTGAAGAAAAATAAAGTCCTGGCTGGCACCGCAGCTCACTTGGCTAATCCTTCACCTGTGGCACTGGCACCTTGGGTTCTAGTCCTGGTTGGGGCACCGGATTCTGTCCCGGTTGCTCCTCTTCCAGTCCAGCTCTCTGCTGGGCCCAGGAAGGCAGTGGAGGATGGCCCAAGTGCTTGGTCCCTGCACCTGCATGGGATGTTGGGTCTTAGTCCACCCGTACAAGGATGGACTGGGTCCGAGGAAAGGTAAGCGCACTGCTCGCCCGTTCCCCAGCCTCCTGGTCCCGGAGACAATCAGACGCAGCGGGGAGCCAAGTCTAGCAAGGACTCAGTCACCTTCTGCATAATAGTACCTTTTATAACACAAAACTGCAGAGTCATTGGGGCAGGGCTAAGGACCAACCAATCACTTAAAAAATCACCTTATGGGGGGATTTCTATAGGACTAGCCCTATGTCTATACACTTGCTACTAGTTTTGTTACCTCCCCTGATGTTGCGCAGCCAGTTAGTTTTAGTGGTAAACAACTTTGGATTCCGCCCATCTTACTTCCTCTGGGCGCCATCTTACTTGGCTCCGCGTGGCTTCGTTCCGCGCAGCTCGGGCGGGGGCACCCTGGAACAGCTGCGCATGCGGAGCCCCTGGGCCGGGCCTGGCCTGGCCTGGCCGCACTCATGCCCCACAGATTCCCCCTTTTTGTTTTAGCACGCCGTCCCTGTCTTAGGTTGCCCCCAGCCATCCTTGCCCTTACCCGTCATTGGTAACCCAGGCAGCTTGGCCATGAGCCCTGTCTTAGGTTGGTGCAGGACGCTGGGTGCTTTACCCATCTTGGGGTGTCGCGTGACTTGTAATTATGGGGGCGTGGTGAGCTTTCTCCACCGCCTGTCTTAGGTTGTTCCGGTCCATCCCGAATCTTACCCGTCATTGGCAATGTGGAGAGCACCGGGGGTGCTTCCCCAGTTCAGGGGATCGTAGCCCTCTGTGGCTAGCAGCCTCTGGTAATGAACCTCAACCTGTCTTACCCTTGTTGCCTCTATGCGCTGTTGTATAAACTGTATAAGCCTATTCATTATGCATGGGCCAATAGCAAGGATTAAAAGCAGGGCAAGAAGCAGTCCAAGAAGAGAGAAGAGGTAGGGAAAGAGTCCATTAAGGCTCGTCCAAAAGAGGCTTTCTTGGAGTTCTCTTCGTCTTTTTCAGGTCCTCCTGAAGTGTTTTGATGATCTGGTTTGGGTCATCGAATCCCCCGTCACTGGGCTGGGCACTTCAGGATCACAGTGAAAAGTAGCGTCCACATCATCACCTGCCTTTCGATTTCGATCTCCATCCATTTCTGGAAGAGGAAAGACAAAGGGATCTCCCTCAGGGGCAAACTGCTCCCTGGGTGGGTTGTTACTTGCATCGGGCATAGGCCTGATATTTCTGGCTGGTATTCAAATTGGAGTCAACTCCCCTATGGGGAACACACAGCCAAATCCTCTTCCCAACTGAATCAGCGGGTCAGGCCCTCTCCAGAGTCGAGTGAGAGGGTCTCTCCTTCTCTGAGGTTTAGGGGTTAAATGTCCCCAATGTTTTAGGAACCTTGACTCGTTTGACCCTTTTGAAAAATTTAAAATATTGATGGTAAACAAGGCCTTATGTAACTGTAGATGGGGGGTAGCCACTCCCCCCCCCCTTTTTTTTTTTTTTGAGGCATTGATGGTTTTTTTCCACCATAGCCTGTTCCTGTGGGTTGTGAAGGATTTTAGTAGAGTGTTGAATCATTTTACATCTTGGCAGCACTTTTAAACATCCCAATTGGTTATTATCTCTGTAAGATGAGAGATATATCTTTTGACATCTCCAGGGGCCCTTTTGGAGATACCAAAAGTTTAGAGAATTTAGAACTTTGATTTTTAGAAAGTTTGTTAAAGGTGCCAAGAGAACTTAGAGTATCTGGTTAGAATAGAATTTTTTAACATCCTGAAATGATAACCCTTCATTAGACAGGGTGATCTTAACACTTTTAGAGCAGATCTAATTATAACAATATTTAACAATGTTTTTTATTAATCTGAACTTAACAGAGACAGTATACACTAGATTACCTTGGAAACCAGAAATAAACACCTTGAACATAAGAGTTAGCACACAAAATCCGCACATAACTCAGAACTATTTAACAGAGCTAAAAAGGACCTAACTTTAGAAATGGCAGAGTAACCCATTAAGCAGACACTGTTAAAATAGACGTTACAGTTTTTGCAAAAACAGATTCCAAGATTTACGACTTAGACCATTTTCAGATATTTACTAACATTAGTGCACATTTTTTACTTCAACTTTAGGTCAATGTAATTTTGGCATTAGCACATAACTTAAAGAAAACTCTGTAAACAATTTTAAAGTTGTAAACCTTTTAAAACCTTTCATGACTTGCTCACACCTTCTGAAACTTTATACCTGTAGTTACTTTTACATAGTCTTGAATTGTCATGTATGGACAATCTATGAGAATACATGCTAACTCTCTTATCGAATTTAAGATGTGAAAAGTACACAATACATAAGACACTGAGTTATTAATGAATACCACACCATTAACTCCTCCTGGACAGCAAACATGGACACTAGTACATGTTTACAACTTTGAAAAGATCTTCATCGTTAAGAGAAACAAATTTAAAGCATAAAACCAAGCAAGTGAGCTACCAAGCAAACCGAAGGGCTTTGGCATTAACTTAATTCTCTGAACCAATCTGTATTGGCTTACTTTAGTTAACAATATAAGGGCTTGTATACACAGAATTTACTCTCATTTTTATAAGACCACTCTAGCTGGAAAGCAAAAACATGAATACAGCACAGGTCTGACATTATTCACAACATGTTAATATACTTTGCATAATTTGAATTGACTCAAACAGTTGTTACTTTAACAAATTTAGAGCCCCATCCTTTGAGAGTTCCAGGGATCCTACTGGAACTCCCAAAGTTGTTAGACTCCATTTGAGAATTTAAACTGTTAGAGAGTCAACCGCTCAGCCAAAACCTAGTACGTATAACCTGAGTATTTTAACCAAGGCTGTGGGGTAGATCTGATCAGAGTTAGGTAATCACTCAAACATTAAAGACAGACAAATCCAATAAAACACGAAACCTTCAAGACACAAACTCTCAGATAAGTTAACTACAGCAGCACAGAAAAGAGCTGGTCATCAGCATGGGAGCCCATTGCTTAGGACAGGGAAACACATCTGAAACAAAGCGGCAGGGAATGAGAGACTTCCGTAGTGCTGGAGAAAAAGTTTTATTAACTGCAAATAAAGACTCATTAGGTTGGAAAGGGTTAATGGATGAAGGTTTTTGTTCCTTTAGGTAAGGCCAGTGGTAGCCAAAGGCATTTTTTCTTCCCCCTCCTAGTGAGGACAGCATTGAATTGTAAATGGGGAGGAAAAAAGCAGTCCAAGGACTAGTCTCCCTAGAGTATCTGGTTGTGGCCTGCAAGGGTGCAACAGGCTACACTGACTGGAAGAGAGTGCAGAGAAAGGCCGTGGTCCCCCATTTACAGGGAAGACTGTGCACGCCGGGGCCTAGCAGGACTGGCCATGGGGTTGAGTAGGCACGCTGTTTACAAGATGGCAGCGGGCGATTCAAGGGAGGGGAATAACCATAAAGGGGTGGCCACATGGGCGGAATTGGAGGCGCAGTGCGTTGAGGCAGTGTTGGGCTTTTAGGGGTTGCCGCCACACCTGAAAGTTCCACCTTAGTTTTAACTGCCTCTGGGGATTTATGAGCCTCCCTCAGGCCAGCGCAGGCCTTCAGATGATTAGCATTCATTCCTTCCCAAACAAGCATTTTAACAAACTGATCCCGAAGGTCCCCAGCCAGCAACTTACAACGGAGACTGTGTTCGACCCTAACTACAAAATTTGGCAATGACTCTCCTGGCTTTTGTCGCACCCTCGCGATGGGAGATTCGGTGGGCCCCTCATCCAGCTTGTACCAAGCATTAAGTCCTGCCTGCCTCACTTGTTCACGGTATGGAGCAGGCAGCGCAGCTTGCTGGATCCCCGTAGAGAACCCTTCCCCCATCCCAGCCAACATAGCATATGTAATAGGGATAGCTGGCTGGGCTACTCGGTTAGCTTCGGCACTCACCCGGCACTCCTCCTTAAAGAAGGCGCACCACTTTATGAACTGTGAACTTGTGAGGACTGCCTTGGCCACGTCCAACCAGCCCTCGGGGACACATGGTTGATAAGCTATGTGTTGTAGCAGAGTTTGGGCCCAGGGGGAATTTGGCCCGTCTTCTGCCACTGCCTAGCGAAGCTCCTTTAAGTCCTTCGCTTCCCAGGGATACCACTCCAGAGCTCTGTTGCTGCCTGGAGCTAAATTAACAGGGTAGGCCTGAGGCAGCAGGTTCCCTGGCCCAGAGTTCACCTCCCTATGCTGCTTTATGTCTACCGGATAAGCTTCCGCAAAGGTCGCCTCATTTCTCCTCTCCCCTCCTGGGCAATCATAAGTGCCCAGATCACAAAGCTCCCTCCGTGGCTCTACATAGGGGGAGGCCGCCTCTGCCCTGGGGAGGTATGTGGGTGGTCCCGGCCCTTCTAGGGTGGATGGGCTAGGCAGGACGATTTTTACTTTTGTTTTTACCTCAACAGTTTGTGCCTCCACAGGCTCTTTGCATTCCTGATCAAACTTAGCCCATTCTCTCTCCAAGCCATCTTCCTCTGAGGCTTTAGGCTCTCCCAAGTCCTGCACTTCCTCTTTCTCCCTCTCATCCTCTGAAGCTAGGGTTATAGCATCTGGGTGGAAGGATGCTTTAAGGGCGGTATCAAAGTGTCTCTCCCTCTTAAGGGTGAGTTTTTCCACCCATGACCAAGTGTTCCAAGAAAAGAGATTGGCCGTCTGAATCCAAAGGGTCAAGGTTATGACAGCTACCCAGACACTTTTTAACATATAGCGTAAGGCCTTTAAGGCCAGGTCCTTTTGGGACGAAACTGCATAAACCATACTAAGGTTTTCACTTACCCTGAGAGACCGCTTAGCCTCGGCCGAAAAGTAACTGTTCATGCCGCACGTTGGGCGCCAGATGTTGGGTCTTAGTCCACCCGTACAAGGATGGACTGGGTCCGAGGAAAGGTAAGCGCACTGCTCGCCCGTTCCCCAGCCTCCTGGTCCCGGAGACAATCAGACGCAGCGGGGAGCCAAGTCTAGCAAGGACTCAGTCACCTTCTGCATAATAGTACCTTTTATAACACAAAACTGCAGAGTCATTGGGGCAGGGCTAAGGACCAACCAATCACTTAAAAAATCACCTTATGGGGGGATTTCTATAGGACTAGCCCTATGTCTATACACTTGCTACTAGTTTTGTTACCTCCCCTGATGTTGCGCAGCCAGTTAGTTTTAGTGGTAAACAACTTTGGATTCCGCCCATCTTACTTCCTCTGGGCGCCATCTTACTTGGCTCCGCGTGGCTTCGTTCCGCGCAGCTCGGGCGGGGGCACCCTGGAACAGCTGCGCATGCGGAGCCCCTGGGCCGGGCCTGGCCTGGCCTGGCCGCACTCATGCCCCACAATGGGAGACCAGGAGGAAGCATTTGGCTCCTGGCTTCAGATCAGTGCAGCGCGCCGGCTGCAGTGTGCTGGCTGTGGCGGCCACTTGGCGGGTGAACCAACGGAAAAAGAAAGACCCTTCTCTCTGTCTCTCTCTCTCTCACTGTCTCACTCTGCCTGTCAAAAAAAAATTGAAAAAAAGTCCTGAAATAACACAGAAATGATGTGTAAATAAGGGTTTGACTTTTCAGCAGAAACAATGGCAGTCAAAAGACAATAGAATAATATCCTCAAAGTAGGAAAGAAATAACTTCCAACTTAGAATTCTACTATCAGTGGACACATCCTTCCCAAAAATGAAGATATTTCAGACATATAAACCTGAAGGATTTCATCAAGAGCAGACATGTACAGAATCAAACATCAGGATGTTGGTGAGACAGACTGAAAATGAACTTGGATGGCAGCTTGGATACTTAAGAAGGAATACAAAATAATGAAAAGAGATGTGATATTAGATATCCAAATGACTATTGCACATACAAAAAATTGGGAAGTGAAGCAGCAGGACTGTGTATTCCTGCCTGTCAAATAATTAAAAACAAATTCTGTGAATTCTACTTTCTTTTCTTATCACATCTGGTCAATAGACAGTGATGTACTAGCAAATATTTAACAACCAGATCGCTAAAAAAAAAAAGAAAGAAAGAAAACAAAAATTGCTGACTAGAAGTGTTTACCAATTTTCATGTGGAAATATTCCCACAATGGACAATTTCAAGCTACTAAGGTTACCTCACTGAATGTAGGGTTGGGAAAAAATGCACAGCAAGACCCTATTACACAGTATTTTTACCTTGTATATACAACAGATGAAAAAAAAAATTTAAGAACATAAGAAAAAATACAATTAATAAAACAATTAGTATACAATTAGTTTTCACTATTTATCTTTGTTTTAATATAATTTATTTGATTATAAGTTTATATAATTTAATTTTAATAGTGACAGAGTCAATAACTGTCTTGCAAATGAAAACAAATTCAAGTATACCATTCACTGTAGGAAGCTGTCTTCTATTTAATTCTTTTTTTTAAGAGTTTTGTTTATTTGAAAGGTAGAGTTACAGACAGAGAGCAGAAGAGATAGAGAGAAAGGTCTTCCCTCTGCTGTTTGACTCCACAAAGGGCCACAATGGCTGGAACAAAGCCAATTCACAGCCAGGAGCCAGGAGCTTCTTCCCGGTCTCCCACTTGTGTGCAGGGGTCCAAGCATTTGAGACATTTTCCACTGATTTCCCAGGCAGAGAGCTGGATTGGAAGAGGAGCAGCTGGAACACAAACAGGTGCCCATTTGGAATGCTGGCACCACAGATGGAGGTTTAGCCTATTATGCCACAGCACTGGTCCCTGTTTTTTTTTTTTTTTTTTTTAAAGATTTATGTATTCATTTGAAGGCAGTTACATAGAGGCAGAAGCAGATAGAAAGAGAGAGAGAGAGAGAGAAAGAGAGAGATGGAGAGGTCTTCCATCTGCTGGTTCACTCCCTAATTGGCTGCAATAGTCAGAGTTGCACCTATCCAAAGCCAGGAGCCAGGAGCTTCCTCCAGGTCTTCGGACACGGGTTCAGGGGCCCAAGGACTTGAGCCATTCTCCACTGCTATCCCAGGGTATAGTAGAGAGCTGGATTGGATGTGGAGCAGCTAGGACTCAAACCGGCGCCCGTATGGGATGCTGGCATTCCAGGCTGCAGATTTACTAGCTATGCCACAGTGCCAGCCCAGGATCCCTGTTTTTTTTAATTCCGTCTGCAATTTTAGTCTGTCAGTATGATAGTGTAATATACTACCATGTTTTTTTCTTGACTATGTAGTATGTTATATTGCATGAAATCTAATTTTCCAGGAATTAGATTACTTGATCCTCACAACAACTTTAGAAGTTTGTACTATTATTGATTACATTTTACAGATGAAGAAAGTAATTTTCAAAGATACTAAACCGCCTATGACCTCTTAGAGAGCAAGCAATAAAGACAGGATCTGGACTCAGACAATGAGGATTCAAACCCCATTCTTTTAACAGTATGCCATCTTTTCTCTCAAATAAATTAGTGAGGTAGGAATGTTTATTGTTGGAGTCCTTTAGATTTCAAAAAAGAAAGAAAGCATTTATTACTTGCTTGTCCAAGAAAATTCAGGGTAAACAATGTATGCCTTAAGCAAGCCACTCCTAGAAATCTAATGGCAGTGGGTCACCTGGGCTGGGTCACCAACACAATGGCAGGGCAGATAATTCCAAACCTGATGCACTATTTGTGACCTGATCTGGTCATGAGAGATCATTAACATACCCCAACACAGGGACTTTCTAAAAATGACATATTCTCCCAGATGAAGGGAGACAAAATGTATGTGGCAATGGAATTCAACACCTGATTTTTGGTCCTATTTTATCATAAAAGATGTTCTTGTGTCAACTGGTAAAATATAAGTAAGATTTATGGTTTAAATTATATTATCAAATCAATATTAATTTCTTGACTCTAATATTTATACTGTGGTTATATGAGGGTCTTCCACAATAGGAAATTGATATCATTATTCAGCAACTTACTCTTTTTTTTTTTTTTTTTTTTTGACAGGCAGAGTGGACAGTGAGAGAGAGACAGAGAGAAAGGTCTTCCTTTTCCGTTGGTTCACCCTCCAATGGCGGCTGCGGCCGGCGCACCGCGCTGATCCGAAGGCAGGAGCCAGGTGCTTCTCCTGGTCTCCCATGGGGTGCAAGGCCCAAGCACTTGGGCCACCCTCCACTGCACTCCTGGGCCACAGCAGAGAGCTGGCCTGGAAGAGGGGCAACCGGGACAGAATCCGGCACCCTGACTGGGACTAGAACCTGATGTGCTGGCGCCGCTAGGCAGAGGATTAGCCTGTTGAGCAGCAGCACCAGTCAGCAACTTACTCTTAAATGATTCTGAAGAAAAAATATATAGATATAAAAATACAGAATAAAGACATACACACATATTTACATGTATACACACACATATAGACAAGAGGGTAAAACCAATGCAGAAAAATGGTATGTTTGGAGAAACTGAGTCAAAAAAGACTTTTTTTTTTACTAGTTTTGCAAATTCTCCGTAAGGCTAAATGAATTTTAAAATAAATGATTAAACACAAATTAAAAAGGACTGAAGGAATGTTATGCTTTCATAAATGCAGCCTACCTAAGCTCCTTGTATCTGTTCTCCTACTTGTTTGTGTTCATTTCAAAGTCTCTCTCCTGGATTTCCCATTCCATTCTTTTTTCAGAGACTTTGGATTGGCCCAGTTACTAAGTGCAAATTTTCATCACTGGCTCGTCTCTGGACTGGCTGCCCTTAGTCGAGGTCTAATACCAGGGGTGAGTCCCCCATTTGCCCTTCTAGCAGAACTGGCGGCAGATTCACTTTGCTTACCAGAGGCCATGCTCAGGCAGGCAACAGTCACTATACCTATAGCATAGTTACAGCAGTGGGGAAAAGAAAGTGCAAGATTGCCAGCATTTGAAGTTGTATTAATTCAGAACACATGGCTCCATTCAGAGTGACAAATGACTTACCTGGAATCATATGGTAACTGAGCAATAAACTCCAAAATCCAGCTTATGAAAGTGGGATCCAATCACTTTTATTTTTTTCCAAGCAAAGCAACTCCTTAAAAAGGAAAAAACATCTTTATATTAACATACTACTTCTTCAAAATTCCCCTCTGCTTTAATGAATTCTATAGCTTTTTCTTTCTTGTTTAGTGGGACTATCACATTTAGAGAGATGAGTTCAAAGGTCAACGGCTTGGTTTGGTTGAATTTCATTTATTGTTCAATGTGGTACCACAATTCAAAAGACACAAAAAGACATTTTTTGTCTTTTTTTAGCCGTATCTGAAGATGCCAACAGCTTTTATAACTTTTTCTAGAAAGGGTTTCTTTAACTGGGAGATTTGGTTTTCTGTTATTTAGGTCATTTAATCAGAAAGCAAATCATTTGTCTTTGATCATGCCCTTGCCAGAAGATCCCTAACTCATTAGTGTGCTATTAATGAGGCTGGGTTTTAAAGCAGGTGTTGTTAAGTGCAATCAGAGCAGCTTTATTAAGCCGCAAATTGTCTTGCGATGACAAAGGAAGTCAGATTGGTCCATGCGCAGTTAACCTTTGTCTATATGCATGACTTGGCTGATTAAACAGCAATTGATAATGACCTTCAGTCTGGCAAAGCTGGGAAAAGGTGATGCCTAATGTTGGCATTGTATGTCATGTGAGTGACAGGAAGGCAGTCTCTTTAATTTAGAAATCTATATTGCAATTTCAAAATTAACTAATATCACAGTGCAATGAACCAATAATTTATGTGTGTTAAACTGATGTTGTGATGTGCATGTTATTTCAGAGTAGAGCATCACTGCAGAGAGTTAACCTCATGTCAAAGCAGTTTTGATTGACCATCTTTAGTAGCCAGAAAAAGATGACTGTGGAAGATAAAGGAGGTTGTTTTGAAGATTCATTAGTTTCTCTAACAAACGCCCTGAGCTCCCAATATGCTGGAGAGCCTGGTCTAGTGAGCTAAACCCAGACCCTGCTTCGGATGAGTTCACAATAGGGTGATAGACAGGAACACCCATTTTATTACAATTTATTCAGTGCAAGAGCAGTTTATCATTAGCACCTGAGAAGAATGCTTTCTGTCACTCTTAGGACCTCAACTCATTATAGAAATGTGGAGGAAGATGCATTAGGCTGTGTGGAAATTTTAATTGACTGAGTGTCTGTTATATTAGTGATATTTTGTTCATGTAACCTCGTTTAATCCCTGTAGCAATTCATCGGTAAATAGGACCAGCCTCACTTCACAGATAGGGAAACAAAAGTTCATCATGGGATTTGAATATTTTGTCTGATCTCAGTCAGCTAGAAAGGATCTGAAATTAACGTCAGATTGTGTTTAAAACCTATACTATTCTAAAATATGATGCAGAAACATCCAAGACAAATAGAATAGAATAAATGGCAAGTTTTTAAGACATTATTTATTTGACCGAGTGGCTTGGGGGCAGGGGGAAGAGAAAGAGATCATCCATCCACTGGCTCACTCCTCAAATGGCCACAGTGGCTGGGGCAGGTCCAGGTTGAAACCAAGAGCCAGGAATTCTGACAAGGATGGCAGGGCCCCAAGTACTGGGCCATGATCTGCAGCTTTCCCAGGTGCATTAGCAGGGAGCTGGAATGTAAGTGGAGGAACCAAGACTCTGACATTTCCAAATTGGATGTCTGTGTTACAAGCATGAGTTTAACTTGGTATGTGAGAATGTCATCCTTTACCTAAATGTTATGTAGTTTGGGGGACATAATACACACGTCACGTTGTCTTGAAATCAGAATTATTAACTTGTTATTTATTTATTTATTTATTTGAAAGGAATACAGAGAGAAAGATAGAGATCTCCCATGAGTTGGTTCACTCCTCAAATGCCTGCAACAGCTGCAGCTGGGCCAGGTCAAAGTCAGAAACAGAAATTCAATCCGGATCTCTCATATGGATGCAGGAACCCAACTGCTTGGGTCATCATGTGGTACCTCCCAGTGTCTGCATTAGCAGGAAGCTGGAATCCAGAGCAGGAGCTGTGACCAGAACTCAGGCACTCTTATATGGTATGTGGGCATCTCAGCATGTGGATTAATCCCTATGCCAAGTGCCTGTCACTTAAAATCAATTTTGGACATTGGCTCCTGCCTCATGCTGAGGCATTATTCATATCTCTTTGTTTTTTCCAAGTTCATCTTCATGATCAGACACTTATGACTTTATTTATCACAGCATCTGTCCTTTGTATTTAAAAAGCTTTATCAATACCCTAAATAGTCAAGAGATGGTCATAATTTGAAGTTTTGCTAACACTTATAGCTCCCAGTGTGATATTAAGAACATTTTAGTCTGGGTTATGTTAAGAGAAATGCCAAGAAAACAAGACTATCCAGGTTCCAGTAGATTTGTTTAACTGTTGAACAAAGTTAGAGAGATTCCTTTCTCACTGCAGGAGCTTTCAGAGCCTTTAATATGCTAATGGTATTGTGACTTTCCTAGGAAAGTTTGGTATTCCACATTTCCCAAGCTTTCTTGACCATGAGGCTCTTTGTTCTTGGAGGGCCAATTAACACAGGAATTAGTGTGTGCAGAACAGTCAGCCAGTCTCTGCAAAACATTAGCAGCCAAATAACAGCATAGGCAAGGTAGAGAAAAGAAATAAAGAGGAATGGACAGTGATACAGGAAGTAAGCCAAATGATTGATTTACTTTTTTTACAGATTTGCTGGAACGTGTTGTGGTTATTTAAATGCTAGCCCAATCTTAATGAATGATATGGTTGTTAATCATACTCATATAAATATAAATGATATTCATCTAAATTGCCTAAAGCAAACATCAATAGTTACTATAAATATTACTTCAGTTTCCCTGACTCCTCCGTCTCTTCTGAATGACACTTGAATAAGCTGTTCATTTTCAGATTATATAAAGATAATTACAAGATTAATTGGAGTAAATGGATCACAGGATCTGGAAACAACCTCTATGGTTTACTAAGAATTTTCTTTTTTTTAAATCTTTTATTTAATGAATATAAATTTCCAAAGTACAGCTTATGGATTACAAAGGCTTCCAACCCAATAACTTCCCACCCACCCGCAACCCTCCCCTTTCCCGCTCTCTCTGCCCTTCCATACACATCAAGATTCATTTTCAATTCTCTTTATATACACAAAATCATTTGAGTATATATAAAGTAAAGATTTCAACAGTTTGCACACACATAGCAACACAAAGTGAAAAATACTGTTGGAGTACCAGTTATAGCATTAAATCACAGTGTACAGCACATTAAGGACAGAGATCCTACATGATACTTTTTTAAACAAATTGATTAATTTTCTATGTAATTTCAAATTTAACACCAAGTTTTGTTTTTCCATTTTCAATTATCTCTATATACAGGAGATCGATTCAGTATATACTAAGTAAAGATTTCATCAGTTTGCACCCACACAGAAACACAAAGTGTGAAAATACTATTTCAGTACTAGCTATAGCATTACTTCACATTGGACAACACATTAAGGACAGATCCCACATGGGATGTAAGTACACAGTGACTCTTGATGTTGATTTAACAACTTAACACTCCTGCTTATGGCGTCAGTAATCTCCCTAGGCTATAGTCATGAGTTGCCAAGGCTATGGAAGCCTTTAGGGTTCACCGATCTGATTCTGACAGGGTCATTCATGGTCAAAGTGGAAGTTCTCTCATCCCTTCAGAGAAAGGTACCTCCTACTTTGATGGCCCCGTTTTTTCCACTGGGATCTCACTCACAGAGATCTTTCATTTAGGTCTTCTTTTTATTTTATTTTTTTTCCCAGAGTGTCTTGGCTTTCCATGCCTAAAATACTCTCTTAGGCTCTTCAGCCAGATCCAAATGCCTTAAAGGCTGATTCTGAGGCCAGAGTGCTATTTAGGACATCTGCCATTCTATGAGTCTACTGTGTCTCCCACTTCCCATGTTGGATCGTTCTCTCCCTTTTTTATTCTATCAGTTAGTATTAGCAGTCACTAGTCTTGTTTGTGTGATCCCTTTGACACTTAGACCTATGAGTGTGATCAATTGTGAACTTGAATTGATCACCTGGACTGGTGAGATGGCATTGGTACCTGCCACCTTCATGGGATTGTATTGGAATCCCCTGGCACGTTTCTAACTCCATCGTTTGGGGCAAGTCCGATTGAGCATGTCCCCAGTTGTACATCTCCTCCCTCTCTTTTTCTCACTCTTATATTTAACAGGGATCACTTTTCAGTTAAAATTTAAACACCTAAGAATAATTGTGTGTTAATTACAGAGTTCAACCAATAGTACTAGAACAATAAAATACTAAAATGGATAAAGTATTACATTGTATAACAACAGTCAGCACAGGAGCTGATCAAATTACTGTTTCTCATAGTGTCCATTTCACTTCCACAGGTTTCTCCCTTGGTGTTCAGTTAGTTGTCGTGGATCAGGGAAAACAAATGATATTTGTCCTTTTGCGACTGGCTTAATTCACTCAGCATGATGTTTTCCAGATTCCTCCATCTTGTTGCAAATAACCGGATTTCATTGTTTTTGACTGCTGTATAGTATTCTATAGAGTACATGTCCCATAATTTCTTTATCCAGTCTACTGTTGATGGGCATTTGGGTTGGTTCCAGGTCTTAGCTATTGTGAATTGAGCTGCAATAAACATTAATGTGCAGACAGCTTTTTGTTTGCCAATTTAATTTCCTTTGGGTAAATTCCAAGGAGTGGGATGGCTGGGTCCTGTGGTAGTGCTACATTCAGGTTTCTGAGGAATCTCCAGACTGACTTCCATAGTGGCTTAAACAGTTTGCATTCCCACCAACAGTGGGCTAGTGGGAACAGAATAGAAACACCAGAAATCAATCCAAACATCTACAGCCAACTCATATTTGATCAAGGATCCAAAACCAATCCCTGGAGTAAGGACAGTCTATTCAATAAATGGTGCTGGGAAAACTGGATTTCCACATGCAGAATCATGAAGCAAGATCCCTACCTTTCACCTTACACAAAAATTCACTCAACACGGATTAAAGACTTAAATCTATGACCCAACACCATAAAATTATTAGAGAGCATTGGAGAAACCCTGCAAGATATAGGTACTGGCAAAGACTTCTTGGAAAAGACCCCAGAAGCACAGGCAGTCAAAGCCAAAATTAGCTATTGGGATTGCATCAAATTGAGAAGTTTCTGTACTTCAAAAGAAACAGTCAGGAAAGTGAATAGGAAACCAACAGAATGGGAAAAAATATTTTTAAACTATGCAACAGATAAAGGGTTGATAACCAGAATCTACAAAGAAATCAAGAAACTCCACAACATCAAAACAAACAACCCACTCAAGAGATGGGCCCAAGACCTCGACAGACATCTTTCCAAAGAGGAAATCCAAATGACCAACAGACACATGAAAAAATGTTCAAGATCACTAGCAATCAGGGAAATGCAAATCAAAACCACAATGAGGTTTCATCTCACCCCAGTTAGAAAGGCTCACATTCAGAAATCTACCAACAATAGATGCTGGAGAGGATGTGGGGAAAAAAAGCGATTCTAAGAATTTTCTAAAACCCATAAATATATGAATTCCTTGCAGCTTTACTAGCTGTATTGTTATAGGTCAACTATGCTTATAATTTTAAAAATCAAAAAGTACATTTAAAACGCTATCTTCTAAATATCAGCTATCAATATTTTCTCCACAGAGAAATATGTCTTGGCCTGGTTAAGATTTAGGCCAGTGCTGTGGCATAGCAGGTGAAAGCTTCGATTTGTAGTGCTAGCATCCCATATGGACTCCAGTTCGTAGCCCAGTAACTCAACTTCCAATCCAGCTCCCTGCTAATATGCCCGGGGAAAGCAGTGGAAGATGGCCCAAGTACTTGCACCATTGCACCCATGTGGGAGACCTGGAAGAAACTATTGGCTCCTGGCTTTGGATCAGCCCAGATCCGATTGTTGCAGTTTTTTTGGAAGTGAACAAATGGATAGAAGATTTCTTTCTCTGTCTCTGTCTCTGTCTCTCTCTCCCTCTTTCTGTAACTGTGCCTTTCAAATAAATCAATAAATCTTTAAAAAAAAAAAAGATCCTCCAATTATGCATTTGCTGTTGGACATTGTTTCTGGCTCATGTTCATTCTACTGGTTGCCTCTGAGTAACAGTGTTGTGAAATCAATAACACTAAACTCTCAAGCTCTCCATCTGCTAGTGCAAAACCTTAAATTACAGGTTACTTCTGTCACTCTGAGTCCATTTGCTATGTCATAATTGCTGCTATAGTGCTTCCTGTTCTTGTCCTGTTACTGTTGCTAAAAGACAAAATTAGAACAAATCTAGTTTTGTGGATCTTAATCGGTTTAAATGGCAGTTGTAGAATCAGACAGCAGTCCAAACAAAAATGATTCAGAATGTTCTGTTACACCACGTGGACAGGTTCTATTTATAGCCAGAAGAAAGGAAGTAACATATGGAAAATGGAAGTGCAGTACAGAGACAGCCCGAGTAGTTACAGCTCAAGTCTGTCTTATTTGAACATGGTTTGAACAGTTGGCTTCTTATGATTGAGGCTCAGCTGCTTGTTACAACAATGGGTTTACACATGAAGTTGGGTCACAGTTTACTGTGTATGAAGAAACATTTAAGCCAAATTTAAAATGTATGAAGGCAGATTTAGGCTGGATTTAACACTATATTAATCCAAGAATGATGGTAACTATGGGAGCTGACCTGCTGAGTAATTCCCCTTGAAGCCCCTGCAACTTTTCCAAGCATGCCTTAGACTAGTGTCACCGCCCTGAAATGCCTTCTGCTCACAGGAAAAGAGGGCGGTCTGGAGACTGAGGTTTGTTATATTTAACAAGGTATTAAGTTGACTTGCCACAGCTTCATAATCATTGCTTTCCATTCAAATGTTGTCCAGACTTCCTTGAAAGACTGCTTGGTTCTACTGACTTAATGAAGTACCATTTCCTTCTATCTCTGAACTAATTTATCACTCTTACAGCAAGTAGATCCCCAAAATAACACATGATACAAATTAAAACTTGTACTAATGGCAATAAGGCCACCTGTTCAGTCCCATGACAATCTCAAGTGACTCATGTTAAGGCTGGTTATCAACTGAAAGATGGTAACGATGCCTGATCATTTGGTCATTAGGGCAAAATAGGAGTTAACCATGTCTTCCTCCAAGGACATTTACTTCCTTGCTAAAGAGCAAAAGGTTGAATAAGGATGACTTTACAGGTGGAGAAAGCTCAGATTATGACTTGGATAGGAGAAAATTATTTTTGGAGAAGAAACGAAAGCATACTTTAGCTGATAGATATTGCAACTTTACTGAGAAAGGAAATGTATTTACCAGATCATAATCATTCTGGCAAATTACGTGTCAATGCTGAGTCATCTGTGTAGCAGTGAAGTAGTACAAGCCCCTTTGACAACAAAATTATACAGTTATGTTATCCAAATCCCTGCATTAGAAATAGCTAGGGAGGAGTTGTGAAAAGAATTTAATCCATGCAGGAAAACTTTTAGCTTTTGCAGTTATCTTTTAAAGGGAAAACGAGTCCACAGCTCTTAGAAATAATCTCCAGGAAATGTTTGCACTGGAAGTAGCATTGTTCTAAATGACTGCCTTGTTTTATACTTCACAAAAATGAAACTGTAGCCATCAGATGGATAACAGCAATTCAAAATTCAGTGACATCACTGAGGCTCCTTAGATAAAGTTGAACAAAATTATAACTATTTGGCTGCATAATTCTATTCCTTCTCAATCAATTTTTAGAGAGTTATTCATTTATTTTAATCTACTTGAAAGGCAGAGAGAGAGAGAGAGAGAGATTGATATTCTACCCACTGGATCACGCCCCAAATGTCCTCAACATCTAGGGATAGGCCAGGCAGAAATGAGGAGCCTGGAACTCCAACCTGGCCTTCCTTATGCATGACAGGGGCCCAAGCACTTGAGCCATTACATTAGCAGAAAGCTGGAGTGGAAGTGGAGGAGCCTGGATTCCAATTGTCTCTCTGATATATGATTCAGGTATCCCAAATGGTGCCACAATGCCCACCCCTCTTAATCAATTCCCCCTCTCTACTTAGTTACATGACAAGTAGTGTGACATTCTGGGGTCATGGTTCTAAAACTGGTCTCCAGATCAGCTTCATCTGGGAAGTTATGGGGAAATCAAACGCTCAGGCTGTAATGAGGATATACTGAATCAGAAACTCTGGATGTAGAATCCAGGAACATGTGCACAATAAGTGCTCCAAGTCCTTATGATTGTGCCATAGTTTGAGAAATTTCCTACTAAAATCTCCGGAATGAGGCGCCTTCACAATTCACCAAATGAGCTGAGTGAACATAAACAAACCCTGTAACTTCTCTAGGATCTTAACTTCTAATCTGCAAATTGAGGAAGGCAGGGAACATAATTTCACAAGTGCTTTCTAATTCTGTACTTCTATGTCAATACTCAAACATGAAAATTTCAGTTCCACTATAATATCTGAGTGTGGAAAGTCAAAATGCTGCTACTCCAAATTCTAAGCGTACCCCTTGATTGCTGTGTCCCCCCTTATTTCCAGTTTCCTGGAGCCTCAGTCTCCTCAGCCGTGAGCTGCAGATTCTGATGTTTATATCATAGATTTCTGAAAGTTAAAGGAGATAATGCATGTAGCATGCTTGATGTGATGGTTGGCATAAAAGGCCTCAATAAAGGATGATTATTGTTATTTGGAAATAGAGCTCTGAAGAAAGATGCTTAATTTTCTAAGTCACAAAATCAGGAGAGAGACTTCCATTTGAAAGCCCATGCATTAACAAGTCAAGCCGGCAAGAACCATAACAGGCATGGGTATTTTCAGTTTTCTATGACCAACTTCTTCAGGCTATTAGAAAATTCATTCATAATCATGACTGCCATTCTTCTATGAGCAAAGAAAGAAATGTGTATTTTTCACTGTATTTAGTTAAACTGCAGTTATTTTAAATTATGGAATATGATTTGGTGAAATTTTGGTGGAACAATGAGATGCTGATTTTTTTTTTCTTAGCAGCTTTATTTTTGTTTGGTCAAAAAAAGGAAAACACAATTGTTTGCACTGTATTTGCAAACAATCAACAAGGAAATCATGCATTAATTGTTCAGTTGAAAACATGATGCGGCTCATATTTATCTGTGTTTATCACAGCACCAGACGGTTTGATTGGGAAAGTCCTCTGTAGCTGGAGAGCCCAGTTTGCAGCCGCGAAATAGATGCCTCTTTAACGTGAGGTGTTCAGTATCAGACTGGGCTTTGTTGACCTTGTTCCCAAACACAATGAGTCTGTGTGGAGGCTGTGCGCAGGAGCGCCTAGGCTTCTGTTTTAGTTCTTAATTTCGTTCACAGCATCAAAAGCCTTTTCTATTCAAACGCTTTTCTTTTTCTTTTACCCCGGAGTCTCTGCAATTGAGGCAGCACCGCAATCTACCAGCGGCAGCCTTTGTTCTGGCCTTTCAGGAGGCTGGGGAACAGTGTGAGTCCTTCCTAATTAGCCTGTGGACCAATGAGATACTTCTCCCAGCCAGGAGAGGCTGCCATCCCACAGCCCAAGTGGCAGAGAAAGGGGGAAAGGCCTCTTTAATTAAGGCCCAACAAAACCGGGTGAAAAAATGGTCTTTTGCTCTCGACAAATGTCTTTTTGAAATCCCTGTAAATGCTGGCACAGGCACATGATTTTAAACTGTGCCTCACTTTTGCCAATGAACTGCTGCTCTGCTTTGGCTAAAGAATGCATAAATTACTGGCCAATAAGAGTTTAGGGCCAAGCAACCTTAGGCTGTGTCTGTGTTTGCATTTGCTCCCAAACTCAGGCTGGGCTAGAGGCAAAGAGCGGATCATCAGGAGAAAAGTCTCCACTTGGAAAAACGATGCATGACAGCCACACCTTACAGCGTGGCATTTACCCAGAACATTTACAAATGTCACCGCATAGAAACCCCACTGACGCTATGGCTGTGTTCATTTATGAATTTCTTCCACTATTTGTCTCTCTTCTAAGTCTTTTCATTGTAATGCATGTATTTTTTTCTTCAGTGACTTCTTTCACTGCTTCATAGCCTGCGGTGAAGGAGCTGGTTTTGGCCAAGCACTTGTGCATTGTCCCCTGGTCCACCTGGCCCCTATGACATATCATAACTTCATCTTACCACACTTCTGTGAATGATCATGTTTTGCTCCTTTATTTTCAAAATGAAAATATTTAGCTTCCCCTCAGTTTTAAAGAATATAAATATTTGTTGCAAGCAAAAACTTTTTAAAGATCTTTAATGCAGATAATCTTGGTAAGAAATGTTTTTAAAAATCACATACGCCCTGCTATTTAGACATAATCACTATCAATATTTTGTGTTTGAGCAGTCCATCTATGAATTCCATGCAAGGTTACACAAATAGAGTGTTTTCACGCACACTTTCCTCTCTTGAAAATATGTGTGGGTGTACACTTAAATCATTACATCTGATTGTATCATCATTTTAAAAAACTGTGTATTGCTAGCCTTTTGAAGATCAAAAAGTCATCACTGAGCATATTTTTTGTGTTTACATCTGTTTAACACATGGTTAGAATTTTAAAATGCATCACATTAGACAACTGCCAATTCCTGCTTCAAGGAAAATTCTTTTCTTTTGCTGGTGCTTTAGTCTAGATAAGCATATATGATGAAATAGAATAATTGCATGTATTTTATATGATGGGAAATAATATAGAAATGCACAGAAGTATAGACAATATTTTTGTTTTTAATTTTCCACTACACAGACCTCTTTTCCTAACAGGACAATTGCAGATGATTTCTTTTAGTCAGTGAATATCATCGCTATCTTGAAAGCATTCTTTATAAAGATCTGAAGGTCATTTGTTTCATTTTCAAAGTAACCTATGTCTCTACAACACTAAACACTCAGTCAATTCTCTACATGTTAATCAAATATGGAAATGTTTGGTGGATTCTGCACTTGAGCCAACCATGTCCTATGCATTATGTTGCAACAATCACACAATTATTCTTAGGTGTTTAAATTTTAACTGAAAAGTGATCCCTGTTAAATATGAGAGTGAGAAAAAGAGAGGGAGGAGATGTACAACTGGGGACATGCTCAATCGGACTTGCCCCAAATGGTGGAGTTAGAATCGTGCCAGGGGATTCCAATACAATCCCATGAAGGTGGCAGGTACCAATGCCATTTCACCAGTCCAGGTGATCAATTCCAGTTCACAATTTATCACACTGATAGGTCTAAGAGTCAAAGGGATCACACAAACAAGACTAGTGTCTGCTAATAGTAAGTGATAGAACCAAAAAGGGAGAGAATGATCCAACATGGGAAGTGGGAGACACAGCAGACTCATAGAATGGCAGATGTCGTAAATAGCACTCTGGCCTCAGAATCAGCCCTTGAGGCATTTGGATCTGGCTGAAAAGCCTAAGAGAGTATTTTAGGCATGGAAAGCCAAGACACTCTGGGGAAAAAAATAAAATAAAAAGAAGACCTAAATGAAAGATCTCTGTGAGTGAGATCCCAGTGGAAAGAATGGGGCCATCACAGAAGGAGGTACCTTTCTCTGAAGGGAGGAGAGAACTTCCACTATGACTATGACTATGACTATGACCCTGTCAGAATCAAATCGGTGAACCCTAAAGGCTTCCATAGCCTTGGCAACTCATGACTATAGCCTAGGGAGATTACTGACGCCATAAACAAGAATGTCAAATTGTTAAGTCAATAACAGGAGTCACTGTGTATTTATGTCTCATGTGGGATCTGTCCTTAATGTGTTGTCCAATGTGAAGTAATGCTATAACTAGTACTGAAACAGTATTTTTACACCTTGTGCTTCTGGGTGGGTGCAAACTGATGAAATCTTTACTTAGTATATACTGAATCGATCTTCTGTATATAAAGATAATTGAAAATGAAAAAAAAAAAAAACCTTGGTGTTAAATTGGAAATTGCATAGAAAATTAATCAATTCTTAAAAAGTATCATGTAGGATCTCTGTCCTTAATGTGCTGTACACTGTGATTTAATGCTATAACTAGTACTCCAACAGTATTTTTCACTTGGTGTTGCTATGTGAGGGCAAACTTTTGAAATCTTTACTTAATATATACTAAACTGATCTTCTGTATATAAAGAGAATTGAAAATGAATCTTGATGTGAATGGAAGGGGAGAGGGAGCGGGAAAGGGGAGGGTTGCGGGTGGGAGGGAAGTTATGGGGGGGGGGAGCCATTGTAATCCATAAGTTGTACTTTGCAAATTTATATTCACTAAATAAAAGTTTAAAAAATAAAATTAAATTAAAAAAAAAACAAAAAAAAATAAAGAAACCATCAGAGTAAATGGAAAAAGATGAAAGTAGAAAAATTGTTTGAACTCTGTTCTATGGACTCTCTAATATTTATCCTAGAAAATTGTATGCTTTTTACAGGGACAACAGAATAAGGCATGATACTCTGGGAAAAAGACTAAGCATTGAAACAGCTACCTAAGACCCATTGTATCTACCCTCATTCACTGAATACTTTAGGTCCTCAATACCATCACCTATAAATGAAAACAAAGTTTCTTAAAAGAACATTCTAAGGATCACAGATGATCATATCAGTAGCTAGTACTTCATATTTTATTTACAATCAGAAAAGACTCTTAACGTACCTAGTAAGTTTTATGCTTTATGAGAATCACAAAACCAATTTTGTGTCTGTAGCATATCATAGATACAGCATACATTTATATAAATAATTTTTATTAGATCAATCATTTCTATGATTATAATCTCTATTTTACAGTTGAGGAAATTGAGGTTCACAGGTAAAAAAATGATTCCAGGCCTACAAAACCATTAAATGTCAGAGTTGCAACTTAACCTTCAATCTTTTTGTATAGCCTTTTCTCCTTTATTGCCTTTGTCAAAGATCTTGGAAAAATATGATGAGTGACTTTGATGATGTATTTACAGATTACTATTTTTTAAAAAAAAATTTTAAAGAGTTACAGAGAGAGAGAGAGTGTGAGAGAGAGAGAGAATCTTCCAACTGCTGCTTTACTCCCTGGGTGGCCACAATGGCTAGCACTGGGGCAGAATGAAACTAGGAGCCAGGAACTTCTTCCAGGTCTCCCAAATAGGTGGCAGGGGCCAAGTACTTTTGCCATCTTCTGTTTCATTTCGCAGTCCATTAGCAGGGAGATGGACCAGAAGTGGAACAGCTGGGACTCAAACCAGCACTCATATGAAATGCCAGGTGCTGGCTTTACCTGCTGTGCCACGATACCAGCCCCAAGATTGCTATGGTTTGAATGCATTCCCCCAAAATGCAGGTGTTGAAAGTTGGCATTACAAAGATATTAAGAGGATGGAAAATTCAGCTAAAATGTCTATGTTTATGGTGCTTACAGGTGGGACCCTGAAAGCTAATTAAGAACATATGAAGTATAAGAGTGGATATCCATGATGGCATCAGTAGCTTTATGAGAAGAGAAAAGAAGATGTCTTTGTGGTGCAGCAGGTTAAGCTGCCACTTGCATTGCTGGAATCCCATATGAATGCTGGTTCAAGTCCAGGCATTCCAGCATCCTGCTAATGCACTTGGGAAACCAATGGAACACAGCCCAAGTGCTTGGGTCTCTGTCACCCATGTGGGAGATTAGGATGGAGTTCCTGGCTCCCAGGTTTGGCCTGGTCCAGATTTGGATGTTGTGGCCATTTGGGGAGAGAAACAGCTGGTGGAAAATATCTCTCTCTGATGTACTGCCTTTCAAATAATAAATAAATAAGTGAAGCTTTTTCAAGAAAAGGAAGGAAAAAAGAGACCATGGCTAGCACACTGGCTCTGTCTCACTGTGTGATGCCCTCTGCCATATTATGATGAAACAATGAGGTCCTGAGCAAAGACCAAGTAGAGGCTGGCATTATGTTCTTGTGCTTCCTGGCCTGCAGAACTGTAAGAAATACATTTGGAAAAAAATAAATTACCACAACTCAAGTATTTTGTCATTCCAGCATGAAACAAACAAAGACAAAGATGTTTTAGCATTTTTCTTCATATGACTCTCTCATTACTTGAGGGTTAAATGGAGTCTAAATGCATGGAAGTGCTTCTCAGTTATGTAGCTGGTTACAGCACAGTCACAGTTCATAATGACCCAAAGAACAGAACTGCTGCATTAAGGAGAATGTAGCATGGAAGAGTGGAGTACAGTTTAAGGTGGGGTTTGAATACTCACAAAAAGGACTCAAGCTGGCAGGTGGAAATATGGGTGAGAGTTTCAGAGAGATGTTTGGACTGAAGTTGCACTATGTGAGGCCTGTGTGTCTGAGGTAGCACCTTGAGCTGTTGGCATGGGTGAGTGGCTCTAAGAACATCATCCTGATGCTCACATCTATCTGGAGGTAAAAAGCAGAAGGGAATATCAGAAAAAGTCTTGGCAATGGTGTAAAAATAAAAGGAGAAAAATTCAAATTCTTCAGTAAGGATGGGAGGATGTGGGGAGATTATTGCAACTGGGCACAGGCGACTGTGCAAAAGGAAGTTGGTACAAGTTGACTGCCCTCCATGGGCCTGGTATAGTGTTGGTTATAGTCAGACAGTTATATTCTTACACATTCAAAATCTCATTTCAAGTTGATTATTACCATATGAAGTCCATTAGGGCTGGGGAGGTTTTCAGAATTTGCCCATGATCATGCCCCTCCCGAGTGCTGAAACACTCTGTCAAGATCTGTGTGACTTTGAGACCCATGCTTAAGTTTGAAACCCCTCTGAAGAAATCCATGGGAGATAAGTGGATGAATGAAGTGTCATTTTTGAGAAAACTGGTAAATTTGGGTGATGGTTAGCTCATCAGAAAGGAGATGCAGGGAAAAGTGACAATAAGACAATGCAAGCAATGGTGATAGATTACTTTATTCCTAAAAGGTAATTCTGAATGCAAGGAGAGAGCTGTGTGTCATTAGCAACAAGAACAATTATCTTTTAATTACTTCAAAACAGTTCAAAACATCTTGGAAACAAAGAGCCCATTGAGGAAGGGAGCAATTATTTCTTGAGACTTGATGTAATAATCAATTTAATCTTCATATGCATTTAGAGTAATATCTTTGTAGCACTAGCTTGTATCTCCTATTATTTAATAGCTGTCTTCCTGATTTTCCTTCTTTACAGTACAATAAACAATGCAATTTATTTTATCTAATAATCTTGTTTTTATCAATTCAAATATTTTGCTGTAGGTGCTTCTCCATGAAGAATTTTAAGGTTTTACATTATTATTCTCATCTAAGTTCCTAAGTAATCACCTGATTTTCAAATTCAGTAGCTAACTGTAAGCTTGAGGTTGGTGTTGATAAGAAAAGATTTTAAGAAAGGACATATGACATTTGTAGAGTACTGATACATTTGCCCTGGTGTGCTTGGCACATGAAGTACTGATGGGCTGTGGTAGCTCTGACTCATCAAGAACAAAAGGCATCAAGTGGGAGAGCAAACCATGGACAGTAATAATGATCTTTCCTCAATTTTCTTTGGCACATCTATTTTCCCTAGTAACTTGGCAGAGAGTGAATTTGGATTAGCAAACAAAGACCTCAGCAGGTCTAATCCAAGTCTACTTAATTATTGAAGGAACATAGGTAATTTGGTAGTCTGCACTTCTGGATTAATGCCATCCCCTGGTGTTTCCAAAGAAAAGTCACATCACCTGAAAATATGACAGAGAAGAGTGTGGTTAAGGTTCTGGAGCCCAGCCACTGAGATTATGAAGCAGTGTTCTAATGTGATCCTACCTCCCTACTACTCAGAACATGGAGAATAAAATTTGCCCTTTGATTCCGTAAGTAAGGCTTCTCAGCTCTGAAAAAGCATAAGGATTTGTGCCTAGAAAGTCTCTCAGTGGTGCATGGTGGTGGGGTTCACTACTATGTGCACAAAGCTATGCCAGACTGTTTCAGAAAGTGGAAGGTTGAAATAGTTCACACCAGGCATCAGTTGCTGGAGTAGTGAGCAGGTCTTTTCTGCAGTCACAGAATCTGCACACATAAAGATTACACAGACTTGGTTAAAGCAAGTTTGTTTGTTGAATTTCTGCTATGCATTCTGCTTAGTTTCTGTTATGCTGTGTCCCACTTTTGCCTCTTTCTTTTTTTTAAGATTTATTTATTTATTTATTTGAAAGAGTTACACAGAGGGAGGAGAGGCAGAGAGAGAGAGGCAGGTCTTCCATCCACTGGTTCACTTCCCAATTGCCTGCAACGGTCAGAGCTGCACTGATCCGAAGCCAGGAGCCAGGAGCATCTTCCGGGTCTCCCACACAGGGGAGACCAAGAGGCCCAAGGACTTGGGCCATCTTCTACTGCTTTCCCAGGCCATAGCAGAGAGCTGGATCGGAAGAGGAGCAGCCGGACAGGAACCAACACCCATATGAGATGCCAGCGCTTCAGGCCAAGGTGTTAACCCGCTGCGCCACAGTGCCGGCCCCTTGCCTCTTTCTTACACATAAGCTTTCCATATCTGGGTTCTGTTTTGTTTTGCTTTGTATAAGTTGAGGAAAATATTTTCTCTCAATTCATAACCAGAAATGTGTGGCCACCCTATCAATCTCATATAAAGGTAAAAATGAGAATGAAGTATGATTTTCAGTTCATATTGAAGTCAAATTTGGCGATGTTGTATTTGCTGGATCTTTCTGATTCCCTTTAAATGGAAGTGTATTATATGTCACAAAAGACAAAGATTACTAACAAAGCAGAAAGCAGTTAAGAAATGCCAAATTGGCTTCTTTATTACAATCTGTCAAAGTAGTAATTGATATATAATTTGGAAATACTGACAGAAACCTGTGAGAGAACCCTGAATCTATTTCATGTTAGAATTAGAAACAAGAGAAAAGAAATATTAATTTGAAACATTTCAGGGGGCCATTTTATTGTGGTTGTTCTTTCACTGAGATTTGTATTTTTACCTGATAACTCTATTGGTGCTTTTCTTTTGTCTTGTCTCATATAACTGAATCCTGAATTTATAAAGAGATAATTTCAGGGCTGTGCTCCAGGGATGCATCTTGTGGTTTATCTGACAACTTACATGTGTTCAGATGCTTGCATAAGACATGCCTAGTAAATGCTTCTTGGATAAACAGCTATATGCAAATGTATAGAACATGAAATTGCTGTAATAGCTTATCATTCCTTTCCCTTCCTCCCTTCTTCCTTCCTTTTCTTTCTTAATTCCTTCCTTCTTTCTTCCCTCCCTCTCTCTCTCTTCCCCTCTTTCTTTTTCTGAGTCTTCTGTTTTTATTTCCTTGCCATCCACCTTCCTTCCTTCCTTTTCCACTTCTTCCACCTTTCTTCCATTTCCCCTCCTTGTTTCTGTTTTATTCTGCTTCTTTCTTTTTCTATTGTACTTTTTTCATTTACCTATAATTTATTTACTGGCTCCCCAATCCTGAAAGACAGTAAGTAATGAGCATAGGTCACAGAGATGAAAGTAGTTATCCAGTGTGTGTGAGAAAGACCCCTCACAATCTTAATGGAGTGGTCAACATTTCCATAGCTGTGTGTGTCTAGTGAGACTTTTCTAGGGAGCATCCTAGACAATGAATATGTTTGCTTCAATGTATTCTGCAACCATTTACACACAGATAACTATCCACACTGGAATTCTGAAGAGATTATAAAAATTGAAACAATATAGGGCAAAATAACATTTTAAAGGGGATGAGACTCTACTAACGATATGGTGTAATCTGTTCATTGTATTATGGTCCTGTGTTCTCTAGGGAGTATCTGAAATCTATGAGATATTTCTATATTCAAATTTACATTGGTCTCTCAAAATCTCTCTGAAGGCATTAATTGCAGAACAGATCAAGGTCTCCCCTTGATTTCATTGTGCTCGCAGCAAGTGCTCTGGAAGATTACATTTCTCTGGCTTGAGTCACTGAAGCTCTGAGATTAACATTCACCCAGGAGGGGTGAGCAGTCCTTGGAGAGCTTGGCCTGTGTATTTTGAATTTCAAAGGGCAGGAAAATCAGCTAATAATTTCCTTAGAATCTCACAAGCAGAATCAACCTTAAACAGTGCTCATCCCTAGTTCTGCTTCTTTATTGCAATTCCTTTTCTCCCCCTTTCTTTCTCTTCCCTTTCTGCCATCTTCAAAATGACTTGGTCCTTCATTGATCTCCTGAGTACCTGGAATAGTTACATGCTTAAGCTTTGAGTACCTGATTTCTTATCCCTCTTCGATGACACAGATAGATAACCTCTGCCCACAACAGCACCAGTTTTGTTTATAGATGTTAACTAGCAATTATGTTAACATAAGTCCTAATTTTGTAGCACAGTATGAATCTGTATTCACTCTTTTGTTTGTTTGTGTGTTGACAGGTAGAGTTATAGACAGTGAGATAGTGTGAGAGAGAGACAGAGAAAGGTCTTCCCTCCATTGGTTCACCCCCCAAAGAGCCACCATGGTCAGTGCTGCGCCGATCCAAAACCAGGAGCCAGGTGCTTCTTCCTGGTTTCCCATGAGGATGCAGGGGCCCAAACACCTGGGCCATCCTCCACTGCATCCCAGGCCACAGCAGAGAGCTGAACTGGAAGAGAAGCAACCGGGACTAGAACCTGGCGCCCATATGTGATGCCGGCACCGCAGGTGGAGAATTAACCTAGTGAGCCACAGCACCGGCCCCTGTATTCACTCTTAATTTGAAATACAGTTGAGTTGAATATTTTATATTCCTTTTTCTTAAAAGAAAATACCTCAAACCGAATCAAGTTAATTTTAACTTATGTTGGGAACTCAATTGATAACAGCTATAAGATTAAATCACCCATTCCAAATGGCACAGCAGGTTAAGCCACCATGAGGGATGGCCCATTATATACCAGAATGTGTGAGGTTAAGAACTGCCTCTGCTTCTGATCCACTTTCTTGCTGCAGTGCATTCTGAGAGGCCGTCCAAACACTTGAGTCCCTGCCACGCATTGGAGGACCCTAATGGAATTCCTAGCTTCTTATTTCAGCCTTGCCCTGCAATAGATGTTTTAAGCATTTGGAGAGTGAACCAGCAGATGGAATATCCCTCTATCTCTCAGTCTCTTTCTCTCTCTCTTTTTCATGCATAACTGCATATGCTTTCTTTACATATACCTTTCAAATAAATAAAAATGAATAAATCAATTTTAAAAATCTCCCCTTCATCTAACATCCTCCAGTAAGTAATTCTATGTTAAAAAAAAAAATCATGTAAAATTGTACAGCTACTTTGGAAGACAGTTTAGTGATTTCATATAAAACTAAATAAATATTATCATACTGTACTGTCCAGCATTCATGTTCCTTAGTACTTTAACCCCCCCCCCAAAAAAAAAAAACTGAAAACTTAAATCCACACCAAAGCCTGCACACAGATGTTCATAGTGACTTTATTCACGAATGTAGGCAGATGGACAAATAAACTATCTTACATTCAGACAATAGAACCTATTCAGTACTAAAAAGAACTAAACTATCAAGCCATGAAAAGATATGGAAAACATTTAGATGCATGTTGATGAGTGAAAGAAACTAGTTTAAAACTGTACACACTATAAATCCAACTATATGACATTTTAGAAAAGGCAAAACTATGGGAACAATAAAAATTCCACTCTGCAGGGATGGAAAGAGAGAGGGATTTGTATGCGTAGAGCAAAAATTGTTTTTGTGGCAGTGAACCCACTCCATGTGATACTGTAATGGTGGACACATGACATTATACATTGCCACATCAACATTCTGTAATACATACAAAGAGTGACCCTGATGGGAAATATAAACTCTGGGTGGCAATGAGGCATCAGTGTGAGCTCTTTAATTCTAACAAGTTACCATTCTGATAGGGGAATGGTGTTAGTAGAGGACGTTTTGCATGCATGGATACAGCAGGTGTACTAGAAACCTCTGTACGTTAACCCTCAATTTCATGGTGATACACAAACTAATCCAAAAATGATCTTTTAGTAACAATTATAATATGTATCACCAAATTTTTAGAAATAATTTTCATTCATATAGTATCAGCAGAACTTTTTGTGATAATACAAATGCTCTATATTTGCATTGTCTAATATAGTAGTTGTTAACCACATGTGACTAATAACAAAGCATAAGATTTATTGATTTTTTCCTCCTTTTTTGTGAAGCAAAATATTAGTAAAGAAGGAAAAACTAGATTTGGGATAGATTCAGGATAGAAGAAAAATATTAATAAATTTATGTTTCAGTAGCAATCAGTGTAAAAGGAAACAATGTTAGAAACAGATTTTTGGGGGGGGGGGCAGGCAGAGTGGACAGTGAGAGAGAGAGACAGAGAGAAAGGTCTTCCTTTTTTTTCCGTTGGTTCACCCCCCAATGTCCGCTGCAGCTGGTGCGCTGCGGCCAGCACACCGCACTGATCCGAAGCCAGGAGCCAGGTGCTTCTCCTGGTTTTCCAAGCGGGTGCAGGGCCCAAGCACTTGGGCCATTCTCCACTGTACTCTCGGGCCACAGCAGAGAGCTGGACTGGAAGAGGAACAACCGGGACAGAATCTGACGCCCCGACCGGGACTAGAACCCCGTGTGCCAGTGCCGCAGGCAGAGGATTAGCTTATTGAGCCATGGCGCTGTCCAAAACAGATATTTTTTAATAAGAGATTTCTATTACTACTTAAAAAAATGAACAGTAACTAGCTGAATATTTATTATTTGCAAACACCAAGTTTCTAAAGAATTCAGACAATAGGTCTTACCTATCAGTTGATTTTGGTCAACAATATAAAAAATTCCACCAGGTTCCCATAATCTATACTAAACTTGTGTTCTGATAAATGTAATCAAGCCCTATGTGTGTGTGTGTGTGTGTGTGTTAAATTAAATAGAGCAGTTGTGGAAGCTTTTCTAATTTCTAAAATAATGATATAAATGATGAGTTATAGTGTTATTTATTGAGTATTTTTTGCAATGATGCAATGAATGTCTCTGACTCAATAAGTAGCAACAAGTGACAGGCCTCACACAGGTGTTAATATTTCATTATGCACTCACCCAAGCATTTCTGGCAAAGCTAGAGAAGCTGACTCTATCCCCACAATGCTGTATTATTAGAATCTTGATAACTTGCTTCAAGAGACATAAGAACTTGAAGTTTCATTCATTTTAGCATTAGTAGGCTCATGGTATCCTGAAAGATTCAGTTTGTGAAAAGGAGTGTCACTCATCTTTAACACTCAGAGTCTTTCAACCAGCAGTGGAAAATTACAAGTAAAACCTTAATGGCTTAGATAGCTTATGAGCATTATTCATAAGCTCTAGTTTTGCAGATGAAGTTATTAAGACAACTGTGAATATGGACAAGAGGGATATAGGTAAGATTAGCTAGAATTCAGGTTTTGTTAAGAGGTGTGGGGTAGACTGGGGCAAGTCATCCAAACTTAATGGTATTTAATTTCCTCATTTGTAAAATAAAATTATAATTATAAAATGTAAATTAGTGGTTCCCAGGATTTTTTTCTATTATCATCCAGTAGTAATTAAATAGATATATAGATGGATTACTGAAGAGTTAGGGAGAAAACAGCAGAGGAAACTCTAGACAAATCAAAGGGGCACAGTTACCTATGTGGAGGGTGAGGTCATGCACAACTCAGTACTCCAACAGTCGAGAGCCTCAGTGCCAGCGTTGAAGAGTGAGGTGAGATGACTGGAACAGCTCAAGCCACTGGCAAAAAAGCAGCAGGAAGAGCCTATAGGGAATCCAGCTTGGAGCCCTGTTGTGGATAGTATACTTGCCAAACTAGAGCAGAAAAAACAAAGAGAGGATACATTTTCGCTTTCCCCAATCACCCTGCAACTATGTCCTGTAACAAGCTGATAAAGAGAAGGTGCCATTTTGGACATACATAACAGCTGTGCCAGCTCAAGTCTGCACCAAGCAACCAGCCAAGCAGAAACACCTGAGTCTGGTGGGGGAGAACAGATAGGGCTGGGTACTCATTACTGTGGGAGGCTTGTACGCCAGGACTGTGAAAACAATGAGGCTGCATGGGAGGACTCAGGGTATGGCTGGACTTTGGGCAGTCACTGTTTGAAGATACACATGGTCAGGGCTCATTGGTTACCTGGCAAGGGACAATGCTGAGGAATCTGAGCTTACACTGAGGACTGCACAGATCCTTTGAGTGGTCCTTATGGCAGAGTGGATGAATGATATATCCACTAGGGCTATTGCCCAGGCACTGGTCTCCTTTGAGGAGAGGAGCTCAGCTGAGTCTATGCCAACAGACAAGAACAACCTTCTCTCCGATTAAAAATAAAAAAGAAATTTACCATGCCGAACCTAGATGTGCTTCTTCAGACATGCCTTTCACCCTGGAGCACTGAACAGAGCTCCTTGGCCACACCCACCACATGCCTCTAGGTATTCCCTGAGCAGACACTCCACAAGTCCATTCAGACATAGTCCAAAGATGAAAGCCAACACAGTGAAAAATCAAAAAAGAAACCAATGAGCATCTTCTCAAACGCCAAATAACAAACACATTGATTCAAGGAACAAGAATAAGAAAGACAACAATGCCCCCAAAAGAGCAAAACACTTCAATACTAGATTGTTAAGATGATGAGATTGAAGAAATACCAGAAATAGAATTCAAAAAATTGATCACAAGATTATTTAGAAGTAATCAGAAGCAAATGCACAAACTAATGATATCCATACATGACATGAAAGGAAATTTCTCCCATGAAATTGATATCCTAAAGAGAAATCAAAATGAAATCTTGAAAATGAATCTTGTCACCACCAGTCAAGCCCTACAGAAGATGTGCAAGGATGCGCTGCATAGAAAAACACAGAAATATGTTCATCACTATGAAGGAAGGTAAAGGAAGAAAATCTCCCAGTAAAAGTACAAAGGAAATAAAAGTAAAAATAGGGGTCGGTGCCGCGGCTCAATAGGCTAATCCTCTGCCTTGCGGTGCCGGCACACTTGGTTCTAGTCCTAGTCAGGGTGCCAGATTCTATCCCGGTTGCCCCTCTTCCAGGCCAGCTCTCTGCTATGGCCCGGGAGTGCAGTGGAGGATGGCCCAAGTGCTTGGGCCCTGCACCCCATGGGAGACCAGGAGAAGCACCTGGCTCCTGCCATCAGATCAGCACGATGCGCAGGTCGCAGCGCCAGCCGCGGCGGCCATTGGAGGGTGAACCAACGGCAAAAGGAAGACCTTTCTCTCTGTCTCTCTCTCTCACTATCCACTCTGCCTGTCAAAAAAAAAATAAAATAAAATACAAAAAGTAAAAATAGGAATATTTGTGGAAAAATGGCAGGGCAAAGTAGTTACTTATCAATAGTCACCTTGAACGTAAATGGCCTAAACTCTCCAGTTATAAGACATAGACTGGCTGAATGGATTAAAAAAAAAACCCATCTATTTTCTGCCTAATAGAAACACATCTCACCAAAATAGATGCACACAGACTGAAAGTGAAAGTATATGAAAAGATATTCCATGCCAAAGAAACCAAAAAAGAGCTGGTGTATCCATCCTAATTTCAGACAAAATAGACTTTAACACAAAAACTCTTACAAGAGACAAAGGGAAGGGAACTACCTAATGATTAAGGAATCAATTCAACAGGAAGCTATAACTATTATAAATATATAAGCAGCTAAGTGTAGAGCACCAGGCGAATTAAAAGAAACATTAAGGGATATAAAGGGAAACATAGACTCAAAGACAATAGCAATGGGGGATGTCAATACCCCACTTTCAGCAATAGACAGATAAACTAGCCCCAAAATCAGCAAGGAAGCAGCAGAGTTAATAAACACCTTAGACCAAATGGTCATAACAGATAACTACAGACCTTTCCATCCTACAGTAACAGAATACACATTCTTCTCAGCAGTACATGGAACTTTTTTTATGATTGACCACATGCTAGGTCATAAAGCAAGTCTCAGCAAATTAAAAAAAAAATCAAAATTATACCATGCATCTTCTTGGACCACAATGGAATGAAGCAGAAAATCAGCAACTCAGAAATCTCTAGAACATATGCAAACACGTGGAGACTGAACAACATGCTCTTTCATGAACTGCGGGTCACATAACAAGTCAAAAGAAAAATAAAAAAATTCTGGAAACAAATTAAGATGACAACACAACATATCAAACTTATGGTATATAGCAAAATCACTGTTAAGAGGAAAGCTTATAGCAATTGATGCCTACATCAATAAATTGGAAAGGCAACAAATAAATGAACTATCACTGCATCTCAAGGATCAGGGGAAACAACAGAAAACCAAACCCATAACTAGTAGGAGAAAAGAAATAATTAAAATTAGAGTAGAAATCAACAAATTGAAACAAAAATAATACAAAATATCAGCAAAATGAGAGCTGTTTTTTTGAAAAAATAAACAAAATTGGAACACCATTGGGCCAACTAACCAAACAAAAGGAAAGAGAAAATCCAAATCAATAAAATTAGAGATGAAAAAGGAAATATAATAAAAGACACCACAGAAATAAAAAAGAATCATCAGAAATTACTACAAAGAGCTGTATGCCAACAAACTAGGAAACCTAGAAGAAATGGATAGATTCCTGAACACATACAACCTACCTAAATTGAGCCATAAAGACATAGAAAACCTAAACAGAACCATAACCAAGACAGAAATTGAATCAGTAAAAAGACTCTCCAAACAAAGAAAAACCTGGGACCAGATGGCTTCAATGCTGAATTCTACCAGACATTTAAAGAAGAACTAACTTTAATTCTTCTCAAGTTATTCAAAACATTTTAAAAGGAGGGAATCCTTCCAATTTCTTTCTATGAAGCCAGCATCATCTTAATTCCTAAGCCTGGAAAAGATGCAACAGATAAAGAGAGCTACAGACCAATTTCTCTGATGAACATGGAGGCAAAAATACTTAACGAAAGTATAGGCAATCAAACCCAGCAACATTTCAGAAAGATCATTCACCCAGACTAAGAGGTTATATCCCTGGTATGTAGAGATGGTTCAACATTCACAAATCAAACAATGCGATATGTCACCTTAACAAACTGAAGAACAAAATCCATATGATTATCTCAATAGATGCAGAGAAAGAATTTGATAAAATACAGCACCCTTTTATGATGAAAACTCTAAGCAAATTAGGTATAGATGGAACATTCTTCAACACAGTTAAGGCAACTTATAACAATAACAAAACCACATACAGCATCCTATTGAATGGAGAAATGTTTGAAGCATTTCCACTGAGATCTGAAACCAGTCAAGGATGCCCACTCTCACCATTGCTATTAAATATGGTTCTGGAAGTTTTGGCCAGAGTCGTTAAGCAAGAAAAAGAAATCAGAGGATACAAATTGGGAAAGAGGAAGTCAACTATCCTTATTTGCAGATGACATGAATCTAGATATAGGGTATCTAAAAGACTCCACCAAGAGATTATTTGAACTCACAGAAGATTTTGGTAAAGTAGCAGGATATAAAATCAATACGCAAAAATCAACAACATATGTATACACAAACAATGCCATGAATGAGAAGGAACTTCCAAGATCAATCTCATTCATAATAGTTACAAAAAATAAATCAAATACCTTGGAATAAATTTAATCAAGGATGTCAGATATCTCTACAATGAGAATTACAAAACATTAAATAATGAAATAAAAGAAGATACAAAAAATGGAAAAATCTTCCATGTTCATGGGTTGGAAGAATTAATATCATCAAAATTTTCATTCTTCTGAAAGTAATTTGCAGATTCAATGTGACACCAATCAAAATATCAAAGACATTGTTCCCAGATCTAGAAAAAGTGATGCTGAAATTCACATGGAAGCACAGGAGACCTCAAATAGCTAAAATAATCTTCTACAATAAAAATAAGCCAGAGGCATCACAATATCAGATTTCAAGACATAGTACAAGGTAGTTATAATCAAAACAGCCTGGTAGTGGTACAAAAACAGTTGGATAGAACAATGCAACAGAAAAGAAATACGAGAAATCAATCCAAGCATCTAAAATGAACTTATATTTGACCAAGGCATGAAAATCAATCCCTGGAGCAAGGAC
Organism: Lepus europaeus; assembly: GCF_033115175.1. Classification (NCBI taxonomy): domain Eukaryota; kingdom Metazoa; phylum Chordata; class Mammalia; order Lagomorpha; family Leporidae; genus Lepus; species Lepus europaeus. Next base: position 92,294,439 of record NC_084827.1, read on the forward strand.
AGTCTCTTCAACAAATGCTGCTGGGAAAACTGGGTTTCTACATGCAGAAGTATGAAGGAAGACCCCTACCTTTCACCTTACACAAAAATCCATTCAAATGGATTAAAGACCTGAATCTATGACCTGACACCATCAAACAAGAATGTACTTTGCTCTGAAGGAAGGAGAACTTCTTCTTTGCTTATGACATTGTGTAAGTACTAATGGTTATTATGGATTCAAAAGGCTTCCATAGCCTAGGCAGTGCATGTCAGGAGCCTCAGGTGATACATAAGAGTGTTAATTGTTAAATTAACAATAGGAATCAGTGTGCACTTACTTCCCATGTATAGGACTTCTGTCCTCAATGAGTCTTATTATGAGAATTAATTGTAAAACTTGTTCTTAAACAGTTGTGTGTGGGGGAGAGGAGATTGTTCAAATCTTTACTTAGTATAGAGTTGATCTTCTGTTTAATTGAAGATGTTAATTGAAAATGAGTTAGTTGAAAATGAGTCTTAATGGACAATGGGACTGACAAGGGGAAAGGGAGGAGGAAATGGGGTGGGAGTGGGGTGGGAAGACAGGTATGGTGGGAAGAATCACCATGTTCCTAAAGCTGTGCTTATGACATTTGTACTCATTAAATAAAAGGTTTCTTTGGGAAAAAAAAGATCACCAAGTTTATTTTTTCTAAGTAGGGACATTAAAAAGAATCATCTACTCTTGTCATGATTTCATAAATTGTAGAGAATTTTAGCATCAGAATAGCATCAGAACTTATTAAAAATATTTAAGAAAATCTCCCTGTGTAGTTTTTTTTTTTTTTCTAGGACTTTATTAAAGATAGGTGTGAGTCCTTAGAATGGCATTTGGGAACCTCAGGGTGTTTATACTCATGCTTTTTATACTTGGTGATTGCCATAGTCTCAATGTTTGTGGCTCCTAATTCATGTATTGAAATTTCGGCCCCCATCGTGATGCTGCTGGGAGGTGGGGCCCTTTGGGAGGTGATTAGTGCTTGAGGACAGAGTCCTCATGAACTGTGTTACTGACCTTATCTACCTACTGAAGTCAGTGTTCTCCTTCTACCATAGAATACACAGTGAGAAAAGTGCCATCTATAAATCAGGAAATGGACCTTCACAAAACACCGAGTCTTCCAGTGTCTTGGTCTTTGACTTCTCAGACTCCAGAAGTTTTGAAACTGTTTCTGTTGTTTATCAACTATCTAGGTTATGGTGTTTGATATGGCAACCTGAAGAGACTTTGATAATGACCACAACAAACTGCTAGATAGATCTAGTTTCTGAACTTCACATTATGCCATATTTATTACTCACTGATTTTCTACTGTTGACTTTTTTATTCAGTATATTTTCGCATAAATTCTATATTAAGAAATATAACTTTGTAAATTTTCGTTCTTGTTGTACTGGGTGTCAGTGGTTTTACTAATATCTTTCCTCTATTCCAAACCTGTGCTTTCTTAGTTGGAACTTCTATTTGATTACAAGAACAAAATAATTCACACTCACTTCAAGTGCTCAGTTTTCCTAGGTGATTGGTGGCTATGGTGCTGGGCAACAGAGACTCATGGAATAGAAACTTATTGCTCAGGGCTAAGTTTCTTTTCTTGACCTGTAAGTTCTGACTGAGGAGTTTGAGAGGAAGGGAGGATAGAAACTTTATGCAGTCATCAATTAAATTCAATAAAAAACAGCTAGATGTTGTGGAGGAATTTTTTCAAACCTAGATCTTAAGGCCTGCACTTTATTTGGCAGAGACATAAAACCCTGAAGTTGCATTGGTTTTGGCATTGGTGGGCTTGTGGTATTCAGTATGATACCATCTTTGAAAAGGAGTGTCACTCATTTTTAATACTCAGAGCGTTTTTGCAATAAAGACCAAACATATTTTACAATATTGGTTTCTTGAAATCCAGATTCAGATCCAGTCCCACCTTCCAATAACATATGGGAATGAAGGATATTTTTTGAAACATCTCTTCTGTCTGGAATACCCTGCTTTTACCTTAGGGCCCCTCTTCCTCTGACACCTCCTCTCACAATCTATTAACTCAGTCACACAGGCTAACCCGCCAAACAGTCTCAAATCGGCTCCATCTGCTCAGTACCTGATCTCTATTGAAATCAAGCTAAATAAACACTTTTTTTCTGGGAGAACCGGACATGTTCCTTAGTGGCAATGTTGGGAAACATCTCTACTCTTACTTCCACAACTTTTGTTACTGAGGTTTGTTATTCTTTAAGATTTCTTCAGACCAGACTCTAATTAACACTGTAGCTTTTGCTTATTTTTGAAATGATTATCTACCCAACGCACAAAAAAGAAAGGCAAAGCTTATGCTTATTTCATTAATTTAGTCAGTGGAGTCAACCACAGTAGATAATTATGCTTCTCTTTTAAAGAAATAATTCAGAGAACGAATTACTATGTTAAGTTACCAGCATTGAACTCTTCTATTAGACAGTGGATGATATTATTATCATCCAGTGCTGTCTAGAAAAAGGATATCTGCATTTCTGTTGCTTTCCACAGAAGGCCTTCCCATCCTGTCCATTTTTCCCCTCTTTGTGCCCACTTCCCATAAAACATTCAGGGAAATTAAACTAACATTACTGGTTGTTTTAATGTCCAATCTGAAACCTAATGCTGTTTTCCTGGGAACTGTGAAATGCTCTATTATTTATCATATATTTGCCATATAACAGTGATAAGGTTTCAGTCATTTTTCAGGAAGCAGAACTGAGGACCAATATCTAATAGGTTTTGAATTTCAACTTTTAATATTTTCAATTCCAATTGCTATAAGCTTTTCAGTCATGCATACATACACATCTGGGTGTCTGGTTTTCTGAGAGATTGTAATCATGGTAACTTGTTCTGGTCCTTGAGAAGACAGAGGAAGTGAGTTCTAGTAATTAATAATGAAATATGTCAGAAATTTCTTTTTTTCACCTTTTAAACAGAATTAAGATTTTTATGTATATTAAAAACTATTGATGAGTTTTGGTTTTTCTTTGCTGTTTTCCTGATAGTTAAGCTTTTCTAAGACCTGTGAAGATCCATCTAGCCTCACAAGAGCACTGCTTAGTTCTGTACTGTACATATGTAGTAGCATGCTCCATTGGCCCCAAGCCCTTCAGGGTATCATAGCAACTTTGATTATATCAGGCCTATTTTACTCCTGAGTTTTTCTTTATTTTGAGTTCCTTTTCTACACATAGTCTGTTCCCCAACTAGCCATCTGCAGACTCACCATCTATTAAGATAACTATTCCATTCCAACTTGTTTATTATTTACACTCAATGTTGCTTTTAGGAGACCAGGAAAATGGTTCTGGTTATTATCTACAACTATTCTACTGGCAGCAACTTCACATATTACCCTACAAATGCATCTCTTAGTGCCATTTTGGATAAGGCTGCATCAGTCTTGGTTAGCATCATTTTTCAAAATTTTGTTTATTGATATAAGTGAAACTACCACTCCTTTTATTTTATTTATTATTGGGAGAAATATGCTTAATCACAAGGACACTGATAATTTTTTGCAACTAAAAAAAAAAAAACCTTATGGTATGTAAAAAGTGTGAACTTTAACATCTCTTTGGGGATTTGGCCCCAGTTCTGGCCCTGCCACTTTCTGGCTGCAAGACACTGGATGGATTAATGAGCATTTCTGACCTGATGTCCCATCTACTTAGATACTTAGCAATATATTTAATGAATAAAATAATATAGGTCTGTGATACGAATAAAAAAAATAGTATTCTTTTAGTACAAGTATTTTTCCATCTCTTTATCTCCAGTCCCTAGGACGCTGCTCAAAAGAGAGTGAAAACTCATTGTTGGTCTGAGTCAATGAGAGTATAGGAGGATGAATGACTGAATTAGTCAGTGGACATGAAGGTGCTATATATAAATAAAAAGAAATTTTTGATTTAGCAAAACAAAGAGAAAAAATTAGTATCAAGACTGCAAATCTATGAAGGAAATCAAAGGCCACCATGGATGGCTATAGGCACTTGTTTCCTAATTACCATGCAGAAACTACAGTCTAAACCAATAGCAGACTTGATGAAAATTTTTCAAAGCACTTAACTTACTAAAAGTGTCAACCACAATTATAACTATGACAATAATAGCGAGTATTCACAGAGTACTTACAATATGCTGTGTACTCTGCTAAGTACTTAACATGTTTTACTTCATTTATTGACCCAAGATGGGTGGGTATCAACATAATCCTTAGATACTGAAAATAAAAGAAACAAGGCAAAGTCATGGCTAAACAATTGTCTCCTTATGATCAGTTCAAAGTCACACTGTAATGTAATCTTTGGTTTACAGGTCTCACTCAATTCCCTGAGAGAAACTATTAGAGAGCATATACTCTGCATTGCTCAATTTTAAGTAATCAGAACCCAGAGAGTGTTTGACCTTCTGTAAGTAGGTGTTTCAGTGTTGAATGCATTGATGATTCAGCCCACACATAAACTTTGTGTTCAGGCATCTCAAAAACCTCAAAACCTCAAAACCTCAGTTGAAGGAGCACTCTAGTCCCTTCCTGTCTCTTCTCCTCTCATCTCTCTACCCCAGCCTACTACTCATTGTGCCTCCTTACTCTGCTGCCAATCACATTTGTGGTTCTCTTGGCAAGGCCAATTTTTGAAATCACAATACTAATTTTTATTATAATGGAAACAAAAAGAGAAAGACCTAAAACTCAAAAGTAATTGAAAAAAATTCATGGACAAAGGAATTAAATGTAAGTTTATTTGGGGGCAAAAGTTTTGAAATCCATCCATAGTAGCTTCATAGTAAGAATTTTCCTGAACTTTCTAAAGACCTATTCCACTCTAAAGCTTAGACATTAATATTTTCTTTCTTTTTATAGTGCTTTAATTTTTAATCTGAAATAGCAGTCCATAAGGCAGAGTCTCATGCTGAGAACTGCTGTTGGATTATGATTTGTATTGTGTGTGTTTAAGTTTGAGGTGTTCATGATCATAAAAGATATTTCATCTTCTTTCAACAACTTATGGAGCAGATCTCATATATTGCATACATTTGGATCAGAAACATCATCTTCCCCACAGAGACCCAGCCTATAAACTGGGAAAGGGATCATGACTGTTGTAGGGAGCAGCTGTCCTCAGCCTTCTGATCATCCATCCTCACTTTCTGTTTAATGACAAGACTGTGAAATACTTTTGGCTGCTCATTATCCTTTCCTTATGCATGCAGTGTTCTATCAAGCACCTTAAAAACTCTCCATGGGTGAAGCTCTCCTGGCTACCCCTCTGACCTCACTGCTCACTGTGAAACAGTACCAGCCTGGCTTCTCAAAGGTAAGCTCTACAGCCTGGTTCCTATTATTTCTTGGCATCCTATCATCCTCATTGTAATAGGAAACCTAGTTCCCTAACAGTATCTCTATGAGTCAGTCCTGAACAATAAAGAATAACTACCACTAAAGTTCTCAGTGATGCTGGCACCTCTCTCACTAATAATTTTCTCATCACTTTGGTAAGCAGAGTATCTTCTGGGCCCTCTCTCAGAGCAGAATTAGCCAGTGAATCCCTCAACTACCATATCCTATCCAGCAAACTGAGGCTTTCAAGACTTTCTTCCACTGTCGATTAATGAAAGTCTTGGCATTTTTAATCACTAAGCATGAATCTTTCATCACTGTCTCCTAACCCCCAGGAACCATCTTATCTGCACATTTGCCAAGTCTCCTGGGATCCTGGCCAGGGTATTATTCCTATATCATGGGAAAGTGCTGTTATACTAACAAATATATACCTCTCTAACTTAGGTGCTGTTCCCCTTGATCACCATCCTCATTTTTTTTTTTTCATTTAACATAATTATTGATACAAGTGGATTTTTATTTATCATATTATTATTTGTTTTCTATTTGATGTACCTGTTTTTTTTAACTTTTATTTAATGAATATAAATTTCCAGTGTACAGCTTATGGATTACAATGGCTTCCCCCTCCCATAACTTCCCTCCCACCTGCAACCCTCCCCTCTCCCGCTCCCTCTCCCCTTCCATTTGCATCAAGATTCATTTTCAATTCTCTTTATATACAGAAGATCAATTTAGTATAAAGATTTCAACAGTTTGCACCCACATAGAAACACAAAGTGAAACATACTGTTTGAGTACTAGTTATAGCATTAAATCAAAATGTACAGCACATTAAGAACAGAGATCCCACATGAGGAGCAAGTACACAGTGGCTCCTGTTGTTGACCCAACAAATTGACACTCTAGTTTTTTTACACGCTAGATTTTGCAGTTTCTTTGTGGTATAGTCCCTATCTTCTATTGGTTAACTTGAAAATTTCCTCACTTTTTCTAAGCTTTGACTTAATTACAGTTATTCCTCATGAACAAAAAGATAAGGAGAGGTACATCCTGAAAGGAGTTCTTGATTTTGTGCAATGCAGAACACTCTGAATCATCTACCAGCAAGCAGAAGGGAGAGAGCCCATCTTTCTTAGGGAGACATCAACTAGCTAAGGAAACAGATGGTACAGAAGGATCTGGGGATTCAAGATTTGTTATTGTTCCAACGTGGATACCATAGAAAGTCATTGCCCCGGGCTCTGTCCAGGTGGCATAGGGGAGCATAGGGCTCTGCCCCATGATATACAGTCCTATCACATGACACTGGAGAGGAAGCTGGGCCTTGAGTTTGTGTCTTTATATTCCTCCAGCTTCTCAGAGTCCTGTGGAATGACTGAGGAAGCAAACCAAGCAGGAAACAGTTCTCTGGAACACTCAGTCCAAACATAACTTACTTTGTCCTATTTGTTTCATTGTATCCATAGATTATTTTATTCTTGCAGAATTCGCTTAGGATTCCAAACAACTTGTTTGGGGAGAGAAGAGGAGCCACACTTGACTTTTGGGCATCAGCTCCTTTATTTAGTAGGAAGAATGGGTAAAGAATATCTTTAAAAACCATTGGTAGGGCCAGCGCTGTGGTGTAGCAGGTAAAGCCATCAACTGCAATGCTGGCATCCCCAGTGGGTGTTGGTTCAAGTCCTGGCTGCTCCACTTCCAATCCAGCTCTCTTCTATGGCCTGGGAGAGCAGTAGAAGATGGCCCAAGCCCTTGGACCCCTGCATTCATGTGGGAGACCAAGAAGAAGCTCTTGGCTCCTGGCTTCAGACTGACGCAGCTCCAGCCATTGCAGCCATCTGGGGAGTGAACCAGTGGGTGGAAGACCTCTCTCTCTCTGCTTCTGCCTTTCTGTAACTCTGCCTTTCAAATAAATAAATAATTAAATCTTTAAAAAAAGATTTGTTATTTTTCTGACAATATTTCTTCATCCCGATTTCAGAATCCCACTTTTTCCCTATTAACACCATGACCTTGGCTTAGCTATAATAATTGCACAAGTTGAGAATTTAACCTTCTCTGGAATTCTGCCACTGCTGTTAATAAAGTTACAAGTTTGCTTTTCACCTTTCTTGTCTCTGGCTGTAAATGAGGACTTCCTTGTTGCCAAGGAGGCCCTCTGCCTTTCACACTTCACCTTGAACTGTTGATGCATCATACACAGCCTGTCTTTCTGTAGCACATTAGTGGCCCCCAGCAACAGTGTTCTAACAGTCCTTGAATAACCACTTCTCCAAACTGTTCCAAAGCTCAGGACACCACCTCATAAGAGCATCCTCATCAATCATTGTCCCATCCTCATTTACCAGCTGTGAAAACTGTGACACTTGTACCACTATAGCATGGTGTGAGACTAACATATTAACTAAATGTTGGGGTTTATATTGCCAGACACCCAGCTTTAAAATTCCATTTTCGTTTTTGCTTCCTAGTACTCCCCCAGTACTCTGATGCATACCACGTTTCCTAGCAAAAAATCCTGTATTCAAGGAGACTTCAAAAAGTTCATGAACAGTATGAGTGTTTTTTAAAATTCCATATCTCATGAATTTTTTTGAAGTGTCCTCATAGAGATTTGCATTAAGGAAGCTCACTGGGGAATCTCTCTCAAGGACCACACCTGTGGGTAAATGAGTTAAATAAGATTGGACACACAAGAGAAGTCACTTGTGATATTGTCATTTGCAAAGTCTCAGATGATTCCACAGGCGCTCTGGAGCTGACAGAGTTCTTTACATCTGTTCTATCATACGGCAAGAGGGCAACAGGTTGCACTATTAAAACCTGCTCCTGGGAAGGATACCTGAGCATAGGTAAGCCAGCTCTTTAAGCAATTCTGGGAGAGAGAGTATCCAGTCCTTCTGGTGATGAGGAAAGAGAGCCAGTCATGAGAAGATTTGAACAGTATACCAAAGCACTCACTTGTAGATTTCTTTAGGTGGGCAATATCTCATTCACAATTGCAAATCCAGCTCCTAGCATGATGCTTGGCATATGGAATAAAATAAATGTGGTTATTCAATGAATGTAGGTAGAAAAGTGAAGGAAAGACATAGTAAGATGGAAATGAACTTTAGGGTATCTAGACATGCTGAGATTAAGATGTCCATCAAACGTGTATGATTGAGCTTAAGTCTGGGGGAAAAATAGGGGTTGAAGCAAAAGTTTTGGAGTCATTAGAATATAATGTTTGGTCTCTTTTCCTTGTCAGATCTAATTATAAAAATAAAACAACTGTATTTCCCAGTCCCCTTTGTAGATGGATATTGTTATGTGAAATAATTGTGTAAGTAAATGATATTGAATAGAATTTTTTAAATATAAAGGATCTTCACAAAGTTCATAGGAAATGCATATTTTGAAAAAAGCATGCCTGAATTTCAAACACTTTTTGCATCAAAATAAATATACCTTTTAATTCCATTTTTCCATGAATATTTTGAAGTCCCACATTCTCCTACGAAAGGAGACAGGCTCAACTATCTCCTGTCCTTTTCTTGTGCTCCTGATGTTTGAATATCTGTAGGTATAACTGTTGGAACCATAGCGTGCACAGACTGACTATGAGAGAAAGCCTCTCAGAACTCAGCCCTGACATCCTGGGTCTACCACACCAGTGCAGGATTGCTTGTCTCGGAATTCTATCACAGGAGAGGAAAACAAACTGCATCCCACACATGCCTCTCTTTTCAGATTCTCTTATGAGTCAAATGCAATCTGTAACTGATAATGACCTTGGATGAGATAGAAGATGATGTAAGAAAAGACTGGAGGGCACTTAGTTTAAAGGAGTTAGTAAAAAAGCAGTTCATTGAAAATACAGAGTAGATAACAGAAATCAATTGTGGAAACATGAAAAGGCCCCAAAAAGATTTACATCATTAAGGATAAAGGAGTAATAAACACTTTTAAAAACAGCACAGCAGATCAATAATTAAAGTGTGTCCATCGGATTTGGTGCTTAGAGATATCAGTAGCCTAATACTCTGATAGAGAAGGTAACTGATTGATTCTTGATGACATTGCTTAATACTGAATTGATCATGATTTATTTATTCAATAAGTAATCATTGAATACCAAGTAAGTACAAGGCACTCTTTATGCAATGATAATCAAAACAGAGAAGTTAGAGTCTTATAATTTATAAATATAATCCCCACTCCATGAATGAAAATGTGAATATTTGCATCTTTGGATAAATTCATCATGAAGTCTTTTAAACAAAGACATTACAACCCATGTCACAAACATACTTTTTCGCAGTTTTCATGTATTGTGAAAAAAACAAACATTTTAACCACATAACACATGATGAAAACTGTCATGATGTAGAATTTATGGGTGTGTACTGAGGAGAGAGTTTTGAAATTCAGTCAAAAGTCCACTACACCTATTCAAGCAAAGGTGCTTTCCATCCCTGTCATGAGTAAATGAAATGATAGAAAAGATGTGCTTAAGTAAAGAACACATCCAAATGTATAGATAATAGCAAGAGAAGATCACTTACAAAATGTTTATGAGGTAAAAATAAAATAGGCTACCTCAAGATATATATGAAACTTTCTATTTTTTTTCCTTTTTCATTCTTGTATATATTGTATAAATAAATAATTGGCAGTTCTGAAAATAAATTGAAATTCATGACAATGTCACATCATAATAGCTTAACCTCACTTGAGCAATTGTTGAAATTCACTGTTGGTTCCTGGTAAAAACACTTCACAGAGTAGGAAGAGTCACATTTCATTGTAACATGCTCATGAAAGACATATTCCACTTCAGAAGAGCTGGGTTGCTGGACTTGAACTCTGACAGATTGAATGGATCTCTCTCCTGTCCCCAGGTCACTCCTGCTCTGCAGATCAGTGGCACTGATGATTTAGAGGTGGATACAAAACAAGTCAAAACAACAATAGGAACTAGTTATTACCGGAAGAAAAATGAAAGAGGATGGAAAGGGAAAAAAAACATAGATGAGAAAATATATATTATTTTGCACACTGGGTTTTCGAGCTATAAAAGAGTGGGAATCAGGAGAGGTGAGGACAAAAGAAAGATAAGCAGATTTCTAGAACTGCTAAGTACCTATTTGAGATGGACAAATGAGAATTTTTTCTGTTATGGTCACAGTACCTTCAATTTCTAACTCTTTTAACCGTACAAGAGCTTTCCTAAAGGACTCCAAAGAATAAAAATGTGTTTCACAAGTTTTGAAAGATCCTGCTTCCTCAAGGTATTTTGTTGTTATTGTTGAAACATTTGGAAAGCAAAGTGTCAAGGAAAATGATAGTAGGATGACTTTGCTATTCTTCAGAGTGTTTTCATGCTTCATTTGATATCCACACAAATGTCTTATTTATCCTTAGTCATATGTAAAATAATAAAAAAAAACTGGAAAAGGTACAGATAAAAAACGATCACAAATTAGTATGACATAGTCAACATGAATAAATTATTAATATAAGACATATATGCCATATATAGAATGCTGTGTATATATAAATGCTAAAAGTCAGATGAGATTGTACAAATTTCCTCTTAAAATATACCTTTCTTTAGCACATATATTAAGCAGATTTCCTTAAGAAGAGGAATTCAATTCAGTACTAGTATCTTTAAGTGAATTAAGCTTGGATTAATGCTGGGTTGAGAGCATTTAGAGGCTACATTAGGGATAAACCCATAGTAAATCAAGTAAGCAAACAAACAAAAGGGAAATTATTAATTTTAGGAAAGATGAAAAAGCTTATAGGCGAGTGTTAACAGAATCCCACATTATGTAGGTGTGAAGAGTGCATAAATGTTCATAAAAATGTAAATACTGAATTCCTATCTATTCAAAATGATCTGTATAGGATGAGAAAAGGTGGTATGTGTGTATGGGCACACACACACAATTCTCTATACATTTGAGGGTAATCAGAATATAAACATTTTAGAGAATTTCTTCCTTAGCACCAGAATAGTCATTTGAAGCATAAAGTTAAGTACATTTTCCAATTTCCTTTGCAGATAGAAGTAGCTATATGACAGACTTGCGTAAGTGCAAGTTCCTGAGGGGAGATTTTTTAAGTACTCATGTTAAGTGTAAGATTGGAAGTCACTAAATACTGCTTAAAACTGAAACAAAAATAGCAATATAAGTATATTATTGAGAAATATAAGTATAATGGTAAATACTAAGCTAAATAGTCAAAATTTATGAAAGTGGTTGCCTCTGGTGAGCTGTCAAAGAAGAGCAGGGTGGTATTTGACAGTATTTGGGGACTGTTGCTTTAATAAGCTCTGGAGAACAATTTGACTTTTTTTAAATCTGTAGATACAGAATTTTGTTCAAAATTACTACTTAAATCTAAAGTTACAGAAGATATTATATCGTCTAACAAAAAACCTATGATTACATTTGTATTTAAGATATTTAAAAGGATTAACTATATTTAAAGATTCTTATTTCTGTAAAGAGGGGTTATGGCAATGGGACAGGAGGAGGAAGACCTCAATTTTATATACTTAGTAGGTTTGATTTTTGAAGGTGAATTTATGATTTTGGTTAAATTACATTTCTGTATAAATAAAGTTTATACAAATTGAACATGGAAGTAAAACTATGTGTTAAAAATAAATTCATATCACATCATTTTCATATATAGTCTTAAACATTGTACATGAATTTTGAAATTCCCCAAAATTAACTTAAATATCCAGCTATCATTTGGAGACTGGCTTGGAGAAGACAGAACAGTGCAGTGCACAGAAACAAAATCTGATCAAGTGGCATATTTGATGAGGTTAAGTTACATCATTACTCAGGAAAGCTTCATTTCAAGTTGCAAAACAAGTAAATGCATTAATTATCACAGATTGAGTAGATGTAAACAAACAGCAAACCACAAATGGCAATCCAGAGATATGCGCTTTATCAATATGATGTGGAACCACTTGGAACCTTCTGGAATTGATTATCATTCAAATGAACACCCACACAGCTGAATGTTGGCTGCTGTAGGTCTTTGAATCAAGTGCAGCACTGAAGACATTTAGCCTCCCTGTGTTGAGATTAATTGCTGTATGAGAAGCATACGTAGTTAGCTAGGCTTCTCAGAAAACAGTAAAGCCAACTCTATTGCTTTGATCCCTAAATAGGCTGTCTCTCTTGCTTCTATGGCTTAGCCACATACTACTGTTCCAAACCTGGCGATCAGAAATTGCGTGCAGGAGACCACAGGAGTTTAGATGGAGAGTAGCTAATCTGAACAACTCTAGCTACCCTATCAGACAAAGCATTCAAATAATGCCTCACTGTGTTTGATAATTAGCAACATATTTTAAGAATATTCAACATATTACTATTGTATTATGACACTATTTTACTCTTGATGCTGGGGATTGTGGCTCTACAAAGAACTCTTTCTCTCTCTCTAAGTTAAAGTACTTAGAATCTCAAACCTGTAAGGAACCATATAGATCATTATATTCAGTCCACTGCATGATGCAGAACTTTTCCATACAGTATCCCTGGAAAAAATAATTTATAGCCACCTGATCACCACTGGTCACTGAAGGGGTAGGTGGGACTCATCATACCAAATGGCTACTCGCTGCATTTGTGCATAGTGAGGGTTGTTAAAATTCCTCCAATTGTTGAGCCCACTGCTTCTAGTTTTTCCTCCCTGGGAGAATATTGAATCAATTTGATCTTTTTCTGAATTTTGTGTAGACATCCTGTGTTCTATATCCTAAGTGGTTTCCTTGTGCATGAACAAAGTTGTGCTTTTCATATTCTGTATGATCCAAATATGTTCTGGATTATCAATGTCCCTCTAAAAATGTGATATCCAGACCTGTTTAGAAATTTCAAGATATAGTTCCCTCGCCTCCTGGACAATGACTCTGTTCCTCTGTGTAATTTCTTGGCTGTACATTTCTATAAAGATAACACAAGACAGAAGAGCCATTGACTGCTCTAATCTCTGTGCACTTTATGTTGGTTTCCTGAATATTATTCTGTTCTTCCTCTGGAGTGTAAAATCATTCAGGGCAACTAGTCAAGAGCCAAATGGAAGTTTGAGCCCATTTTGAGAAACCCAATAACTCTAGCACAGGCTAAAAAATTATTTTGTGAGTCATGTGGTTTTCAAATGACTGCCATCAACAAAATATGGAATATGGACCAAGAGGCCCTCACCAGATGCCAGTTCCTCAATCTTGGACTCCCTAGCCTCTCATACTGAAAGCCAAAAAATTTATATTCATTATAAATTACTCAGTCTGTGGTATTTTGTTATAAGCATCACAAAATGAACAAGACAAAAATTGAGTAGCATTTTTATAATAAACCCCCTTTCATTCTCATCTATTTATTTACGGGAACAAGTTTTCTTAATGCTTACAATCATAAAAGCAAAAAAATAGGATTGATATTCCGACAGAATCTTATTTAATTCTAGCACTAAAACTTTTGCTCATAGATTTATGAATTTTAAAAAAGTCTAATTCTTCTTACTAAGAAATACACCTCTACCAACATTTTGTTTTTATGATGAACAAATATTTCTTCAAATTTGTCATAGTTTATGTTGTTTTGGTTGATTGGTACTAGTAATAATTGTCAACTCAAATTAGAAAATTTTAGGCACTGGAACCTTTTGAACATAGGAATTTTAAAAATTTGTATTTGAACTCATATACATATTTTTCTTAAACATATAGTATGACTAATAAAAGACTTTCAAAATTAAAAATATGGGAAAAGTAAAAATATGAGTTTTCATGGATAAAGGGGCAACATAAAATTTCATATAAAGCTGAGTATATTCCTGTATTTTATTAAATGATGACAGGAATATTAAGATATTAAGCTATTTAAATTCTACTTGATATTTTTTTAAAATTGAAGGAATCATTTCATTTTTAAATATCAGTATTATCAACATGCTGGAAATTATATTCTTTGCATTACTTAAATAATTATCTTCTTAAAAACTACTTAGATTCAAAATTTACAGATGTGAAAGTGAAACAATATAAAGGGGGGAACTAGCTTTTTTCAATGAAAATTAAACAGATTGTCTTCTCATAAATGAGCACAAGAGTTGCATATCACTTCCTGAAGTCTTCCAGGAGAAGCCCAGTGCTATTTTCCCCCGGATTAATTAGGAGTGTCTCAATTATTTAACCCTTTAGTGCCCTTGGTTAAAGGCCAAGTGGTGAAGCAATACAGTTACTCTTTGGGATTGGGGTGGAAGTGTACAGGTGAGATGAAATCAAGAATTGCACAGGCAGGCTTATGTATAGCTCATCTCATTCCTTTTGCATAGTACCATAGACCATGCCTAGCAGACCTTTCCTACTGGTTTGAAAATGATATTTCCCCCATTTACTACATAGGAGTCAAATATTCACTGCTCATACTTCAGGTAAAAATGTACTTTAAGTGCAGCTCCAGCAGAATGTGAATTTCACCTACTTGTACTAATGACTGTCAGAATTCCATTTGTGGGCTCTCCATAGCCAATTTTAGTCACGCTGCACTTAAATGATTGAAACCACTCTTTGCTTATTGACTTTTTCATACCACATGAGATGAAACACTGTCTCTTGTGAATTTTGGAAAAGCATATAAAGATACTGTCACAACCTTTTATTTAATTTAAGGGCCTCATTTCCTGCCTGATTGAACTCATGTACTGTCATGGAAAATTATTCTGCCTCAAGAGAATAGCCTCATGAGTCAACCCTTTGAGGAAAACTAAAGCGGTGGCACAAGGTGTCCCCTACTCAAGAAAATGGACTTCTGACTTACCAGGGCCCAGCAACTACAGGATGCAGTTGGGTGAGACTGACTAGGTCAGTCTGGGGAAGAGCAGCTTCTTTGACTTCAAAAAAAAGCAGAAGGCTCATTTATCAACCAATGAAAAATGACATTTCAGTAATTGCTTTGCTTTCAATTAAATTTACAATTTCTTCTAAATAAACCTTTTTGTGATTATGGCCATTTTGAGGCTTGCCTATATCTGAACAAACTGACACACCCTAACTAAATGTCATATATGTATAAATTAATTATGAAGAATGAGGCAGAAAAATTAAATTTTCTGTTTTCTGGCAGCAGTATAATAGTACTTCATGGAATAAAGTTGTATACCATAGGTTCATCAGGTTCCATGGATATTAATCCATTCTCCTGGATGTGACAAAATCCATGGAAAGTCAAGAATAGCCTGTAGATACTGGATTAATAGGTTCACAGACTCTGAGAGTGAGACATAGCTTCAAGACTTAGTTCTAGATGCAGTAAACTGAGACTCAATGAGTTCAAGTTGCCTGAGTTTCTGAGGAGGCAAATCCTACGCATATCATAGCACAACACCATTCTCTTCTTCTCAGCCAAGAAACTAAAGACCCAAGAAACTAAATACCCCCTTTCCAAGTCACCATTGCACAGAGGGACTCATTTAATAGAGTTGGCCAACGAAATGCAAATGGATGTCTGCCACAGTCTCACAGCCTGGGGTTGGGGTGGACTTCTGCCTTTGTGGATTAAAAAAAAAAATATGTAGCTGCTCTGGTCTTTTTCTTTCTTGTCATCTTGAGTATGAATTTGCAACCTGGAGTTAAGTTAGATATCTTTTGAAGATATATATATATATATATATATATATATATATATATATATATAAATGTCCAAGAAAAATAGCTATCCTGACAAACCTGAGCAACTGAACAGTTTCCAAGGGACTGCCTATTTCAAAACTTCTCTTTATTTTCAGATTTCCTGTTTTTGAGAAAAAAATCCTCCTTTTGGCTTAAGTCACTGTATTTGTATTCTCTATGCCCTGTATCCAAAAACATTCTGTTCCTCTTTTTGGCATAATACATACTATACAAAGAAAGCCACAATGTCAACTTGAGAGCTCAAACTGAGTGTAAAGTGTGTACCTGATGTCTTAGACCAGCTGATAAAATTTGGGAGGTGTAACCTGTGTACCTACTACCTATCTGAGTTCCCTTTACATTCACACTCATTCCCTATATAGGGTTGAATAGTGGTTCCCAAAAGACATGTTCAAGTCCCAACCCTTGGTACTTGTGAACGTAACCTAATTTAAAAATAGAATCTTACGGGACACAAGGTTGACCTAGATGTTGAGCTGCTCATGTCCCATGTCAAAGAATGTGTGGTTCAATTCTTGGCCCTGGTTCCAATTTTAGCTTCCTGCTAATGTGCATTCTGGGAGGCAGCAGGTGATGGCTTAAGTAGTTGAATCTCTGTCACTGACAGAAGAGACCTCGATTGAGTTTCAACTCCCAACTTTGGTCCCAGTAGACCCTACCTCAGACTCATCAATTGCAGGCAGTGGGGGCTCTCTTTGATTGTATATATGTTTCTGTCTTTCTCTGCCTCTGTCTCTGTATCACTGTTTCTCTGCCTTTCAAAATAAAAATGTTAAAATAAGGTTTGCAGATGTAATAAAGTTAAATATGTTGTAATGAGATCAAGTGGACCATAAAGCCAGTGATTAATGTCCCCATAAGAGAAAGGAGATTTGGCACAGTCAAGCTCCAAGACAAATTGGCTATGTGAAGACAGAGGCAGAAGTTCAAGAACAACACAAGCCAAAGAGCACCAAAAGTCACCAACAGCCAAAATGAGCTAGCTGAGAGGCAGTGAACGTATCCTCTCATGGAGCCCTCAGAGGTTTCAGACTCTTCTATAAATGTGAGAGGACAAATTTCTGTTTGCTTGAAGCTACCAAGTTTGTGGTAATTTGTTACTGTGGCCTTGAGAAATGAATACACTTCCAGAGTTGCACAGGGCTTTGATGGTGAAGGAGAGCAGTCTGAAAGAGGGACCGTGACCCACACTTAGCATGAACACAAGATACCCTTTAATCTTATCCACAGCACAATAAGGCTGTACTGGCACATTATTTTATTTTTCATAAAAGCACTCTGAAGAATATAGCATGGGTTTGGAAGAACTAGCAATGCAGTGGTAAATGTCCTTTCTTTGAGTTATGTGGAAGTTTTTTTAAGAGAGCAAAGGCAAGAAGTAAGCACACCCTCTGCCCAAAGTCCAAGCATGATGGAGGTCTTACCTAGGTATACAGCTCAGTTGAAGGGGTGTTTGAAAATGAATGAGGCAGCTCTTTTGTTGAATCAATGGGCAATGGTGGGGGAGGGAAGAGACTGCCATTTCATGGTTGAAGGTCAGAAGTGTTTATTGTTCTGCAGTTCTCAGGATTCCAGATAATCAAGCATGTTCCCTACCAAAGTATCCACGTCACCCCACAAACAAACTCTTCCCCCAGGATCCCAGAATCCAACAAAAGGCTTCCACTTCCAATAGAGAGCCTTTGAAACCTGCACTCCTGTCCCTGTATCCACAGTGAATGGGGAATCACCTTTCTTCTCCATTTTAACTTTGGCTACATGGCCAAGATTGAGGCCTTCAGTGGATGCCAATCCTACTTCCTCCTTACTTCCCTGATTAAACGATGAAGAAGAATTAAAGCAAATCCATCAATCCTTTCATCATTATTCAAGAATGAGGGGCTGTGTTTTATTTTAAAAACACTTTCTCTCCATTACGGGTTGTAGTAGAGGCCATATCAAAATTTTAATTAATGAAATAAAAATTAATTCAATTGATCTAATATTTCTGAATTCATTATTCGTTAACTTGAAAAGAATCCATTCTATAAAATAAATCTCAATAATAAAACTATAAAATTAGTCTGAATGATGATGGCATATTTAACAAAATTAGAATTCTTTTTTTATAATTTTATCAATTAATATTAGCAATAATTACTTAGTTTTAGTATGTAATAGTTTCATATATTGTATACACAAATTATAGTATTAAAATAATTAGGTCCTGTTGGGGGCCTGTGTCAAGATGGCGGCCTCCGTATTGAACACGCAGCTGCATCGGTTTTCTACCTTTTTGCTTTTCCGAAGTGCCTGCGGAGTTCAGGTTCCCTTCCAGGCTCTTGGCACCAAAGCCTCCCCTGAGAAAGATTCTTTGTCCACTGTTCCCATTTCCCCTTTTAAGGGTGAACCCTGGAAATACCTGGACTCAGAAGAATACCAGAACCGCTATGGTTCTTGCCTTGTCTGGGCTGACTACCGCTGCAACCACAAAGGTGGGGTACCCCCACAGAGGACTCAAAAGACATGTATTCGTAAGGAAAAAGTCGCGGGGAATCCCTGCCCCATCTGTCGGGATCACAAGTTGCACGTTGACTTTAGGAACGGGAAGCTCTTAGAGCGGTTTGTCTGAGCCCACATGAGTATCATCTTCCACGCTCCATACGCAGGAGTCTGTATGAAGCAGCACAAGAACTTGACCCAGGCCATCCAGAAACCCAGAGATCACAGTCTCCTCAGGTACCACCTTCCCTAGGGTGAGCCCCAGGACCTTGACTTCATACCTCTCACGGAGCTGTGAGTGCCACTCCACCGGCCCCCACCCTGGTTTCCGGCGATCCCTGATACCCGTGGTACAGCTGGACTCAGCCACCAGAGAGAGAAGAGCCCCGCCTTTGGCGGCTCTATTAGGGCCATCCACGAGAAAAGAGCAGCCCTCTGCCTGCTGCTCCACCTGCCGCCTCCTCCAGTGATGTGGCGGCTCCCAGAGTGCTCTGCAGCAGATGTAGACTGGGAAGGCAGCCTGAGGGTTAGGAGACAGTGCCTAGGGTTACCCTGGATGTTACCCTGTCAAATTGTATCTACTTTTGTGGCCAGTAGCAGGTCCAGGGAGAAAATAATTGTTGATGAAGGGATATAGATATATTGGGCTGAGGAGGGGCAGTACAGGTGTGTATGAAAACTCTGTTCCCTATATATTGTAAATAAATGGGCTGAACATTCAAAATAAATAAATATAATAATTTAAAAATTCTAATGTAATTCCAAATTAACAACTAAAATTTAGCACTTTATTCTTATTCTTACAGTAAATATCCCCAAGTCAACAAAAGGAGCCAATTGAATTAAAATTGTGTGCTTAATGTCAAATCTACTTCAGTAGGAACAGTTGTATTTAACAGGAAGGGGCATGGTGGTTTTATTTCACCTGTATTGATATACTATTCTCCAGCCACTTTAAAATCTACATAATGCTCTTAAAAATACCACACATGATAGTTTTATTTAACAGAAAAAGCATATCATAACAGTGATTTTTGTCTCCTAGAAATAGGCAGTTAGCTAAATATAGAAGAGAGTAACTGAGAAATCCAGTCCAAGACAATTGCTGGCTCTTGCTTCATTTGGCTCAATTATTTCTCTTCCTATATAGAAGAAAAGGCATCCATTTATAATCACTAAAAATTAGCTTCACAGAGCCATAGTTATTTCAGTCATTATATTCTAGACAGCCACTTTGTCTTAATAGGACATTTGGATAAATAGAGCATGCATTTTATTCCAAGACCCTAAGAACAAAGAGGTTTGCATTCATGGCCAAAATAAGGTGATTTTGTGTCAAATAACAGAGAGGTAAAGATAACATGAAGTAGGTCTGTACCTCCATTAGCTATAAGACTGGGGCTGGAACCAAGATATCCTGAATCCTTGCCAGTGATCCATCATAAAATTCTATAAGTTTCATGTAGGGAAAATAAGAGGCATAGAAGGAGAGGGGAAAGCATTTAGTTTGCCTATGGCTGATGTTACATTGACATGGAAAAGTGCCATAAGTTTTCCAGAAAACCTGCCCTCCACTCTGCTCATGGTTGACAGGGTTTTTCTTCTGGCTGTGTGGCCATCTACGATTGTGTGAGGTCAATATCCTTAAGACTGGAGCCATGGCTGTGCTGTAGCAAGTAAAGCCACTGCCTACAGTTTCAGCGTCCCATATGGACAGCGGTTAGGGATACTCCACTTCTGATCCAGCTCCCTGCTAATTTGCCTTGGTAGAGCAATGTAAGATGATCCAAGTGCTTGAGCCCCTGCACCCACATGGGAGACCTGGAAGAATCTTTTTTCTCCTGGATTTGGCCTGGCCCAGCCCTGGTTGTTGCAGTCATTTCGGGAGTGAACCAACAGATGGAAGACTTCCTTCTCTCTCTGTAACTCAGTCTTTTAAATAAATAAATAAATCATGAAGAAAAAAGGAACAAAAAAGAAAATGCAGAGTAACTTTAAAAAAAATATATCCTTAAGGCCGTAGCCAACTCAGTTTATATTCAGCTGTAAAAGTTGTGAATCCCTAGTAAGTTCTTCATGGAGACTTCTGTGAATGGAGCCTTTTCACAATAGGGTGAGCCACATGCTCATATAAGGAAAAAAAGTTGGAATCGGGCCTTGTAAATTAGGTGTCCACAGAAAAGGGTGAGCAGATAACACACACCCTCCTAAAAATATACATTTGTGTCTACATTGTTTGGATTTTTTTTCACTATAATTGTACTGATTAAAAAATTCCAAGCAACCACTTTGAGGGCATTGTGTTGACTGAGCTTCAGGCCAGTAGTACATATAGCAAGTGCTTCGAGTCACAAACAGAAAATCCTTTCATGTAGGAGTTTACAGATGGGATTGGATTTATGACACCATGAAAAATGTAAAAAAAAAAATACACTAAGTTTTTTCTTTCTAATTCTCCTGAGTAATACCAAGATTTTTTAAAATTCATATAAAATAGAAAATATGTGATTTGTGAGTAGCTTGGGTAATTAGTTTATTCATTCATTGATTCATCTGTTCAATAAATATTGATGGAGGACTTTTGGTGAGCAAAGCTTGTATGGAAACAGACATGAAAAGAAAGGAGAACACTGTCTTCTGGAAACTTGTAACCAGTTGGGGAGACAGACTATAATCGGTAGTTAGAAACAATGCAATAATGATAACTCTTGAGGCTGTAATATGGGGATACATGCAGGAAAATGGTCAGTCCTGTTTGGGCAAGTCAGACAGCTTTCCCAGAAAGGAGGCTGCATTTGAACTAAAATAAGGGGACAGAGGGAAGTTCAGTGAGCTGAAGGCATTGCACACATAGGAAATGCCATGAAAAGCCATGAAAGTATAAGTAATACTATCTTACAGTTTCTGAGAACTTTCTCTGGGCTAGGTGCTGCTCTAAGCATTTTCATGTGTTGACTCATGTAATTTTCACAACAGCCCCCAATTAACTCATGTAATTTTCCTGTATTGACTCATTTAATTGTCAGAGGTGCTGATGGCACAGCTGGGATTCCAGCCCAGCAGTCTGCTCTTGGATCTCTCAGAGCCCAACACAAACTGTCTTGATTTTGGACAGTGTCCTAATTTTGAGTTTGGACATGAAGAGTAGCTAGATGTGGCTAAAGCACAGTCTGTATGCAGGAATACGTGAGAGACCATAAACTATAAGGAAGCCTAGGAGAGTTCATCACAGTGTCCAGGCCTTCACAGCTGACAAGTGAAGATAGCCAGAATGCAGCCATTTCAGAAACAACCATTGTTTGGTGCGCCGCTATCACGAAGGCCAGAAAGCATAAAGCAAGTCCCAAGAAACATCCGTCACTTGCCATAACGTTGGCCTCATTACACACACAGATGAATGATTCCCAGCCACCTTAGTGTTGTAACACTGGTTTTTGTTCTTTTGTGACATTTTTATTCTCTATAGCCAGCCCCCCTCAAGTGTTATATGACATGCATTTATTTTCAATACAGATGTTGCATTGGGGATTTTATGACACTGCTTAACATACCAAGGGATATCCTGAGGTGCGACGATTACCAGAATGGATGGTGCAGTGATTTTATTGCTCCATTTCTCATAGCAGAATGCATATGCCCATGCTTTCCTGTTACTGTGGGCATTTCTAAGTCACAACAAAGTGGAGTCAGCTGGTGGAGCACTTGACCTTGGTAGGTTTCCAGTGTCAGCAGGCCCTCACACAGCTCAATTCCAGTCATTACTTCCTATAGGACACCTTCTGTTATGATCCAGTTGGTTACAGGGGCTCTAAAGCTAATGGCTGGTGTCTAGGCTTTAACTTACAAATATGTCCTGGATGTTTCATGTGGAAAGTGGTAAATTGAGAAAAGATGCCAGCCATCTGTGATTTTCATCAGTAGACTTGGAGGACAAAAGTATCCTCTGGGACTTCCGTACTGACAGAACCTCATAGTGTTATTGCCGTGACTTTGATGGTGAACTTAGGTCACATGCATCTGAGCACATACAATTTGTTTTGATACTATGCCTACTAGTAGTTCAATACATTTTTCTTTCTTTGTGTCCTATTTTGTGTAGAAATGTCTATAGGTTGCTAAATATATAGAAGACAACAGCCTACATTATGGAGAGATTTGTTTTTTGTTGTTCTACCCCTTTAAACTAATTCTTCTTTACAGTCTAATATGGAACAATAAGTGGAGGAAGAGAGAGAGAGAGAGAGAGAGAGAGAAATAATTTCTGTGCAAAGTAAACACAAGATGTTTCTATTTCCCTGAGGCCCAAGGGTCATCAGGCCACCACTCCAAGCCCCACACCTGACCCTTGGCCTAAGTAAGCTCCCAGGTGAAAATCTAAAAAACAGCCCATCTCTTAGAGAAGAACTAGAAGACAACATTTGTCAATCCAAATACCCTGCCTTTGGCTCCTTCTTTATACCACTGGCTACTTACTTTGAGAGAAATGGGAATATTTTTCACATTTTCTTATTGCTAGAGGGTATTTGGAGAGCCATGTATAAGAGTACTGCAAAAAGTTAATAGAAAATAAAATTAAAAGATAAATTTATTTTGTAACAAAGAAATTTTGTAATCCATGTGTAGATTTTTTGTAAGACCCCCTCATATGTGTAAATTTCCAATTTATTCATGCCAAAATCAACTTATGTTTTGATTCAAATTTCCATAAGCATTTTTCTTCTTTTGAAGAATTTATCTTACATCCACTATACCAAACAACTTATTTTAAACACTGACATGTAATTCCTTAATGAGAAGGACCAAAAAAGTGTATCTTATTAGAAACAATATTTATTATCACTTGGTCTTTAAACATTATTGTAGTTGAACTTTCATAATACAACAAAGCATTCATGAAATTATCTGCAGACTAATTTTAATAATAACTCCTTGAAGTGGACATGTCTGTCTTACAGTGTTTATTATGAATTTCACAAACATTGCTTATATTAACAGTAATGATGCAGCTGGAGAGTGTTACATGTGCCTTCTCTAGGCTGCACAATGAAAACCAACAAGAGTGTGGGGAAACCTGCAGCCCCTTTCAAGGCCACAATTCTTACTGCCAACATGTCAGCCCAGGCATCTGCTTGTGTTTGTGGATTGGTTTGATGATCCACTGCATGCCAGGATTTCTTCTATTAGCTTTATGGAGTAGATCAATGAGAATAACTTCAAAGAATTTGTATGTGGGGTCTTTACCAACCTATTGAGAATTCAGGACTTCCACAGGCCCACATTGGTGCCCAGCTCATTCCTCTGCAGTAGACTGAAATCTTTGTAGAAATAATTGCTAGTTAACACCGTGATGGACAGGCTTGCTGTAGGTTGTACCTTTAGGAATTGGGTCACTGTGGCCATCACAGCACACACAAATCCTATAAATGACATTATCTTGCTTGGTCTTATATCCTGGATTTTGTACCTTGTCAGGCTAGGTTGGGTGGGGAGCTCTGTGGAGCCCTAAGAGCTGATGGCACAGTCAGCTACAGATCCTCAGAAGAAAGTACATCGCATCCAACTGCTTCTTTTCCCTTAGTTGCTGGATATACTTGTAGGCACCAATTCCACTTACCTGATGGCTGCTGATAGATGGAAAGGGAAATCCTCTCTCATGACAAACTATTAAAAATATCCTTGTACATTTGACCCTTGATAAAAAGCACACTGGATGGAAGATCATATCCAAACAAGGCAACCACTACCTCCTAGAGATCTCTTTAATAACTCCTTATATTTGTTTCACTGTTTTTAGTTACCTTTTATCAAGCACTGCATTATTGGGAATTATGAAATCTTTATGTGTTGCATTGCATTTAACTTAATTCTCAAAACATTAACCTTTAAAACATTATGGGATGGAGTAAATAGTCCTTATTTAGAGACTTGGAGAGTTTTAATTGATCAGGACACAATCACACAGCTGTTTAAGTTACAGACTTGAGACTCAAATTCAAACTTCAAAGTCAGTGCTTTTAGCTAGAACATACTGAAGAAGGCAACATGCCACTCTTTTGGCCTTACTATGTCCTGCCCTGTATGATTGTTCTGCATTGTTGTATAAAATATTTAACAAAAAAAATTCAATGGGAATTTTTAAAAAATCTGCATTGGAGCCCCATTCTTCTGCTGCATACTAGCAAACTCTGGGAAGGATACCTGGACTTTCAGAGACTCAGTTTCATCCTCTGCAAATATAATGTCCTCCTAAGGAGGCTGTAGCCAGCTCATGGATGATAAGTGTAAGGCATGACAAAAATGTGCCTAGACTTTTTCTGTTCTCCACAACATTTAGTACATCACTGAGTAACAGAGGTGCTAACAAACTCCTTAAATTTGGATTGGAATTTCAACACTAGGAAATAGAATTACCAAACTTATGCTGTATCTCAACTGCTAAATATTTTTGCAGTCTGGTACAGATTGAGCTTAATATGTTTGATGTTCTCTAATATCCTTAGCTGCTCATTTACTTGTAAAGAAAAATTTTTAACTTGGTTTTACTAATTTCCAATCTTTTCCCTCTATGATGTTTAAACACGTACATTGCATGATCCAAAACTTTATTTTAGCTGCACCAAAGGTCAATGTCCAATGCTGCTTTGACAACTGGGATAAGCAATTATTACAGATTATTACAAGGAGTCTAGACAGACCCTACCCATTTGGGTGGGGGCAGGGTCCCAAGCACTTGGAACATCTGCTGCTGCTTTCCCAGGTGCATTAGTAGGAGTTGGATTGGAAGCAGAGCACCCAAGATTTGAACTGGCATTCATATGGGATGCTGGCTTTACATACAGCTACTTAACCCCCTTCACCAAAACACAGGCGCTAGACTAGTTTACACTCTTGATGTGTTACTATCTCAATTTTTAAAAAGCTACCTTAAAAGAAAAAAAAAGTGCTGTCTTCCTCACTGAAGCAATCTTGCCACAGGTATGATGGCTTTTTACCAGTTATATGAGTCAGGATTCAAAACTAGTATGCCAGGGACTGAACATTAACTTGCATGTTGAATGTTCCCCAGAGGCTCATGTCACACAGACACACACACACACACACACACACACAGAGACAAAATAAAACAAAACAAAACAAAAATAACAAAACTTATGTTAATAGTATTAAGAGGGTGGAAACTGAATTCAATTATAGTAGCTGAGGGTAGGGCTTTTGGAAGGCAAATGCATTGGATTGGGTCATCAGGGTGGAGGCTCCATGTTCTATTCCCAGCAGCTTTCTAAGGTCACGTCACAGAAAGACACCAGAGAGAGACATACACTCCCTCTTACTATATAGTGCTCTGCATCTCCTTGGGATTCTGCCAGCAAGGAAGTCATGATCAGAGTCTGAACTTTTGAACTGTGAACCTCCACAATAATGAGCTAAATAAACCTTTTCTCCTTATGTAGGTAACTTCCCTTCTGAATTCTGTTGCGGTAATGAAAAACTGACTAACACACAAAATATGCCTCAACCTCAAAATTATATTGCTTGGATTGTCGCTTGTACTATAATAATGTCTCAGTCAGTTCATTGAACACTCAGCAACTCCCACTTCCCTATCATTCTGTTCTGTTTTTGTAGCTTGCTATGTACTTACTATCACCTTCCTTAAATCCCAAATCATTGAGAACAGGGATCTTCACTTTCACCTACCTGTGGCTTTCATGTGAGATACACTTTTGGCTCAAGTTAAGCAGAAAGGAGCACATCTGAATAGTCACCAGGCATTCCTCAGATGTGCAGGTCCCAAGACCACCCCAACAGTTCTCCAGTGCTTGGAACCAGAGACTGTATCATGTGCCCTGATGGCAGATCAGGGGAACTTTGATGATATTGCTTGACTTTCCACTAAGGTTCTGTGAGGAAGCTTCTCCTGGCTGGAAAAAGAATCCCCAACCATCTCCCTTGTTCTACTGCTTTAGCCTAGGGCTTTAAACATAGCAAGTGTTCAGTTGATAAATTATTGATAAAATAAATAAGACAATAACCTCTCCTTATTTATAATTCCTACACCTAATCCTTGATCACACATGGTGTTATGTCCCCTTCCCCTATTTACCAATAGAAGTTCTGTTAGTACCACAGAATACAATGCTATTAGGAAAAATGGTCTTAGCAGAAACAATTAGTTAAGATGAATAGAGTAGGCTTAATTAAATTTAAGTAATTAAATAGGACTTGTATCCTTACAACATGCTGAAATTTGGACATAAAGATACATATGATACATGCATACCAGGGAGAATGCCGTGTGGACATGAATACTGCCATCCGCAAGCTGAGGAGAGGTCTGGAGCACATCCTCCCCTAACTACCTACAGAAGGGACCAACTCTGCCCACACCTTGAGGTTCGACTTTCAGCATCCATAACTGTGAGCTACCCAGGGTGGTAATTTGGTGTAGTATACACTCTAAAGTGATACTTAGGCTCTTATATATTTTCAATCTTCCTTATAGTTTTGCAAGACCAATCTGGCCTAGGGATAAGTTGCTTCTACTCAAGAGGTTTTTTCTTTTTTTTTTCTGCTTCATTCAAAATATGAGTTTCATTGCAACATTGAAATTTTTCACATATAAATATTTTTTCTGACTTAATCAATAAATTCAATTCTTTGACAACACAGAATGATACTGCCCCTCCATGACTTCTGTAGAACTGATCCAAGACAATCTGATCATGAATACTCCTGGGAGCTTTTATGCTTGTTTGTTTTAATTTTTACTTATTTAATTTATTTCTATGAAAGG
This sequence comes from Lepus europaeus, assembly GCF_033115175.1. Classification (NCBI taxonomy): domain Eukaryota; kingdom Metazoa; phylum Chordata; class Mammalia; order Lagomorpha; family Leporidae; genus Lepus; species Lepus europaeus. The sequence continues at coordinate 92,321,814 of NC_084827.1, forward strand.
GAGGGGGAGAGAAAGAGAGAGAGAGAGAGAGAAATAAAGAGAGAGAGTGAGAGTTCTCTCATCTGCTGGTTCACTCCAGTGAACCAGCTGAGACCAGGATCCAGGAACTCCATCCAGGTCTCTCACATGGGTAGCAGCGTAGCAAGTACTTGAGCCATCACCTGCTGCCTCTCAGGGTGTGTATCATCAGAAAGCTGGAGTTGGAAGTAGAGCCAGGAAATGAACTCAGACGTGCCAATAACAGATGAAGGTGTCCCAACAGGCATTTTAACCATTATGCCCATCACTTACTTCTTGGGTCTTTTGAGAGACAGACAGTAACCATTATGAGCCTTGAAAGAAGCATGAGTTAGCTACTCTTAGTAAGTCTCAGACCAAATCTTGCCACAACATTCATTTATTAAATGAGTGTTTATTAGCAAGTTATCTGTTCTGTGAGGTTAATGAAGCCCTACTAAGCTCTCAGCACTTTTTGGTGCTCTGAATCTTAAAAGTTTATCTCTCAGAATGTGCAGGAGAATTCCAGAAGCATGCACTTTAAGAACTAGTACTTTAGTTTCAGTATTGAGGAAATACTCTGACTCGTGGACTGGGTGCTACGATCAGCTTTGGAGACAGTCTTCACTCTTCACAGGTAACAGGCCACAAGTGCCATTAGATTCTCAGATAAGTTTCATATCAGTTCAGGGAATGTATTTAGAATTCACTGTATTTCTACTCAGGAGTAGCCCATTTCTGAAATTCATTTTCTAATTAACAATTTACTGATTTTTCAAAAAATCTTCCTTCAATATGTTAATTTGCTGAATCTCCAAGGTTGATCTCATGGAAGTGCTTATAGTAGTTCTGGAACATGTCCATTTTAACACAACATTGGCTGACTATCCCTGTAGTGCAAATTCTTTTCTGATCATAATGCCTGCTGCACTGGTTTGTAGCTTAGCCTTATCCCCACACAACATACCACATTGTCTAGGCTAACAGTTCTTTACCCTGGCTGCACATTAGAATCACCTGGAGACTTTTAAAGAAATTCCAATGCCCAACCACCACCACCAGAGATCATGATTTAATGGGTCGAGGTAAGGCCCAGACATCAGTATATTTTAAATGGTCCTCCAGTGATTTTTAAAGTCCAGGGTTGATAATCACTGGTTTCTGCTAAGGTGTTTTAAAATGCATCACTGCCATGGTAACAACAATTAGCTGGAGCTAAGTGGAGGCTGCTCTGTTTGAATGGGGAGGGTGTTCTCCAGTGGTCTTGTTACTGAGGTTAACCTTGTGATGTGTTTGGCCCTCAGGCAGCCCTGGAACCACAAAGCAGGTTTACTTTTGGCCTCCAAAATACTTCTAGGCCCTCCCAGGTCCAATTATTGCATAATCAGCCCAGCATTTATTTCCCCAGCCTTTGCATAATATAAAGCAAATATAGAGAAGTAAAAATTAATTCAAAAATTATACTTTTATGCAAAAGAACAGATTTGTGTACTCAGAGAAATTTAATACCCCATGTCTGAAAAAGGTTTGAGAGGTGCTACAATAGCCCCAAAAAGCTTTTTAATTTTTCTATTTTCTTATACTTTCTTCTAAGAAAGCTGTCACAAGTAAGTAGCAGAGATGGAACTATTAGGCTTATTTTAGCTGTGATAGTAGGGGGCTGTACGGGCAACCACCTGACATTGAATCCATCACACTTTTATAGGTTTTATTAGAAAATAGTATCATTTCTGGGCCTTTTGGCTAAGATCAAATGTATAAAGTAGTATTTATGATATATTTATCTTATTCTTTTTCTATTAATTACTTATTTCATTCTCTTAATGAAACTCAATTTGAGCATTTACAGAAAAAAATCGATATATGAATGAACTACATAATCATTACACTGCTACATATAACTTCAGCCTATTCTAAATATTTACTTGTTCCTTCCCCTCCCCACCTTTTTGTTGTCTAAACTATTTTCATGGTTTCTCTCCTCTTGTATTTTAGCTTACATCAGCTGTTACCTGGAATAACAGTCTAACTTCTAGTTAGAGGATGAGGTTTAGAGAAAGTTTTAGTATTCCTTTGATAAGGGGTGGAATAGATTGACAAAGTATGAGTAGTACTTGGGAAAATTTCATTGATTCAGCATTGCTTTCTCCCTTTCCTTCATCCTCAACTACTGTGATCTGTACTCCCTCACTGAAGTAAGGAAGAAAAAAAGAGGAAAGAAAGAAAAGAGAGAAGGAAGGAAGGAAGGAAGGAAGGAAGGAAGGAGAGAAAGAGAAAGAGAAAGAGAAAGAGAAAGAGAAAGAGAAAGAGAAAGAGAAAGAGAAAGAGAGGAAAGAAGGAAGGAAGGAAGGAAGGAAGGAAGGAAGGAAGGAAGGAAGGAAGGAAGGAAGGAGAGAAAGAGAAAGAAAGGAAAGAAGGAAGGAAGGAAGGAAGAAAGGAAGGAAGGAAGGAAGGGAGAGGGAAGCAGAGGGGAGGGAAATCACTGACCACAAACCCAAACCCTAGGGCTTTATTTTTTCAACACTGATTTCTGTGCTGTTGATTGGATCTTTCAATGTTGTATTCTAGCCTTAAAGCCATGACCAGAATTTTAGCAGTCTTTCCACCACTGTCTTCCAATCATGTTTTTCAAATTTGCTTGCACATTGAATCACTGAGTAGCTTTTAAAAATGCTCAATACTTGAGGTATACCACAAGTCGATTAAATCAGAATTTCTGGAGTCAAGGTGGGAACTCTTAAATTTTTAAGTGCCCCTGAATGACTCCAATGACTGAGAAGCACTGCTTTAAACTGATTAAGAAATGCTTCTAATCCACTCATAAATTCCCACAAGAAGTTCAAAATGCAGTGATTCTTAGACTTTATTAAGCAGAACTTTTTAACTATGGTAGACTGGTAAAATTCGCAAATCAAAATACAAATGCAGTTAAATGTGAAGCTCAGACAGTCTAAGTATAATTCTAGTGTACTTAAGTCCCATTTGTCTATTTGAAACCTCACATGTGACTGGACACCCTGAATCTATACAACACTCCTACCCTAAGGAGTTCACAACAGCAGATCCCTGTATCCCACCCTGACCTGTAGATCAGGAATGCATCAAGGTCTTTGTGTTTCTCAGAAGCATTTCAAGCTATTTGATTAGCAGTGATGGATCACAGTTTTGGAAATATTGTTCTGTTTGTCACCTTATTGTTTTTATTGGTGGCCAGTACATGAGCCTTCTGTCCTCTTAAAAGCATTAAATAAAGCATGAGGGAAGGTTGAGAAGTTGAAAATTTCTTCACAAATGATGACTCTCATTTCTAAAAAAAATCCAGGGACTAGAGCTGTCATTCAGTAATTGGCAGTGTTATTAATTTACTTTAACATTTAGAAAATAAACATTTTGGGAATATCTACTTTATATCCATATCTGAGAGAGAGATCAAGGATGTTGAGATCCTTTTTACAGCAACAACCATGGGTTATATCAAGAAGATGCTAATTCCACCCAGCAAAGGTGAAAACAGATAATAGAAGATAATAAGACAAATTAGAAAAAAAAATTCAGTCATTCAATTACTCACAAATTTTAATAGTAATGTATCATGTGGCAAGCTTCATGTAAAAGGCGAGAGTCAGACAAATACAAGTCACTCACTGTACCACATCAGCAATTTTCAAAATTTGCCCCAGGATCTATTTACACTCTTAAAAATTAATGAGCATGCCAAAGAGCCTTTGTGTATTTGTTTAACTTTTTATTAATTCATTTAATGTTAAGACTTATCAGCTAATATGTATTAAAATAAATATTTTATGAAAAATAATTATATTTTGTTAATAATAGTGAAAAGAATAGCTCTTGCACTTTTTAAATATTTGACTTAATAAAAGACAGCTGGAGTCATATCTGTTTCTGCATTTAATTTGTAGAGTTATGTCACTGCGGTTGAACTATATGAATAAAATCCAGCCTGACGCAGACATGCGGGATCATCAGAAAACAAGCTGCGTTGAGTGTACACACCATAGGACAATGTGGTGGAAATCAGTGAGTAGGTCAGTGGTCTCCAGACATATTTGACTATGTATCTTTACCAATTGAATGCTTTTGTCAGGAATTATCACTTAAGACACAAAATTTATTATGGCTAATAACTTTATCACAGTTACTAAATTCTTTAGAAATTATAGGGAGTAATTGCTTATGTCAAATACTGTGAAAATTTCACTGTCTCCCCCCAGATTTTGTTAAGATATTTCTTAATATAGCTGATATGCATTAAAGTGTCTGTTCTACCCTTTTCTTATCTTTAGCTTATGCTTCTATAACTAGTATTTATATTCATTTGTGATCTCTGTTTAAGAATCTTTTTAATGCCACCTGTGTATTTCATGGGGATACATTAGCTAATTCACAAAATAATTCCTAGCTCTACTCTCCGGACTACAGGAACTTCAAGGAGACTGAGCAGAGGACATACCACTCCTTCTTGTGGCATCAGGTAATTCCATTCTCTTCACAGAGCATCTCGGGTAGCACTAGCAAAATGCTTCCTCTGATGTATCAGGAATGGGGGGAAGATGCCAGGATGGAGAAACCTACTAAGGACGAGTCAGAGTTACTGTCTTTCCTTCCTTACTTTTTTCCCCTCTGAAACAAAATTTCTAATATTCTCTTCACACCCAAGGTGTGTGTTCTGGGACCTACCTTCAGGGTGAATCCTGCTGCATGCAGATCACTGATTTGGAGTTGATGTGGTTGAAGACCTAAAAAGTCATAGGTTCAATGAAATATTTGTGGGGAATCCTAGGGCAAAATAGAAGCTTCAGAAAGTTTGCTGGAGGAAAGGGCACTTGAATTAAGGTTTGAAAAACAAGAATAGGTGTGTGTTGGAGATGGGAGTAGAGTGTTCCAAAAAAGGCAACTTATATAACATTTTTTAACTCCAATGATTTTTGAAACTCCTTCACTGCTTATCTTGAAAAAAATAGATTAATTATATTATATATTATAAAATAAAAATAATTGATTAATGACTAAGTGTCCAACCTAGCTAAGTGGTATACATACATTTGCTAATCTATATTGCAACAATTCAAGGAATTACATACTCTTTCTCCTTAGGAAACTGAGACTCAAAGGTGTCCAAAGCCACACAACACAGTCATAGTTACAGGGATCATGTTCCTTACCACCGTGCAATATTGCCTCTTTAACATCTGGCCAAATGCATCTAGATTCTTACTGTGATGTTCTTCATACTATAACATGCATGCTATAACTTTAAATCAGGGTCTGAAATAAGCTCTGGAGATACAACTGTCAACAAAATGAGTCCCTGTCTTCCTGGAGCATATGACAGAATGAGAAGGAAAAAAAGTAAAATGATAGCAAAACTTTCAAAATGTGACTAGTGGAATGAAGAGTAAATGTGGGCTGAGATACAATGTAATACAAGATTCTAATTGGGTGGTCAAAGATGGCATCTCCAAGATGGCATTTAGATTGATATTTGAAGGATCAAAAAGCTGTGGACTTGCACAGAGAATGAAGGGACTCTGTACCAGGAAGAGGGGAAGGCACATGCAAAGGCTGTGATAAGGGACAGAGTTGTCCATGGAAGCCAGCTTCTGTCTGTAGCTGGCCACATGGGAGATGGATAGACATGACTGTGCATGGTGCTCTGAGCTGCTAGCTGTAACTCTTTGGTTTGTATTCTGTGTATTACATGTCATTTGATTTTTCCTCCAGTGATTGAGCACTAAGGTCTAAACACACTGAGCCATGACTATTGTATTGTCATCCAGAGACTCTTTGCATCTTGATGAGATCACTCAGGCATGATGAGTGAACAAGGCACAGCTTGGTCAGCACTCAAAAGGAAAACCTGGCACAATTTTCAAGGCAAAATATAGAGTGGAGAAATCAGTTAAGAGAATATAAGCATGCAAAGGTAAAGTTACATGAAGAAGTAGAAATATTTATTTCTAACAAACATTTGGTATATTCATTTCTAAGAAACACTAAGACAGTATATTATCCATTATCAGATTTTCAGAGTATGATGTCATCCCCAAGAGTATCTTCAGAAATAAGTCTAACTTAACTATGTATTAACTTGTACACCACATTAAAAACCCAAATACATGTATCTTTGTGATTGCTAGACTGATGATCAGTATTAGATAATGCTCACAGCTAATATGCTCAGTCTTGTACACCTGACACTTGGCATCCAATTTAGCTCAAGATGTGTCTTCTGGGAACACTGAGCTGTAGCACCAAAGGGAATGCGATTTAGATGTATATGGGGTACATTTCCTTTTCCTGGTCTCTGACACTCAGAAACAATCAATGAGGCACTGATAGCTTTATGGATCATAATGATGGCATTGTTGATTTTAGGAGTCATTCTAGATCTTGCAGACTTCTGAACAAGGGATCCAATTTCATAAGAATGATTTTCAAGATATGGTGATTTTGAATTTTTAAAGAAATAATTATGTATGGTCAGAAATTAGAATTAATCTGAGACTGAATATTAGGCTTAGTATCTTTAAAAAATATTCTTATCAATTAAATAAATGTTAAGGTCCAGCTGACCTGACTCTCAACTGTACCCACTCTTGAGGAATTCCACTGCAATCTGGGCTGCAGTACGTGGTGCACAGGTTGTGTCCTGTGAATTCCAGGAAGTGTCATTCCTAGGTTCTCTGCCCCTGAGGAGAAAGATTATTATCGTGTAATCATTGTGCTAAATAAGCTCAACCTCAGTTACAATCAGAACTCAGCTCTTTCATTTTGGCAATGTTGCTGTAAGTATATTCACATTTCATTGCTCTCAGTGGAAACTCAGGCAAGACCATGACTTTTTTTTTTTTTTTTTTTTTTACTTTTAACTAAATCATAGTTACATGGTCCTTTTAAGTAATCAATGAGTTCTCACATCAGATATTAGAATCTGATCTGATATATTGATCAATGGCCAGAACTTGATTCAGTGACAAATCTTTTTCCATCTCCAATTCAGGTCAGCTTTAGGCTACAAGTGTCAAATGAAAACAGAGGGCAACATTGATCTCTTGTCCGTTTCTCTCCTGGTGTCTCTCTCCCTGTACCACTCTCTCACTGGTAGCAAGTTTCTGACTCTTCCATGAGAAGAAAGAAGGGTGGAATAGGGATAGGAAAATTCTTTGATCTGGTGCCTTTGTTAGCTGGTTCACACTCTCTGAGGGATAGTAAAAACTTGAAGCAGACTCCCTTGCCCCCTGGATGGGCTCTTTGGCTTTTGCTGTTCTTGGGAACCGTTCCTGGAGGCTATGATGTGACTAGTACCTCCTGGAATTCTGCACTACAGAATTATGGGTACTTAGTACACGAATGGGCAAAATTTGATTTAGATTTAGAACCTAGGTTTTTCTTTTTGTGTCTTCCAACTTTTATGAAATGAGTAATGAGTGTTTTCCTTCTGTTGGCTTTTCTAAACTTTCCCTCGGCTTTTGTTTCCCTGGTGGTTATCTTCACTCAGACTTCGGGGTGCTCTCACCAGTTTCAGGAAAGCGTCTTCTCTCATGTAATCTCCCTGCACATCCAGACATGTGTTACCTGACCAGCCTTGGCTGATTAGCATGCAAATCCTTGGATAGTGCTGCTGTAGGCTGCTTTAGCTTTCTTGGGCCATAGCAATGCCCTTGACCTTGAGAAACGCTATGCCACGCTCTTAAATGTTCACTGAAACAACCACTTCTTTAGACCTAGGGTTAGACTATAGCAGGCCCTAATCTCCCAGAGGGCAAAGGGTGTGGATATCTTTGGGCTCATCCCGCAAGGCCCATGCGCTGTAAACATGGGTGGGGCGATGGCATTCTTCAACAAGAAGCACCGGAGACAAGTTTTGGTGAGCATGTCTGCTTTATAAATGACAAAGCACACCTTTATAAACGACAAAGCAAAGGGGGCAAAGGGGAGGCAGAAGGGGTGTAGCTAATTCAGGGCAACACTAATTCTATAGGATAGAGCTGATATTGGTGCCGTTAAGCTCCTCCAATCATCTTGAAGGTCACATAGGCTAATAGCTTTCCAGGTGGGCCTGGGCTACAGCCACACCCAGGAGCAGTTTACCTGATTGGCAGAAGGCAGTGATGGGGGAACCGTGCCTGGGGCTGCCAGCAGTCAGGCTAACTGCATGGGCTAGGTAGACAGTATCACAGGATCACCACAGATATCAGCTCTCTCTCTCTGCAGCAGCACTGTTCCATGCAGAGACATTGTGAGACACATATGTAATTCTAATATCCCAGCAACCACACAAAAAATAAACACAAAAAAGTTAGTATATTTCATTTACTTATTAGTGTATCCAAAATATTATCATTTCAACATAGAACACTTCCCTTCATATCGCTTATCCAAAATCTAGTCAATATTTTATTCTTTAAGCAGATCTCAATTTGGATTAGTCACATGTGACTAAGTGGCTACCATCTTGGACCACAATGATCCATTAAAAAAATCTCTCTCTTTTATGCCACCAAATTCCCTAATTTTAAGAGTAAAGTTGAACAGTTTTTAGTAAACTTTCAGAGTTGGCAACTGTCACCCTAATCCAGTTTTAAAATATTTTCATCATCCTAAAAAAGATCTTTTGTGATCATCACTGGTTCCTACACCTAGATCTAGACGCTCACTTTACTCTTTGGAGATATTTCCTTTAAACCAATCATGCAATAAAATGCCTTTTGTTTCTTTCTCTTAGCATACTTTTTGAAGCTTACCCACACTGTGGCTGGTTTCAATATTTCAATTTCTTTTTATTGACAAATTGTGTTTCATTGTGTGGATACTGTATGGCATCTTGTATGGACAGTTTTCTTATTCTCTGATTGATGGATGTTTCCAGTTTGGGGCTATTATAAATAATGCTAATATCAATATTTTTGACAAGTTTCTATGTGGACATATTTAATTTTTCTTGGTAGAATTATAGGAGTGGATTTGCTGGAATATAATGGTAAATTTATGTTTCATTTATAAGGAAACTGCAAAAACATTTTCTAAGGTGGTTGTACCATTTCTTTCTACTTTTCAGTTTTTTTTAAAAATAACCTAGACCTTACAAGGATTTAAAAGCCAGGGGACTGATCCTTCAAGGCCCCCGTAAAAAATTCTGCATATGGGGAATCACTATCACATAGTCAGGCTCACAGACAAGCCTAGAAGAGCCCAATTTTCACTTCTTACTCTAATATAGAGATGATTTTCAGCAAAAGCACCTCCTTGGAGAAGCTAAGCACTGTTTTTTGTTGTGTTTTGTTTTGAAAATAAATGAGGACATAAGCTGTAAAAGCACTGGGAACAAGGCCTATTTGCAGTCTTTCTAATGTGATGATTGCAAACAATTAGTAAAAGATGACCTTAGTCCAGGGATTTTCTATGTGTGTATTATAAAGCAAGAGATACTAAAAGATCTCCCAATATCCTAGGAGGAGCATAATTTCTGAATAGGTGTCCCTAATGGACAGCCAAACTTTGAAAGAGACATTGTCCTTCTCAAGAGCGCATCTGTAACTGCTAACTTAAATAAAAAGCTCCCAGATGGAGAAGGAATGGAAACATTGGACACAATCTCCATGTGGATTAGAAGAAAGCATCCTGTTGTTTTCTTGTTTTTATCAACCTCATAATCCTGTTGGGATTTTGGAGAAAGCTTGACACCACGGTCTTATAACTCCAATTTTTTTTTTCTTTTTTTTTTGGGTCTTCAATGGAGGGGAACAGGAAAGACAATGTGTAGATTTAATCAGCATTTGATTTTCCTCAATCTCTTTGCATGTAGAGAGGAGCAGCTGGTAGTAGGTAATCTTGCTCTTGGGAATTATCAAGTAAAAGACACAAGCAGTAGCTTCAACAAAGGCAGCTTTTATGAGGCTGAGCTAAAGAATCACCAGGGAAGCAGCTGGGCTCACCATTTTCATCAAAGTAATTACTTGGAGAGAGAGACGGTTTTCAAGGTCATTGGTAGAAAGAGGAACTAATGGCCAGTCCCTCCTCTGGGAGAACACTCAAAGGAGACAGGATGGATGAAGATGTCAATTTCCCAGCCTGCCTGAAAAAATAAAGCAGAGCCAATGAAAGGTTTTTTTCCCACTGAACAAGAGAGATAAGAGTTCAAATCCTGCCTCTATTACCTCTTAGCTATTTAACCTTGGACATATGTCCTAACTCCTCTAAGTCTTAGATTCCCATTTGTGACTTGATGACAAGAATACTGATTCCACATTTTATGAAAATTAAATAAGATAATCAGGCAAGATTTATTTCCATCCCCTCTCAGTTTGTCATGTAGTCACTAACAACCAACCAATACCCAACTGTCCTTTTCCTTTGAAATTGTCTCCATTAAAGAAATTTTAGAAATGATCCTTTCTGTTTATCATAATCAGGACCAATAAATCAGGCCCAGGATCTTTTAAACTCATCCCCTTTAAAAATGAATCAAAACAATTTAATCTCTTTTTTGGAAACAAAATTCACGAGATACATAGGTTATTGCTTAGCATCTCCTTTGATCAAAGCCAATTAATAAAACTTTATGACATGTGACTTAACTTTTAACATGCCCTTGTGGCTCAAACTTATTCTGGGGAGATATGGTCTTTGTTTTGGCTGAGCTGAGGCCACTTGTTTCTCCTGAATTGTAAAAAGACAGATCTAATGCTCTGTAAGTTTGGGATTTGGTAATAGTTGATATCCCAGCCTTTAAATACTATTAATAACAATACCAGTTTAAGGATTGTTGTTTTTTGCAGTGTCCACTGAAAACCAACCTGCACAATGTAAGTTTGTTATTTCTAGTCAAAGATCTTGTTTGGTTGCTGAAGAATTTCTTGTGTGCTTGGAAGAGTAAGATATGGACCAGCATATACACTAAATTCCTTAGTATCACTGGAATCACTTATCAGAATCCACTGGAACATTAGATAAAATGTAGATTCTTAGACCCAATCTATTGAAGCCATCTCTAGTATGGTCTAATCATCTGAGTTTTAACCAATCTTCCAAATGAAATATTCAATTAAAGCTAAAGAAACTTTATTTTTAGAATGACCAAGAAGATCCCAGTAGTTAGAAGAGTTGTATTAGATTCCTATCTGTTCTCTACACATATGTTAGTTTTCCTCTTATTTTTTCTGCGCATTTTCTAAGTTAACAGTTTGAAGTCATTAAAGAAGTGCTAGATAGCTGAGTTAAACTTTCATATAAATAATGAAAGCAATCTTATGCACAGGGCATTACAATGATTTTACTATTGATAAGAAGAGAGAAAAACCTTCATAAACCCATGCATTTATGTTAGTTGCCCCATTTTCCATAAAAGATGAGAACTCTTTAATTTAGCCTGTAGTCTTTAGTCTTCAAGTTCTACTATTTTAAATATCAAAAGTGCCAAATGTTACATTTATAGTAGAGCTTTGGAAGAAGATTCAACTAGGAATTGCTTTCCTTTCTTACAATAACCTTTTAGTCTTGTCTCCTTCCTTTATTTATTTATTTATTTATTGTTAAAAGCTTCTAACTTATTGCATTCCTTCCCATTAGGGAATGATCAATATACTTTCTCCCTTCCTTTGTAGGCTTAAAATAAATCACTTTCATAATACAATAACTAATACTCAATATCTGGACTTCAAGCCTAGTTGGTCTTGTTTTCTGTCTTTGGACAAGGCATCCCTCCTAAAGGTTTATAAACAGAACCGGCTGCAGTTTGCAGGTGTAGTCATTTTGCTGGAGCCCAAGTCAAGATTTACATATGCAAATGTGAATGGATGTGCCCAAACTGGGTAATTGTGCATGCAAATAGGTGATTAAATAGACAATTACCAAATCTGCATGTACAAATAGAAGTTATGCATTTTCAAAAAGCCCAGAGAACCTGAATTGATGCAGAGGACTTTCTTCTAAGCTTGTAGAAACCAGGCTCCTGAGACTCAAAGTTACTGAAATCCCAGAGCAGACTGGGATCTCAAGTTGCACAAATGGAATTTACACTTTGACCTCAGCTGCCATGGTAATGACCAGATCTCTAATAAGGTCATCTCCAGGAAGTACCATGAGAAAGGAATTCGATTTCTGCCATTTTTTTTCTGGCAGACCAGATTTAAAGCAGAAATTGAAACTAAGGATTTTTTTTTTTTTGTGGGCAGTAGCAAGAAATAAGCTTTGGATTTTTCTGTGGATTATATTATATGCTCACTCCTCCAAGCCAAAACCTCAAAGCAGGTGTAGAGAATTTGGTCCAAGTTAAACTACCCTCATGCAATGGATGCAACTATGTAATGCTGTTTCTCAAACTGTGGTGCCAAAAATGAGAAATTGAGAGTGGAGCTTAATCACTCTTAGGTAGCAGTTTTTACTTTGTCTTTGTGGGCTGGAGGAAAACATCCATTGGTTTTAATTCTTCACTTCTTCACAATTCAAGATCTCAGTTCTCTGCCTCCCACATAACAGTGATGGATGGTGTTGTCAGCAGAGTACATCAATGAGAAATGATTTCACATAACCAGGGGGGCTTTTCTGACAAAAGATTAGTGGCAATGCCTAGAGTAGCCCGCCAGGAGCCAGAGATAAGTAGAGTTTGAGGCAGTCGAACAGTACTGACTGCTGCAATCCTCATATTTCTCAGGAAGATATTTCATCTCTAGGATATTCTACCTTTCCCACCTTCATTTTTATAGCAAGTGCTTCAAGTCTTTCACTTTACAAAGTAAGAAATAATATTATTACAGACCGTAAAATCAATTACTCCATTCAATCAATAACCCAGTTAAGTGGAACAATTTTTTGCTTAGCACCTGTCAGCAGATTTCAAAATATTTTTACCAGAGCTCAGATGTGAATGAAATTAGCCACATTATACAGATCAAGTGGCAAGTCTCCTCTGCAGATTAGGCATTCCCATAAGCAAACAGAGCTTAAGAAACATTGAGTAGGAATTATCCAAGGCTACAGCCTGGCTGAGGGGACACTATGGAAACCCACTTCCTAAATGCATCCCTATAGTATTGTTTTCACACTAGGATCATTAGATGCTAACCAAGGACTTCTCTGGAATTGCAAGTCAGATGTACATAGCCCATTTGGACAGGAATTCATTTAGTGTAGAATTCATTTAGTATTTGTCCCCCAAGTGTAAATATAACTGTCAGTTCTTCAATTTTTCATGTGTATCTAAATAGATTTTTCACTACTTATGCACAAAACAGTGGCATGATAATACAGAGCAATATATGTACATCACCACACATGTCTTCAGTCGTCTTAAAGGGTGTATAGTTTACCACTCATGTGGGAGATCTGGATGAAGTTCCTGGCTCCTGAATTCAGTATGGCCTAGACCTGGCTGTTGTAGTCATTTGGGGAATGAACCAGCAGATGAAAGATTCATTCTCTCTCTCTCTCTCTCCCATTTAAACACATACATTAATAAGATAATATAATTATAATATAATATCTAAATAAGAAACTTCAGATCACTGAATGGCCCATTGTTCAACAAATCTCCAAATTGCTATCCTTTGAAATAACCCTCCAGATTTTTCTCCTCCAAATGATCCTGTGATGTTTAGTTGGTAGATATGCTACTCTGTTAACTTCAAAGTACTTATCATGTGACCCTTTTCAGGGTACTTAAGATTTTGCTCTATGTTAGTTGTTTTATAATTGCATTTTGTCCCTTATGTAACATAATTGGGGCAGTTGCTGAAGTCATGGGAGGCAAATAAGATTTAGCCTATACTTCCAACGTCCCAGGTACCATGCTGTGTTCCTTCGCATGTGTTTTTGCTTATCCCAGCTTTATAAATCGCAATTAAGTAGTTTGTGGTAGCAAACTGTAGCACCACCAACTTGGGTCTCACGCCTCCATTTTGACCTCTCTATACCTCAGAAGGATACTGACCACCTGCCAGTCTAGGTGGATCTGCTCCTCACCATCAAAGCTTAGGGGCTATCACTAGTTTTTCCTGATAGCCTAGCCCCTATTGCATAAATAAAGTAATATAAAATAAGCTCCTGTCATGGTTCCCCATTAAATCTATTAATGTGTCTGCCTCTTTGGAAAGTAAAAAATCTGGGGGCAGCTTCTAGCCACCCTGGTCTAGAATCTCATGTGTAAATATCCCAAATAAACACTACTCTTTTATTCTTATGTAGAGCATCCATCTTCATTCCTCAATTTCAGATTTTTAATCCAGTATAGGATGTATCAAACATATATATATATATATATATATACACTAAATCTTTCAAATCATATGTATATATATATATGTATATGTATGTATATATGTATATATGTATATATGTATATATATTATTTGAGAGATTTAGTTACAGCTTAAGACCTCTCTCTGGCCTCAAATCTTATTCCCAAAACTCGCCAGTCATGTGAACTTGAATGTATTTTTCAACCTTTCAGTCTTGATTTCCTCATTCAAGGAAAAGAGAAATGTGCCAATTTATTATACCAAATAATCACATTAAAATTACAGTATGGATTAAAGGAATCAATTCATTAAATGTGTTTAACACAATGCTTGACGTATTATAATCACTGAATACTGTCAATATTATTAGCAATAACAATGTTGTCAGTCATTCCAATCAGCTTTAAAAAACTATGTTTTTGGCTCAACAGGCTAATCCTCTGCCTTGCGGCGCCGGCACCCCGGGTTCTAGTCCCGGTCGGGGCACCAGATTCTGTCCCGGTTGCCCCTCTTCCAGGCCAGCTCTCTGCTGTGGCCCAGGAGTGCAGTGGAGGATGGCCCAAGTGCTTGGGCCCTGCACCCCATGGGAGACCAGGATAAGCACCTGGCTCCTGCCTTTGGATCAGCGTGGTGCGCCACCTGCGGCGGCCATTGGAGGGTGAACCAATGGCAAAGGAAGACCTTTCTCTCTGTCTCTCTCTCTCACTGTCCACTCTGCCTGTCGAAACAAAACAAAACAAAACAAAAAACTATGTTTTAGTACTTAAATTGGGCATAGCATTTTGCTCAGTAATATTTTTTATTATTTGCTGGCAATGAAAGAATGAAAGCATAAATAATTTCTAAGTATTTTTCTGGCATGTTGGTTGTATCCTCTGGAACCTTAAGTTATTTCATTTGAACTTTGTAAAAAAATTCATTGTGATGTAGATTCCATCCCTATAGGCCCTTTAAATCTTCCTAAGTCCAGAAGAGTATTACAAATGCATAATCACTATTTGTCAGGTTCCTCCCAGAAAATGCATGTGCATTTTGTCTGTAGTCTTCAAAACACTAACACATAGGGTTTTGCATTTCATTCTTAATAATGCTTTTTTCCATTTAGTGTATTGGGTTTCAAAGTATGGCCTATAGAACGTGGAGAGTCCCTCAGGGCCATGCAGGGTGCCCATAAGGTCAAAATTATTTTTGTTATAATGCTAAAAGTATATTTACATTTTTCTATCTAGTCATATTTGCACTGATGATTTAAAAATACAGCGGTGGGTGAAATTATTAGTGCATTAATTTGAATGAAGACAACGCCACCAAACTTTGTCTGTGGTCATTGTGCACGGTAAGATCAGGCACTCACAAGAAAAAAATCAGTTTCTCTTACAAATGCGATTAAGGAGGAGTAAAATGTTTTCATTTTCTCAGATCTCTACTTTGAGTCCAGGTTGTTTCAGTACCATGTGTGATGAAATGAGATATACACAGAAGGCCCAATGAAGCCATACAGAGTAGCATCTTAGTAGTCCCAAAGAACAGCACTTGTGTGATTGTCTTAATTGCAAGCTACACACTCTCTCCATGACACACCCTTTAACTTAAAAGAATGACTGACAGACAACTATAGTTGTTCAGACTTAGATATTTTGCAGAAATATTTTTGAAAAAGAAGTGAGTCTTTCCATTGTCAGTAAAATAGCTGGCAACATTTGTTACCAAAGATAAAATTTGTGCTTTGAGCAAAAATTAGAATCTTGAAAATCTTGACAGCTTCTCAATATTTAGAGAGTTTCCTGATGAGATTGTTGATGATATTAATGAACATGGCTTTTTGAGATTGTGAACTGAAGTGTGCCAACAGGAAACCAACATAACTTAGCAAGCCATTATTTTTCAGGTAACCAATGCAGTATGTTAAAAAATTATGTGAAGTCAAAGATCCAAAGTGAAAGATAGACTAACATCTCATAGTATTATAAAGTACAGAATGTATGTGTTTTAATTCCACATTGTCGCTAAACTTTAAGAAACTACTAACAATTAAGTGTTGATGTAGTGTCAAAGGAGAATATCCACAATTATCTGGAAAGACCATTAAAACATTCCTCCTTATTCCAACTGTATGTCTGTGTGAGGTCAGATTTTTTTTTTCCTATTTACTTCAGCAAGAACAACCTGTCAGAACAGATTTATTGCCGAAACATACATGAGAAACCATCTGTCTTTTATGAAGACAGACATTAAAGGAATTAGCAAAAATGTAAAATACTATCTATCTTCTATTGTTCCTTGTTTTGGAAAATACAGTTATTTTTCATAAACTATGATTTTATGTTATCAGATCTATTATTGCTATTTGAAATTAAAAATTAAATATTTTTAAATGGCATCAGTATTAATTTCTTGTTACATATCAATAGATAACACCCATATAAATAAATGCCCTTTGAGTTATGCAATTTTAAAGGTATAAGTGTATACAGGAGCTATCTTGATTAAAGCTACTTATGACCACTGATCTTTTAACTAATTGCAATCACCAGCAAGCACACCAGAAGTGATTACTTAGGTATGAAGATAAGATAATATCTGAGTATAGGGTAAATACAAGAAAATTCCTGGTGTATATGCTCTGTTGGGATTGAGGAACTGGGGATTTATCTCCACCCAATTTTGTGACCAAATATTTTTTTGAATTACCAGAAAATGGAATGAAATACAGGATTACGCAGGTGGCTAAGATAATAGAAGCAAAGAGTAGAACCCTTTCAAGTGGTTCTGGGATCTGAACAGAAGATAGAAGGTAGAGGGAGTATAAATAATATGTGCATAAAATAAAATCCCAACTCTATCTTAATCACTGACATCTATCCTTTTATTCAGATCAAAATCATCAACTTCTGGGTTTTTGCTTAGCTGTCTCAAAAGCACCCCAAATTTAATTTGATCTTAACTCACCATTGCATTCCTTCTGTTTCTGTGTCTCCTATAAATTATGGCAACCTCATTAATTTTCAGTAAATCTGATCTTTTGAGTTCTGGATGATAAAGTCCTGGAATGAACACTTGTCATAGAGAGGATATTCAATGTTCAAATCTCCCTTTCTATTCTGGAAGAATCCTCTAGAATTATTGACACATATTCTCCTGCAGGAAGAGACTCTCCCTCCCCCTGTATGTCCTCTAGCTTTGCACCGAGGACACTGAATCCACATTGGTTTAACATCCCTGGGACTGAATGCAGACTCAAGGACTACAGGTTCAGAAGCTGTCATGCCAAATAGCAATGGCTACCTCAGCACGTTTGGATCACAATTTTTCTGTTTGAGATACTGGAAGTCCTCGCTGCTTGTGACCATTCAGAACCTTAATTACCTTTCCTATTTTGCTACACATTTTTGGAACCTGATTGTAGAGTCTCACATCAATTATCAAAACCAGTCTTGATAGAACCCTTCCAATAATTCCTTTCTTCTCTCATAACCAGAGTAAACTTTTCTTGATTACAGTCAATTTTAACTTCTACATGCTGGTTAAGACCTTTTAATCTGCTTTGTAATTTCCAGCACTCAGATTCTTCAGAAAGGAAGTCAATCAAAATTTGTCTGTTGAGAATCAGATCAGGTTTTATCAAGATGTTTGATGTAGAGCAAAAGCCAATAAAAGTTTGAAATGAATGAATGACTTTTGTGTCACTCAGAAAACCTGTGCACTAGACACAAATCACTATTTGTCATTTCCCAAATTCTCTCCAGAAACATTCATGTCTTTCTATATGAATTGAAAGTTGTATTTTTGGGCTGTCTATGGTACTTTGTTGCCCTCGCTGGCTACACTTATATTATAGTCAGCATGATTCTGCCTGCCTCATCCAATAATGCATGAGCTCTCTTATTGCAAGAATCATGTCTTATCTCTTTATCCTTAGTGCTTCAATGCAGATTAGATACTTTGCTGAACTTTTCCTCTTAGAGAAGAAGTTTTCAGTGTGAGATGGGGGTAGGGAAGAGTTTTGTTTGACAAAAATTTCACTTCCCCATCTCATGTAGGAAAAGGTTCAATATTTCAACATTAAATATGACCTGTGCTGTAGGTTTTGATAGACATCCTTTGCCAAAGATGGATGTGTACCTTTTGTTCCCTGTTCCTTGGTAGTGGTGACCCTGAGTGCTTGATATTTGCATAGCAGAAAACTCCTTGACTTCTATAGTTTCTTACAGGCCACGGTACCCACATTAGAACTTGCAGACAAAATTGAAATAAAAATATTGTAATTTATAAGAATTGTGTAGATGAAGGGAAAAGCCTGGGAAAATTATGGAGTGGTTAATCCTGTTTATGTTCACTCATCACAGTTTGGGCATAAAAGGTGGGGTGCGTTTTGGAAAGCAATTGGAGTATTTTTATGAACTAAATCCAATAGTCATTAAGAGATGCTTTGCTTTTTGTCCTTTGTGAAAGGGAGCAGGGTCAAATGTAGGCAATGGATTTTCTGTCTTGTCTGAATGTGGACAACTTTGAAATGTTCAGTGTGTTCAGCAATGTCTTTAGATAAGTATCAGGAAATGTATTTTGCTCATTTTTACATAGAGATTAAGAAAACTGAACAGGTAAATCCTTCCAATTTTAAGGCTTTGTTTCCAGAAATTATCAACCTACATTTGGACTCCCATTTAAGAGCCCTCTCTTAGGTCCAGCAGCCCCCTTTTTAGGGGTGTCACAGCCAGAGAAACCATGCCACATTAGGCAAGAGATGTGTGGATGAAGAGCTGACTTGACTTTCCAAATGGTGATACCTGCTCATCCATCATTCCATTTAGACAAATGAAAGACTACAGCCCCATGAGAAAAGGCAGTCATAGCCATACAAAGCTTTGTGCACAAAGTAAATTGCTAGTTTCCTGTGATCTTTCTGACAAGTAAATTACTGCAGAAAATTGCATAGATGGGAACACAACAACAAAAATGCAGGGACTTGGTCCTTCAAAGGAGTTATTAGACCTCACATGCAATGCATTTCTAAAGAATTCCGGAACCTCAACACACCCTCAATGGAGAGAGGCTCTTCCCCCCTCATCTATCCAAAGCATATTTTGAAGAAGATGAATATATGATGGTTAGGGCAAAAAGTGGGTTCCAAAAGGAATCAAAAGTCCCCTTTGTAAAAGAACATCTTTTAGGAGAAGAGCTTGCTGTGGAACTTGCTGTGCCTGTAAGTAATGTATCTTAGCTCCCAAAGACTACTATACTGATGTAGTATATACTGCATAAGAAAAGCAAGTCACTGAGGAAGGTCTTTTCAAGCTTTTTTTAAAAAAGATTTATTTATTTATTAGGAAGTCAGAGTCACAAAGAGAGAGGGAGAGGTAGAGAGGGAGATCTTCCACCCACTGGTTAACCCTCCAAATCACTGTAAAGGCCAGGCTGTGCCAGGCTATGCCAGGCTGAAGCTAGGAGCCTGGAGATTCTTTCAGGCCTCCCACATGGATGGCTGGGGCCCAAGTACTTGGGTCATCTTCTGCTGCTATCTCAGGCACATTAATTGGGAGTAGGATTAGAAATTGAGGAGGCAGGACACAAACCAGCATGTATATGGGATGCTGGCACTGCTGGCACAGCTTCACCTGTTATGCCACAACACCACAACTTTTCCTATCTTAACCGTTTCAACTCCCTGCACTATTTTTGATCAATAAGAGGTGAATTTTTATTTTTATTTTTATTTTTATTTTTAATAAAATATGGAAAATCCATCTACTTAGAATTCATTTCCTTCTGCCTATTCAAAGCCTAGACTCTCAAACATCTTCTAAATATGGAATGAACCCCCAAGGCCAAAAAATAAAGTTCCTTACTAGCTAAATAAAATGGAGCTAGAGAGAGAACAAAATTGGAGATAATAAAAATAAGTTAAAAATGACAAACACCATGAATTTCTTGACTTCAAATTCATTCAGAGAAGTATCTTAAAGTTGACAGAGTTAATAAAATTGCAGAATCAAGGAGTCAGTGTGCCTCAGTAGTCAAATCCTTAGTTGGGACATCCACATCCCATACTGGAGTGCCTGGGTTTGAATCCTGTCCTCAATTCTGGTTCAGTATCCTGCTAATGCACACCCTGGTGGCAACAGATGATGGATCAAGTACCTGGGACCTTGCCACTTTGATGGACTTTTGTGCTCCTTGAATTGGCCTTGCCTAGTCCCAGCTATTAGGGGTATTTGGGGAATGAACCAGTAGATGAAAGATTCTCTCTCTCTCTCTCTCTCTCTCTCTGTCTCTCTCTCTCTCTCTCATACATACATACATACATACACACACACAGGCTTTCAAATAAATGAAAATATGTGTTTTTTTAAAATGTAGATCCCAATAGGGTTTTTAGTAAGACTCAGTGACACAAAATGAACTACCCAGTACCTATGAAACTACAGAGTAAAAGCAGATACTCAAATCCTGATATTAAAGTCTGTTGAGTCTTGTATTACAAAGAAGGGATTTCTTCTAGAAAATCTTATAGCAGGGTGCTGTAGCCAGTAAAGTACTTAACTGGAAGATTTGCTATTAATCCAACTCAATTGATATCTTGCTGTGTAATCTTAAGTAAGAAGCATGAACTCTTGGGTGTCATGTGGATGCGATCAGGAATTCTGAAGTGGCAACAACGAGGAGTATATATTTGAATAACAGGAACTCAAGACCATCTTCATAATTTTATATGTAAAACTATAAAATGATCCTTGCTAATAGAATAAAAATGCAGAAAGCAGAAATCAGTTGAATTGGCTAGTGAAGAATATGTTAAATGCATTAAGAAACACAGAAAATGGACTGCTAAAATGCCTTCCCAAACTAGTGATAGGCTCTGTAGTTCCAAGTGACTGGTGACAATTCCCTTGTGTTCTTTCAATGCTGCCTCAGCCTCCACTTCCACACCGTAGTTCATTCGTTACTGCATGGAGTCCCTTCCCGACACCTAGAAAAATCTGCCTAGGAGCACAGAATCATCGACAGATTTTTGGATAACAGACATTATCACCACTCTCATTATATTTAAATAGTATCGTTTAAAGTTAGCTAACAAACATTCATGTGCCCTTACTATGTAAATAAGACTTTGTCCCTGGGTTTGGGATTTTAAAGCCTTCTGCAGAAGATAGAGTATCAGAAAATGACCTTTATGCCTACACTTAGCCTTAGGTCTTTCTGTCAGTTTTATCCTGAATAACCCAGGACTCCAAGGCATTTGTGGAGAATGCATGTGCACTTTCAGGGAGAAGCTCTCCTCATTTGAAAGAGCAAGCAGACTGGACATCCTTGAAAAGATTAAATGTTATGTGCTGTTTGCTTTGTTATTTGCCAGGAGCAGAGGACTCTAGGACTTCTTACATTTACAAAAAATGTTTTCATATGTGATTTGGTCAACACAGGATTCTAGGGCAGAGCCTGCGAATTTGCAACTCTATAATAAATTCCTAAGTTATAGGGATACTCTTGGTACAAAGTCACATTTGAGAGCCTTTACCAAGTAATATAAAACTGCATTGTGAGCTAAGGTAGGGATATATAAAACTTATGTAGAGGTACTCAAGAACAGTTATAGTGAGAGACATTTCCAGACCCTCAACTTCTGTTACTGTTTCTTACTTTCTAACGTAATCTCTGAGAATTCACCAGTGGTTCTACTTTGCCACCTCCTCTTCAGCAGTTGTACTTCTACTTGCAAAAGAAAAAATAACCCTCCTCATGAGAAACTAAAAAAATCAAGCAACATTTCTATAAGAAAATTCTTTCCATTTTTCTATCTTATTTA
Source organism: Lepus europaeus (assembly GCF_033115175.1). Classification (NCBI taxonomy): domain Eukaryota; kingdom Metazoa; phylum Chordata; class Mammalia; order Lagomorpha; family Leporidae; genus Lepus; species Lepus europaeus. The sequence continues at coordinate 92,343,870 of NC_084827.1, forward strand.
CATGAATGAGGTTTTCTGAGGTGTTGGTTTAACCAAAAAAGTAAGGCTAAAATCTGTTTTACTCTAACAACCAGTAATATTTTTTCATGGACTCATGAATCCATCAAAGAAGACCATTCCTCATTAAGTGATGCATCTCAATAAAATTTTCTTCTATTTGGAAAATATCTGTTCAGTATTTTAATTTATTCATTTTGCTTTGATTAACTATGCACAATGAATAATTTTAATAATAAGTTGACACTTAAATCCTGTTACAGAAAATAAAATATCAATGTATATAAATATTATCACAACTTGGATGATTATGAATAAGAAGTTTTAACATGAATGTGCTAGGATAGGATACTGACAACATCATATGGAAATATCAGGTGAAGGAAAAGTAAAACTGTAATTTCACACTCAAAGAATGGAGCAATTTGTGTGGTTTTAAAAGAGATGGTACTGAATATCAACTCATTATTTTCTTTAGATTGAATTTTTATGTGTATTTAGAAATACTTTTGCTTTAAAATGTCTTTGTTGGGACTGTGCCACGGCTCACTAGGCTAATCCTATGCCTGTGGCGCCGGCACCCTGGTTCTAATCCCGGTAGGGGCGCCAGATTCTGTCCTGGTTGCTCCTCTTCCAGTCCAGCTCTCTGCTGTGGACCGGGAGTACAGTGGAGGATGGCCCAGATCCTTGGGCCCTGCACCTGCATGGGAGACCAGGAGGAAGTACCTGGCTCCTGGCTTCGGATTGGCACAGCACGCTGGCCACAAGGCACTAGCCGTGGCAGCCACTTGGGGAGTGAACCTACGGAAAAAGGAAGACCTTTCTCTCTGTCTCTCTCTCTCACTGTCTAACTCTGCCTGTCAAAAAAATAAAAAAAAATTAAAATGTCTTTGTTCACAATATGAGATAAATTAATTTTTGCTTAAATTTAAGACAAAAAAGTTTGCATATTTTTCCTCTATTATTTGCTTAGGAGATACACCAACAGCAGACTGACAGTTTTGATTCTACTTGTAACCAGGAGAAATTGGTTTCTTTAAGTCAGTCAATTATCAACTATCTATTTTAATAATTGTACATTACTCAAATAACCGTCAAAAGTTTTATAGCTGACTTCAGGACAGAGGATGTTCTCAGGATCTTCAAAGACACTGAAGAGCCCAGCACAGCAATAAAAAGCGTGGCTTCCCACACTGACTGGGACATCTCAAGACTCCACGTATGGCTTCTCTGTGGGCCCATGACAGTAGAAGAAGATCAGAAGTCTGGAATTTTTATCTTACTCACATATTCCTTCTTGCTGTCTCTCTCTCCTCTGTTTCCCCACCTCCAGTTACTATGGGATAGCTTAGTTGGGCACCATCATATGCAGGTCCCCAGGATTTGGTAAAACTTGCCTCTGACATCCTATTCATGTAAAAAGTCTCAAATTCTAGGTGATGCCTGAGACCACCCAACAGCATTTCTGTGATCCTCTTTCCTTATTATGCACATTAGTCACACCAGTACGCAGAAGTTATTGGGGCATGTGTTGGTAGTGTCAAATATACAGGCAGCTTCTCCAAATACAATTGATTTCTAAGGTAGTACTTCTTGTATACATGAAAATTGTATATGATCAAAAGTTATAAAAGAAAAAAACTTTCCAAAATGTCTACATCAAGATGGGATTGAGTCTTCTTCTTAGTGGTAAATTAAGTCTGTGATTATAGAGGGGGTTGAAATTATGTCTTTGCAGAAATTAAAGAAAAAAAAGAAAGGAAGGAAGGATGAGGATTCAGGGAGGGAGAAACAGCAGGAGGCAGTGTGGTTATCATCTTAGAACTGTACCTATGAAATCTGGTCTCTTTATATTAATAAAAGTTAAAATGAAATAAATTTTAAAAACTTTTATATTTCAAAAACCATCACATATTATGAAAACACATTTTTATTGATAGATACGATGTAAAAAATCGTAATTATCAATTCAAGAGAAGAGGATAAAAAGGATAGCCTTGGAAGAATATCTCATATGTATTAGGAAAATGAAAAGCTAATCTCTTGTTTTTAAATGCCAAAATCTTTTTCTTCTTTTTTATAATGGATATTTAAGATTCACAGTATGATGTTTTGATGTAGTGAGGTGATTACCACGATCAAGCAAATCATCATTCCTATCTGTCATCTTACTTTCTGTGCATATTATAAGATTGCCTAGGCCAGCACCATGGCTCACTAGGCTAATCCTCCACCTGTGGTGCCAGCATACTGGGTTCTAGTCCCGGTTGGGGCGCTGGATTCTGTTCCGGTTGCTCCTCTTCCAGTCCAGCTCTGTGCTATGGCCCGGGAAGGCAGTGGAGGATGGCCCAAGTCCTTGGGCCCTGCACCCACATGGGAGACCAGAAGAAGCACCTGGCTCCTGGCTTCGTATCAGCGTGGTGTGCCGGCCTTAGTGTCCATTGGGGTGTGAACCAACGGAAAAAGGAAGACCTTTCTCTCTGTCTCTCTCTCTCACTGTCCACTCTGCCTGTCAAAAAAAAAAAAAAAAGATTGCCTAAAATCTACTATCTTGGCAAATTTGGTATACAATGTAATCCTTTATTAACTTTTAAAAATATTTTTAGCTTATTTATTTGAAACACAGAGTGACAGAGAGAGGGAGGGAGAGAGAGATCTTCCATATACTGGTTAACTCCCCAATTGGTCACAATGGTTGGGGGTGGTTCAAGCCAAGGCCAGGAGCCCAGAACTCTATCAGGTTCTCCCACATGGGTTGTAGGGGCCCAAGTACTTGGGACATTCCATGCTGCTTTCCCAGGTATATTAGCAGGGAACTGGATAGGAAGCAGACTAGCAAGACTATAAATAGAGCTCTGATATGGGATACCAACATCGAAGGTGGTAACTTAAGCTGCTGATACACAACACCAACCTCTATACCACCATCTTTATTTATTAACTACAGTCCTCACGTTATGTATAAGCTCTCCAGACTAATCATGCTACACAAGTGAAACTTTGTACCATTTAACCCACATATTCCCATTTTCCCAAATCTGTACCCCTTTACCCGCAATGTGTCAGTGAGATCATGCAGTACTTTTCTTTCCGTGTCTGGCTTTTTTCAGTTAGCATAATGACCTCTGGGTTCATACCTGTTGTCACAAGTGGTAAGAGCTCCTTCTAAAAAAAACTGAACAGAATTCCATTGTGTATAATGCCACAATTTATTTATCTTTTAACAAACTCTTTTTTAAAAAAATTTATTTAGTAAATATAAATTCCCAAAGTACAATTTATGGATTGCGATGGCTATTTCCCCCCCATAACTTCCCTGCCACCTGCACCCCTCCTGTCTCCCGCTTCCTCTCCCCTTCCATTCACATCAAGATTCATTTTCAATTATCTTTATATACAGAAGATCGATTCAGTATATACTAAGTAAAGATTTCATCAGTTTGCACCCACACAGAACATACAGTGTAAAATACTGTTTGAGTACTAGTTATAGCATTAATTCACATTGGACAACACATTAAGGACAGAGATCCTACATGAGGAGTAAGTGCACAGTGACTCCTGTTGTTGACTTAACAATTTGACACTCTTGTTTATGGCGTCAGTAATCTCCCTAGGCTATAGTCATGAGTTGCCAAGGCTATGAAAGCCTTTTGAGTTCGACAACTTTGATCTTATTTAGACAAGATCATAGTCAAAGTGGAAGTTCTCTCCTCCCTTCAGAGAAAGGTGCCTCCTTCTTTGATGGCCCGTTCTTTCTACTGGGATCTCATTTGCAGAGATCTTTCATTTAGGTTTGTGGTGTTTTTTTTTTTTTTTTTTTGCCAGAATATCTTGGCTTTCCATGCCTACAATACTCTCATGGGCTCTTCAGCCACATCTGAATGCCTTAAGGGCTGATTCTGAGCTCAGAGTGCTATTTAGGACATCTGCCATTCTATGAGTCTGCTGTGTCTCCCACTTCTCATGTTGGATCATTCTCTCCCTTTTTTATTCTATCAGTTAGTATCAGCAGACACTTGTCTTGTTTGTGTGATCCCTTTGACTCTTAGACCTATCAGAGTGATCAATTGTGAACTGAAATTGATCACTTGGACTAGTGAGATGGCATTGGTACATGCCACCTTGATGGGATTGCATTGGAATCCCCTGGCACGTTTCTAACTCCACCATTTGGGGCAAGTCCGATTGAGCATGTCCCAAATTGTACATCTCCTCCCTCTCTTATTCCCACTCTTATATTTAACAGGGATCACTTTTCAGTTAAATTTCAACACCTAAGAATAATTGTGTATTAATTAACGAGTTCAACCAATAGTATTAACTAGAACAAAAAAAATACTGAAAGGTATAAAGCATTACATTGTACATCAACAGTCAGGACAAGGGCTCAGTCGGTAGAGCATGAACTCTTTCTAAAAAACTTTTATTTAGTAAATGTCAATTTATCAATTTCCAAAGTACAGTTTATGATTTACAATGGCTTCCCCCCCATAACTTCCCTCCCACCCACAACCCTCCCATCTCCTGCTCCCTCTTGAATTGTTTCCAGGGCTTGGCTATTGTGAATAACTAACTCAGCAGTGAACAAGGAGTGTGGATATCTTCACACTTTGTATATATACACAGAAAAATCATTATTGGGTCATATAGTAGTTCTATTTTTCATTTCCTAGGAACATTCATATTATTTTCCACAGTAGCTACATCAGTCTACATTTCCATGAACAGTTCATTTTTTTTCTGCACACCTTCTCCAGTATTTGTTATCTCTTGTCTTTTTCATAAAACTATCCTAACAAGTATGAGGAAATATCCGGTGGTTTCGGTTTGCATTTCTCTGATGATTAGTGATGTTGAGCACCTGTTCATATATCTTTTGAACATTTGTATAGTTTCTCTGACAGCATGTCTATTCAGTTCATTTGTCCATTTTTTAATCAGGTTGTTTTTCTCCTGTATTTTCTTAAAATTTTAGGATTTTTTTAAAATTTTTTACTGTTAGATTTATGATATATTTTGGTTAAATTCTGTGTAGGGAGGAAGACGTTCTTTATTGTGTTTTATTTGTATATAAATCCTTTTAAAAATAATTGACCTTTCCTCCACCTTGCGGCGCCGGCACACCGGGTTCTAGTCCCTGTTGGGGCACCAGATTCTATCCTGGTTGCCCCTCTTCCAGGCCAGCTCTCTGCTATGGCCCGGGAAGGCAGTGGAGGATGGCCCAAGTGTTTGGGCCCTGCACCCGCAAGGGAGACCAGGAGAAGCACCTGGCTCCTGGCTTCGGATCAGCGAGATGCACCGGCCACAGCGGCCATTGGAGGGTGAACCAACGGCAAAAAGGAAGACCTTTCTCTCTGTCTCTCTCCCTCTCACTATCCACTCCGCCTGTCAATAATAATAATAATAATAATTGACCTTTAAAGGCCGTCATTGTGGGTAGAGACCCAATAGGGCAGGTTCTTGTCCAGGCTCCTCAATTTCCAATCCAGCTCCCTGCTGATAACCCTTGAAAAGCAGCAGAAGATGGCCCAAGTGCTTGGGCCCTGTTACCAATGTGGGCAATCTTGAAGCAGCTCCTGGTTCCTGACTTCCATCTGGCCCAGCCCCATCCCATCCATGGTAACCATCAGAAGAGTGAACCAGTGGATGGAAGAGTCTAGATTCTCTCTCTCTCTCTCTCTCTCTCTCTAACTCTTCCTTTCAAATACATAAAATAATTTTATGTCATATAATATTATTTGTATATATACATAGCTTATTTGTTTTTTCAACTTTTATTTAATAAATATAAATTTCCAAAGTACAACTTTTGGTTTATAGCAGCTTTCCTCCCCAATAACCTCCCTCCCACCCACAACCATCCCATCTCCCACTCCCTCTTCCATCCCATTATTCATCAAGATTCATTTCCAGTTATCTTTATATACAGATCAACTTAGTATGTACTAAGTATAGATTTCAACAGACTACACCCACACAGACACACAAAGTATAAAGTACTGTTTGAGTAGTAGTTTTACCATTAATTTACATAGTGCAACAAATTAAGGACACAGATCCTACATGGGGAGTAGGTGCACAGTGACTCCCGTTATTGATTTAACAATTGACACTTTTATTTATGACATCAGTAATCACCCTATGCTCTTGTCATGAGCTTCCAAAGATATGGAAGCCTCTTGCATTCACAAATTCTAACCTTATTTAGACAAGGCCATAGTCAAAGTGGAAGTTCTCTCCTCCCTTCAGAGAAAGGTACCTTCTTTGATGGCCCATTCTTTCTGCTAGGATCTCACTCACGGAGATCTTTCATTTAGACCATTTTTTTTTCCAGAGTGTCTTGGCTTTCCATGCCTGCGAAACTCTTATGGGCCTTTTAGCCAAATCTGAATGCCTTAAAGGTTGATTCTGAGACCAGAGTGCTGTTTAGGGCATTTGTCATTCTAAGAGTCTGCTGTGTATCCTGCTTCCCATGTAGGATCATTCTCTCCTTTCTAATTCTATCAATTATTATTTACAGACACTAGTCTTATTTATGTAATCCCTTTGATACTTAATCCTATCTTTTTGATCAATTATGAACTTAAATTGATCACTGTAACAAGTAAGATGGCATTGGTACAAGCCACCTTGATTGACTTTTAAACTGTTTTTTTAGGCCTTGAGCAAGAAATATCTCTTAAAGTATTCATTAATTTCTCTTAACAACATTTATACTTTTCAGTATATAGGTCTTGTATCTCTTTATTTCAGATGTTTTCTTAGTACTTTGGGCTTTTAAAATTAAATACAGGGGCTGGCGCCATGGCATAGCAGGTAAAGCCACCACTCGCAGTGTGGACATCCCATAAAAGCACCAGTCCGATCCATCTCTCTGCTATGGCCTGGGTAAACAGTGAAAGATGGGCCCTGCACCCACATGGGACACCCAGAAGATGCTCCTGGCTCCTGGCTTCAGATTGGCACAGTTCTGGCCCTTGCGGCCAACTGGGGAGTGAACCAGCGAATGGAAGACCTCTCTCTCTCTCTCTCTCTCGCTCTCTCTCTGCCTCTGCCTCTCTGCAACTATGCCTTCAAAAGAAAGAAATAAATCTTAAAAAAATTAATACAGTATTGTATTATATATTTTAAATATTAATTTCCTTGGGCTGACACTGTGGCTCACTTGGTTAATCCTCTGCCTGCAGCGTCGGCATCCCAATGGGTGCTGGGTTCTAGTCCTGGTTGCTCCTCTTCCAGTCCAGCTCTCTGCTGTGGCCCAGGAGGGCAGTGGAGGATGGCCCAAGTGCTTGGGCCCCTGTACCCACATAGGAAACCAGGAAGAAGCACTTGGCTCCTGGCTTTGGATCAACCCAGCGCTGGCCATAGTGGCCATTTGGGGAGTGAACCAATGTAAGGAAGACCTTTCTCTCTGTCTGTCTCTCTCTCACTGTCTATAACTCTGTCAAAGAAAAAATATTAATTTCCTACAATTTTATTGCTGATATCTAGAATTATAATTGATTTATATATAATTTTCATACATCCTTTGATTAGCTCCCTTATTAGTTATATTAAGTTTTTTTAAGATTCTAGCTGATCTTCCATATTGACAGATCAAATTTAAAAAAAAAATGGTTTTATTTGTTTCTTTCCAATCTGATAGCATTGGGTTTTTTTGTTTTTCTTGGCTTATTGCCCAGCCATAACTTCCAGGATGATTTGGAATAGAAGTTGTTAGATCAAACATGCTTGTGTTGTTTTTAATCTTAGAGTAAAAATATTCAAACTTTCACTATTAGGTATGATGGCAGCTGCTGAAATTTCATAGGTATACTTTATCAACTTGGGCAGTCCTCTTGTACCTCTAGTATCCTGGGAGTTTTTACTATGAAAGAATTTTTTTTTTTTTTTTTTGACAGGCAGAGTGGACAGTGAGAGAGAAAGACAGAGAGAAAGGTCTTCCTTTTGCTGTTGGTTCACCCTCCAATGGCCGCCGCGGGTGGCGTGCTGCGGCCAGCGCACCGCGCTGATCCGATGGCAGGAGTCAGGTGCTTCTCCTGGTCTCCCATGGGGTGCAGGGCCCAAGCACTTGGGCCATCCTCCACTGCACTCCCTGGCCACAGCAGAGAGCTGGCCTGAAAGAGGGGCAACCGGGACAGGATCGGTGCCCTGACCGGGACTAGAACCCGGTGTGCCAGCGCCGTAGGCGGAAGATTAGCCTAGTGAGCCGCGGCGCCGGCCAAAAAGAATGTTAAATTATATCAATTGCATTTTTTATCATCTATGGGTATTGTTAAGCTTGTTACTATGGTGAATTATGTTGATTTTCAAATATTAAACTAACTTTGCATTCCTAGATAAATGCTATTTGAACACAATGTATTATTCTTTTTATTTACAGTTGGATTCAATTTTTAAATATTTAAAATAGGTGAACAAACACTTCACCAAAGAAAAATTATAGTGAATACACACACAAATGTATGTTCAGCATTATTCATCATTAAAGAAATGGGTCCTCACCTCATATTTATTAAAACGACTAAAATTTAAAAGCCATTATATCTAGTGTTGGCCAGAGTGTAAAACTATCAAAACTTTTAAATAGTGCTGAAGAGAACATAAAATAATACTATGTGTTCAGAAAACTGGTAGTTTCTTAGAAAGTTAAATATATGCATACAATAGAAGTTAGTAATTCCTCTCCTACATATTTTTCCAAGTGAAACAAAAGCATATGTCCATTCAAAGCCTTGTACATCAATGTTTCTAAAAGCTCAATTTGTAATAACTTAAAACTGGAAACAATCCAAATTTCCATTAACAAGTGATGTTAACTAGTTTATGTCCATATAGTAGAATACTAGTTACTTAGGGATATAAAGTAATGAAATATTGATATATGCCAAACATAAATGAATCTCAAAATAAATAATGACAAATGACAGAAACTACACTAAAAAAGAATCTTTACTAAATGATGCCATCTTTTTTAAAAAGAAAGCAAATCAGTGTCTGTTTAAGTGTTTACAGGAGGTGATAATGGAACAAACCAAGGCTTCAGCAACCTGGCAGTCAACAAAATGCTGCTACAGGGATATACTCGGCTCCCCACCCAGGAGACAGCAGCCTGAGACATCGCCCCCATGGCAGCGAAGAGTACCTCGTCGCCCCATGTCAGCAGGAAGTAGCTCTAAAGACAGATCATCGTCCCTCTACCCCTCCCGAACTTTTAGGACTAATATAATCCCATATAAACCCTGCTTTATAAAAAACAAAAGGGGGGAATGTTAGGAAACTGGCACAGTTTTAGCCATGTGGCCGCATGGCCCAGCTACCTGAGCCAGGCTCCACCCCCATCCTAATGGGATTCGATGCTCCTGCTTCCCTGGCCACCCTCAGGTGAAGTTTTAAAAGGGCCTATTCCTGAACACGTGCTCTCTTGGTCTTTCTCTCTTGGCTCTTGGCTCTTCCCTCCTGCTCTCAGTCCTTCTCTCCTGCACTCTCTTGGCCTCTCTTGGCTCCTCTCCTCCTCTCGTCTCTCTTGTCCCTCCTCTCTGTCTCTCTCTTACAGTCTCCTCTTTTTCCTTTGCCACCCCTTCACTCCAGTCTGTTGGGTGTTCCCAATAAATCCTTTCCCTTAAAAAAAAAAAAAAAAGAGAAAGAAAGCAAATCAAAGGCTTCAGAAAACAAAGAAGAATGGAAAAGACGGAGAATACAAAGGGATAAGAGAATATTTTGGAGGGTAATGAACTTGTTCATTTTCATGATTATGATGATTCTTTTATAGGTAGAAAGTACATTATAAATACAATCAAGTTACTGTATGCCAATTACAACTCAATCTATTTTAAAATAGGAATATCCATATTTTTTGAATAATTCTTATAATTATAAGAACAATACAAACACTAAGTAGAAAAACCAGCAAAGAACATGAACAAAAATTTACAAAAAAGAAATACAATTTAATATACATTTTTTAAATGTAACTTTCTCATAATGAAAGAAATTTAAATTAAACAAAGACATATTCTCTACATTAAAATAGTAATATTTTTGAAATATTATAAAAGCTTGTCTTAGAAATAATGCATAATCAAACAGCATTCTCACATTCTCTTACATGAGTAAAAACTGATACAGCCTTATTAAAGTTCAGTTAGACAATATATATGTCAAGAATGTCAGAAGTAACCAAATCCTTTGACCCCAGTATTTCTACTCCTTGGAATATATCCAAAGAAAATAATCAGTAAACACATAGAAATTTAAGGTGATGAAAGTTCAAAATATTTTAACATATAAACACTAATATCCAAAAACAGAGTTGCTTAAAGAATTGAAGATATGTCTAAATGATAAATTGTTGCTTAGTTCAGTAAAAATACTATTTTCAAGCAGGATTTAATAACATAAAATTAGGTACAATACTTAGAATCCAGGCATATGCATGCAGTCTGGTTATAATGCTGGTTCATACTCATAGTTAAGCACATTCATGCCCACACACACACACACACATACATTGTTTTATGATAAGAGCTAAATCTACTGCAATGCTTAAAGATATCATTGAGAGCCAATGATAAATCACGACATGATTTTTTTATATTTCCCTGTATTTGTTTTTCAATTTATCTTCTTTTTACAATTAAATATGTACTTTATAAATATATAAATAAATAATGTAATAAATCAATTTCTTTTTTTTTCTCTATCACCCATATGTGAGCATCCTTGAGTATGGAATGGGGAGATGGGGCACAAAGACCAGGATGATTACAAGGATTACTTAATTTGATCTATGTTTTTATCCCAGAGGACTACAATCTCACTTAGAATAAACAAATGATCTGCATGGTTATATGCAATGTCATTTCTTCCACCACCTTGGCCTTTTGTTTTCTTATGCATCATTTCAAAGGGTATAAAATCTGGTTTAGGAGTTTTCTTTAAGGGAACTGGGGTAAAGCTTTTTGGTAGACTCTAAGAAAGTTATTTTAAACTAGACATAGGAAATGTAGGCAGAAAAACTTCAAGGTCAGAGCCAAACATTTCACTTTCTCCAGGAAGTGAAGGGAGGTACCCTGAGACAGGAAGCAAACAATGATGGATAGCAGTTGCAGAAGATATTTTGATCAAAGGGAAAATGGAAGTCACCCATGTCATAAAGTTCTTCCAATGCCAACAAAGACCTTTTCCAAGTCTTGCTTTGGTCTACTGTGATTAGAGATGGACTCCAACTGGCAAACTCTAATTTCCCTGAGGAATAATTCTGGTGTTTTGACAATTCTGAATTATGTCACCTATTAAGATCTGGTGACCTTTCATCACACATCCAATTTTATGGACAAGTTAATCACAACTCTATGCAATTATAATTCTATATTCTCTAATTTAAAGTGTTTTCTTTCTTGGAAAGCAATGAAGCATTCCCCCCATCTCTGTTATGTGACCCTGATTTTTGTAAGAGGAATTATTTAGTACAGCTTTGATGTAAATGCTTAAACCTCATATTGTGGAAATCCCTCTAGCACCTTCCCTAACCTCAGTGTATGCCCTTACCTGCATCTTTCCTACAAATTGTATGCTATAGATTTGCTTGTGTTGGATCATCTGTCATACCCATACTTGTCAAGATGATGCCATGAATTTACAAGAATGGACGCAAACAACTTCAAAGTTTTCGATCTTCGATTGTTTGACCGTTTTGGCTCCTTCTTGGTATGGTTACCCCACCGCTGTTCTAGGTCTCAGGTCTGATGTTGAACATTTGGCATTTCATAGGGCTTCGGGTTTCAAATGTCTGTATCAATAATGACAGTATGATTACATACCTTCATCATTTATTTTTAGCTTCTAAAATCTCATATAAACTAACAGCATTTCCTGTCAAAGTTATGTGACTACTAATTTAATTGCTTATTTTTCAAAGCAACTCTGTGATAGCAAACATTTAAATGACTTAGAAAAATAATCTGATATATATATATATATTTATATGGAGTTTTAAAGAATTTTTTAAATTTATTTGAAAGGCAGAGTGACACAGAGAGAGAGTAACTTCTACCCCCCTGATTCCCTCCCCAGAGGCTGCAATAGACAGGCCTGAGCCAGGACAAAGTCAGGAGCCAGAAATTCCATCCTGATTTTCCACATGGATGGCAGAGGCCCAAGTACTTGTGCTATCTTCTGCTGTCTTCTCAGGTACATTAACAGAGAACTGGATTAGAAGCAGAGCAGCCAGTACACACCATGGCACTCAGATATGGAATGACAGTGTCTCAAGCACAGCCTAATCTACTGCACCACAACACCAACCCTGTGTATTTTTAGTACTTATTATTGGACTTTGTATCAGATTCCCAGAACAATGCACAGTGATAGACCCACATCACAGAATATCATTGTGAAAGTTCTAACCACTGTAGACAAGGGAAAGGTCATACAAATTTTCATAGAGAAAATAAATGTTTACATATAAAAGATCAGGATTCAACAATAACCAATAGGTGGAAGACAATGGAATAGAATCTTCAAAATTCTGACAGAAATTTATTTGTAGAATTCTATACTTAGCCAAATAGTAGTCAGGCCTGAGGTGAGATAAAATATGTTAGTATAGCTTCCAGGTCATAGAAAATCTACCTTCTCTGCATTATTTCCAAGAAATCTTTTAGGAGTAAGTGTTCTTTCATTATACTAAGGAAAACAAAAATGAGGGTTTCCAAGCTAGAGAGATAGAGCAGGCAGTCCTTATAGGGCAGCTGTGCAGCGAGACATGCCAGGCCAGACTGGAGCAGTCAGAAGTCATCAGCAGAAATTTCTTCAGTGGAAGAAAACCGATGACCAGTTTTTACTACATCTGAGAATACTGACATGGATTTAAAAAATTAGAAAAGGGCCGGTGCCGCGGCTCAATAGGCTAATCCTCCGCCTTGCGGCGCCGGCACCCCGGGTTCTAGTCCCGGTCGGGGCACCGATCCTGTCCCGGTTGCCCCTCTTCCAGGCCAGCTCTCTGCTGTGGCCAGGGAGTGCAGTGGAGGATGGCCCAAGTGCTTGGGCCCTGCACCCCATGGGAGACCAGGATAGGCACCTGACTCCTGCCATCGGATCAGCACGGTGCACCGGCTGCAGCGCGCCTACCGCGGCGGCCATTGGAGGGTGAACCAATGGCAAAAAGGAAGACCTTTCTCTCTGTCTCTCTCTCTCACTGTCCACTCTGCCTGTCAAAAAAAAAAAAAAATAGAAAAGATTACAAAGTTTAATTATTGATGAGATATAGAAAATAAAGAAGGGAAATATTTTCATTAAAAAGAAAAATTGATCAATATATACTGTGTTGGTCATATGCTACCATTGAATATTTCTCTAACCAAATCAAGCTTTAGCTATATTAAAGGACAAGGGACAAGGAATGGATATGCATGGCAGCGCAGGATAGGGAAAAATGTTAAATCCTTAACTTATATAGTAAGAAATCAGTGAATAAGGCCAAAGAATAAAAAGCAATTAAGAAAGTAATGATCAAACAACTTAGAGATGTGGAAGTAATAGGAAAAATAAGGCAAAAAGTTGTAAGTGGTTGTGTCTGGATACTTGGGCAAGATGATCACTATTTCTGCAGCAAGCTTCTTAGACATATTTAACTCTTTTAAATAATGTGTCTCAGTACTTTATAGAGAACTATTACACAGAAAAACAACAAAAGAATATTGTGGGGCCAGCGCTGTGGCTCAATAGGCTAATCCTCCGCCTTGCGGCGCCGGCACACTGGGTTCTAGCCCCAGTCAGAGCACCGGACTCTGTCCCGGTTGCCCCTCTTCCAGGCCAGCTCTCTGCTGTGGCCAGGGAGTGCAGTGGAGGATGGCCCAAATGCTTGGGCCCTGCACCCCATGAGAGACCAAGAGAAGCACCTGGCTCCTGCCTTCGGATTAGCGCGGTGCGCTGGCCGCAGCACACCGGCCGCGGCGGCCATTGGAGGGTGAACCAATGGCAAAGAAGACCTTTCTCTCTGTCTCTCTCTCTCACTGTCCACTCTGCCTTTCAAAAAAAATAAATTAAAAAAAAAGAATATTGTGAACATGAACAAAAAAGCTGATACTTAGTTTGTATTTTTGTTGTTTTCCTCTCATTATTTCTATTCATAAATAATTATCTTGAGCACCTTCTTTGTGATTTTGACATGCAAAGATACCAGATGTAGGGCTTACTGTCAGGAATATATGGTCTTAGTACAAGTGATTTAAATATAAGAGAGTTGTTTTAGTTTCCATGTCTCCTAAAGGTCCATGTATTAAAGGCTTGGCATTACTGGAGAGGGTGGAAACTTGATCCAATTATGGTTTTGAAGAAGTGGGCCTGGTGGGAGGTCCTTAGTCACTGGGGTATGTCCTTGTAAGGTCCTTCTTCTGGTGGGTTTGGTTATAGAAGCCTGAATCAAGCTCAGTTGCTTCTTGGCTTGCCCTGTGATCATTGCTCTTCACTTGTTCAGTCATCCACTTCCTTCATCAGATAAATGGGGTTGCCCAGTCTTAGGCAGTGAACCTCCAGTACCATGAGCTGGATGTCTTCATTAGATTTTCTTAGGTTGTTACAGTGATGAAAAGCTGAAAATTGGTACTGAGAATGGAGTTATTGCTACTAACTATACCTATAGATATGGAATAGCCCTTGCAAATAGTTTACCAAAGATTGGAAGAATGCAAAGCAGCAGGGTGCAAAATGTTTAGAATGCAGTATGCAGAGTGTCTGAGTAACTCTGGTAAGGGCTTGGAAGACCACAATACTTAAAGGACTTTGGACATTAAAGACCATACTGATGAGGTCTCAAATGGAAATGATGATTCTGTTGGAAACTGGACTAAATCTTATCCTTATTACATAGTGGCAGAGAACCCGGCTGCATTGTGCCCATGCTCTTATACTTTGAGAGAGACTGAGCTTAAACAAGGAGGCAGAGGAGATTTCAAAGCAACAAAACATTCAGGCCATAGCCCAATTTTTCTAGGCTGTTCTCAATAGCTTTTACAGTGACATTTGCGAGCAAAAGGGAGAGAAGCGGGAAGAATTGAAAAATTTGTAGTCTGACCAAAGAAAGTATAAAGGAAAAGTGACATGTTCTTGACAGGAGTGCATAGTAAAGAAATCACCTGCCAAGGATTAGACAAGGTAAATTATGGAATTATATGATAATGGAAAAAGCAACATGAAAAAGACACCCAAGGCACTTAAGACATCTTTGAGGCCACCCCTCCCACTGAAGTTCCAGAGCCATAGAAGGGACAAATTATTTTGTAAAACCTCAGGGAGTTTCAGCAAGTTTACTCAAGATTGCCTTATAATCCATTTTTCTGCATTTAGCTGATCTTGCACTCCAAGATTGCAAACATTGCTTAGGTGGGCCCAAGTGAGACTTGTGCTGGTGGCAGATCATTTTAGCATCCATGTGATGTTGATTGAGTCATGGCAACTTCAACCAAGATTTCAAAGGAGAGCCTGGGAGGCCAGGCAGAGTGTTTGGAGACACTGTAAGGACCTCCTAATGGAAAAATGCCTAGTAATGCTGTGGTAGTAAAGCCACAGAAGAGATCCATGGAAAGCAGAGGTGCCAGCAGTGTGATACCTGCCAAGGAAAGAGGTACGCAGTGTGGCAGACGAACCTGGGAAAGGTATGGAAACCGGCATGCCTCTAAGAGCCTCTACTCTCTAAGAGTAGATACAGGAGTAGAAACCAGCAGAGCTGTGAAGGCATGGAGGCCTCCATCCAGATATCAAAGACTGCCTAGGATAATCTTATATCCTGCCCAAGCAGAGATATACATCAGGTGTGTAGCAACTGCAGAGAAACACTTGTATGACAATACCAAGCAGAAATGTGAGGTTGAAGTTGCTGCAGATACTGTCCACCAATATATTGACTAGTGGAGTTGCAGAGGAAAACCTCCAACCTGTGAGAACTGAAACATGTACTGTGGTCTGCAAGGTTGTGGTGGAACTACCAAAACCCCTGGGTGCTCATCCACCACCCTAGTATGTCCAAGATACCACATATAAAGTTTTAGAATTTAATGTCTATTGGTTTTCAATTTTGCTTTTGTATAATTAGTTTTTCTATTTCTCTGTCTCTCCTTTTGAAATAAAAATGCATACCCTGTGCCTGTCTCACCATCATGTCTTGGAAGTGTGTAACTTGGTTTAGATTATACTGGGGCCCATTGTTGAAGGAGTATGCCTTGGGTCTTAAATGAGACTGTGGACTTCGGGTTTTTTAATTAATGCTGTAATGAGTTAGGTCTTTGAGATTTTTGAGAGTGAAATGAATATATTTTGCATAGTCAGATGGATATTAACTTTTGGGGCCAGAGTCAGAATGTGAGTGTTCTCTTGTCTTGGCCCCAAGGAGGGCACTATTGGGAGAGGATGGAGTTTCTTTCAACTACAATGCTTAGGAGATGGGCCAACTGAGAAGTCCCTAGGGGATTGGAAATGTGCCTTTGGAATGTAGTTCTCCCCAGCCAGTTGAAGATATAAGCCTGAGTTGGGCTGAGGAATCAATTGCTCTCTCTCTGCTTCCGAGCAGATCCTTGTTCTGCATTTGTCCCACTAACCCTGTTAGATGCCAGACCAATGGAGCTGCCCAATCATGGCTGTGGTTCCACAACCATGACCCTAAATAAACCTTCTTCCTTCGTACGTAGTTTCTCTCAAGAATTTGTCATAGTAATGAAAAGCTGGAAAGTGGAATTGAAAGATAACCTAATTATGGTGCAAATAAATTCAAAATTCACTTGTAGATTTTTCTTAATACATATTTTACATAAAAATTTTGACAATCCTTCATGTGCATGGATTTCAACTATTTTTACACCAAAATAAATTAATCTATTAGTTTTAAATTTAAATATTTATTTGTTATTCATTTTATTTGAAAAGCAGTATGACAGAAGCAAAGAGAGAGATTCCATCCCAGAATACACTCTCCACACACCTGAAAAAGGTAGGGCCAGACCAAGCCAAAGCTAGGAGCAAGGAACCCCACCTCATTCCCTCAAATGAGTGGAAGGGATCCAAGCACTTGTGCTATCACAAGAGTATACATTACATTGCCATACTTTTTTATTTTATTTATTTATGTATTTATTTATTTGAGAGATAGAGTTACAGAGAGAGGGAGAGACAGAGAGAAAGGTCTTCCATCTGCTGGTTCATCCCCAAAGTGGCCACAACAGCTGGAGCTGGGCAGATCCAAAGCCAGGAGCCAGGAGCCAGGAGCTTCTGCAGGGGCCCAAACACTTGGATCATTTTCTACTGCTTTCCCAGGCCATAGCACAGAGCCGGATCGGAAGAAGAGCAGCTGAGACTTGAACCAGCACTCATATGGGATGCTAGTGCCATAGGCAGAGGCTTATCCCACTATGTCTCAAGTGCCAGCCCCTACATTGCCTTTTGGTATACACAGTAGCTGGATTCGAAACAGAGCTACAGCATCAACCCAAAGACTATTAGAGGATATGAGTGGCCCAAGGAAGGACTTGCACAAAACACCAGTTCTAAACTAATCTTTCAATATCATTTTCCACAATCCATTTGATATATTCTTGGATACTATTACAAAACGTAGCAAATCTTAAGTGTTAAGCTAAATGAACAAAATATAAAACTTAGAGGTCCTGATATCACATTCAGCTGAAGGAGGCTCAGTGGCTCAGCTGGTATCTGAGCTGTCTTGCAGCATGGGAAGCTAACAAGAACTGCACATCCATGGTGTTTGGAGTGGGGCAGGTTGGGGGAAGGGCAGGGAAAGCTCCGCATATTTGCATGAGACCTCCTGTAGATGAGTCTGCTATAGCTCAGAGATTGTGTAAGTGGAATTGAGTTGAGAAGGCAGGCTGCAAATATATTGTGGAGGCTGGCTTTGCCAGCTTAGAGGTTTCTGGGACTTCAAATGCTTTTCCCATGTACTTTGACCCTTTGTTTTCAGAAATGTAAATCTACGGAAAGAGAATGGTGAAGTCTGGCTATTGCATTATTCATAAAGCCTGCTGTCTCTTAAAGTTTTCACCTTCTGAATCTTCCTATATCCCATAAGAGATGTTGTCAGTCCCCTAATTAAACTTTCATTTACAAAGGATTTTTTTCATATTATAGATACTTTTATACTAAAAAAGCTGAGCTGAATCTGCCTCCCCCCCAAAAAAATAGTTGCCATATGCAATGAAAATAAATGCCATTAGCTCTCTGAATTCTTTTGCATTCCTACAGGTCATTGAAATAGTTTTGATTTTGCACTGGACAGGCAGTGCCAATTTTGTACAATAAGATAACCAACCCTCATATGTGATATAGCAGGTTGTGGTGAGTCTTTTTTTTTGTTCTGCACTTCTCAATTCCCACTTTTCTGTTGCATCCATGGAAGGACAAGCTGTCTTTTTCATCCCATGGAATCACCATCCTGCATTCCTCAGCTGTAGGAGTCTGTCCATAGTTAAATATATTTTTTAAGGTAGCCTGAATTAAAGTTGCCTCACAGACAGGCAGGACCTATAAAACTGTAAAGGAAACGAAGAAGACATCGGGAGAAATATATTTAAGCCTCCCGTGTCTCAGTTCTTGCTCTTATTTCAATCCAATTAGATCTCTCCAGTCCTTCCTTGGCTTCCTCCCAATTCTAAGCTTTGGGTTGTTAACTCCCAATAGATATTTCACAGAATTGTTTTGCGATTCCTTTTCACTGATCCCCTGGGATCTGTTCACAAAGATTACTTCCAGATTACAGATTCAACAAGACTCTGATGCATTAGTCAATGTAACAGTCCGGCATATTTCAGATTTTCTTTGTAGCCAGCTATTAGGTTCAATAGAAGTGGGAACAACAGACTGATTTAAAGATGAAGTCTATTTAACCGGGGCGGGGGCTCATTGAACAATGCCCTTCCTTCAGGGGTAGAGTCTTTTGTTTTTATCTCCTTCTTATTTGTTTCTATGGAGCACAGCTAAATATTTGGGAATTGGCAGGCCTGAGGCCCTTATCTGTTGTCTCTGGACCACAGTTTGTGGCAAAAGAGCTACATTTAACCACTAACTAATCTAATGCAGGAGTTTCTAACTTAACACTAGGGTCTCTACTAGGATAAAGGTAAGGATCTATAAGGATAAAGCCATCCAATTAAGGCCTCAGATAGTTAGAGAAACCATGATTGTTAGAAACCTGATTAACAGCTCCATCTAGTAAAAACTTGACTCCCAAATTAAAAAAAAAATAATCATTAAGCGCACAAAAATGTAAGTAGACAATGAGGAATAAGGAGAGGCAACCAACTATGTGCAAATTATGGATTTAGGAATTTGCTTACATTATTTCATTTAACTAGCACAAATCTCTATAAAGATAAAGGAAATATGCAAACACTTCTTGAATACTAGTTTATTATTAAACAGCACCTAAATCTCACTTGTTTTCCACAATAAGCCATGTGGTTTTTGAGGATGGATACACATAGCTCCCTATTACAGTCCCTCTCTTGTACCTATACTCCCAAACTGTGCCCAAATTATAGGATGCTCCTTTCTCCTGTACTGCATAAAATTCCCCAGTCATCAATGTTCCTATCAGAAAGCATGTATTTTGAAAGAAGATTCCTGAAGAAAGCAATATGTGACCACAGAAAACATGTTTCATATATGATCCTCTGACCCTAGTGCCATTTGCTAGGACTAGTAAATTTGAGTAGGCAGAACTTTCTGATAATTCTTCAATCAAGCATGTACCTTACAATTAATCCAAGAAAAAGGATTTGATTCTTGTAAAGAAGGCACAAACCCCCCTTCTTCTCATTCAGGGTCTCATGTCTAGTGGATTTTATGCCTTGTTGAAAATAGATGTGTTTTTGCCAGCAGTGATGTTCCTCTACCTTTGTCCCCATGAGATGCTTCATATTTCGGGGTAAAAAGGTTTTACCTCTGTTCACTTTGGAAAAAAACATTTTATGCATTCTATCGGAGTGAAACAGTCATAGAAGGATTGCTTTTATCAGCCCTTCCAAAATATCTCCACTAGTCTCTATTCCATGGAAATAGCATGTTTTCTCTATGTTCGAGTATGAGGAAAAAGAGTATCATGGCAATCTTTGCTCCATCTTTCTCTGGGTAATCTACATACATGTTTTATAGGCGACAAAACATAAAATCAGGCTCATTATAATTTTAAAAAGAAAGAGATTAATCCCCAATGTTCTTACTGTGTGCCTGTACCCATCTGGTATTCAGTATCTATTTGTTGAATGAATGAATAAGTAAATGAATGTATTGATAAGTATTAGTCAAGTCTTATATTCTACCAAATATTTTACAGTGCTTCTGTTCATGTTTATTCAGTAATTACATATTTGGAAATGTTGGATGGTAACTGAACCATCATAAATGCTACTGTCGTATGGATTTATTTATAATAATTTTCTTTGAAAGACATCAGTTTGAATCATGATCCCTTGCTTTTATATGTCTGTATGTGAATTTCCAAAATATTTTTATAGTGTATAGAATTCAGAATAAATTATCAAGAGCGTTTTGACTCTTTGTAAAGTGTGGAAGTTTATTTGTAGATTTTAAAAGAAAGGCCTATAGCTTAAGGAAATTTACATTTGTGCAGAGTATACTCATGCATGCACATACCGCAGTATTTTACATTGCAGCAAGTGCCTTTTTCAAGGCGGCTTTTCAATGTCTTGGTTGGCTGACCTTATAGTATGGCTTTGGTGTGAAGGGAATAGAGGTCAACAGGAGGAGAGTAGTGTGGTAGAGAGAGGACAAAGAGTGAATAAGTGGATCATTACTAATGTCAGAATTCCAGGAATGCCTGGAATGCCTGGAGCATTCCTGCTGGAGATTGAAATAACATAACAGAGTGACCCCAGCCCTGGAGATTCCTGCCTCATTTATTTTCCACTGGAAAACCACTGTAAAAATGGTCCTTAGCCTCGTTTGAGCATTGACCTACCCTTAAATCGAAAGAAACCAATAACAGTTTTACTCACAATCCCCAATGCCAATATGTCTGAAAAAATATGTTGTGAAGGAAAAAAGAAGGAGAAAAAAAAAGCTTTCACGGGCATAACTTATCTTTGACTGTCACAAAATCAATAGGCTTTACAGAGCAGGGGAAATTCAATAGCTCCACATTCATAATAAAGATTGGTTTGGGTGATTTGTCTCTCTCTAATAAGGCAGACTTTGGATCCCGGTTTCCCTTCCTTTAAAACTCAAAGGGGGTGGGGATTTCTTCATCACAGCCAAATCCTCTTGCTTGTCTATTGTCGAGACTTTACAATGGTACTGCTTGTCTGGCCAAGTACAGCTTCGCACAGAACAGCCCTTGCATTGGGGCATGGAGTAACAGATGCCCAGCTTTGCAGCAGCATTCAGCTTCCCTCAGCCTGCCTGACAGCCTTTTCATGCATCATGGATTCATCTGTTTCAATGAACAACCCAGAGCAATACTGCAAGTATTTGTTTTTGCTTTTTTCTTGGAGACTTCTTTATATAACGTGTCCAGATATCACTCTGGAAACTGGGGCCATTGCAGAAACATGTGAAAAAAATATTTCAGTGCCCTAACCTGACCCAGATTTCATCAGAGAAAGCTTGTACCCAAGGCACCCATTGGTGGGTTTAGTCAAGTGGATAGATGGAGGACTGGGGAGAGTGAAGAGACCAGCTGCATTAGGTGGAGTACCATGCTTGATGCTTGCCAATTCAGTAACTATATAGCACCCAGTGTAGGTCCTTAAACATGGCAGGGAATCAATAGATGTCAAACGGATTGAGGTAAATTTCTAACATATATTGGATTCCCAACATGTGCCAGTTACTTTACATCTTAGTCCCAATCTTCATAATATTCCTAAAAATAGATGTAGTAATATCTCTGCATGAAACTGAAAAAGAAAACTGAGGTTAAAAGAGTTTAAAAATATACTCAAAGTCACTCAGATACTCAGTATTAAAAGCAAGAATACAATCAATATCTATTTGACTCTAAAGTTGGGTCTTTTTAAGTACTCCTTGACCTTTAACTATTGCCAGGGCAGGGAATGAGCAAGTGAGTTGCGAGGATTGAGTTTTCTTTCTAAACTTCAGCAAGTATAACTCTATCAGATTCTGAAAAACCAGAGCTTTAATCTTGTTTCTGCTACTAACTCACTGTGCAGCTTTATGCAAGTTAAACTTTCTGAGTGAGTGCAAGATTTCTTTTTGTAAAATATGCTTAAGAATCCCAGCAACCTCCCTTTAGTTGAATGTATGGGAGAAGAAGATAAAGGCACATCCTGAGCCCTTGGTAGTCTAAAAATGTGGAGTATCCATAGTAAGTTATGCAGAGCCTGTCTGGGAACAGAGAGAAGTGATGACTAGCATAAAAAGGAGGAATGGACTAATTTTACTTGGGTGGCAGCTATCTTTTTTCCAAAGATGCTCTATTGGGCTTGAAGTGGGCAGGCATACAGGTTAAAATCAAGTAGGTTTGTGAGCTGAAAGATCATGCCTTCGCCATGCCCCTGTGTGACCTCACGCTCTACCTATACCTTCATCACACCCTGTGTGACCTCATACCTCTACCTGGCCACATCTGGGTGCCCACCAGCCATTCAGGTTAATTAACCACTCCCCTTTGGAAGTGGGTTAAAAGCCTGGGACACGGTGTGTCCTGCCCTTCTCTTCTTCCCTGGCTTCTTGCTAGGAGGGGGCTTGCTGTAGCAAGCCTCCAGGGCACGTGGGCTTCAGGCCACCCACCCTAGGTTTCCTGGCCTAGATGCTCCTCCACGTGGCTGGCTCCTGGTGCTCGGTATGAACCCAGATTTGCCTCTCTCTCTTAAATAAAGCTCTCACTCTCCTATGCATCTTTCTCACTAAGTAAAAGTCTAAAATGTACCATGCTGCCTTGTTTATTTATGCCGGTATTTCAAATTCTTCTCTAAATATTAGGCAAGAATCCTCTCGGGCTTATTATATTGGAGATTTATTAATAAGCATATGGTGATATCGTATGGCACCCCAAATTCTGGTAGCATATGTGGGGTCATCTCCAATATCAGGCTCTCTTGGAAAAGTAGGAAACAAACATCAATTAATTAGTCAATAAGTTACCATTGAAAACTTGGTGTTCACTCTTGATTAATCTCAGAGGCATCTGCAAAATGGATTAGAGGAGTGGAGGTTGAGGCTACAACTGAGAAATAAAGTGATGGGAACCTGGCCAAGTGTGGCAACAGAGGGATGCTTATGAGGCCAGAGGTGTAGAGCCATTCATCTCCCATCTACCCTCTGCAGGCAGAAGTCCCTTTCCTGTTTAATTCCTTCTCTATTCAAACAGTGATTCTGGGAAAAGATGAGCAGCTGGCAAGTGATCTGAGAAGAGACTTAAGGGAGAAAATGAAGCAAACACACGAAATCATGGATACATGCATTAACTTACTTGAAACACAAGGGGTGAAAAAGCATGGAGCAATTGCCAAGTCTAACCATTCCCACAACATGTTTAAAACCTCATAGTTTCAACATGGCCGTAGTCAGAGAAGAAAAATGAAGAATTAGGGTTCTTATCAACAACAGGAATTACTGTGCACTTACTCCACTTACTCCCTATATAGGATCTCTGTCCTTAATGTGTTATATTATGCAAATTAATGGTAAAACGAGTATTCAAATAGTACTTTATACTTTGTGTGTCTGTGTGGGTGCAATCTGTTGAAATCTTTACTTAGTATATACTAAGTATTATATAAAGATAATTAAAAATGGATCTTAATGAAGAATGGGATGGGAGAGGGAGTGGAAGATGGGATGGTTGTGGGTGGGAGGGAGGTTATGGGGGAAAAAGCCGCTATAATCCAAAAGTTGTACTTTCAAAATTTATATTAATTAAATAAAAGTTTTATTTAAAAAGTGAAAAGCAACATAATAAAAGGGCTCTCAATACTGTTACATACATTGTAAGTTGCTGGTTTTACTGTGAGTGACAGAAAATTAAAATAAAAGTGGCTTAGAGTAAGCATTTGGTGCAGCAGTTAAGTCACCACTTGGAAAGTTGACATCCTTTATCAGAGTGCCTGGTTTGAGTCAAAGCTCCTCTGCTTCCAATCCAACTTCCTGCTAATGTGCATCTCGGGAGGCAACAGATGATGACATAAGTACTTGAGTTCCTGCTCCCCATGGAGGAAACCCAGATGGTGTTCTGGACTCTTGGCTTTGGGATAGCCCAGCCATGCTTTTGGGCATCTGAGAAATGCACCAGCATTTGGAGGATTGATCTCTCTCTCCCTTTCTCTCTCCTTATTTCTGTTTTTCTCTCTTGCTCCCTGCTCTTGCTCTCCCTCTCTTGCTCTCTTGCTCTCTCTCTCCTTCAAATAAAAAAATAAAGTAAAACAAATAAAAATGGTTTAAGTGTCAATGTATTTCTTTCTTTTTCACAAACACACACACAAATACATAGATACAGAGTCTGAAAATGCTGGTGCAGGCCGATGGTACAGTATTGAAATCTTAACAATTGGGGCCTTTCACTCTGGTTCACTATTCCATCTTCAATTTGTGACATCTATCTAATAGCCGGACATAAAAACTCACATTCTAACCACCACTTTTTTATTTCCAAGCAGCATAAAGGAAGAAGAATGAAAGACAATTGTTTTTTTCCTTTAGTAAACTTCACAGTTCTATATGACACTTCTGTTTATATCCCAATGGCCAACACTCATGCACAGATCAAACTCTAAGGGAGATCTTTGGCCATATCCCCAATTGAAGGTCTCCTGTTCTACCATTAAGGACATAAGAGAGATGGTTAATAGAAGACAATTTCAGTGTCCTTCATAAAGTTTGAATAAACAATAAAGCCAAAATTCCTTCACTGCAACCCCTAGTAGAGTCCAGCAGAAAAGGTCAATGACTCATTCCTGCTGTGATAATGCAGCCTTGAGACATGCTCAACAAGTCACATTGCCATCCCTCTTACTGAACGTACTTCAGAGGTAACAAGGGAGAATTTCCAAGGAAAGCAGAAGAGGGAAGGGGGAGAAAAAAGAAGAAATGGCAAAGGAATGAGTTCAAAGAGGGAAAATTGAATAAAAATGAAAATTGATTGGAATTGGAAATTTCAATACTGCAAGTAATCTGACATAGATGTGCAGAAGTCCTTGGAAATCAATTTTTGGTGACCCTCTAAAAAATACACACACACACACAAACACATACACTTATACTTACTCTCACATTGTTGCATGCTTACAGCTAAAAATCCATCACACTGTTACATGTGTGTATCTGAGATGACACAGCTAACCGTTGTTTAAGAAATACTGTCATTATATAAAAAAGCATTTACACAGATGTAGCTTTCTTAGCTCTTTATTACTCCTTCAATCTCAATCAGAAACATGTGAAAGGTGTGCTATTCAGGACTTCCTTTGGAAGTGCAAAAATGTATATTGAATGGAGAAGCAGTGTTTTTCATCTCCATCCTCTGTGACTGAAGTTGGTGGATGGGAAAAAAAATATTTCCCTCTTGCTTAAAAAGAAGCCTTTGGGATGTGGGGATTTGTGACAGCCCTTTCACGGGGCTAGTGAACCATTTAATCAGACTGCCAGTGGACATGTTGCTGTGTAAAGGAAAAACACACCTTTTCATATAAGTAAGCTCTACAAAGTGTGTAAGTTAGTGTTAGATGAAATACGATTCAAAACATTCATTAAATGGAAAGTTCATAAAACTTTGGCTTGTATTATATGTGTAAAGCCAAGGAAAGAACCCAGTACCTTTTGTGGAAATGTAAATGTAGTTGATTATCTTATTTTGTTCATCAAACAGTGATGAATCAACAATAAAAAGAGGTTCCTTGTGTGGAAATAAATACTAGTCTTAGTGAACTATATTAGAAGTTGGAAATGCTGGAGCAGCATATATATATATATATATGTATATATATATATATATATATATATATATATATATATATATATATATAAAATGTTCACCAAATATTCAATTTCAGTCAGTCTAGGCCAGTTGACTAGCTTTGCCCAGCAAAGTTTGAACAGATGTGATTTAATATTTTCAGACAGAAGCAGTAAAAATCCTTGCTCAGTTCTCAGTTCTCTGACTTCTCCCTCCCCTCAGTTGTTGTGATCAAGCAAGGCTCATATTCCAGATACTAGAATCACAAAATGACTTCAGAGTTCTGACAACCAACATAAAACAAATAGCATGAGATGCAAAGTGATATAGCCCCTAAAAATTAAAAAAAAAAAAAAAAAAAAAAGGAAGGCCAGGGCCATGGCTCACTTGGTTAATCGTCTGCCTGCGGCACCGGCATCCTATATGGGCGCCAGGTTCTGGTCTCAGTTGTTCCTCTTCCAGCTCTCTGTTGTGGCCCGGAAAGGCAGTGAAGGATGGCCCAAGTGCTTGGGCCCCTGCACCTGCATGGGAGACCAGGAGGAAGCACCTGGCTCCTGGCTTCGGATCGGTGCAGCGCCATCCATGGCAGCCATTTGGGGAGTGAACCAATGAAAAGAAGACCTTTCTCTCTGTCTCTCTCTCTCTCTCACTGTCTAAAAATCTCTACCTGTCAAAAAAAATTTAAAAAATAATAGTAAGTATCTCAAGAGAAAGAGTCAGGCCTTTCCATCCCACTATGTGGTAATATTGACCAGTGTACCAGTGAATCTACCTAGCTGCACTCATTTTGATTTCAAATCTTTCTGGAGAGAGGGTCTAAAATAAAAATTGATGATATGATTATAACTAAAATATCTGAGTCGTACATACAGATGCTTTAATGTCACAATCTCAGAATGTAAAAATGTACAGATTCTGGTGAAATTTGATTATACAATGGAAGAAAAAGTAAGGCAGATCCAGGAAGCAGGATTTGCCATACTAAATTCATGGTGCACAATCAATTTGAAGGAGGCTGCTATGGGAAGGATGCTAAAAGTTATAATTAAAAATATCACTGACACCTTGCTGAGGAGCACTCTGCCGGTAGAAAACATTTCTTTATTCCACTCTCTGCAGATTTTGCTCTTCAATAATGAATATTTGGTTTGTTTAGATTTTTCCTTTTTTTTATTTTTTAAGTAGGAAAACCACTTTTCCTCAAGAGTTTAGACAAGGGCCGGCACCGCGGCTCAATAGGCTAATCCTCTGCCTTGCGGCGCCGGCACACTGGGTTCTAGTCCCGGTCAGGGCACCGATCCTGTCCCGGTTGCCCCTCTTCCAGGACAGCTCTCTTCTGTGGCCAGGGAGTGCAGTGGAGGATGGCCCAAGTGCTTGGGCCCTGCACCCCATGGGAGACCAGGAGAAGCACCTGGCTCCTGCCATCGGATTAGCGCGGTGCGCTGGCCACAGCTCACCTACCACGGCGGCCATTGGAGGGTGAACCAACGGCAAAAAGGAAGACCTTTCTCTCTGTCTCTCTCTCTCTCACTGTCCACTCTGCCTGTCAAAAAATAAAAAAAAAGAGTATAGACAAGGTCTATAAACAATAATCAACTCTCAAAATGCCAATTTCACTCATACAAATTACATTTCTTTTTGTATTCTGTATATTAGTTACCACAAATCAGGAATATAAACAACATAAGACACAGTAAATTCATTTCACTCTTTTTAAATTAGAATTTGAAAATAATCATTCTGTTTTCCTTTAAGATATTTATTTGTTTATTATTCAAAAGGTAGAGTTACAGAGAGAAAGGGAGAGAAAAAGAGAGACAGAGATATCTTCGACCTGCCTGTTTACTCCCCAAATGGTTACAGCTGGGCCAAAACCAGTAGCCCAAAACTCCATCTGAGTCTCCCATGTGGGTGGCAGGGTACCAAGGATTTGATCCATCTTCAGCTGCTTTCCCAGCCACATTAACAGGGATCCGCATCAGAAATGGAGCAGCCAGGATTTGAACCAGGGCTCCTATTGCAGGCAGCTGTTTAACCTGCTGCACCACAATGCTATCCTCTTGTTTTGTCTTTAAGCATATTTCTGATAAATACTCTTTTTGGTCATTGAAAATTTCCCTTCCTGTATTTATTTGTTTAGCTGGATTTATTCCTGTGCTGTGAATGCAGCACGTATCTCATCTCCATCTCCCATTCTTACAGAACACAAATTCACTGAGCTTTTAGTCCTTTCCTGAGTGGTTGCTTGGGGGTCAGGGATAGGCTGGGGAAATTAAATTAAGGAGAATGATGAGGAAGGTATTGTGGTACAGAAGGTAAAACTGTCATTTGTGATGCCCACATCCATAACAGAAATAGTAAACCAAGTCCCCACTTCTCTGCTTCTGGTCCAGTTTCCTATTAATACAACCAAGAAGGAAGCAGTAAATGGCTTAAGTGCTTCAGTTCCCATAATCCCCATGGGAAACCCACCCAAGTCTTCCAGGTCTCCTACATGGGTGTCAGGGACTCAAGTACTTGAGCCATAATCCACTGCTTTCTAAGTACATTATCAAAGAGTTGAATTAAGACTTGAACTGGCATTCCAATATGGGATGCAGGCATCCCAAGTGACAGCTTAACCCTCCACGTCACAATGCCCATAGTTTATGTAGATTTTTGCACAACTCAGAATACTATTTAGTACATTAAATATTTTTAAGTGAATGGCTATTCACTTCCTCCCCTAAGATTTTTCCACTCTCAAATTTTCATTTTTTTCCAATTTCTTTTTTTTTATTTAGTAAATATAAATTTTCAAAGTACAGTTTATGGATTACAATGGCTCCCCCCCATAATTTCCCTCCCACTCACACCCCCCCGTCTCCCGCTCCCACTCCCTCTCCCATTCCATTCACATCAAGATTCATTTTCAATTATCCTTATATACAGAAGATCAATTTAGCATATGTTAAATAAAGATTTCATCAGTTTGCACCCACACAGAAACACAAAGTGTAAATACTGATTCAGTACTAGTTATAGCATTACTTCGTTTTGGACAACACATTAAGGACAGATCCCACATGAGAAGTAAGTACACGGTGACTCCTGTTGTTGACTTAACAATTTGACACTCTTGTTTATGGCATCAGTAATCTCCCTAGGCTCTAGTCATGAGTTGCCAAGACTATGGAAGCCTTTTGAGTTCACCAACTTTGATCTTATTCCAACAGTTATAGTCAAAGTGGAAGTTCTCTCCTCCCTTTAGAGAAAGGTGCCTCCTTCTTTGATGGCCCTGTTCTTTCCACTGGGATCTCACTTGCAGAGATCTTTCATTTAGGTCTTCTTCTTCTTCTTCTTCTTCTTCTTCTTCTTCTTCTTCTTCTTCTTCTTCTTCTTCTTCTTCTTCTTCTTCTTCTTCTTCTTCTTCTTCTTCTTCTTCTTCTTCTTCTTCTTCTTCTACAGAGTGACTTGGCTTTCCATGCCTGTGAAACTCTCATGGGCTCTTGAGCCAGATCCGAATGCCTTAAGGGCTAATTCTGAGGCCAGAGTGCTGTTTAGGACATTTGCCATTCTATGAGTCTGCTGTGTATCCTGCTTCCCATGATGGATCGTTCTCTCCCTTTTTTATTCTATCAGTTACTATTAGCAGACACTAGTTTTGTTTGTGTGATCCCTTTGACTATTAGACCTATCAGAGTGATCAATTGTGAACTGAAATTGATCACTTGGACTAGTGAGATTGGTACATTGTGCTATTGGCATTGGTACATGCCACCTTGATGGGATTGTATTGGAATCCCCTGGCACATTTCTAATGCCACCATCTGGGGCAAGTCCGATAGAGCATGTCCCAAATAGTACATCTCCTCCCTCTCTTATTCCCACTCTTATATTTAACAGGGATCACTTTTCAGTTAAATTTCAACACCTATGAATAATTGTGTGTTAATTACAGAATTCAACCACCAGTACTAGAACAAAAAAAAAAATACTAAAATGGATAAAGTATTACATTGTACATCAACAGTCAGGACAAGAGCTCATCAAGTCACTATTTCTCATAGTGTCCATTTCACTTCAACAGGTTTCCCCTTTGGTGCTCAGTTAGTTGTCACCGACAGGGAGAACATATGATATTTGTCCCTTTGGGACTGGCTTTTTTTCCAATTTCTTAAAAATTAGGGGACTGCAGATGATATATCTAGGTTTCAATCTCATAGTAGCTTTTCTTGGTACATCATGCAATAGGATTTCCCATCTCACTGAAATCTCCAATTTCTCTAGAGGGATTGCAAAAGAATTGTACTCATGCTCTGGCTTTAAATTTTTATACATATTATGTTTTTGATGAGTAAGCAAAACTTTTAAACGTTTCCTCCTATTAAGGTGGTATTTAAGATACTCAACATCTCAAGTTACTTAAGACTGCTATAAACCTGGAGTAAGAACCAGTCATTTAGAAAGAAAGGAACAGCGGGTATTAAAACAAAACTTAGAAGGGCAAATCTGAGAATTATTTTATTGTTGGCTTGTTTTTTTTTTTGTTTTGTTTTGTTTTGGTTTGGTTTGGTTTGGTTTGTGGGATAAGAGAGCTGGAAGTTTAGTTTTCCAGATACCTAAGAAAGTAAACAACAAAATAATTATAGTTTTCTAGCTTTTGAGTGTACTGTAGACATTTTCTTACTCTCTAGTTTGTTTTTCTTTAATCCTCCCCTTTTTCCACATTACGATGGCAAACTACCATTTTCAAAGGAGAGTATTCTTTTCTTTTTTAAAAAATTACCTCAAACCCTTATTCAAAGCAAAGCAATGCTCTGGTCTTATATCAGTCCTTATTCTGGGAGAAGCAAAACCAAACTAAACATTGTTTGTCCTTAACCTCAGTCTCATCTTTGAAATGGTGATACAGTGGCTGATCTGGGTTAGGACAACTTTAGTTCTGAATAAAACTTTTATTCATAATGTCTATCCATCAATCCAAAGTGGAAGAAAGAAGAAAATAAAGTGCACCAAGCTTTATTTAGTTATCAAGATCAAAACCCGAGAGAGGAGTTGGTCAACCAGCACAGTGGGGAGTGGGTAAGGCCGGGGGGTTAAGAATTAAGAGCCTGGTTTTAGTTGATACCAACAGAAACTCACAGTTCTATTCAGCAGGGAATGAGCCATCAATGCCTACTGCTGTGCAGCTTGGGAAGCATCCCAGGCCAATTAGTTCATTCCATCTTCATCAAAGGAGGAAGTGGATGAACCTGGACAAAGTCATTTTGAAAGGCTTGTTGAAAAACTGAAACATATTAAAAAATAACAGGTATCATCAGGGAGCCCTCAACTTGCAAAATGTAATCAGGCCCACCTCATGGTTTGTTCTAATTATCTCCTAATGGCTCATCTTCCTGACACCAGCCTCTGTTCTACACACTGACTTAGAAAAGTACAAGATTGATGGTGTTTCTTCCTGTTGCCGAATCCCAAAGACAGAGTCCCAAATTCTTTTATGCAACATGAAATACCCCTTACCCATTGATACCCCACCTGTCCATATCATAACCATCAGCTGTTGCTCCTGCAATATCAGGCTCCTTATCATTCTCTGGCTTTGACACCTGTTGTTCTTCAGCCTACAGAGTTGTTTGTTCTTGTGTATTCCCAGGAGTCAGTCACATTTCTCCTTGTGCTATTTGTCCTTTGTTCATATTGTTATTAATGTATCTGTCACAGTATATCTTACTTGTTAACAAACCTCTTCTCTACCCCGGAGTACCACATATGGCCCTGCAAGCTTTCTGCTTACAACTCCAGAAAATCGTTCATGTTGTAAAATACATGATTTCTCAGAGTGTTAGTGCTGTCTGCCCTGTTAGCATTAATGACAGTAACTGCTATTTGTTGAATATAGGCCACAAATAATTCTTCTGTCATTTTATTTTATTCACTCAACAAAATGATGAAGGGATAAATTTCTGCATGTGTTCAATAGTTGTTTATTGAACAATTACATTATGTCAGAAATTCTTAGAGTTTGGGATATACCAGTTCCCTACTACCTCTAGTAGAAGGATACAAATGATAAAAAGACACCCAACAAATAATGAAAGCATTGAGTATGTTAAGATAATATGTGTTGTGAGAAACAGAAATGGCAAACAGGGTCAGAGTGGTCAGTGTAGAATTTAGGAGGACAGAATACTCCTAATAAGAAGGGAATGGTGAAATTTAAGGCAATAGTTGAAGAAGATTAAGGATAGCCAAGGGACAACCTAGGGGAAGAAAAACCCTGGCAGGCAGTATACTGCATGCGTAGTCCCTAAAGAGAGCACCTGGAATGTAGAGAGGCAGCAGGGAGGCAATATATTTGGAGTGGAGATGTCAGATAAAACATAAGACACCAGATAAGTTTGAATTTTGTAGTTGCTACTCTAGCTGGTTGTAGGGGTACTGGCATTGAGAAGTTTCAGTGGTAAAAGAAAATTACAGGGGCAGGCCAAGTGGTTAAAATGCCCACATCCCACATCAGAGCATCTGGGTTGGCGTTTCAGCTCTACTCCCAACTCTAGGTTCCTGCTAATGTGTACCCTGGAAAGCAACAGGTAACAGCTCAAGTAGTTGGGTCCCTTCCATTCCTGTGGAAGATCTGACCTGGGTTCTCAGCTTGCAGCTTTGACCTGGTCCAGCTCCTGTTGTTGCGAGCATTTGGGGAATAGACTGGGTTTCTCTCTCTCTCCCTCTAATAATACATAAATATCTTTAAACTTTTTGAAAATCAAAAAATCCTGTTGCTTATCTAATACTCAATATTAACTGGGCATACTGCATTTTTCTTGTTCAGTCTGACAACCCTAATTTAGATGAAAAGAAGGGTAGAATAGTCTTTGTCTTATGTCCCTGCCTTTTTCTGTCCAAAACCATTATGTTCTGGCTCAACAATCTGCCTTCTTCCACATGGAAAGAAACCTCAGTGCTTGAGAGCGTAACTTTATCATCAAAGGAATATAATTCATACAATCCATGGTACCAAATGACAGAATATGAGCTGGGGATGTAGTAGCAAGAGGATGAGGTCCTGCAAATATCAGAATGGTTCAGTCAAGGACACCCAGTGATGTTAGATGGCACAGCTCCTAATCGAACCACATGACTGTGGCTGTGGGGAAAAAATGGATTGAAGGAATGTGTGCAGACAAAAGATATCCACCCCTGATACCTTGGAAGACCCATGGTACTAATTGAATAATCAGATTTTGCTAGTAAATAGGAGTAACAATGACATAAAAAAAAATCCCTGGAAATAAATCTTCCAACTCAATTTGCATTTGAAATATGGTGTCAGCATATTTATGTTGCTTATTTGATTAAAGTGTTGTTTTAAAAATGATCATTTTCCTTAATTAAACCACTATCATTCTTAATTGTTTTACCATATACGAAATGCTGTTAGGGAGAGATAATACATAAGCATACTCGGCAATAAATGACTAGAGCTCCCAGAACTGATAACTTTCTCACAATAATCCACCATAAAGATAGTTCACATTTAGCTGATTACAATGTTAAGCTTTGATACTGACTTAGCACTGCATGAATGGACATGATTTTCCTATAAACACAATCCCACCTGGATTAAGAAGTTGGATTCATGATCTAAAAAAATAAGTGTTTGGGTGCCTATAAAGGCCTGCACCTGCAGTTCTGTCTCAGAGGTGGCAGTAATTTCACAGAATTCAAGTGATTTATCACCAGATTTTGCAATACATCTTGCCCGATAACTGTAATTACGAGGTGTCGCCGCTATAGCTGGCTGTCTGGATGCCGAGGTGGAGAAGTGTCAGTGATGAAAGAAACTGATGAACAAACTTGAGTGAGAGAGTGTTTTCTGGCAGAAGAAAAGGAGAGTGTGTGGGTTCTGGGGCTTGGGGTTGTGGGAAGCTGTTTGGCTCCACGCAGTGGAATAGAAATTGTGCCCAGGGGTCATAGCCAAAACCCATCAGAAACCACACATTATAGCTTGAAGTGTCCTCTCTGCGCTCCCTGCAGAGTCAGGGCGTCTTCATTTCATACATCATTTATTCCTCCCATGGAGGGATTTCTCAAAGGAATGGTCTGGAATAGTTATCAAGCTGCTGGTAGCACTAGTGTGTGGGCCCTCCATTGGGATCTTCCTCCACTTGGAATTTGCACTCTCCCTTTCTTCCATGACAAGCATTGTGTTTGCTAACTTATCTATAAAATTAGGCTTTGCATTTCTCTGTAGATCTATGCACTAACCACAGCCAGAGTTGTGTTTGTAGTTTGGTAATGTTGCTAGAATAACATTCAGTGGACGAGAATTATCCTGGTCCTTTCCCTCTCCTAACATGTAAATACATGCTGACACCAAGTAAAGCTAAGAAGCGATATTGTTGTCAACTCTGTCAGTGTGTTAGCCTCCTGATCACTTTCACAGGCTCAGCTTAATGACTCTGCCACACATGGAACACTCCTCAAAGACATGCTTATCAAAAATAATGTTAAAATCCATTGGGAGATTTTGTGGTTGCTACCACTAATAATAGTCTAACACTTCAGGGATACTCAAGGTGTCACTGAGCATTTCCTGGCATGGAAGGTATAGAAAAAATTCAAATGAAATTGATATTTTATTCCTTTTGCTTTTGAAATACTAACATGTTACCCAATTCTTTCATGATGAGGACAACTCCAAGTAAACTATGCAAGTATTCCAGAAAGTTTGAGCAGAGAGAATTTTTAGTCTTGGAAATCGGGTGTTGCTCCAAATACTAACACCTGCTGCTCTTTTTACTATTTAACTTAAACCTGGCTCTTTGGCGCACCCACTAGGTGCCAGGTACCATGTAGGCGTTGGAAAAAGATAATTCAGTTTTTATAGCCTCCCATCATGGTCTTAGGAAACAAGTGTTCATCCCGGAGTGTTTTAACAAGTTCCTACAAAGACTTTGCTCCTGATGTTAGATTCTCTTGCAAGCTGGGTTTGTCGTTGTGTTTGTTTCTCCTTTTATTCCCTTTTCCCAAGTCCCCAACCTGCAGCTGACTCACTGGGTGCTAATACTGAGCTGTCTCACCCTCCAGCACTCTGTTCCTGATTCACTGAAGATAACCTGAGGTGGAAGGGGCCCCACACTTTCCCAGGGACTTTCTCTCTGTGCCCAGTAGCCAAGGCGCTGGTTTGCAGAGCAGGGGGTCAGTTAGCCTTGTTTGCCGGAATCTCTGCTCCGCATGCTTTGTTGTCTGTCAGCTCAAACTCCTACCAGGACACACTGGGAGAAAAGCTGTCACTATGAAAGGCTTCAGCTGCCTCGCAGTGCCGAGTCCCTCTGCCAGCTCCAGGGCCTGGGCACTGGCATGAACGCTGCGCTTCCATTTAGAAGAAAATGAAAGGGCGAAATGAATAGACTTAAGCCCTTTTGCGTTTCCTTTTCAAACACACCCCACCTCTAGGCACCCCCAAAAATGGCCTCCTCAGGTTTTTCTCGCCTTCTTTTCTCCTATGAAGACAATGGGGTAGAGAAGAAACAGTGCGGCTAAAACTTGAAAAGCTTCAATACTGGGTTTCTATACAAACCCAGAATGCTGCTTAACAGGCAACTAGGGAAATTTCCTCCTTTCATGATACTAATTTATGTAGGGCCTGCCCTAGTTCCCCTCCTCTGACTCCATGTGAATTGCCTTATACCCATGTAATGAAATTCAGTATTTATTTTCATCCCAAAGATCTTTGTGAGTTTGGAGGAACTGGACCCAGAAAGTGGGCTCATCTACATTGCCTTTGAAAGATGGCAGAACATGATCAAGCCAGGGTTTTGAAGTGGGGAGGGTACTGCGTGTAGTGGGTTCATATTTAGAAAGAGGGAATGAAGTCTTCCTCTGTGCATCTGAATTTTGCCGACTCATTCTCTTCAGCCCTTGCAGCAGGCTGCTGATTTTCAGTTCTCTCACCTCTTCTTCCTGGAGCAAAGCATTGATTGCTACTGGGCCCAAAGCTAGCTGTTTGTTATTCAAGTCTTTTTGGAACAGGACATAGATCATCATTAGCCACAGTTTCAGATACTGCTTATGTTAGAGCGCAAGGAACAAAAACGAGGATGGATTGGGGAGGGTGGCATAAAATACCTAGCTTCATGACATGTTACTGGTTTTGTGGACTGCCTTTCCTCCTAAGGTAGGCACACTTGTACCATTGCTGCAGCAGGGTGTTTTGTGCAATGGCCTCATTTTCGTTATTGCACTGTCTCACCTCTTTTGTTCCCTCTAACTTACTAAATCTGCTTCACTGCTGTGTTCTCACTGGATTTCTTCTAATGTGTGTGGTACCAAGCATTTTTTGGGAACCATTCTTGTTTATGATGAAGAATAATCTTGAAGAGCAGAGCAGGAAGAATTCAAAGAGCACTGTAAAAAAAAGAAAAAAAAAACCCTCTTGGAAGCCCCTTCATGAGGCCCTAACACCCTTCAGCCCCTTCATTCACTCTATATCCCCATTGATGAATTATTTATTCTTATCTGGCTTATGAGCCTAAACTTGAACTCATCTTTCAGTACCCAGCAAGAAATGCCCCTCCCCTGTTAAACAGGGTGCCTTTGCTGGCCCGTGTTTGCACCTGCTCTGGTCCCAAAGCATCCTGTATAAATACACAGCTGATACTTCTGTGTGCATCTTGCCCTCTCTTCCCCACCTCACCCCCACGAGTGAGACCACCAGCTCCTGAAGCTTTGTGCCTTTCATCTCCAGATGAAAGCTATGGTGCTGGCACACAGTGGGGTGTTATTAAGTGTTTCTAGGGTCTGTCTAAGTGACCTTCTCCCTACCTCTTTCTCATCCTTCCATTTTGCCTGAATTTTTGCTAATTGACCCAGAACATTTCCTCTCTTTTCGTCATGGCCCACTGAGATAATGATGTATGTCTACCAAACCTCTTTGAGAGTTTGAAGTGATAAGAATATTAAATAGGTGACATATGAGTGTGTTGAATGTTTTTATAAAGTGTCTACATAGATGGTGGCATTTTCATTGTTTTGGAAATTCTATGCCTGTAAGCTTTTTTCTGAGTCAGAAACAGATTCCTACGTTCATATTGTGCTTACATGACTTGCTTAATGAATTCATTGACTCTCCTTTTCCTCCTCTGTGAAATACAGGAATTGAACAAGAGTCTCTAGTGTCTCTTTCAGGTCTAGAGTCCTCATTGAGGATTAGCACCATTGTGTAGGGCAGGTAACCTTGGGGTGGGAAGCAAGAGTGATACTAAGGGCCCACCCAACCATCATAGACTTCAAGAAGCCAAATCCCATAAGGGTTATTTTGATTAGTCCTCATGGCTGCCAGCTGTGACTCCAGCCACAGTGACAGGGGCTGAGGGACAAATTACCCTCCACATTTTAAAGCCAAGTTGAGAAATGCACTGGGGTGAAGTCAGGGACAGATCACAGAGCACTAACAATCCTCTCTTTTCCTAGCTATAAATCACTCCCTTCCTCCACTTGATGTTATCTAATGCAAAACTATAACAGAACCTATCTTAAAAATTAATTGATTGGGTTTTTTCCATTTAATAATATTTGGCAAAATATAAAACAAATTCCTTCTCAGTATTAATATTTTGGGGGCAATCTTCCAAAAAGTACCCAAAAAGAAATGAAGTAATAGTATACAGTCATAGCACAGCTTAATATCTTACTGACTTAGCTATACAGACTTGTTTCAAGCCAGCTTTTTCAAAGTATAACCATATGCAAACAAAGCATATGCTTGTAACATAGGCAAGAGGAAGATTATTGTAATTACATTTTAAAAAAAGATTTTTTCGTGGATTTATAGATAGACGTGCCAGGACCAAAAAGAAAAATCTTGAAAGAGTTCTAGTGATACATTACTTATATAAGAAAATAAGTTATAGCTTTTGCTACTGTTGTTGTCTTGTTTTGATCTTCTTTCTTTAAAATAGTCACTTGCTAGCACATTAAAAACATAAAAGGAATAGATTAATAAAAGTGTATGGTCCTTTCTGTTTTTATAAAAATTTTTCACTTTGCTCTAAAATACCATTTGGGATATATTAGTTAGTTCTAATGTTTTGACACTGCATTTAGGAGATTTGGGTAATTGAGCTGCCTTCTTTATTCTGCTGTCCAATGTCTAAATTCTACATGACTAGCTAATACAAACCTTGAAGTTATATTTAAATGTGCTCAACCTTGGAAAGTTCACATGCATTTGTTGTTGTGGTTTTTGCCATTTGTCAGTTGTAGCTATACCTATACAAAACAAACAAACAAACCCAAAACACACACACACACACAAAAAAAAAAAAAACAAATGCAAAAACAACACTCCCTGAGCAAGCATTGCCTTCATGCTATTTTGAAGTCAGTGCCAAATTCAATTTCTTTCTGACAAGTTATGATGTTTGAAATTCTACACAGAGTTCTTTGAGGATGAAAAAATATCACATAGACATCCAAATTTATTTAAAAATTTTAACTAAAGTGAAAAAATGTGGACCATGTATCATGACTTTATTCTACATTTTTACTTCTTTCCACACTATCTTCTTTTTATTCTTTTTCCCCTTGAGTAGCCCTCAGTTCCTGCCTCCCTACCTTACTGTGTTCCATGTGGCCTCAGGTTCAGCAGCTTCCATGACACATCTGATGGTGAAGGATTTGGGGGCAACAACCAGCCTGCATTATAGCTGGCCTGATGGTGAGGCATCAGGAAGAAAACCTACCTACAGCTCCATCAACTGGAGAAAACTGATTTAGGACTCATTGCAAATCAAGAGCATTTGTCTTTCCAAAGTGATAATCATGTTTGCCTGTGATTTTTGTGCAATTGAAAAGTGGCTGTCAACTTATAAATATCAAAATTCCTGCTTTGTCCTTTAAAAAACAACACAATTTTTAAAAATAGCATTAGGAACTGTATCCAGCAGTTAGGGGTCCGATAATGACTTTGCACCATAACTGGCTTGTCCTAAGAATGCTCAATTAGAAGACAAAGAAGCAGCACCAGGGTTGGGAGAACAAGACCAACTTAAGTGAAATTGTCAACCCCCTAGAGAGGCATTAATAGTTTATTGGGTATGGAAGATGCATAGCAAAGCATAGGAAGAAGGCCAGTAACCTTTAACATTAAGAAAAATAACTATTATTGTGACCAGTGTAGCATGAAGCACAAACAGAATATTCTCTGGGCAACAAAACATAACATGTAGCCCACCAGAGCAATTAATAAAATGAAAGCACCGTTTCTTGCAGATGGATCTGTAGTAGAATAATGGTGCAGGGCTGTACTGAGCTGTCATGCATCAGATACTACATCTGTTATGGAAATCAGGGGAAGTGGGGGCTTTTTGTTCATGCGAGAGCCCTCCCAACAGGGATTTGGCTGGAGTAGATTTTCTTGTTATTAAACATGATTTCTAGCTAGTCGAGAGCAGATGCTTCTGCAGCATTTGGAACTAATAACCAACCTTCAAGTGTATGCCACCCCTTAAAGAGGCTGGTACTGTCGGAGAGACCAATTTCAGCTCAAAGATAATGTGCTCAGTTCAGTTTCTACTTTGCACATGAATGACACTGATGCCAGATGAGCCTTCTGGCCTGGTGCTTGCTGGAGACAGTAAAACAAAGACCCAGCCCTACAGAATATCCAACTGTAATGTTTACTATTTTTGCTTCAGAGTTGAAGCTTTCCAGGTGTGCTTGCAAGGGACAGTTCAGAGTCAAATCAGCAAAGCGGCAAACTTCAGCTGGAAAGGAGTGGGTGAGAGTGCAGGGAAACAGGCAAACTCACAGAACTTGGCTGCTACTCCCAGGCCATGCAAAAGGCTCTGACCTCTGGGCTGTGCCTTTTATTAAATAATTCATGAGTCTACAGATCACAACCTAATTCACCAAAGAATAATTCCTTCTTCTTGGTAAACCACCTAAATCACACTGCACAACATTTCACCACTGAGTTTCCAATTTCTGACCAAATGCCCCATCAATTCTGAAAAACAAAACAAATTAAAGCAAGCAAAAAAATAAATTAAGTTTCATTCTCTTCTATTTTATATTTAAGGGGTGACTTCTGAATAAAGACATTTGGATCAAAATATTTGTAGTTATAGAGAAAATTTGAATTAAGGCAAAAAAAAAAGTCTTATATCTAAAACTCAAATTTAGTATCGAAAAATCCAAAATAGAAAGACTAGGCACTGCTGATACATACTTTTACATTTGATAGGTGTTCCCTTCTGTAGTTACACTATAGTTATACAGGTAAATACAAATGCAGAAACAGGTAGTGCTTTTACCGTTCATGGCAGAACCTTTCTCCTTTGAAGAACTCTGTTCTATAGTTAGACTTTGCTTCCTGAGAATCTAGACAGTAATTCTGGGGTGGGGCCCCTGCCAACTGTGGTACAGCCTGGTAAGGCAGTGTATTAGTCATTTCTGAACATAGAAATAATATGATGTATTTTTATAGTAATTTTGCCCAATTTTTAGAGGTTGCTTCTTGAACTTGTTTACTCAGCCCTACTTATGGCTAAAACACTGTTCCTAGGAGTTTTGACTTCCTCACCCCAAATTTTTACCTATGTTTCTGTGCACCCTGTCTCAAAAACAGCTGCCTCAACCTGTTGAATTCCTCAATGCCCTATAAGGTTCCCTCTGAGAGATAAATTCACGTCAGCATACCACTCATAAATCACCTCAGGCTCTGTCCAGAGCATTTGCAGGCAAGCTGAATACAATCAAAATGCTCTTCAGGAATTTGCCTGGTCATTCATGGGTAAGCCGTTCTAACCAGCGCTTCCCAACATTACTGCACAAACGGATATTGCATAAACAAGTAGCATAGTAACAATAGTTCACATTAGTA
The DNA here is from genome assembly GCF_033115175.1 of Lepus europaeus. Lineage (NCBI taxonomy): Eukaryota > Metazoa > Chordata > Mammalia > Lagomorpha > Leporidae > Lepus > Lepus europaeus. Next base: position 92,384,669 of record NC_084827.1, read on the forward strand.
AGTTGCTTTCTGGGTATCATATGCTTTCACATAGCTAATAGCGTTCAATCTGTGGATTGGATTCTCACTATTATTCTGAGAAAGTAGTAGATGAATATTATTTCTCTATGTTTCAAATAGAGAAACTAAAACAGGTCAAGTGAATTGCTGGACATCACCCGTCTAGAAAATGGTGATGCTTGAACTGATCTCTGGGACTTCTGATCCAAAAGAATCTATTTTTTTTTTAATTCTTTACATTGTCTTCTGGCATGTTACTTTCAGTGTAAAACTGCTTTTTATCCCCTGTGATCATAATTAGATTTCTTGTTGAAATTTCCAAAACAAGTAAGAGAAATGCTCTCCTTTGGCACCAACACAGCCTTTCCATGCCTGCTAAATTTTTGCCATGTTTTTCAGCAGGTGTTAAGAGACACTGAAGGTAAAAAAGCTTCTAAATGAGATGTGAACCTGCACGTCCCAGACATTTGTTATCCATAAAAACATGGCAAGTAGATGTTTTATTAGTATTTTGCGCAAACAGCGTTGTTAACCTTAATGCCCTGGCCAGTTTCCAGATAAAGGATTACAATTTGCCTTGCTAAAAAACGTTCCCTGCTGTTTTAATTAGATATGGTATTTCCCCTCCCTTTCGGCACAGTCTGTAGAGCTGCTCTGTCTTGTCAACCAGCTGCTATCACTCACCCTAGGAGGATAAAGTAATTCTTCTAATATCGAGACACAAAGCAATATCCACAAAGCTGCATTTCAAAACAATACAGAAACTTAAGTGACTGGTGGTTAATATTTTAAAAATTAAATCATAGAATGAGAAATCAGCTTTTAAGATTATCCCTTTAAGCTGGATCATAGAAAGCCACATCCACAGGAAACCAGAGCACTAAATTAATTTAGCTAACTCTGCTTTTAAAAATCCACCCAATTTTTGAAAACAAAAATAATCAAACCAATTGTTTTGAGTGTACATGTCTGCTATTATATATACACAGTAAAAACATCAGCAGAGTCTTATTACCATGATGCAAATAATTTTCAATTCTCTAGTAATATCCTAGAGAATTCATTTAACTAAGTGGAAACCATTTAAACCAAGGGCCAAGAAAGCATAGTGAGAAAAGGAATATTCCACACTTTGCAAGTGGGTTTGTGAAGAATGAAATATTCATAATGTGCTACTGTAAAGCCGTTTTCATGGGATTATGTGGGAAAGGCTATATCCCATATGGTGTTTCCAGACTGCCATCCCAGAACTCTGCCAGAAGGTGAGAGCTGGCTTGACAGAGGCAGGGCCCATCTGCATTTGGAGGGTCTGCTGCCACCAACAGAGAGCTCTCTATATCTGGACATGGCTCAAGTGCTGGACATGGCTCCCTGAGCCCACCCAAGACCACCCTTTGCCTTACAAGTGGAGTTGCTACCTCAGACTCCATATCTTAGTTCATGTAAATTCCTGCTTCCCGCACTATGGCACTGCAGAAATTCCATTTAGTGTTGCATCTTCCATACATATTGTGCCAGGCTATGGATTCCTTTATTCACATCGCACTTCACAATTCACACACGTCTTCCTCTTTTTCTCATTCATTATACCCAGAAGACTGGAATTCAAAATTGGAAATTATTATACTTCAAGTATTTTATACATGCATGCAAAAAATGAGAAGCCTGAACATTTGCTTAAATTAATGAAACTTAAAGGCCCAAGACAAAAACCTGATGTGTTTATGGCATACTTCATGCAGCTTGTCTTGAAAACCTTGTGTTCAGGAAGGTTATCATTAAATGAGAGAAGCAAACTCAGTGTTCAGAGACAATAGGGAGTGGTAGTGATTGTGGAAAATTGGAGAGCTCATTACCTGTATAAAAGTGGAAGCTTCTACCTAACACCTATTTTATTTGTAAAATATGGTGACAAATACACGATATTCATAAATTTTATAAAGATTAAGCTAACACAAGTATGACCTGTAGCACCTGTGTTTTTGTCTGCAGAAACGTGGTTGGAATGCCATACTGATATTAGGTGAAGCACAAGGAATGGCCAAACTAAAGAACAGTGTGATGGGTTCAAATATGTGAAATGGTCTTCCCAGCCATCCCACACAGACAGGATGTCTCCTCAGTAGAGGTCCTGTGTAGGAAGTTGACACATCGCCCCAAGGACCCATTGGGTTATATCTAAGGTACAATTCTAAAACAGGGCAGGGACTTTCTGAAGCACACTAAGATGATTTCTCCATTCCATTCTCACTGAAACACTGCCTATAAGTGGCTGATGAAAGCAAAAATACATAAAATACAATATGCTCATAGAGTTGCAAATTCAATGAGAAATGTATTTTTAAAACTAAGAATAAAAGTCAATAAGAATCACCATGGCTGTTAACACTGGCGTCATTGTCAGGAGATCTAATTCCTTGCATTTTCTACCTCCAGATATGTGTCCTTGAACAACACATTTAACATGTCTTAACCTATCTTGATTTTTATTAAATAAAATAGTTAATCTATATCAATGAGTTTTAGGACTAGATTAATCAGGTTATCAGCTGACTCATTTTTCCAGTGAATTAGATACCAAAGTGGAGTTACTTTCACAGAAGAATATATGGCGTCTGACATTGCTGAAATTACAGGAGGAACTTCTCCAAGTACATTTTGGAACCAAAGGACAAAATTATCTCCAAGTTCCTTTTCATTACTAAGATTCAAAACTTGACTTACTGTGGATGCATTAAATTCTACCCAAAATGAAAGCAAAATGTTTTCTCTCTGAAATAGCCATTTGTCAGAGCTTTATTATCAGTATTAACGATCACCTTTTAGGTGCCCATTGTATGCTAAAAAAATCTTTGTCTTCAAGGAGCTAATAATGTATGAAAAGATAAGATTTTTTTTTTACTTTTATTTAATGAATATAAATTTCCAAAGTACAACTTATGGATTACAATGGCTTTCTCCCCCCCCCCCATAACTTCCCTCCCACCCGCAACCCTCCCCTTTCCCGCTCCCTCTCCCCTTCCATTCACATCAAGATTCATTTTCAATTCTCTTTATATACAGAAGATCAGTTTAGTATATATTAAGTAAAGATTTCAACATAGACTGTCTTCTATTAAGGAGACCTAACAGTCCAGTTCACTGCATTGATTTTCGATGTGGAGAGCCAGGACTTCAGCAGAAGTCAACTTATGAAGAGCCCTGGCAGCTCTGCAGCCAAGAGTTAGGTCACTGGAAACAGAACTGTTGAAGGACTCCCAGGTCAGAGGCGCAGGTCTTACTGGCTCTAAGCTGAAAAGCCCTTCACTCAGTCCAGCTTCCAAAGTAACCACTGCTATTGAGGGGATGGCCAAGTAGGGTCAGCAACGTTGCAGGCAGAACTGTAAATTAACTAAAAATGTTTTCCTTTTGGAGATGCCACCCACCTTCTTTGCAAGCCACTCTCCTCCCAGGCCAGCTAGGTAATGGAAATCTACAGGGTGCCTTCCCTAAGGAGGTTCACACCCCCCTCATCATTGATGTCTCTTCCAGTGACCCATGTGAAGAGACAGGTCTGGCCTGACAAGTTTTTTTTTTTTTTTTTCCCTTCAAAATTGTGTTTAACACCACCAGTGCCATGCGGCCCTTCGAGTTTTTTCCTCTCTTGGAAGCCCTTCTCCATGCCACTCCAATCTGAAGATAAGATTTTTGTATTAAGCGAAAAACTACCATTACAAACCAACTAACCAAAACAGTTAACTTGACAAACCAGAATTGTGTTGCTTACTCAACATGGGTCATCTGATGGTAAATGAGGTGAACTTTACGGTCAAAGTGACATTGGCTCAAACTTCCAATGCTATGATATCCTCAGAGTATTTCTGGCCATCCCCAAGAAGCCCATCAGTTTTGCTCTCAAAGGTCTGTCTGACTGTCATGATTTCTCTCTGTGACCACAGCTCCCTGTGCTAATATTGCTGTTCCTCAGAGTGTGTGGTGGGGCATCGCTGTTAGCACGCTGCCAATGCGCTTCAAGAAATAGCCAGTGTTTCTCATGCTCTTAAAGTCCCTCTCCTCTTTGAGTCACAAGGGCTCTGATTGCCATGGAAATTGGGAAAGGAGCCTCTCCTTCCCAAGAAAATGGCACAACTGTTTTTGTTGATCTTCAAAGCATCTCTGTAACTTACCAGAGTCCTGGGATAAAGCTGGCATTGAGGGTCTCCCTTCTTGATCATCTGATACAAACCCACAGTGACATCACACAGCTCAGCCACTTACAAGTAATACCTTCATCTAACTGATAAATGATTTTGGTGTCTCACAAATAATATGGCTATCTATTTGTAGAAGTGAAAGTGTAGTTGGAAGTTTGCTTAGATAAAATGTACCATTCGGGGTAGGCAAGGTTATACAAGTACATAAGTAATACATAAATCATTGTGGCTTAAAAACCAAAGATTATTTTTATATTCATATTATCTTTTAATCCTGAGTTAATTACATGTTTGTTATGATTTTGTGGACTCTGGCTTACTGAAGAAAGGTAATTTGATGATTTTGGGGCTCTACTTCATATCTTCCTCAAGAACCAGATTGAGGCTACAACAATGATGGATATGTTGCTGATTGCTAAGTAGAGCGAAAAAACCTGGAGAATTCACACAAGAACACTTATTATTTACAAAAAGTATCCCATGTCACCTAAGTTCACAATATATTGGCCAAAGTGTCAAGTGACAATTCCAACATATGCCTTCAGGCAAATACCTAGAAATATTTGACTAAAGCTAATGATTATCACATTCCAAAACAATCTCCCACAAACTGACTTGGAGTCTCTATCCCTAGAGAATGAAACCACTTGCAACTTTAAGTGTCAGTTACCATGGCCCTTCTACCCCCCAAACATTTCAAAACTCTCAATGTTTTGTATATACAGCAAGTCAATGTGTGTGTGTGTGTGTTTTAAATAGTCATAGGGAAGAATAACCATTGACACTGGGAAAGTTAAAGAAAGACAACAGGAAAGAGAGATGGACTATGAGTTGGGCCTTGGAAGAAAGGACTTAGATTTTTGAAAAGTGAATGAAGAAAATCTGTTGGTATCACCTACATAGAAGCGCGAAGGCCAGAGTGGAAGTCATAGAGTAGAGGGGAACAGTGAGTAAAGCAGTTTACCTCAGTGGAAGGTTTGTTCCAATTAGTGACATAAATTGGATTACTACTTTGGAAAAAGTATGTGAAAGGCCAAGACAAATAATCTGGTCCTTGTAATACAGAAAATAAGGGGTCATTAAAGGTTTACAAAGACAGAATGATGACTGCAATGTAAGAAGATAAATCTTTTTTGCAGAGATGTAGATAAATTGGAAGTAGAAGGACTAATAAAAGGAAATTCATCAGTCCACCATTGCAGCCATCAAGGTCAAGGCAAGGGTGCTGACAGCAGGCCTCGTGTGGAAAAACAGCTTGGAAAAACTTGGCAGAGGAAGAGTTCATAGGAGTTGGTATGCAAAGTGAAGGAGGGGAGACAGGGAGAATAACCAGCTCTGTGCCTACTCATTTCTGAGATTAACAGTTGCAGAATTAGCAGCTTCTGTCTTTTCCTTTGGATGTTTCAAAAGCTCCTTTGAAATTTCTTTATCTTGTTGTGTAAAATAACATGGATCTAGTTTCCATTGAGACAAATTCAATGTCCAAAACTGAATATTGTTATGAAGACGGGTGCCTATTATTTCTTGAATGAACCATAATTTTGCTTTTAAAATTGTTTATGACTGGCCTATTAGCACTACTTTGGGATTTTAACATTTAACTCTTTTGTTAAAAAAAGATTTATTTATTTGTTTGAAAGTCAGAGTTACACAGAGAGAGGAGAGGCAGAGTGAGAGAGAAAGAGGTTCGCCATCGGATGGTTCACTCTCATCAGCCGCAAGGGCTAGAGCTGCACCAATTCAAAACCAGGAGTCAGGAGCTTCTTCTGGGTCTCCCACATGGATGCAAGGACCCAAGGACTTGGGCCATCTTCTACTGCTTTCCCAGGACACAGCAGAGAGCTGGATCGGAAGTGGAGCAGCTGGGTCTCAAACCAGTGCCCATAGGGGATGCCAGCGCTTCAGGCCAGGGCACTAACCCGCTGCACTATAGCGCAGGCCGCAACATTTAAATCTTGAAAAGCCTTCTCTTGGGGTTGTCAGTTCAAATTGCTCTAAAGCATTACTTGGATTTGGCTAGAGTTTTTGTTTGTTTGTTTGTTTGTTTTTTCAGTATCATCAATATTTCCTTTACAAGTTGAAATCACGCCTCAGGATATTTTTTTCCCATATAGTCCTTCTATGGGATTTATGAGAGTCCAAGCTATACTTTTTTTTTTTTTTGACAGTTAGAGATAGACAGTGAAAGAGACAGAGAGAAAGGTCTTCCTTCCGTTGGTTCACCCCCCAAATAGCCCCCAAGGCTGGCGCTGCACCAATCCAAAGCCAGGAGCCAGGTGCTTCTTCCTGGTCTCCCACGGGGGTGCAGGGGCCCAAGCACTTGGGCCATCCTCTACTGCCTTCTCAGGCCACAGCAGAGAGATGGACTGGAAGAGGAGCAACCGGAACTAGAACCTGGTGCGCACATGGGATGCCAGTGCCGCAGGTGAAGGATTAGCCAAGTGAGCCATGGTGCTGGCCCCATGTCATACATTTTGTCAACTCTCACACAGCCAGTAACACAATATGAATGTTTGCAAATAATTCCTTTCAACTTATTCAAGAGGCTTTGCTCCTGACATTTCTCCAACTAATGGATTCGGAGTATCCCCACAGCCACCAGTGATTTCCCCAAGTGATCAAGGGAGAAACCTAGGCTCTACTTTCTGTGTCCCATACCCTAAGGCTGGCAGCTTTGGGCTGTGGCAGATATTCCTGTTCGTACAAGATTCACAGTTATGTGTTTTGTGCCAATTCCTTCTCCCTTCCTGCAAGAGCTTTCTCCAGGCTGTGTTGCCAAACACAAAACCTAATTCAAGACATACCAATTTATGCCCAAAAAACTTGAGCAGTAGTGTCACTTTATACCAAAGGCAGGCATAGTCCTTAGGTTATTTGCAGTGTCTATTTAGAGATCTATTAAAGCCACCATGTGTCCAAATCATTAAGGGTAAGAAGGTAGATAATTTTTAGAGAAATGTGTTTTAAAGAATTCCCATAATTTCACTTTTGAAATACATTGTTTAATACATATAAATCATTGAAAGTCAACATCAAGTCAGTTTTCACCAAAATCATTTCATGTCAATCTGAGAGCATGGTGCCCAGTAATGTCGTCTAGAGTATATAAATGATTATTCTCCAAGGTTTAGGATCATATTTTGACCCAGCTCTAACCAGTGCTCCTGGGCTCCCTTGCTTATAAAATGCCAAAGTACTATATAATCTCAATAAAACATGATGGCACAGCCATAGTAATAGATAAATAGAAAACCAGGAATAGAAAATAGGTTCCAGAAAAGCATCCATGTCCGTGAGAGAATTTGACATGTAATGCTACTAAAAAGGTAAGTGCTTCCACAAAAAAAGTTTCTACAAAGAGTTTGGAAAATAGAAGTTTTAGGTGAAAAAATAGTGATCTCACTTCAAGTAATGTACAATTATCTTCAAGCAAGGTAATTTTGGGGTGACTTAAAAAACTAAACCTATAGAAATAGTCATAGAAATAATACGGTTATTGAATTATAATTATACTTTTATCTATATAGTTTATGCACTATTATTCAAGCACTAGAAGTAAGGTAAATAAGATTTGGAGTAGGCATTTAGGCTAGTGGTTATTATGCCCACATTCCAAATCTTAGTTCCTGGCTTTGATTCCTGGCTTTGATCATCCCTGGCTCTAACTTTCCACTGAATCAGAACCTGAGAGACAGCAGATATGGCTCAAGTGGTTGGGCTCCTACAATTCCCATTCTTGGCTCATGTTCTTATCATAGTCCAACCCCAGTCGTTGTAGGCATTTGCAGACTGAACCAGCAGATGGTAACTGTGTATATGTGTGGTGTGTGTGTGTGTGTGTGTGAAAAAGGGGGGAGCTAACTCCCAAATAAATATTTTTTAAAATATAAAGACCTCCATATTAAATAAAAATTTAATTTCTTCTTTTATTTTATGTACAAACATATATGCATGGTACACTTAAATAAATGTGTGTATGCCAATGCATATACACATGAATGTGAATATATATTATTTACACACATGTGTGCACACAAATATACATGTAAAAAGCAAATACAGATAATTCTCATTATTTACTAGAGACTGGTAAGGAACAGATTAGTGGGGGATTGACATACCATTCCTTTTTATTATACATTTTACTCTATTGCCTGCACTGGATTTTTTAAATTTTGAAGCTTAAACTGGCATTATTACTTTTCAAATAAGATATTCATGCCATGCCTTCAAATAAAAAATATAACATTTTATTTTTTAATGCACTGAAATGAGATAGAGTATCATCCATTACTTCCAAAAGTCCGTCCTGTGTTGTGAAGTGGACTGTGACTTCTGCCTTGGACTTGAGTAACAGCATCCAAATTCATTGCCCACCTGTAGTCTTATGTCAACTTGTTCCAGTCAGTTTTCTCATAGAAGATACATGGAGAACAAGTTTTCCAGCATGCAACTAGATCAGCTTGGATGTCCCTTTTTTCTGCAGATTCCCTTATCTAAATTATTGTGCTATTTTAAAGCAACTTTCATTTTTTTTCTTGGTATCAGCTAACACAATTAGTCTTTGAAGTTTTGCCGTGCTTTGCTTACTCTCTGATTCACTATTCTGTGTGCACCATAAAGACAGGAACTGAGCCCATTTTCTTCCACAGGGAAGTCTCATCATTTAACACAGTGCTTGGCATGCTGCAGATAAGTAGATAATAAGTAAGTATCAAATAAATGAATGAATGAATGAGGGAGTAAATTGCATGAATTAAAAATGGATTAAATGAAGAAATAAATAAATTATTCAAGAGAGAAACCACTCGTCACAAAGGGTATCCACTAAGGAGAGCATAGAAATGGTAAATATCATTTACACATAGCAGAGTGCGATTTAAACACAAGTACCCAGGGAGGAAGTGGACGAAGAATGAACACTGCCTCCTGTTTTTATGAAGCCTTTTTAACAAGGAGTGTGTCAGGAAGTGCTAAGTGATGAAGGCCCAATTTGTTATTTACAAAGCTATTTGCATTATCCAGATGTCTTTCAGGTCAGGACTGGCAAGATAACAGGATACCCAAGAGAATTTCTTCTTTGATTTCATAAATGAATGTTCTAAAAGAAACATACTGGTGAAAGACACAGCCCTCAGACCCTGGAAGGAGTATAATACAGGGCTTGCCTGAGGGAGGGAAAAAAATCAATAGTTTTAACAGAGAATGAGACCAGCTCCTTCAGAGCTAATGTTGGCATGGGGGAACCCTTGGGGCACTGAGATTGGCACCGTCTCCACACATTTCCTCTGGCTCTGCTTGATAACAGATAACAGCAGGGCTTGGAGATACAGTGGGGTTAGCAGAGCCAGGTGGGGGAACCAGGGAAGCCCAGCTGGCTCTCAGGGATGATTCCCGCCCTGCTTAATGCCCTCCCTCTGACATTAGAAGCCCACAGGGCCTCTCCCAGGCAAGAGCCTGACCCTGGGAGCATTAATTATATTCCTGAATTAAAATTAGGGCTTCAGTCTCAAGATTTCTCTTCATCAACCATTGTACTCCACCACATAATAGAAAAGAAATGAAAAGATGTTCAAAATTAAAATTCCACCATGGAGGCTGATGCCTCTCCAACAGTAACAAGAACTCTTAGGCAGCATCCTTCTCGATTCGATGGGCAAACGACAGGCAGAGATTTTAAATCAAACTTTTTCCTTATCACAATGGTCTGTGTCCTTTCCAAGAAAAAGAAGCTGGTTTCCCATGACAGTAACCGTTAATCAAAATCAATAGCCATAAAAGCATTTTTTTTTCTCTTTTGGGTTCAGGGAGGAGAAACCATCTGGAAAGAGAAACCTGACTCTTCATAAAGGAAACACCCTGAGCCCTGTATCCAAGCTAAATCATCTCTTCACCAGGAAAGCAAGGTTCCTGACCCCTTTCTCTTTAAGCATTGATGCCGTCCAATACTGTAGCCATTGGGATCATCTTACTGCTTGGTTCTCCCATTCCTTTTGTATTTGTTTGTTTCTAAATGAAAATTTAAATCTCAATTGCTTGAGATTTAAGACCCTCCTCTCTAACTTTAATTACGGCATCATTCTAAAATTACACTGTTCACAAAGGCTTATGATCTCCTCTTGTTCCATCTTTTGTAAATAAAAATTTTACATGACCATGCCCTTCACATCACCCCAATTTAGAATGAAATATGCATGTGACATTTATTGGTTTATTCTAGATTTTAGTATTTGGTTGGTATATAGTAGGGACAATCTAAAGGTACAGTAAATTAACTTAGGATAAGTATAACCATAAACAGTAATATTTAAAGAAAATAAGAGAACAAAACGTAAGATTAATTTAGTGTGAGAAAGGAAAGTGAGCAATTAATCCCTTTTCTCATATTACTAAGAAAAACAAGGCCTATAATCAACATCCTCTCACTTTCCTAATTCTAGAGTGAAAATTAAAACTATTCGTGCGACTTCATTTGGGTTTCGTACTGGCATTTATATTGGGTTCATCTTTCTGAAGTCACTTGGAGAGTGAAGCTTGGAGAAATTCAGCCTGGTCCAGTTCCAGAGACCCAGACATCTACCTCATCAACCTGAGATTCTTTGAGTTCTGCCTGTGATCCTTGCTGATGGCAAGGAAACTTGAACTCTGCCTGGTTTAAAGGATGGAATTGACAAAAAATATCCAACTAACCTCTGTCACTTCTCAGTTTCTCGTGACTGTCAATTAAGCACTTTTTAAAAATATTTAATTGTTTATTTGAGACGTAGAGTTACAGTGAGAGGGAGAGACAGAGAGAAGGCTCTTCCTTCCGCTGCTTCACTCCCCAAATGGCTGCAATAGCTGGAGCTGCACTGACCCTAAGCCAGGAGCCAGGTGCTTCTTCCAAGACTCCCACATGGGTGCAGGGCCTCAAAGAGTTGAGCCATCCTCTGCTGCTTTCCCAGGCCATAGCAAAGAGCTGGATTGGAAGAGGAGCAGCCAGAACTAGAACCAGCACCCATACTGGATGCCAGCGCCACAGGCAGAGGATTAACCTACTTTGCCACAGCACTGCCCCCCCCCCATTCAACACTTTAAAATGAAGAATGCAGACTCTCATGACCTACAAAAAAGGGCAGAGAGTTCAGTGCTGAGAGTCAAGGGAGTCTGTGAAATGCCTACTTCAAAACATGCCAGCTCTTTGAGCCTTAATTCCCTCACTTGAAACTCAGCCTAAAAGGTTGAAATAATGTATGTAACGCCCTTGAAAACACGGTGGATGTTTACTGATGGTTAGACCTTTTTTTAAGATTTATTTACTTATTCATTTGAAAGACAGAGTTACAGAGAGGCAGAGGCAGAGAGAGAAGAGAGAGAAGTCCTCCATCCGCTGGTTCATTCCCCAGATGGCTGCAATGGATGGTGCTGCACCGATCTGAAGCCAGGAGCTAGGAGCATCTTCCAGGTTTCCCATGTGGGTGCAGGGGCCCAAGCACTTGGGCCATCCTCCACTGCTTTCCCAGACCACAGCAGAGAGCTGGACTGGAAGTAGAGCAGCAGGGATTTGAAACGGCGCCCATATGGGATGCCAGCACCAAAGGCAGAGGCTTTACCTGCTATGCTGGCCCCAGTTAGTCTTGATTTTCCTTTAGTTTCCCTTCCTTGCTTTATTCATTTGAGAGGCAGGGGGAGGGAAGGAGGGAGGGAGAGAGAGAACGAGAGAGAGAGGGAGAATAACTGCTGATTCACTGCCCAAATGCTTGCAATGGCCAGGGCTGAACCAGGCCAAAACCAGGAGCTAGGAACTCAATATATGTCTCCCAAATGGGCGGCAGGGACCCAAGTGCTTGACCTATTACCTGCTGCCTCCTAGGATGTGCAATAGCAGGAAGCTAGAATGAGGAGCATAATCAGGACTCAAACCCAATAAGATGAAGGCGTTCCAAGTGATATTTTAACTGCTATGCCAAACACCTGCCCATATATTTGAATTTTATTATATTGAAAAGTATCATGTAGATTGGAAACACAAAAGTTTTTATAAATGTCAATAAATGCTTTCCTTTCCATGTGAGTGTGTTTGACCAGGAAGCCATTTAGATCAATATTACACATTAAGTGGAATCATTAACACATTTTCTCTCAGGCAGTTATAGTTGATTTGCAATGACTGGTTTAAACACATTTTCCAAATACAATAATCTTTCAAAACTGTGTGTTGAAGATTTTGGAGACATTTTCACTCATTCTCACGTGAAAACTGGGAATATTTGCACCTGTAAAGGAAATCTAGTCTTGCATGCAGGTTCTCCATCTACCTGTCTCTATGATGAGGTAGATGACCAACCACACAGATACTTTTAGAATATCATTCATTTATTCATGCATACATATAGAAATCAATTTAGACAACATTCATTCTTTCAGGTGAGAAAAGAACCTCAAATTGCCTGATCTAGAAGTATTCTAAAATTTTTTTTGAGAAAATTAATATTTAAAGGTTATTGTCGATAAAACTACTATCCAAACAGTACTCTATACTTTATGTGTCTGTGTGGGTGCAGTCTGTTGAAATTTTTACTTAGTATATACTAAGCTGATCTTCTGTATATAAAGATAATTGTTACACAATAAAGATATTGTTACACAATAAAGAAATATTCTTTGAAGGAAGTATTAGAAATACAGATTTTAAAAAGTCACTCAATCTTATTATAGATATATATTATATATAATTGCTCTTAATAATGATTAGTATTAACTATAGTATTTGGTGATTAAATATGTATGCATACATATATTGACTTTTAAAATGATATCGTGTAGTCTGGTAACTCATTTTTCTTTAAATATATGTTTCTATAGGAGTCCTCAAGTCACAAGTGACAGCTGATAGCAGATTTCTAAATCTCATGGATGATCATGGAACCTATTTAATTAGAATCTTTTATTTATTTATTTTTAATTTATTTATTTGACAGGTAGAGTTACAGTGAGAGAGAGAGACAGAGAGAAAGGTCTTCCTTCTGTTGGTTCACTCTCCAAATGGCCGCTACGGCAGGAGCTACGCCAATCCGAAGCCAGGAGCCAGGTGCCCCATCCTGGTCTTTCATGCGGGTACAGGGGCCAAAGCATTTCACTGCCCTTCCAGGCCACAGCAGAGAGCTGGACTGGAAGAGGAGCAACGGGGACTAGAACCCGGCGCCCATATGGGATGCCAGTGCCGCAGGCGGAGGGTTAACCTAGTGCGCCACCGTGCCGGCCCCTAGAATCTTTTATGTTAGAATGAATTAATTCATGTAAACTATTCATGAAAGTTCCTAGCTTATAGTGAGCATTAAATCAAAGGTGATATTATAATTGATACAATTAGGGGCCGGCGCTGTGGCGCAGCAGGTTAACACCCTGGCCTGAAGCGCTGGCATCCCATTTGGGTACCGGTTCTAGTCCTGGCTGCTCCTCTTCCGATCCAGCTCTCTGTTATGGCCTGAGAAAGCAGTATAATGGCCCAATTCCTTGGACCCAGTGTGGGAGACCCAGAAGAAGCTCCTGGTTCCTGGCTTTGGATTGGCACAGCTCCTGCCATTGTGGCCATATGGGGAGTGAATCAGCGGATGAAAGACCTCTCTCTTTGTCTCTACCTCTCTCTGTAACTCTGTCTTTCAAATAAATAAAATAAATCTTTAAAAAATAATTGCTACGGCCGGCACCGCGGCTCACTAGGCTAATTCTCCGCCTTGCGGTGCCGGCACACCGAGTTCTAGTCCCGGTCGGGGCACCGATCCTGTCCCGGTTGCCCCTCTTCCAGTCCAGCTCTCTGCTATGGCCAGGGAGTGCAGTGGAGGATGGCCCAAGTCCTTGGGTCCTGCACCCCATGGGAGACCAGGATAAGCACCTGGCTCCTGCCATCGGATCGGCACGGTGCACCTGCCGCAGCACGCCTACCGCAGTGGCCATTGGAGGGTGAACCAACGGCAAAAGGAAGACCTTTCTCTCTGTCTCTCTCTCACTGTCCACTCTGCCTGTCAAAAAAAAAAAAAAAGTACAAAATAAAATCATATAGGGTTCAAGGAAGACAATTGACTTACAATTTGAACACATTTTAAATGGTTTCAATCCCCATATCAATACCTAAACAAAAAGAAGTAAAAATAATAGAGTATTATCTACAGTGTTTTGAAAGGAGACAATTTTAAGTCAAAGATTTCACACTCAGTCAATTTGTCCTTTTTTTTTTAAAGATACATTTTATTTATTTGAAAGGCAGAGTTGAGAAAGCTAGAGAGAGAGACTGATTTTCCATCTGCTGGTTCAATCTCCAATTGGCTGCAATGGACAGAGCTGAGCCAGTCCAGAGCCAGGAGCCAGGAGCTTCTTCCAGGTCTCCCACAAGGGTGCAGGGGCCCAAGGACTTGGGCCATCTTCCACTGCATCAGGGAGCTGGAAGAGAAATGGAACAGCAAGGACTCAAACAAGCACCCATATGAGATGCTAGCACTTCAGGCAGCAGCTTCACTGGCCACCCCACAGTGTCCACTCCGCAACTTGTCCTTTATGTGTAATGGAATCAGAAACAAATATTCACATATGAGTATGCACAAAAAATACAACATTTACATATTCTCTTGAAAAACACTTCTTAAATTCATAATTTGACATAGAAGATAAGATGAAGAACTAGAAAGTTCATTTTATAAAAAGGCTGGTTCTCAATATTAAACATTACAGTTTAGTTACAAAAAATAAATGTCAAAATATTCTCATAAAAAGTTGTAAAATATAAAATAATACAATAACAACAATAATTGATTTTAAATCTAAGCTTAAAAGAATAGAATAAGACTAGAGAAACAATGCTAGATTTTTCACCTCATATATAGGAATACATTTTTACTACAACCTTGAATAATATAATAATTGTAGTTGTAGCAATTATTATTTTTTTTTGACAGGCAGAGTGGACAGTGAGAGAGAGAGACAGAGAGAAAGGTCTTCCTTTTGCCGCTGGTTCACCCTCCAATGGCCGCCGTGGTAGGTGAGCTGTGGCCAGCGCACCGCGCTAATCCGATGGCAGGAGCCAGGTGCTTATCCTGGTCTCCCATGGGGTGCAGGACCCAAGGACTTGGGCCATCCTCCACTGCACTCCCTGGCCATAGCAGAGAGCTGGACTGGAAGAGGGGCAACCGGGACAGGATCGGTGCCCCGACTGGGACTAGAACCCGGTGTGCCGGCGCCACAAGGTGGAGGATTAGCCTAGTGAGCCACGGCGCCGGCCCTTATTTTGTACTTTCACCAATATCATTTAAGTGTAAGTCTTTTTCATTAACATTGTATAAAATGTGGTGATCCCATTCAGAATGTAGGTTGGTAAGGAAAGTTTCCTTCTGTGAGAATTCTAAGTATGTACTCTATTTCATTCGTTCTTGTTTTTAAATAATTAGAATCAGTAATTGGGACATTTTATTTATTTATTTTTTTATTTGACAGATAGAGTTAGGCAGTGAGAGACAGCGATAGAGAGAAAGGTCTTCCTTCCGTTGGTTCAACCCCCAAATGGCCCCCAAAGCCGGAGCTATGCCGATCTGAAGCCAGGAGCCAGGTGCTTCTTCCTGGTCTCCCATGCAGTTGCAGGGGCCCAAGCACTTGGGCCATCCTCCACTGCCTTCCTGGGCCACAGCAGAGAGCTGCACTGGAAGAGGAACAACGGGGACTAGAACCCAGCGCCCATTTGGGATGCCGGTGCTGGCGCTGCAGGCAGAGGTTTAACCAAGTGAGCCATGGCGCTGGCCCCATTCATTCTTTTGACACATGATTAGCTATATACTTGTTTTCTGTCCTTCTCCTTCCACATTATGCAATGAGTTGAATATTCTCTATTTGCCCCACAGATCTCTTTTCTACTCCTCTACTCTATGTCTTGAATGTGTGACCTTTACGATCATGTAACTGATTATCTTGGCCCTCTGTCTTTTAGTTGTGTATAGCTAGTGAGAAGCAACTACAGAAGACCGGAGGATGGGGAAAGTTAGGTGTGTATTTGCTGTTTCCTCCCTGCTGGAACAAGACTTGTCAGTGCCTGAATTTTCCTACCTCCAGCCACAGCTTCTGCAGGAAAGCTTCTCTGGTTTCTCCTGGTTTGAGTACGTGTTACCTCATCACTGCTTCTGACCTGGGGACAATAACTCATCTCCATTATTGCTAGCTCCATGTGCTTTGCCAACACATCCACTGTATCTTTCTTTAAACTCTCATTTGTTCTATTTTATTATCTATTTATTTCCTTTTCTACTAATGTAATGCATTATTTTCCTCATACTTTTATCTTTCTCTTCATTATAATAAAATTTTTCAGTTCTGTCTGTGGATAGTGGGTCTTTAATATCTTCTGTTTAGGTACTAATTTTACTAGTTTTTTTTTTTTTACTACCTCTGCATTGCCTACTTATTCAGTTTATTTTTTCACTTTCATTAAATGTCTTTTTATATCAACCTGTTATCTTTTAATAACTGTCAGTTCCTGCTTTGTAGAAGATGTTCCTTGCTATTTTGTTAAGTTGTCAAATATTTAGTGAATATTTAGTGAATTTATCTTTCTTTTGCTTTTTTTTTTAAAGATTGATGCATTTATTTGAAAGGCAGAGTTACAGAGAGAGAGACAGGGGGAAAAACCTTCCATCTGCTGGCTCACTCCCCAAATGGCAGCAACAGCCAAGGCCATGCCAGGCAGAAACCAGGAGCCCAGAGCTTCCTCATGGGCTCCCACATAGGTGCAGAGGCCCAAGCACTTGGGCCTTCTTCTACTGCTTTTCCAGGCACATTAGCAAGGAGCTGGATTGGAAGTGGAGCAGCGGGACTTGAACTGGTGCCCATATAGGATACCTGCCCAGCAGCAGTTGGCTTAACCAGCTGCACCATGATACTGGCCCCAAGTTTTCTTTCTTAAAGCTACAGGTGATCACTTTCAAAGGCAGGTTTTTATTTTAAACCATATTGCTCTTCACATTTTTTTCTCAGTAGGAATTTTTTAATATTGCTCAGGCTCAAGTTATCTCTCTATACATTGATATATCAAAAAGATTTAGTGGAAAATGGATTTCAAAAATAAGTGTATTTTGGTGCAAAAAGCTTATGAAATCCATGCGTATAAAGGGTATTCAAAAAGTTCATGAAAATTCATATTATGGAAAAAATTTCAAAATATGCCTCAATAAACTTAACCTTTAATTGAATCTTTCTGAATACTTTGTAATAACCTTATATTTCTCCTGGACCCTGGGGAAAGCTAAGTAGTCTCATTGTACCCAGGCATACTTCTTTCCTCTTTCTTCTAAGGATGATGTGTTCATTGCTAAAAGAGGCTGACAGTGAGAATGATAGAAAAGCAGCCAGGGATGGACAGCAAAGCCCACCTCGCTCTTCACTATCACACGTCCCAGGTCTTATTGTCATAGAAAAACACAAGGGCATTTGAAAAAATTTGTGGAAATTGTAATGAAAATGAAAGCTTATTTTAGTGCAAAAAGAAAATGAAATCCATGCATACCAAGAACTCTTCAAAAAATCCGTGGAAATGAGTATTGTGAAAATACTCCTCATGAAGTTCACATAGTAAACATTACAAAACTTTTTGACTCTATGACTGCAAGCTGCACCCTGGGGAAATTTTCCTTTAGTCTCACTTCCTTGTAATTAAAGTCAATTATCTAAGATCTTAGCAGTGAGTCTTTTTTCACTTATGGTTTTTGATGTTGTAAGTATTGAGTTTCTGCTTTGTCTTCCTACGTACTTTCAGAAAGGCATTGAGAAGTTTGGGAATGAACCAACAATCAGCCATGTACCCGAGCTACAATTTCTGAATACTCTAGGACTCTTTGTATTACACTGAATTTTGGAATAACTCCTAGTCTTTTTAGACTGAAGCAGAAAAATCTGGTATTTGAAACCAAACATCACAACTTATAATTCTGGAGGTGCTTCATACTTGGGGAAAAAAAGTACCAGGCACATAGTTTGGAAAAAAAAAATCAAAGTATTCTTTTTACATCAAATGTGTGGGGTTTCCACTTCAGGACTTCAACAAATAGTTCAGCCTTTTGTGGATACCAGCTGTTGTCCTACATTTTAATTCAGTTCTGACACTAACTGTCTAGACATAGCAGAGACCTCATAGACTAAGGATTCTGCCCACAAAGATTCTCCTACTTCAGACACCAGTCATACATCCCAGGTTGTGCTCCATACTTGTCACCACTGACTATGTAAGAGGAGGCTTCAAAAAGTTTATGGAAAAGACACATTATCTTTTCACTCAATTTTCTCACAGGCTTTCTGAAGTGCCCCCCCCCCATTGAGGGTGCCCACTACTCCCCTCTCAGGCATGATCCTTTGCTACAGTGTCTCACAGAACTGAGGAAAGTGCTTCATCTGCTACTGCCAGATCACAACAAAAGATAGAACTCAGGAATGGCCAAACGGAAAAGAGGGAGAGAGCCAGGGATGGGGATGGGGTCTGAGAAGCATTCTTCAACCCAGAAGCTCTCCAAAATCTGCTGTTTGAGGTTTTCTGGAGGCTTCATTGCACAGACATGATTGATGAAATTCTTAGAGGAGGAGGAGACTAAAAGTCAGTCCTCACTCCACTCCACTCCCCTCCCCAGAAGTCACTGAGGGTAGGGCTGGAAATCCAACAGTGTAATCACATGGTTGACGCCTCTGCAAACCAAATCCCCAGCCTTCCGGAGACACTTCATTAGCTTAAAATCAGGTATGACTGAAAAAATGTTTATTACAGATAATGAAAGCTGCTCCATTCACCTCTATTGCTCTGACTATTCCAAGGATTCTGGAAGTTCTGTGCCAGGAACTCAGAGAGACACCAAATGCACATTTCTTATTATGTTACATGAATATATAGTCATCATGTCATTAGAGGAAGGCACACTATCAATATGTGCTTTGGCAAAACAGGTCCCTAGACAATGTGGAAACGAGGCTTCATATCCTACCAGGCTGTTTCATTCTGTTTATACTGCTCCAATGAGACCCGTGCTTTTCCGAGGAAATGATAACAGCGAAGGTTCTCCTTGCTTTGGAAACACTGAAATAAGTAAAACTTCCTTTGTCCTTTTATCCCTTTTAGTTTACACACATATAAAATTATCAAATGAAAGGAATATAAATGAAAAGTGGTCTCTAACTAAAATTACTGATACACATATTTTTAATTTATGTTTTTAATTTGGAACATCAAACATAGTTTTTGCTCATTTGAAGTTCCAACATGCAGACATTAATTGTATAATAAGAAATGGAAAGTAATTTAGAGCAATATTAAAATATGAAGCAATTTAAATTAACAATTTATCTGCCAAGAATACTCACATCAATATTTAGATTTGACTTTTTGAATTCAACTTTTAAATCATGACACTTCTATATATAGAGATGTTCAGTGTGAATTGGAACTCTAAAAAAATTACTATCAGATGCAGCCATGTGCTGTATGGGGTTGAGCCACTGCTTGGATGCCCACACTCCACATTAGAGTGTCTGGTTCAAGTCCCAGCTCCTTCACTTCCCATTCAGCTTCCTGCTAATTGGCCTGGGAAGCAACAGATGATAGCTCAAGTTCTTGAGTCCCTGCTACCCATGTGGCAGACCCAAAGAAAGTTTCTGTCTCCTGAATTCAGCCTGATGCAGCCCTGGCTATTGCTGGCATTTGGGGAGTAAACTCACAGACATATGACCTCTTTTTCTCTGATTCTTCCTCTCTCTGTGAAACTCTCCCTTTCACATAAACACATAAATAAATCTTCAAAATATATAGTATTAAGAAATGGTTGAACTATTCAATTAATATTTACTGTACTATACTAATGACTTGCATTATCATTATGGTTGTATTTTAAACAGTATAAACAATTTAAATAAGCAAAATAATTGTTCATTAATTATATAGGTTCAAAAACTACTAGGGAAATGAATTATATCTACAGTAGAAGTCCTTTATTTAAGTCATATGGTAATTATCTCAACTCTACACAAACAGATGTGCTATCAAAAAAAACTGATGCTAGGAAAAGTTAGGAGACAATGTATCTATAAGCCAAATCTGGCAGAACTGCCCAACACAGAGGGCGATGTTTGGCTATAGTTTCAGTTTTATAATCTAATATGGACAGCCATCCTGAGAAATACTCTTATTAGCCAGATAATTAGCTAATCTTTGCTCCACTGTGGCTGCTGAAGTGAAAGCTCAGTGATCCTTCTTGCCATACTTGGTTTTTAGTGATAAACCCCTTGATTCTCTGCAAAGACTCAATCTTAGAAGTGTACATCAAATGTGGGTGTCTCTGTGTGTGTTTTCTGTCAAGTGAAAAATATAAATATTACACTAATATTAAAGGAGGGAGAGGACCACACATGTGAATGAAAGAAACTTCAGAGGTTAAAATAAAGCTAATTGTGTATGTAGAATTATTTCTGGCAATGTGTACTTTGAAGAAGATGACAGTAAAGTCAGGAACTTTCATGTGTGAGAAGCTACAAGAATTTGCATGTCTTCAGAAAAAAGTCATACATAAACCATGCTAGAAGTTCTGCCTTCAAATCAGTGGGAAAGCAGGGCTTTTTTTTTTTTTTTTTTTTTGTTCCGGAGGTTATCCATACAGGAAACAATAGCATTTCTGAAGATGAAAGTCTGTCAGAGGTCCTGGGAACTGGCCAAAACTCACTAACATCTCTGACAGGATGTGATGGATGATAAAAAGAAAATGTAGACTAGAGATACAATCTTCAGGGGAGTCAATTGATCTTTAAAAATAAAAGATTTAAAATATACATAAGCACATAAAAATGTGGGCATTCTAACATGTAAGAATAGAGAAATTTTTCCCATTGGTGTTCATTATTTACCTAATCAGAGAACAATAGGAATCAATCAAAAATAATTATCTTTAAAGTGATGTGTTAAAATAAGAGGTGACAAATTGCAAGTACAATTCTAAAATTTTCTGTAGTATTTTGTTAGAATAGAGTCCCATTTGCTCATTTATACTATTTTCAGATGTATTTTAGTAATTGAGTTGCATAACTTGTATAAAAACAGAAATTCCAGTTTTCTATCTGTAGTCATTTCACAAAAATCCTTCTCTATAAATTTTGTAAAAATACAAATTCCTACTTTTCTTGTTTCATAATTTTCAAAATCATCTTTCTACAATTCAATGTCAACAACTAGAAACACCAAGTAATAGACATTTACAATTCCTTCTCTTTCTCCATATTTACTATATGTCTTTGAACACTCTGACACTGATAAGTCATTGTTGTTATAAAGTACTCCTTTTATGCTGCCTCTAATCACACTGTATCTCTCTTTTCCCTCTGAAAACAACCTGATCTTTTCTTTTTATTGTGGCAAAATACACATAACATAAACTTTACCACTTCAACCATTTAAAAAAAAAGATTTTATTTATTTATTTGAGAGGTAGAGTTACAGACAGTGAGAGGGAGAGACAGAGAGAGATCTTCTATCTGCTAGTTCACTCCCCAAATGGCTACAACAGCTGGAGCTGAGCCAATCCGAAACCACGAACCAGGAACTTCTTCCAGGTCTCCCACGTGGGTGCAGGGACCCAAATGCTTGGGCCATCTTCTACTGCTTTCCCAGGCCATAGCACAGAGCTGGATCAGAAGAGGAGCAGCTGGGAATCAAACCAGTGCCCATAAGGGATGCTGGTGCTGCAAGCAGAGAATTAACCTACTGTGCCATGGCGCCGGCATTTTTAAATGTACAATTCAGTGGTCCACAATGTGGTGCAACCATCATCACTATCCTAGAATTTTTTTCTATTCTAGAATTTCTACTATAATCTACTATAATTTATTTTTATAATCCCAAACAGAAACTCTGCACCCATTAAAAAAATAATTGGCTGGTACCGTGGCTCAATAGGATAATCCTCCACCTGAGGCACCAGCACCCAGGGTTCTAGTCCCGGTCGGGGCGCCGGATTCTGTCCCAGTTGCTCCTCTTCCAGTCCAGCAATCTGCTGTGGCCCGGGAAGGCGGTGGAGGATGGCCCAAGTGCTTGGGCCCTGCACCAGCATGGGAGACCAGGAGAAGCACCTGACTCCTGGCTTCGGATCAGCGTGGTGTGCCGGCCGCAGCGTGCCAGCCACAGTGGCCATTGTGGGGTGAACCAACGGAAAAGGAAGACCTTTCTCTCTGTCTCTCTCTCTCTCACTATCCACTCTGCCTGTCATAAAATAAAATAAATAAAATAAATAATAATAATTTCCATGTCACCCAGCCACTTAGAAATTCCTAGTCTCCTTTCAGTCTCTCTGAATTTGACTAATCTAGGTGCCTAATATAAGGAGAATCACCAGTTCTAGCCCCGGCTGCTCCTCTTCCAATCCAGCTCTCTGCTATGGCCTGAGAGAACAGTAGAGGATGGCCCAAGTGCTTGGACCCTGCACCTGCATGGGAGACCAGGAAGAAGAACCTAACTCCTGGCTTCAGATAAGCACAGCTCCAACTGTTGCAGCCATCTGGGGAGTGAACCAACGGAAGGAAGACCTTTCTCTCTGTCTCTCTCTCTCACTGCCTAATTCTAACTGTCAAATAAAAATAATAATAAAATAAAATATCTCTCGCTGTCACTGTCTATAACTCTACCTTCCAAATAAATGAGTAAATAAAAGAAAAAAAGGAGAATCACACAATATCCTTGGCTTTGTATCTGACTTACCTCAATTAGGAAGATTAAAATTTCATCATATTTTAACATATATCAGAACTTCTATTTTTTCAAGTTTGAATAATATTCAATACTATGTATAAAATGTGTATAATATACAATAATACACTGTTTTTTGCTTACTCATTTATCTTTTCATGGTCAATTAAGTTATTTCCATCTTTTGATTATTCTGAATAATGCTTTTACAAACAATGATGTTCAAGTATCTGTTTGAGCACCTACTTTCAACTGCTGTAGGTGTATAGCTATATGTGAATTGTTGATCATATAGTAATTCTATGCTAAACATTTTGAGGAATCACCAAAAAAATTTCCATAGAAGCTGTATCACTTTGCATTTTAACCAGCAAAGTTCACAGGGTTCACATTTCTCTACATTCTTGTCAATACCTGCTCTGCTTCTTTTCCTTCTTTCCTCCCTTCCTTCCAACTTCATTCTTCCTTCCCTCCTCCCTTTTTACCTTCCCTCTCTCCTATATGCTGCCTTCATTCTCTATTTCTGAATTTTTAAAATAATAGCCATTGTAGTAAGTATATAGTAGCATCTCACTATGGTTTTGACTCACATTTTGCTAATGAGTAATTTTATTGAACATGCTTTTATGTGCTGCTGACCATTTGTTATCCACTTTGGAAAAATGTCTGTTCAAATCCTTTGCACATTTTTGAACTGGGCCATCTTATTTTGTTGTTGTATTCCAGGACTCTTGAAAAGTTCTGGATATTTTTTTAATGTTTTTTTTAACTTTTATTTAATGAATATAAATTTCCAGTGTACAGCTTATGGATTACAATGGCTTCCCCCTCCCATAACTTCCCTCCCACCCACAACCCTCCCCTCTTCCGCTCCCTCTCCCCTTCCATTTGCATCAAGATTCATTTTCAATTCTCTTTATATACAGAAGATCAATTTAGTATAAAAATTTCAACAGTTTGCACCCACATAGAAACACAAAGTGAAACATACTGTTGGAGTACTAGTTATAGCATTAAATCACAATGTACAGCACATTAAGGACAGAGATCCCACATGAGGAGCAAGTGCACAGTGGCTCCTGTTGTTGACCCAACAAATTGACACTCTAGTTTATGGCGCCAGTAACCATCCTAGGCCGTCGTCATGAGTTGCCAAGGCTATGGAAGCCTTCCAAGTTTGCCGACTCTGATCATATTTAGACAAGGTCATAAAAGACAGAGTGAGGATAGTAACCAATGATCCTAAGAGTGGCATTTACCAGGTTTGAACAATTATACAGCATTAAGTGGGGAAGAGGACCATCAGTACACACAGGTTGGGAGTAGAGCCATTGGTGGTAGAGTAGAGGTTATGATTACAAAGGAATGAGGCCCAAGTGCACTAGACAGGGCCTAGAACAAAGGACAGAGTCATTATTAGAGGAGCTAACAAAGGTGCTGTCTAAGCTACAATTAAGTTTTATGATTGAGAGGCAAATAGAACCTGACAGAAGGGGCTTGATAATAATCTGTTGGGCTTTAGGCCTTGTAAATTCAGAGGCCCAGACCTATCTATCTCTTCACATGGGGTATATCCTAAGGGAGGTGTGAACCTCCTAGGGGAAGGCACTCTGTTGACTTTCATTACTTGGCTGGCCTGGGAGGAGAGCTGGCCAGGTAAAGGCAGGTGGCATCTCTAACAAGAAATTTACAGTTCTGCCTGCAATGTTGCTGACCCTACTTGACCATCCCCTCAGCTGCAGTGGTCCCTTTGGAAGTTGGGCTGAGTGAAGGGCTTTTCAGCTTAGAGCCAATAAGATCTGTGGCTCTGACCTGGGCATCCTTCGACTCCAGGGCAGGTCCATTTCCAGTGATCCACCTCTTGGCAGAGCTGCCAGGGCTCTTCACAAGCTGACTTCTGCTGAAGCCCAGGCTTACCACATTGAAAGCCACTGCCGTGGACTGGCCTGTTGGGTCTCCTTGAGGGCAGATCACTGTACAGATCAGCCATTAATAGGCCTGCCACCCATTGCTTCTGATGCCTAGCTTTCTTTTCCTCCTGGTTTGTGTTAAAGCAGACCAGAGGATGCAAGTCAAGGGAGTGCCCAAGTCCCATCTCTAATCTTCGGTGGCCTGAACTACAAGTCTATAGTCACAGACATGTTCTGTAGTAGTTTTTCTAAGGTAGACAATGCCCATGAGGAAAATTATATTCTCACTTTAAAACTTTCTTTCTCTTTGGTCTGAAAGGGAGGTTTTTTCTACTTACTGTATATTTCGCTGATGGCGAAGTGAATCTAGCTATGAGATTATTATTTAAGTTCTTATTTTTGCTATGGTATTATAGAAGAAGAAATTAGAAATCTAAAAAATATTGTCGGCAATCTACAGGATACTATTAAAAAACCCAACATTCGGGTTCTAGGAGTTCCTGAAGGCATGGAGAGGGAGAAAGAATTAGAAGGCATTTTCAGTAAGATACTAGCAGAAAATTTCCCAGGTTTGGAGAAGGACAGAGGCATCTTAGTACAGGAAGCTTATAGAACCCCTAATAAACATGACCAAAAGAGATCCTCACCACGACATGTTGTAATCAAACTCACCACAGTGAAACATAAAGAAAAGATCCTAAAATGTGCAAGAGAGAAACGTCAGATTACTCTCAGAGGATCTCCAATTAGACTCACAGCAGACTTCTCATCAGAAACCCTACAAGCTAGAAGGGAATGGCGAGACATAGCCCAGGTACTAAGAGAGAAAATCTGCCAGCCCAGAATACTATATCCTGCAAAGCTCTCATTTGTGAATGAAGGTGAAATTAAGACTTTTCATAGCAAACAGAAACTGAAAGAATTTGTTGCCACTCATCCTGCCCTGCAAAAGATGCTTAAAGATGTGTTACACACAGAAACACAGAAACATGGTCACCAATATGAAAGAAGGTAAAGGAAGGAAACCTCACAGCAGAAGATCACAGGAAGCTCAATTTCTCTTTGACATAGAATTAAACTCTGATGCTCTGTTAAAGCAATGTGTTAAAGTAGTCTATTATGTGCTCTTGATGTCTGTTAAATTCTAATTGTTCAAAAACAGCTGAATTTTTATTAAGAGCTATGGGTTATTTTAATATATGTGCTTATTTTCAAAGATTTGAATAATCACCTTGTAACAATGATCAAATTTGGTCTATGTTATGTCATGATTTTAAGGAATCTTATTTCAACCAGATATTTTGGATTTTGAGCCTTCTTGGCATTCTTGACAGGCATTCAAAAAATCAAAGTTTCAAACAATCTGGTCTCTAAAATTTCCAGTAAATCCTGGACTTTGGTTTTTCCAGTTTGGGCCCAACTGAAAAAATCGAAGGACCTATGTCTCTCATCTTATAGAGACACCAACTAATCAGTCTATTTGGATGATATTAGAAGTACTGTCAAGATGTGATGTGGTACCAGACTTTAAGTTTCTATAATGGAAAGTGCTATTAATACAGATGTTTGAGAATTAAAAAGTCTAATGATCTTGTGTTACTAGACATGATAGTTATCTTAATGAGAAAGCCCCAGAGGCCTAAATGGTTAAATACTTGTAAAATCCTACAGGTGCTTTCAAAAATACTGTGAAGTAAGCAAGTGCCTCTTGTTGGTTGATGAGTTTATAATTTTAAACATGGCGACTTAAAGTCTTTTGTCATCCATAGTTATATATGATGTGCTGCTCATAAAACTAAAGCGTTGTTGGTTCTGTGTTTAGCTGTCCTCCTTTAGGTTCCTATGGACTTTTTCCAGCCACTTCTATTGTATTCAGTACTTTGGGATGGCTCTGTAAACAGATGAAGCCAATAATGTATTAACAGTACCAACTGAGAGAAAGTATGGTTAACTGAGGTTACTAAAACCAAAAAGCAATTCAAATCAATTGGCAATCTACAAAAAGAGTTAAAGATTTTAAAAGCTATTATTAAAATTGCTATATTGGTCTATTATGCTATGTTATATATGTGTACATATTGTATGTCCACATGGGAAAATTTTATTAAGAGTTTTATTTTAAATGGCTTATAGATAAGATTGTCCATAAATTTAAGCTGCTAAAATCAATCAAAGATACATTTTAATTTGTGTGACCTGAATCTGTGTATCATATGTTTTAAACGTGTTGGTAGAAAGAAACTAAAAACAATTTAGATGGTTGTGCTTAAGTTTACTGGCTAAACAAACTACACCATGTTAGATATTTAAGAGATGTTTTCAAATACATGATTCTTAAAATTTATAGAAGGCATTGGACCTTCTGGTAAATGTTTTCTTAAGTTGTTATCTAATGGTTGAAACGGTTTGCTAAGTATTCATGTAATATTGCTATTGTCAGCAAGCGATCTAGGACTTGCTCCCTCATTTCTCTATTCTAAGTTCTGGATATTAATCTCTTACCATATTTCCTCCCATTCTGTGGGTTGTCTCCTGACTCTCCTGATAATATTCTTTGATGCGCAGAAATATTAGCATTTGACTAAAATTAAATTGATCCATTTTTTTATTTGTTATTTATCCTTCTGCTATCATATACAAGCCATCCTGCCAAATTTAAGGTTATAAAGATTTCCCCCTATGATATTTCTAAGAGTTTTAGCTTAACATTTATGTTAAGTCTTGAGTAATTTTTCTATATGCTTCAAAGTAAAAATCCAACTTCATTTTTTGCATGTGAATATACAGTTTTATGTTTAAATTTATCCAGGTTTCTGTTCTCATCTTTGAGTTACTTTTTGCACATAGTATAAAGGTCCAAGTTCTTTTATTTGCAAGTCAGTTTTTTCTAATACCAAATATTGAATAGTTGGCATACTTCTCCAAAATTAGTTGTCTATCTAAAGGTACTTCAACGAGTTCATGAAGAATAGTATTAAAATATGTTTATTTGGGGGCAAAACTTTTGAAATCCATGGGTAGTTTTTTTATAACACACATTTTCCATAAATTTTGTGAAGATCCTGCAGACATGCAGGGGCTTATTTCTGGCTGTCTGTTCTATTCTGTTGGTCTGTATGTCTCAGTCTATGCCAGTACAAAACTGTTTTTGTTGTTATAGCTATGTAGTGAATTTTGAAACTATAAATAAGGAGTCCTCCAACTATCTTCTCCCCGACACTGTTTTGACTAGCTGTGGTCTAATGACATTCAGTATGAATTTTCAGATGAGTTTCCATATTTCTGCAAAAAAAAAAAGCCCTGGTTTTGATACAGATTGCACTGTTTGAAGATGGCTATGAATAATATTGTCTTTCAATATATAAACAAATATATTTTCATTTATTTATGTCATCTTTAATTCTTTTCAGCAATTTTTGTAGCTGTCACTCTACTAGACTTTAACCTTCTTGGTTAAATTTATTCCCAACAATTTTAATCTTTCTGATGCTATTGCAAATGGAGTTTTTATTTCATTTTCCATTGTTCATTGACTGAATTGGGGCTGGCGTTATGGTGTAAGGGGTAAAGCTGCCGCCTGCAGCACGGGCATCCCATATGGACAACAATTTCTGTCCCAGCTGCTCCACTTGTGATTTAGCTCCCTGATAATGGCCTGGGAAAAGGGGCAGAATATGGCCCAAGTACTTGGGTCACTGCTACCAATGTGGAAGACCTGGAAGAAGCCGCTGGTTCTTGACTGTGGCCTGATCCAGTACTGGCCACTGTCACTATCTGGGGAGTGAAACAGAAGGTGGAAGATATCTCTCTCTCTCTCTCTCTCTCTCTGTGTGTGTGTGTGTGTGTTTGTCTCACTCTGTGTAACTTTGACTTTCAAAGAAATAAATTTTTATTAAAAAAAAAAGAACGACCCAGCTGAGTTTTATGTGTTTTGTATCTTACAACATTGCTGAATTTATTTATGAGCTCTAGGCATGCGTGTGTATTCGTAATCTTTTGAGACATTTTTACATATAATGAGTGAGCAAAGTGAAATGAGAAAAAGAGGCAAAGCAAAATCTTGGACAAGGGTGAGTGAAAAAAAGTATGGGCATTGGATGAGACTTGTGTTACAGAGGACTTTTCTCCATATCTTAATTTCCTAAAAAAGGAATAAATTTAATAATAACATATGTAACTATTTCTAAAGCAGATGCCTACAGAGCAAGCTCTGTGACTAGGATTTCCATGTCCCAAAAGTTCAAGTGTATCACTGTTGTTGCATAAATAGCACTCTATTAAGAGAAAACTCATTTTCTCTAGGATTTCCAGGGAATTTTAAATCTTACACTAAGCATCATCCATTTTCAAAGCTATATTCATTTAAAATCTTCTAGTGAAGACACTAACTAGGTTTCCTGAAAAGAAATCTTGAAAAAAGTTGATCTAAGAAGTTTAGTGTTGGGTCCAGTGCTGTGACATAATGCATAAAGGCGCTGCCTGCAGTGCCAGCATCCCATATGTGCGCCGGTTCAGGTCACAGCTGCTCCACTTCCGATCCAGCTCTCTGCTGTAGCATGGGAAATCAGTAGAAGATGGCCCAAGTTCTTGGGCCCCTGCACCTACATGGGAGACCCGAAAGAAGCTCCCGGCTTCGGATCAGCACAGCTCTGGCCATTGCGGCCAATTGGGAAGTGAACCAGCGGATGGAAGAACTCTCTCTCTCTCTCTTTCTCTCTCTCCCTCTCCTTCTCTTTCTGTGTAACTCTGACTTTCAAATAAATAATCTTTAAAAAAATAAAGAATTTTAGCTTTAAGTTTAAATTTTGACAGAATCTGTAATAACAGGAATATTGTTAAAGACCATGTGTTACTAACCCAAAAGAATTATTTCAAAATCAGAAAACAAGAGATGTTCTTATTAGTTTGAAACAAAGGGAACTTGAATTTCAAGCAAATACTGCTTATAGACTAATTTTATTGTTTAGTTTTATTCAAAGGCATGCATCATTTGTGAGCAGAGTTAATTTTACTTCTTCCTTAGCAATTTAGATGCCTTTTATTTCTATTTCCTTGCACAATTATCCTAACTAGAACTTACAATAGTATATTAGATAGAAATATTGAAAAAATGACAGTCTTTGTCTTGTTTCTAATGTTAGGGGAAAATCTTTTACCATTGAGTATGATATTAATTGTGCCAATCCTACTTAATTAATAGGTTCTACTAAGGGACTGAGAAATCAATTTGATTTAAATCAAATATATAGTAATAGTTGCTGTTGTGGGTTTTTTAATGTCATTTTTTTCAGTGAAACAAAGAAAGTGGCCCATGACATCCAGCAGCTAGCCTGGTACTCAGTAAGGTCTTGATGTTCTATTACAGAACAGCAACATAAGACAAGGCCCCTCTGGGATATATCAAGATAAAAATAAGATTATTCTATAATCATGTCTGAACACAGAAAATACATGAACATTTTCCAGTCACAACATACCAAATACCCACTTTGGCCAACTAGAATGTATGAATATTTAGAGCAAATATTTGCTCATCTGCCTATATACCAATAACAACTTTAGTGTCCTTCCATTCTTCTTTTTTAATTAATTAATTAAATAATTAATTAATTTTTTAAGGAATACAAATTTCATAAGTACAACTAGAGGAATAAAGTTGTTCTTCCCACCATACCTGCCCTCCCACACATACTCCTATCCCCTCCTCCTCCCTCTCCGCTTGCCAGTCCCATTCTCCATTAAAATTCATTTTCAATTAACTTTGTACACAGAAGACCAACTCTATGCTAAGTAGATTTCAACAATTTGCACACACACAACTGTTTGAGAACTAGTTTTTTAGTTAACTCTGAACACAACTCATTGAGGACAGAGGTCCTGCATAGGGAGTTAGTGCACAGTGACTCCTATTGTTAATTTAACAATTAACAATCTTATGTATGATGTTAGTGACCACATGAGGCTCTTTACATGAGCTGTCTAGGTTATAGAAGTCTTTTGAATCCACAAACTCTGTCAGTATTTAGACAAGGCCATAAGCAAAGTGGAAGTTCTCTCCTCCCTTTAGAGAAAAGTACATCCTTCTTTGGTGGTCATGTCTTCCCACTGGGGTCTCACTCACAGATATCCTTCATTTAGAACAATTTTTACCACAGTTTCTTGTCTTTCCATGCCTGAAATGCTATCATGGGCTTTTCAGCCAGACCAGGAAGAAGCCTTAAGGGCTGATTCTGAGGTCAGAGTGTTACTTGAAACGATTGTCAATCTATGAGTCTGCTGTGTGCACTATTTCCCATGTTGTAACATTTTCTCTTTTTAATTCTATTATTATTATCAGACACTTGATCCTATTTATATGATCAATTTAACACTTGATCATATCTATGTGTTCACAATAACACTTAACATGATCACTTTAACACTTTATATGGCATTTTTACCACCCAACTTAAAAGGATTTGGGATCCCATGACAAGTTTTTAAGTTGTACCTTAGAAGTAAGTCTGTAGGGATGTATGCAGAACTATACAGAAATATAACTTTACGTTTACAAACTTACTCCTCCCTCTCTTATTCCAACTCTTTTTTTTAGTACAATCCATCTTCGATTGACTTTATGCACATATGATTAACTCTGTGTTAAATAAAGAGTTCAGTGGGGCCAGCGCTGTGGCATATCAGGTTAAGGACCTGGCCTGAAGCACCAGCATCCCGTATGGGCACCAATTCAAGACCTGGCTGCTCCACTTCCCATCCAGCACTATGCTATGGCCTGGGAAAGCAGTGGAAGATGGCCCAAGTGCTTGGGCCCCTGGACCCGCATGGGAGACCTGGAAGAAGCTCCTGGCTCCTGACTTTGGATCAGCACAGCTCTGGCCATTGCAGCCAATTGGGGAGTGAACCATCAGATGGAAGAACTCTCTCTCTCTCTCTCTCTCTGCCTCTCCTCTCTCTGTGTAACTCTGACTTTAGAGTTCAACAAATAGTATGAAGGAAAAAATGAAAAAATAAAAAAAAAAAACCTGTTTCTCCACAGTCAAGTCAAGGGCAACTCAAGTCAACTCTTCTTGGAGTGTCTATTTCACTTCTACAGATTTTGTTTTAGGTGCTCTATTAGTTCTCACAGATCAAGGAGAACATATGGTATTTGGCCCTTTGGGACTTGCTTACTTCACTAAGTATGATGTTTTCCAGATTCATCAATTTTGTTGCAAATGACTGGATTTTTTTTTTCTGCTGAGTAGCAGTTCATAGTGAAATATCCCATAATTTCTTTATCCAGTCTTCGGTTGATGGGCATATAGGTTGATTCCATGTCTTAGCTATCATGAATTGAGCTTCAATAAACATGGAGGTACAGATAACTCTTTATTTACTGATTTCATTTTCCTTGGTAAATTCCTAGGAGTGGGATGGCTGGGTCATTCAGTAGGACTATACTCACATTTTTGAGGTATCTCCATGGTGTCTTCCATAGTGGCTTTACCAGTTTACATTCCCACCAACAGTGGATCAGGGTACACCTTTCTCTACATCCTTACCAACATTTGTTCTTTGTTGATTTCTGTATGAGAGCCATTCTAGCTGGGGTGAGATGAAACTCCGTTGTGGTTCTGATCTACATTTCTATGATGGCTACTGATCCTGAACACTTTTTTCATGTGTCTGTTGGCCATTTGGACTTCCTCTTTTGAAAAATGTCTGTTTAAGTCCTTGGTCCATCTCTTAACTGGGTTGTTTGCTTGTTGTTGTGGAGTTTCTTGAGATCTTTGTATATTCTTGTTATTAATCCTTTACGAGTTCCATAGTTTGCAAATAATTTCTCCCATTCTGTCGATTGCATCCTCATTTTCCTGAGTGTTTCTTTTGCAGTACAGAAACATCTCAATTTGATATAATCTCATTTGTTAATTTTGACTTTGACTGCCTGTGCCCCTAGTGTCTATTCCAAGAACTCTTTTCTGGTGCCAATGTCTTGCAGGGTTTCTCTAATTCTCTAGTAATTTGATAATGTTGGGTCATGGATTTAGAACCTTAATCCATTTTGAGTGGATTTTTGTGTAAGGTGTAAGGTAGGGGTCTTGTTTCATACTTCTACTTGTGGAAATCCAGTTTTCCTAGCACCATTTGTTGAAGAGACTGTCCTTGCTCCAGGGATTGGTTTTAGTTCCTTGGTCAAATACAAGTTGCTTGTAGATGCTAGGATTGATTTCTGGAATTTCTGTTCTGTTCCATTGGTCTCTCCATCTTCTTTGTACCAGAACCAGGCTGTCTTGACTATAATTGCCAAGTAGGATGTCTTGAAATCTGGTATTATGAAGCTGCTGGTCCTGGCCTTGTTGTTTAAGATTGCTTCAGCTACTCAAGGTCTCCTGTTTTTCCACATAAATCTCAGCATCATTTCATCTGTATCTCAGAGGAATGTCCTTGGTATTCTGATTGGCATCACATTGAATCTGCAAATTGCCTTTGGAAGAATGGACATTGTGATGATATTGATTCTTCCAATCCATGAACAAGGACAGTTCCTCCATTTTTGGTATCTGCCTTTATTTCTTTCTTCAGTATTCTGCAATTCTCATCATAGAGATCTTTGACATCCTTGGTAGAATTTATTCCAATGCTTTTGATATTTTTTTGTAGATATTGTGAATGGGATTTATCCAAGAAGCTCAATCTCAGCCTTGGCACTGTATGGATATACAAAGGCTTTCTGCTGCAGTTTTTATTTGTTTTATTGAGTTCTTCATTTCATTTTGATTTATTTTTAAGATCTCAATTTAGTAGGAGAAATTTTCTTTCTTGTCTTGTATGGATTTCAGTAGCTTGTACATTTGCTTCTGATTACTTCTATGCAATCTTACCAGTTTTTTAAATTCCATTTCTGGCATTTCTTCAGTCTCATCATCTTCACAATCTAGTATTGAAGTATTGTGTTCTTTTGGGGGTGTCATGTTGTCTTCCTTACTGTTGTTTCTTAAATTGGTGCATTTGTTATTCAGTATTTGTGGTAGCAATCATTGATTTCTTCTTTGCTTTTTTGCTGTGGTGATTTTATCTTTGTACCTCTGCAGATAAGTGGAGTGTCTGCTTTCAGTGAATATCTAGAAATATGTGATGGGTGTAGGAACTCTGTTCAGTTAGTTCTCCAGGATGGAGGAACTGTCTAAGGTGAAACACCCAGGTGTGGCCTGGTAAATCTCACCTGTTTTTATTTATTTATTATTTTATTATCAGAAGGGAGCTTTATTCTGCTCAACTGAGCTCTTTCCTCAAAGGAGACCAGTGCCTAAGTGGGTATATATTCATATATATATATATATATATATATATATATAGCCTGTGGGTATATATTCATCTGCTCTGTCCCAAAGACCACACAAAGGATCTGTGCAGTCCTCAGTGTAGGTTCAGATTCTCCAGCAATGTCCCTCACCAGGTAACTAGGAAGCCCTGATTGTGTGGAGTCTCCCACAGTGACTGCCCAAAGTCCCAGCCACACTGTGAGTCCTCCCTCACAGCCTGTTTTTTTCACAGTTTCAGCACAGAAGCCTCCCACAGTCATGAGCACCCAGCCCCCTGTTAGTTTTCCCCAGCAGAGTTAGGAGTCTCCACTCAGCTGGTTGCTGCAAGCAGACAAGAACTGGCACGGCTCTTATATATGTTCAAAATGGCACCCGCTTTATCAGCTTATTACAGGATGCCATTGTAAGATGATGGGGAGAGAGAAATATGTCCCTCCTTTTTTTTTTCCTCCTCTAGTTTGGCAGGTACACTATCCCCCACTGGGCTCCAAGCTAGGTTCCCTCTAGGCTCTTTCTGCAGCTTTATCACCAGTGGCTTGGACTGCTGCAGTCTGGTCTCTCCTCACTCTCCAACACTTGTGCATAGGCTCTGAGCTGCTAGGATCCTGAGTTGTAAGCATCCATGCCCTCCACGTAGGTCCACTGTATCCCCTAATTTTGCAGAGTTTCCTCTGTTGTTTTCTCCCTAACTCTTCCCAGAGACTGCACTCTCTACACTTTTTTTAAACTATTTTCTCCTAAACTAGAGCAGTAAACTCCCTCACTTCTCTGCCATCTTGGAAACTCCTGGAGTATATACCCCATTCTTCCTTTTTAAAAAATTAAAATAATCCAAACATAGGATTAATCCTGTTTTCCTGATAGCACTCAATCCAGAATGAATAACCCTTGATCTCTTCCTCAAAATGCCTAATGTGAACCCAAATCTTAAAATTAATCATTGCTAATGACATCTTCTTGAGATACTTTATTATTCTTTCATTGCAATGAGAAATAAACTCATTTATTTGATTATAGGTGTGTCCCTGATGGTATTTTTTGTGGAGAACATTAACACTAAATGATATAGTTTAGAAGTAGAAAGCAAAGTTTAGTTGTAGAAGATCCAATGCAGATACAAACAATGACAACTTTAAAATAAGTGGGCAATGCTGAGACCCCCTTGTTGAGGTCAGCTTTTCTCTCTAGAGTAGAGTTTTTCCAGGTTCATTTTGATTTATTCAGTCAGTCAATCAGTCATACACCCTTACATTTAATAAATATTTACTGAGTA
Source organism: Lepus europaeus (assembly GCF_033115175.1). Lineage (NCBI taxonomy): Eukaryota > Metazoa > Chordata > Mammalia > Lagomorpha > Leporidae > Lepus > Lepus europaeus. The sequence continues at coordinate 92,420,074 of NC_084827.1, forward strand.
TATACAGTGTGTCAAGCATTATGTTGCTTTCATTGATTTTTCAGGTTAGGTTGGACATTAATTTGGTATTTATCTACCAATGTAAAGAAAAAAAAAAGATGATTCTTGTCTTATGTCTTGGGACATTTCCTCTGTTAATGCAAAATAAAAATTGTTCTAATCAAATGAGTATCTCTGTTTCGTGCCAATTATTCAGTGCATAGAGAATAAGAACTTTATATACACTTCTCCATTAAAGTATCTAAGAGAAAAATTTTTCACCACTGCAACTGAAATTGTGGAATAAACACTAAACATTATAATTCAATATACAATCTATAAAGCCTTTCTGATTTAATTAACTATGTCTTGTACCAAGATCTTAAGTTATTTTCCTCCCTAGAGAAAAGCAAAATGGATCATACCTATATTTATTCTTTAAAAAATGGTCTGGATTAATGCCATAACACTCCTCTGAAGACTGAATGATAATATTGTTTCTTTGTGAGAATGAGGGAGAATTTTCCTAGCCAATATTATATAGATCACCAAGAGGTCAGGCTCTTAGTTATTTGTGGGCCAAGTACATGATTTACTCATGCATGTATTCCTTAAATCAATTATTCAGCCATTCAACCAAAGTTTATTGGGGATCTACTAGGTTTTTGGCCCTTTGACAAGCATCAGACATATACAGTAATTAAAGAACCACTGATTCAAATATAAGGTTATGGAAGTAATAAGTGCTAAGAAGGAAGGGGAGGGTGCTATGAGAGTATCTGATGGGGAAAGTGACACTGTCAAATGAGTTAGGAAAATTTTTCCCGAGGTGGAGCTCATCATTCTAAGATCTAAAGGAATCTATGTTGCTGTTGTTAACAGATAGACTCTTAAAAAAGAGAACTGAGAATTTTCCTCTCTAGCAATGGAGAAGTAGATGAGTCAGGATTTGAACTTGCATCTATATGATTTTTACAATTCAATGTGTATTCATCACATTGAGTGACTCTTCTATTAACTTATTCTTTCTCTGCTGGCATTGTGTATAAATGTATCTCCAGTTAAACTGAGATGTCCTAATGGGTAGGGGCTATGCACATAGGGGACACACTTCCAGGTATGAGTATATAAGTGTCACTCTTCAAAAGTTGGAGTGGGCATTTGACCTGGTGGTTAAGAATCCACTTAGAATACCCTGTACTGGAGTGCCTCAGCAGAATCTAGGCTAGGCTCCCAATTCCAGCTCCCTGCACATCCTGAAGGTCACAGTGACACCTCAAGTAGTCAGATCTTTGCCATGTATGTGCGAGACCTAAACTGAATTCTTGGCTCCTGGCTTCAGCCTGCTCAGCCCCAGTGATTGTGGATATTTGCAAAATGAACCAGCAGACAGGAGATCAGTGTGTCTGTTTATATGTTCCCCCTTCAAATAAATAAACCTTTTTTAAAAGTTGACTTAGTGATAAAACATCAACATATTTCTTGAAATCTTTTTAATTTCAAGAGACTTTTTTTAGATGAAGGGAAATACAGAGTACTTATATCTTAAAGCAAAATGTTCCTGAAAGTTTGAACTGATGCCTTTTCTTCTCTTTTCATTCAATTATAGAAGTATTTACATAGAAATCATTCAACTGAAACTAGAACACACTTATAGTTATATTATTCTTTTAAAATGCCTTTTGTGGTCCTAGCTACTTAAAGGCATCCATATTTGTTTGATTTACTAAGAAAATCAAGGGAACAAAAATTTTGGTTTATCTTAAATAAATTGCAGTTTTGTGTGAAATAAGCCTTTATTGTATTGCCATTTTTCTTTGTATGCTTATTATCTTGTTTTGTAGATGTTTTATAAGTCACCTCTAATCTTCCTTGGAATATAGCAAGATATAAATGAGTAACTGATATATTAGAAGGCCTACAAAGGAACTCAGATTTAGAAAATTAATCTTCCATAAATCTAGGTCCATAAATACTTTTTTGTTTCTGTTGTAAATTTAATAATCTTATTTGAGAAAATTAAGGAAAGCCTTTCAAATGAAGATAATACAAAACTATACCAGAATGGATGCACAGAGCTAGGGCTATAGAAACAGTTAAAGCATTGTATTTTGATGATGATGGTGGTGGTGGTGGTGGTGGTGGTGGTGAAGGTGGTTTATGGGATAAGTGTGAAACTATATTCTACAAGACCTTTGTAAATGGTTCTGTCATCTGTTTCTTGATTCACTGCCCACAACCAAAATTGAATGGGTAAAATGAGGTAATAAAAAATGAAGTATATTTGTATTAAGCCTGTTGAATGATCATAGTAGGGAAAAAAAAGCAAAGATGAAAGAGAAGATGGGCATTAGATAAGATACGTGTTACAGAGGATGTGTTTTCTTTCTCTTTTCTTCCAAAATGTAGAAAACATTTATGGAGTCCCTATGTCATTAATTTATTTCTAGTTCAGATACCTACAGGGAAAAGATTGACTAGGATCTCTGCAACTCAAAACATCATCTGCATCATTCTTGTTATGTGACACAGTCTAGTAGAAGCCAAGACTTATTTTCTCTAAACTTCCCCATAATTTTTAAAAAATATTACAGTTTCAAAGCTGTGCTAATTCACTGTCTCTTGGTAGAGTAGTATAACTCAATATTGTAAAAGCAAATAAAACCTGGATAAAAAGTTGAACTCAGGTTGATTTTTAATGCAGTTAATAGATTTGTGCAGACTTCGCCACATGGGAAGATTTTAATAGACTATGTACTGTTAACACAAAGGAATCCTCTCAGAATCACCAAATGCTAGATATAGATCTACCAATTTGAAGAGAGAAGAGAACTTGGATTTCATGCAGATATTGCTTCTAGACTAATGTCACTGTCAGATATTATAAGAAGATAAAGGTATATGAGAAGAAGAAAATGTCAAGACTTTCTTCAGTAGTATTCCACCTTAATGTAGGAGTGAAAATCCCCATCCCATAGAAATTTGGTTTGAATTTTAACAAGCCAAATCAGCCTATTCCTTTAACAGGGAAATGGGAGTCAACAATTTCTTCTACCAAATCAAATGGCTCATAAAAACAGAAGCATCAAGGTGGTCAGAGAGAAAATTTGGTAAATTTTTTAAAGATGTATTTATTTACTTGAGAGGCAGAGTTAGAGAGAGAGAGAGAGACAGAGAAGTCCTTCATCTTCTGGTTACTCCCCAGATGGCCACAACATTAGGAGTTAGGCCTACCCAAAGCCAGGACCGAGGAGCTTCTTCCAGGTCTCCCAAGCAATTGCAGGGGCTCAAGCTCTTGATCATCTTCTGCTGCTTTCCCAGGCCATCAGCAGAGAGCTGGATAGGAAGTGGAGTAGCCAGGTCTTGAATAGGCTCCCAAATGTGATGCTGGCACCATAGGCAGATGCTTAAGCTACTTTGCCACAGTTCTGTCCCCAAGATAGATAAATTAAGTCGGGAAAATTCCTCTGCACCATTTATTCACTAAGGAGTAAACCAGTATTTATTGAACAGGCATAAATGATGCTGTGGAAGAACACAAAGTATCCGTCCCCACAATGTGAAGGAAGGGCACAGTCCTTGCTTTCAGGCTCTGCAATCAGCACTTCAGGCACTGATTTTAGGAGTGACCTGAACAAGCTTATTAATCCCTCATGATTGCTACATATTTACTTATATTCTTAGCAAGCTTTTTTTTTCTTATGTGGCTTTGTTTGTTTATTGTTTTTTGCCTATCTGTGCTACTGTTTACTTTGGACACCATGAGAAACTAGGACTTGAAATATTCAGAATGCCTTTTCATCTCTAACATATTATTTACATTATAGTTTATCATAGTATACCACAATATAATTCAATGATTCTTGTCTATACAGAGTACCAAGTTTAATTCTATCCAAGAATACTTTATTGCTAAAACATACTTTGTGTAAATATGGCCCATGTATATAATACTATTTCATTGTTTCTTCAACAGTTTCCTATTGGATAATCATTGCACCCTAGCTCCTGTTTAAGTGTTATATCACATCTAGGCTCATTGACCTTAGAATCCAGTGACCTCTAGTACAGTAACATGCATGATAAGTTTTAGAAGATCTCACACGAGAATCCAGGCCTCATCTATTTCCAGTCTTATTTTTAAAACAATTCACGTTTTTAATTTTTTAAAAATGAACCCACGATTTTGTGTCCTCCAGAGTAACACGCTAAGGCACCGTGAGACTCTTATGAGGAGAAGTGAAACTCCGATGCATCTTACATAGCAACAGAAGCAATTCCACTGGGTTAAAAAGAACAAGGGTCATGAGACAGCGAGAAAAAAGCAAGGAGGATGAAAAATTATAGATAAGCTAGCCAGAGAAAAAGTCACTACCGTGTAATTATCTGTTCCTAAGGATGTGGTCCCTGGGGTTTCGGAGAGACTTGTTTGAGGCATGTTTGTCTGCGGGATTGGCTGAAGTTGTAGATGGGGATGGGAGGACAAAGAAAGATAAATCTCTTTTGGGAACAAACTCAGGGAAAATTGCTCTGTGAAATCTTCCAGCTCCTGAACACTTCTAATTGTCTACTGGCGTATCTTGTTGGCAGCTGGAGAATTTACATACATCTTTGAAGAAGCAAGCAAGCAAATAAACCAACCAAGTCCTGTTGATATTTTCCCATGAGAACAATAGGAAAGGGTTATGGCCAAGATACAGTTTCACCTAAGAGCCAGAAGGGACCTTGCTTCAAGAAAGTTTCATAAACCTCACCTCAAGACAAGTGGGAGTCTATTCTTATACTCTAACATTTCCCTCCATGCCTTACTCTTGCCCCTTGGCAAATTCTTCTATGCAGCCTGTTGTATTTTAATTACATTTTCTGTTAGTTTCCATTATTGATTTCCCAATAAGAAATGGAAAACTTTGACTATACTCTCATGGTTGAACAATGATTATAGAAAAATACAGCTAAATTCCTGAAAAACGAGTCCTGTTACTTCCTTTTTTTTCATTCTGAAGTTACCCAGGTGATTTAAAGGCACTAATGAGACAACACCTTGTATTTAAAGTGCTGTATTTATCCTAAGCCATTTCTATGAAGAGGTACAGTGAATTCTTCCAATCTCTTTTTGCTTGGGAGGCCTGAGTCAGGGTCTGAAAATTTAGTGGTTGGCCAAGTCCAGCTTTCCTGAAGACTTTCTTCCTTACTGCCACCCCCACTGCAAGACCAAGCATATTTTCTTTAAGGTAATTGTTTGCTTTCCTCATGTATTCACTTGGGATCATATTAAAAATGCCCTAGATTCTTTCTTATTTTCTGAAATATATCTAATTATGCTCCATATTCTATTTTCGTGGTTTTCCATACCCTACACCCGCCCCGGTTTTGTGTTTAACTAGTACAACTTCTTACTGCATATATTGGATTTAGATGAACATAGCCATGGTTTGGTTTCTTTCTTTCTGCTAGAGTGCACTAGTGTTGGTAGGGAGAAAGAAAGAGAAATATTAACTTCAGTGTCTATTTAATAAGCACAAATTTATTGAAGGCCTAGTATGAGCCAGAGACCAGGCCAGTTATACAGTTATAATGGCAAAGAAGGCAGATATGGACCCTTATATAACAGTGATATATCCCATCACATGGGAAGTCCTGTAGATTTAAATAACAGGAATACCTAACTCAGTTTACAGGGTCAGAGGGAAAAATATCTGGCTTGGTGAGATCTAAGTTGAAATCTGAAAGCTCAGAATGAGTTTCCCAGGTAACTATGGCTGGCCATAGAAAGAGGAGTATTTATGGAAGAAGGATCTGCAGAAGTGCAAATCAGGAGATTAGAACCCAATGACATGGCTCCACTTTTTTTCTGCCTTATTTTTCATGCAAACTGAAGAATCTGGGAGAATATACACTAATACCCATTATTTTTTGGGGAAGGGAAATATCCTTCTATGTAATATATGAATGATGTCCCCATGCTAGAGGATAATTCCCTGTAAATTTTGGGATCAAATTACAACCATTTTGGAGGGACTAATGGTCAAAGGACCACAACAACCATTGATTCAGGAAAATTTAACAAAGCTCCTAAGGCAGAGACTAAAAAAGAATAGGTGGGACCAGTGGGTGGGGAAAAACTCAACTGGTGAGCAAGGGGCAGATCAGCTGGAATGTATAAACCATGTGAAGATATTTGAATATGATGTTAAGAAGAACAAGAAGGCAGAGTTTTATGCTGCCTTATGTTGCTTCAACTGGAAAAGTGCAAGAGTTGCTCTCCATCATCTCCCCCTCCTCCCTCCTCTTTCTCCCCATCCTTCATCCTCCTACTCATCCTCCTCCTTTTTCTTCCTCCTCCTCCTCTTCTTCTGTAAAGATTTATTTACTTGAAGAGTAGAGTGAGAGAAAGAAAAGGAGTGATACACACAAATATAGAGTTTTCCCACACACTGACCAACTACACAATTGCTGGCAGCAGCCAGAGCTGAGCTAAGACAAAGTCAGGAGCCAGGAACTCCACCCAGATCTCCCACACGGATGGCAGGAACTCAAGTACTTGAGCCATCATGTCCTGCCTCTTAGGCAGGTTAGCAGGAGGCTGGATTGAAAAGGTGGGACCCAGGCACCTTGGTACGGGATGCAAGCATCCTAAACTGTTGCTTCACCTACCGCACAATAACCCACTCCACCATACATTTTGCTCTACGCTACATACTTTTGATCTCCACCACACTGAGAATAATAATAATAAAAAAGCTCTATTGAAATGAAGTAGCACAATACTCTGCCTTAGTTCAGTATTTGTTTGTTTATTTTTCCCAGAAAACTTTTATTTAAGTAATACAAAGTTCACACATTTCGTAAGTACAATTTTAGCAACATGATTCTTCTCACTCTACCCTCCCTCTTATCCACACTCCCACCCTTCTTCCTCCTCCATCTCCTATTCCCATTCTTATTTTTCATTAAGACCTATTTTCAATTAACTTTATACACATAAGATTAAATCTACACTAAGTACAGAGTTCAACAAATAGTATTATAAAAAACTCTAGCCCAGTTTTATGAGAAATAATCCCACTGACAATTCTAGCTTGCCTTGATTAGGGAAAAAGCACATTTAAATTATCATCAAAATATTTTCTCAGCATGTAACTGTGGGCAATACTTAAGGGAGTATCACACAGAAAAAAAAAATAGTCCCCTGGGATTCACAGTGAAAACTTATTTCCTATTCTGCCTATGATCTTTTAGAAATTGCCTTTATTCCTCTGGCTTTTCCAACCTGCGTTCTTTCCTTGGGAACTGGAAATCCAACTTAATTTCTCTTTTGAATGGTATCAAGAGATGCCAAAGGAAGGTGTTGCAACATCCCAGCTGAAAGCCATTTTCTTTTCACCTCAACAGGACCCCAGGGTATGAAGTAATTATGATCTGAAAGGGACAACTAGAGGACTTGGTTTCTCTTGGATAACAACTTCTTTTCAGGACTCTACTTTGCCAACCACATCCAGACTTATGCATCCAGAAGATTGACTTAGATAAGTCTGGATATCTCTTTAAGAGACAATATAACCCTTTTCGTTGAGGCACCAATTTCTTTATAATTAAGTCAGCATTAGAGAGATTTCTTACCATTTTCCCTCTAAAGCTGCAGAGGGGATGACTAAGTTTTGCCTGAAGTAGGTTCAGCAGACTCAGGGGTGAGCATGAGGACAGTATCCCACAGAAAATGGTCTGGTATGAGAAGGAAAGAAAGACATCACTCCCACGGTCCCCCTTACAGAATTAAGGGCCTAGACTTGAATTTCTGAATTCTGTTCCTTAGGACAACTCAGATGTTACTGTTATTTTGTTTTGGTTGCTAATTGGTCCTAAAATATGTATTGTCCTCTCTCCTCCTTCCCCAAGGCACTCTCAGTGCAGTAGTGTTCATGTCTTTACTGACTCCTTTTCTTATTGATAAGATAAAGTAATCCTTATCTGTTCCTGTGCATGACATCAGCCTTTTCCCTTTTAGTTCCAGGAAAAATATGAATGAATTGAAGAAAAAAAGAAAGATTTTATTTCTTAGACAGATTAGGACTCTAATAGTCTCCTTTTATTTGTGCTTTAATTTTATGTGCTTTGGGTTGCTCATGGTCAAACAAAATAGAAACTATCAAGTGAGGGGCCAATATCGTGGTGTAGCTGATAAACCCACTGCCTGTGATGCTGGCATCCCATATGGATACTGGTTTGTGTTCTGGCTGCTCCACTTCTGATGCAGCTTCCTGCCAATGGCCTGGAAAAACAGTAGAAGATGGCCAAAGTGTTTGGGCCCCTGCCACTCATGTTGGAGACCTTAATGAAACTCCTGGCTCTGGGCTTCAGCCTGGACCAGGGCTGGTCACTGTGGCCATCTGGGGAATGAACCAGCTGATAAAAGACATCTCTGTCTCTTCCAGTCTCTCTGTAACTCTGATTTTCTAAATAAATAAATAAATCTTCAAAAATATATTAAATAAAAATTGGAGAGATTAGTAATTCATAAGTTTTAAAGCACATACCTCTCTGAATAGTGTCATGACATCTGTGAGCATTCTGCTGTCTTACTCAGGACATGTATCCACCCTGTATATGCTGCCCATCTGTTAGTCAATGAGAAGACATCTCGGTTATCAGACTATCATGAAATTGCAATGGTTATGTCCAAGCAAGTCCTGTTTTACTTAATCATGGTCCCAAAGCAAAAGAGTAATGATGATGGAAATTTTGTTACAATATATTGGGTTTTCTTCTTTTACTTTTCTTTTCTTTTTTTTTTTTTTTTTTATTTGACAGGTAGAGTCATAGACAGTGAGAGAGAGAGAGACAGAGAGAAAGGTCTTTCTTCTGTTGGTTCATTCCCCAAATGCCTGCTACAAGCCGGCACTTCTCCAATCCAAAGCCAGGAGCCAGGTGCTTCTTCCTGGTCTCCCACGGGGGTGCAGGGGCCCAAGCACCTGGGCCATCCTCCACTGCCTTCCCAGGCCACAGCAGAGAGCTGGACTGGAAGAGGAGCAACCAGGACTAGAACCTGGCACCCACATGGGATGCTGGTGCCACAGGCGGAGGATTAACCAAGTGAGCCACAGCACCGGCCCCACAATATATTGTTTAAACTGTTCTATTTTACATTTCTTGTTGTTAATTTCTTACTGTCCTTAATTTATAAGTTAAGCTTTTTCATATGTATGTATTTATATATATCATTAATCATATCATATATATGAGAGAACATTATCTATATAGGGCTCAATACTATCCATAGTTTCAGAGATTCATTAGGAGGTCTTGGAACATATCCTTTACAGATAAGAACAATCATAATTTTTTATAGAATTATACAGATGGAAAATATATTACCTAAGTGCAATATGATCTCATATTATTTGTCATCTAATCCTTCCAAGAATTTGTCTTTGAGATTTTGGACATGTGCAGAGACCATCAACAATCATAAAAACAAGACAGGAGAGGACTCCCTATCTGTATTTCCCCAACATGACTTGTCACTCTAAATTGTGATTTCCTTTGAATTTGTCTTTCTAACCCATTAGATAGGCCTCTATAAGGACAAAGCTGAGACCTAATTCTTGCCCTGTATACCCTACACAAAATTCAGTGTCTGGCACATAGAAAGTACTCAAAAGTATGTGTTGGATAGACACATGACTGGATCCAAAAAAAAAAAAAAAAAAAGCATTACCCAAACAACTGTTTGCAGTGTGTTATTTTCCATTTCAGAAAAGTTCCACTGCCTTTGCTTGCAGTGTCACATCTGGGCTTGGCAGAAACTATACACTCTAGTCCTAACAACTGGCAGACAGTGATGAAGAAGAGCCTTTTCACACAACAGCCTGCTCACTGTCTGAGAGAACAGCTGTCCAGGAAAGGACAGGGTGAGATTTTGTCTCTATTACTAGCTTAGTGACCTTGGGCAAGTCCCTGAATATAACCATCTTCAATTGTCTTCTTGTAAGAGAAGAGCTTCACAAAGAGATTCCTAACCGGGGGATAATAGATTCAGATTCACAGATGAGTATCAAGGCAAGTTTGTGAACTTCCTGAAATTGTATGAAAAAAAGTTATGTTATGGTTGTAAGACTGTGTGTGTTTATGCTTTTCTTTTGAGAATAAAAGGTTTGTCTCACCCATTAAGTTCTTGGAAAGGGGAAGTTAAGAAATGCTTAAAAACAAGCCAGCACCGTGGCTCAATAGGCTAATCCTCTGCCTTGCAGCGTCGGCACACCGGGTTCTAGTCCTGGTCGGGGCTGGTTTCTGAGTGCCCTTCTTCCAGGCCAGCTCTCTGCTGTGGCCCGGGAGTGCAGTGGAGGATGGTCCAAGTGCTTGGGCCCTGCACCCCATGAGAGACCAGGAGAAGCACCTGGCTCCTGGCTTTGGATCTGCGCGGTGCGCCGGCCATAGCGCGCCGGCTGCGGCAGCCATTGGAGGGTGAACCAACAGCAAAAGAAGACCTTTCTCTCTCTCTGTCTCTCTTTCTCTCACTGTCCACTCTGCCTGTCATAAGAAAGAAAGAAAGAAAGAAAGAAAGAAAGAAAGAAAGAAAGAAAGAAAGAAAGAAAGAAAGAAATGCTAAAAAACATAAATTTGGTGGTTTTGCCTTCTAAAAAATGTGTGCACTTCTAAGAAAATTTCTCAAAATGTGCTAGCTCACATTTTCTTTTTTCTCTGAGTTTTCATTTTTCCCCCTGATCATTCACTATATCCTGACACTTTAAATATCTATGTGCCCGAGTTAAACCTTATCCACATTATCTGAATCTAAAGTTAGGTCTCTCACTTCTCTAAATACCACACAGGAATTGTCATATTCATGCTCACAGTAAATATTTAATGGATATTATTTGTGCATTTACTTTATCCCAGAACATTGGCTATTTTCCTTCAAATGCTCTGTGCCTCCCAGGACCAGGGCCATAAATAAAATCTACTACAAAGGTGCTCAGGAGGGACAGTAGAGGGACTGTTTGATACGAATGTCCACATAAGGGCCAACAGGGGAAGATGATAGTCCAGGCATTTTCAGATATTGAATGACAAGAAAGGGGCATGTAGTCCTTTCTCAAAAGCAATTATGAATCTGCAGTAGTAGCTCCATGAACAAATGCCATTGGCTCAGACTCTAAAGAAGCCAAACATAAGGAGTGAAAGAAGAGTTTGTTTTGCACACCTATAGTATTTCCCATTTTTATTTTAACACATTACACAAACCTAGTGGCTTAAAGCAATATAAATTTATTATTGTATGGTTCATGATATCAGAGATCTAAGATAGATCTACAGAGCTGTGTTTCTTATGTAGGCCCCAGGGGAAAAGCCCTTTCATTGACTTTCCCAGCTTCTGGAGTTCAACTACATCATTTGGCTCCAGGCCCTCTTCTTCCATCATCAATGCCAGCAGCATAGCAGCTTCAAATCTCTTTCTGTCTGTCCTGCATGAGCCCCTGTCATCACCCTGACACTGTCTGACCCTGACTCCTTCTGCATATAACATATAAGCATTTGTGATCACATGGGGCCCATATGGATATTCCAGAGCAGGCTCTAACTCAAGATCTTTACCATGGTCACATCTGCAGTGTCCATTTCATCATATGAGGCAACATTCACAGTTACTGGGATAAGGAGGTAGACATATTTTGGAAGTCATTTTTCAGCCCAGGCTACCTTACACTTGATTATATTTATTTGTTTATGTTAACACAATTTGGTGGAAAAAGTCAAGTCACAGATACTATGTGCAGGGAAAGAGACAGCAGGAAGGGAATTTATGCAGTATAGTATATGAATAAGTTATAAGAAAAGAGGGAAGAAATATTTACCTGTATCTGAGGGGAACATAAAGTTTTTAACAAGCCACCACTTGCTTCTGAGAGGCATAAGGAAAAAATGAGTCACCTCTTCCTAGTAGTTTATCATTTCTACACTATTTATGCAAAAGCATGTATAATTAGAAGGCTTTTCAAAAACTAACACAAAGTTTTCTTATATTATAGCACATACTGATTGTAAATATAATAATACAATAGCTTTGCATTAGAGCTAAGCCAAATGAGAACTGTCTGCAACCTCCACTCTCGTATTCCATTTGTGGCGCTATACCATAATACCTGAGATTGGGTCATAAAGAATAGAAATTTATTCCTCACAGTAATGGAGGCTCAAAAACCCAAGATCAAAGTGCTAGCATCTGGTGCAGGCCTTCTGACTGCATCCACTCATGGGAGCAGAGAACAAATTCTCTGTCCCCACCTTTTCAGAGAAAGCCATATCTATGTCTGCAAGTTCACCTTTTTAATAAAAAAAAAAATTATGTACTTATTTTTTATTTGAAGAAGACAGAGAGTTAGAGATATCTTCCATATGCTGGTTCACTCCCCAAATGTCCACAAAAGCTGGGGTTGGGCCCAGCTGAAGCTGGGAGCCCTGTCAACAGGGACCCAACCACTGAGCCATCACCTGCTGCTTCCCAGGGTCTGAGAAGCACTGCTGGGGCTCAAATTCAGGCACACAGATGTGACATGTTTTGCTCAGTGTGCCAAGCACCCACCTATTTTAAGTTCTTTTAATAACAGTATTAATCTGTTCATGAAGCTTCCAAAGTCATGACCAAAACACCTCCCAAAAGTCCCACACACCTACTCTGCCACACTAAGAGATCAAGTTTCCGATACATGAATTTTGGTAGACACATTCAGACCACCATAGATACTGATAATTTCCTGGAAGCAGGAATGTGTACTATGCCAAAGGGGTCAAAGTGTGAAGTGGGGAGAAGGTGGGTCAAGTGTATACCAGATGGCCAAAGGGACATGTATCCTTCCTGTGTGCTTTGGCTTCCCCTTAAAGCAATGCTGGGCCCAGTAAGCTTGTTGGAGGCTATTGAGATGATCTTAAGAATTCTGCTTAATCCAGAGTGTGAGAGATGACTCAAGTCAGGCCTTAACAATCTAAAACATCCTTCCTTCTAGTATTGTATTATATCATTCATTAATTAACTCATTAATTAACCTACTACCCACCGTTGGACAGGAATAAATTGGCCTAGATCAGCCCCAGCACTTAATAATGCATTGGTCCAAATTGGGCCTCTGTTTATAGTGAGCTACAACCCAGTTTAGTGGGCAAGAGGGTTGTAATCACATCTCAGAGAATATTCTTGTGGCTAGGCAGCTGAGCCTCAACCAATCACAGGCTGAAAGCTGCCAAAATATGCCCAAATGAACCAAACACCAAGCTAACACCATTAGGTAATCTCTGTATGTCATATCCTGTCTTTCTGGTTATAAAAGTTATATGAGTTATAAAAGTTGCTCACCACATTGGTTGGTTTGGCACCATCTTTGGTCTGGAATACTGTCCAGTTCTAGAAACTTTTCTTTTTCTTGCTCAAATAAACTTTATTAAATTTAACTGATCTTAGTTTTTCTTTTAATTACTGTGCAAGGTTACAGGTATACATTGGTGAGTGAGTCATAGTTTCTTCCTTGTAGATTCCTTGGAGGTTCTGTTACTGAGAAAGGAGGGACTTTGATGTCCACACTCAAAGTGACAAAGTTTACATCTTTTGAGGCTTTAGGAAGATGTTAAAAAGACCATAGAAATTAGACCAGCCAATTATTTTTGGCCTTCTTTCTATAGGATATGTTTGAAGAAAAATGTACAAATGATTGGAAATGATCACTTGGTTCAGTTGGACAGTGACAGGATAAAGGGCAGAGTTTGAGCGACTTGGTGCTAGATAAGCAAGAGCAATGCAGCATGTTTTCATTGTAGAAGTGTATAATGACACTTCAAGAAGAGAGAGCTCTTATGGGCACTCAGCTTAGCCATTAGCACACCCACATCCCACAATGGAATCCGTGGGTTCCATTCCCAGCTCCAACTCCTGATTCCAGTGATGGCACAGGTAATTGTTTTCCTGCCACCCAGGAGGAATCCTGGAATGGGTTCTCAGCTCTCAAGTTTCACTCCTGCTGGAGGGTTATGGTGGGCATTTGGGGAGTGAACTAGCAGATGTGAGCATGCTCTCTCAAAAACTTTTTTTGAAAAGATTAAAAAAAAAAAACAAACCAGAAAATCCTATCATACAATCCTGATGACGGGTTGTATGTAGCACATCTCACAACTCTGTCAACAGTCAAATCACTGTGATGATCATCAGTTAGATGAGAACCATGGCATTGTTTGAACTGAGTCAAGATTCCTGTGTCCTTCCTTGTTCTCTGGGATGGTGTCAGCCCCTGTGAAGGAATGCAAATCTCAGACACTCTTCAGCACCTTAAACAGCACTTTTTTTAGGGTGTGCTTTGGGGAAACTAAAAGTGAACAAAGTAGCCTTCTCTTCTGTCTTTTTGCAAGTTAAGGAACCTGCAATCAGGAGAATGTGGTTTATGTAGCTGACTTATGTCCTCATCGTTTGTATATGTTATTCACAGAAGGATCAGACACAGCTCAGGAGCTGTCTGGCTCCTGGGAACAGCTCTCGAGAGCTGTTTATTCTGCTGTTTATTTTTCAGACCTAGCATTGATAGCACCCATTTTAGGGTGAAGGATTCTAGAGTGATGGCTGTGGAAACTCTTAGTTCTAGAAAAGTTAAAGAAGCCTTAGTTGGTTGACAAAAGTCAACTCTCCAGGGCCCTTTAGTATTTCCCTCATGATGCTACTGCCAGCTAAGAAGGAGAGCAAACACAGAGGTGGAGGCAGAGGAGAAACAGGGCAGGAGAGTGATGGGAGTCAGGAAGGAGTCAGCAGCATGGGAAGATTCATAAGAATGCAGATATCGGGAGAGGAGAGTGGATGTGGCTACACAGCCATGGCATGCTCTGCCGTCATGTGCTTGGGACACCACACCATACACATAAAGTATTTGTCCATACCAAGGTGCTGTTGTGAGGAGGCAGAGCCAGCCTGCCTGCTTGAGTTCTCCTCCCTAATCTCAGAGAAGAAACTTGGAGCCCCAATCTAAAATAAGGACTTTGGCCATACTTAACTGACTGCACAGGTTTCCTGTGGGGGAATAAGTTAAGAATACGGCCCATTTAAAACAGTGCTTCGCACACAACTTTTGCAATATCAGTATTAGTTATTGCTTTGACAACAGAGTTGACCATATACTGATACCATTTTTATTTTTTATGGTGCCCCATGATACTTCTCATTTACTTGTTTTAAAATAGAGATCAACTGCTGGGATCTCAGTGTTCATGGAAGAAAGGTAATAATGGTTCCCTTCAAAAGAAATAAAATTCAAAATAAAACCCCAAAGAGTGAAACGGTTTTACCATTCCTGCAAATTTTTATTTTAGGGTTCACTAGAATTTGTTTCCTTTGTTTCTAGGGGAGGAGAGATGGGAGGCCTTAAAATTCAGTTAGTTAATAATTTTCAAAAATTATTTTAGACTGCCACAAAAATATATTTTTAACATTAGATAGAGTGGGTTCTATAACTTCAACCAGAGTGTGCTTATAATTACTTTGGATTTTCTTGTGTTGTACAGATAATTGATTTCATTGTTATAATTCAATTTTATTTCATTTATATACAACTTTATTTCAAGTCCTCTGCCCATGTTCTCATTAACTGAAGATTTTGCAAGAGAAAGTACAAATCTACAGCAAAGCCAGTGCATTTTATAACAAACAGATGACTTGGAGCTGTTTGTGGTCATTTGTGAAGGAATATTTTCCCCTACTGGACTTCTAACCAGCCACAAAAATCTATGCTCATTTCACAAACATTACAATGAAGATAAGCAACACCGTTATTCACATTGCTCTTCCAGTCACCACAAATGGATCTCAGCCATTAGGATGCACTCAGAAGTTCCTCTTCCCCATATTAGAGCAGCATAAATGTGGCTATTGCACTAGTGTGCCTGGTTACATTTTGGAATATTTATAGCAAATCAGATTATCTCTGATTCAGTTGGTGTTAATGGAGATAACAGCCAGACCTGATGCATCGTGGTTTATTTGTGACTGTCCTTCTCTACCAGATGATAAACTCCCTTACTCAGAGATGGTGTTTCATTCATGATTGTGTGCCAAGCCTAGAAAAGAGCCAGTCATATAACATGCATGCAACAAGCATTTGATGAATGGAAAAACCACCAAAATAAAATACAACTTTAAGAACAGAATGGTCATGTTAAAATAACACATCAAAAGAAGGAAAGCAACTGTAAGAGTTTCATGAGTCTTAGTGGATGAGGTCATTTTAAAAAATTCCTTCTAATAAAAATAATTCCCTGAGTTATTTCTAAGTTTAAAACACATACCCTGTAACACTAGACTGTTCTAAGCAACTATTCCTGGAAAAGATTAATAGAGGCTAGAGAGACACAGTTAAATTCTTTCTTGGAATTTGAAAACCACCTTTTAGTATTTAAGGAGACATTCATCATGATCACCAATCAGTAGAAAGTAATCAGAATGCTTGGAAGGAGTGTTTACTAAGGCAAAATGTCAGAGAAGAGAAGGCATACCTGCCCAAGGCTGAAGAAACACTTCTTTTTGTTTCTAGAAAAATACCATTGACCAGATGAGACCATTACTGTACAAGCTATAAATACTGACAAGGTCAGCAGAACTTCAGGTTTTTGTTTTTGTTTTTTTGGTGTTGATTGCTAAGAAAGGAGTAGTTCTGAAAGGCTAAAAGTTACTCAACACCAAGCACCAGGAAAGTGCTTTATTTCCTTCATTTTTGATGATAACAGGAATAAGTTACAAACATTTGTAGCAAATCCCCATGTTTCTAACATTTTTTATCGGGCTATCCCATCATGTCAATGCTCTTTCATTTGTTCAGTCATGCTGAACCCTGTGGTGTTCACTTTGCTTTTTTGCTTGTGAGACTTATTTCCAAAAAAGCAACTATGCCTCAAACATTCTGAAAGCCATTTAAAAAACGCCACAGGGATGAAGTTTTTATATGATGTGACTCAGCTGTGTAGAAAGGACTGCTGAGTTTTAGAGTCCCACATAGAGCATCTTTGGACATTTATAAGAAACTTAATATGTACAAAAAATTTAACCGAAGAATGAGAATCAACTGTGTTTGTGGGGATCCCAAACCCAGTTGAAAACAGCCCTTTCTCTATGCTAAGCTATTATGTGCTGACATGACATGTCAGGTCTCCGGGGAAGCCTGTAGCATTATTGTATTATTGCCTTGTGGTATTTAAAGAGAGTATCACCATAGACAAAACTATTTTTGTTTTCCTTTTTTTCCCCTGCCCCTATTTGTTGAAATAGCTGAGCCCTGTGTCATCTATGAGAATAGCTTCCACAAACAAGAACATGCCTTGCCAGGTGAATGTCTGGGTTAGGGACCAAGGCTCTGGACAGGGTAGACAAGCAGGTTAGACTCACATTAGAATTAAACCTGTGACCTGGGCAGCTTCATACTGTATCAGTACTAAAGGCTTCAAGAAATTTTCACCATTTCTACAAGCTAATACTAGGGGGAATCATGGCTCTTTTTGTATATGGTGAACTCATTTCATCTAATTGTTTTCCATTTGCTTGTTGTAATCTGAAATCATCATGAAGACTTCTCTATATGTCAACTGATTTTTTCCCTAAGAAACTACTGCTACTACAAGAATGAAAAATGTACCCAAGCTTACTTGTTCAGGAAGTGTTAGACCAGATTCTATCATCATCTCTGTGAAAGAACAAAGCTAAAGAGCTAAATGTGAAAGTAGATAATAAAACACGACGCACATTTAGACAACGACATGGTTACTTTTTTATTTGAAGGGAAACAAAAGTATGTTTTAATAAATACTGCCGAAACATTGACCAAACAAACATACAAAGTGACTTCAACAATTTAAAAAAACGCAATGAAAGTTCTGCTTTATAACAGTTATAACTTATTTTTTTTACATTATTTAAATACAGAAAGCACTTGCCAACTATTTTGTAATACTGCCCAAAGCAAGATGCTGAGTCAATCAAAGCATATTATGTTGGTAAAATGTCTGTATTTCATGGGAAATGACTGGAATGGTATTTTCTTGCAGAGACAAAACAAAGTGCTTGTAAGACATAGAACTGAGTGTTGTAATTACCTTAATCTCTTCTCCTGCCACAATGTAATGGGAGCACAGCTTCAACACTTCAAAAATGAAGCATTATCATTGGAAAGAAAGCTCGTTTTCAACAAGCGCTGACAATAAACAGGTCTGATCTGGTTTCTTCTCTGACATGATCTGGTCAAAAATATCTGTAAACTATTTAAATGTGGTTGTTTTATGCAACAACAACAATCAAGTGTTGAACATGGACCTTGGCTGAATCTGGGTTAATTGAGGTTTAGCAATCACATTCTAGAAATGCCCTAGTATTGTGTCGAGACTGACATATAATTTTCCTCTGGGGATTCTCTAAAGCTTGGGCAGGTGGATCCTTCTCTTTATGGATATGCACTTAAAGAAAGTGTAGCAAACCAACACATCATCAGATGCTGCCAACCTTGAGAGGCTTACCCCCAAATAACAGTCTTTGTGTTTTGCATTTTTGGTAACTTAATTCCAGATAGTTTTACTCACAAACTGTGCTTTCTGCTCCTATTCCTTCATTCATTACCTCTTCTGGTGAAAGTAGTACCTACGTTTTACCCACCTGAATCACTCTATAACATCAAACCAAGACACCTTTTATTTGACTGCATTTTTATCAACGATGGCCAAAAAAACCACACACCCTCTTTTCTAAACAGCGCACAAAAATATCACATTGAGCAATTTACCACTTTTTAATGACAATCACAATGATGAACAAAACCATCAGACTAAATAAAAATCAACACCGTTTTTCTATTTGATCTATGCGATCTTTGTAGTGCTGGTCTACACAGCTTGCAAGACTGCAAACATCTTCCCTTAGAACCATCTTGCTCAGCTCTCTTCAGGAAGGCAAAAATTCAAAGCCTCATAAAGTTTTCCTCTGGGTATCCCATGGGTCCTGATACAATTTCCATTTTAATGACGAGCTAGGAGGAAATTAGATCACATCCTCTAGAAAACTAAATGCTAAGGTCACAGTGCCAGTTCCCCAATGAGGACGGTATATTAATATATACTTTTTGTAAAGGAGATTAAACATTTAAAAAATTAAGTCAAAGTAGAGATCCATGAAGAGATTGTAACCATAACAAAAAGGAAACACGCAAGCACCGTTCAGAGTGTGATTTTTCTTCTCGGAGGTACTCGCCTTCCTCCTCTTCCCACCTCTATCCCATTTGTATCTCTCTTTTTTTGGCATATGTTTCAAGTCACACTTCAAAACTCTTCAATGTTTTCACTTCTCGTCACTCGGTCTACATGCCGAACCTAAGGACAGGTTTCCAAAAAGTTGGGTCTCCTTGAAAATGCCTCCTAAGCCTCCAGGCGCGACTTTGGCTGTGCACTTCATTCAGACTTCACCTTTGTTCTTGGATTTTTGTGGATTGTTTTTGTTTTTGCTTTTTGCTGTTGTTGCTTTTTACACTAGATTCCCTTGTCCTCATGACAGATAACACAAGATTCACATCACAGTGCAGCTCTTCGCTTTGTCCTTCCGTAAGTCCGTAGCAACTGCAGAAAGTTCTGGTCTGCTGGGCATGTGTGAAATCCGCTTTGTGGCCCTCTGTGATTTGTTCCGCTTAACGTTTTTGTTTGTCTTATTTACACATGCCAAGGTGGCAACATGAAAAATGTCTCTGACGCTGTTTTCTGACTGTAAGGCTGAACATTCAATGTAAGTAGCTGCTCCAATCTGCTTGGCCATATTTGCTCCCTGAGAAGTAAATGAAGGGATTTTAATCAACAAATAAGACTCTGCAAGAAATTTATAATGTACATTCTAATACCACAAAGAAACTGCTTTGCAAAATGCTTCCTGATACTAACTGCATTTTCCAAGTATCACCGCAAAAAAAAGGTTTTCAATCTGAACTGCTTTATTACTTTAGACATACTTGCAGTCAAGACACAGTCCTAAGGTGCCCAGTTATTACTCAGCATGGCTGCAGCTCCCCAGGAGTGCCAACCACTGAGCTAACATCACTGTGTCATAATAAGCAAGGGACCTGATCATCAGATCCTCAGTATGAGGTGACTTTGAAAAAAGGAGGAGAGGAGCTAAGGAGGTGATTCATCTCCACTATCAAGTGTAACCAAGATTAACTTACTCAGGTCTTCCAGGCTCACAGCCAAGCACAGAATTACCCAGAGACTCATACTGCTGGATTAAGTCAGGCAATGTATTTACAGAGCTCTGTAGTAAATACTGGTAAGGGCAATTTGACCTCTAGAGTCTATTTCCTCATGGGGCACTCACTTTTTCTTTTCTTCACTATAACCAACATTCAAAACTAGTCAATAGATGGTAAAAAAAAAAAAAAAGTAGGGCAATGAGTGGAATTTAAAATCAACTTTGAAATTTATATGACTGTGTCTTAGAACCAAAATAGATTGAGGAAAACAATACTGTTATGCCATCTGTTGCTTCATGAAGAACAATACTACCAGGACACATAATAATAAGCATGGGTGCATCAATCAAAGCAATTTAAGCGACCATATTGTTATTAGTTAAAAATCATAGATGAAAGAGACTGCAGTATTCTAAATGACTGAATATTAGCTATCTGAACATGAATCTGGTTGTAGGTTTTGAGATAATGAACTTCTGAAACATTTTCCTTTAAACATATTTGGAGGAAATGCCAGTAGAAATGAGGAATCTGTGAAAGATGGTTTCATGGAGAGTTCAGCTCTACTAGCAACAGCCATTTCTAGTATTTTATTATGCTGCTGAGTGTAAAACAAGATTATTTAAAGAGTATTAGTGATTTTGAGCACACTCTCTCTCTACTTTTTTATGAATTTCAACCCAGTGGGAATTGCAGAGACATATATATGGGTTGCACATGATCAACTATTTGTTTATGCTTGCAAATAACACATGGTTACACTGCTGAATGACAGAAGCTTTCATGTTTCATCATTGAGCACCCACTAAGCCTCTAAAAATGACTAATTCTTATTTTATTATTATGAGTAATATCCCACACTGGCCCCTCTTTCACTTTTTTAAACCCAGTTTTGCAACCTGACAACATACATACCTGGTCATATGACACTGGAGTCTGCCTGTGATTTGAGAGTTCTACTAATGTACTAACATCTGTCCGAAGATCAGACTTGCAGCCGACTAAGAGCATTTTGGTATTGGGACAAAACTCCTGGATTTCACCCTTCCACTGTGAGAAAAAAAAATCAAAAATTAACAAAGTACTGGTATTCATATAATGAAAACAACTTGTCCAATCATAGACAATGGAAATGAAACTCCAAATGAACTTTAAACTCAGAGTGTCACTTCAGACAAAGAGGCTGACTTGCTTTTTTCTCCTAACTAGACATTGTTTTACTACTTATTAAAGTGGATCTGTTAGGGAATGCTCATATCTGTTATTGTCAATTCTCCCTCTCTGTGATTCATCTGTTCCTGCTGTATGAGACTTACTGGCTGAAGTCAGAAGGTAGCTTCAACAATTTCTTAATTATTGGGGTCTCTGAAAGATAAAAGTGCCTTAAGAATAATTATACAGCATAATGAGTGACCACGTCCTCAGATATGTTGGGCTAGTGCTTCTCATTCAGAAGGCTGGGAGGAAGACAGTCAACAGCAGCCCAAGGATTCATTCACTAGTTCTATCAAGAAAGACTGAAGCCGGCTGGAATGGTGACCCAGCAGGTTAAGCCTCTGTTTGCAACAACAGCGTCCCACACTGGAGCACAGGTTTGAGTCTTAGCTATCGGCTTAAGATCCAGCTCCTTGCTAATGCACTTGGGAAAACAGCAGATGATGGCCCAAGTGCTCGGGCCCCAGCCACCCATGTCGGAGACTAGCATGGAGTTCCTGGCCCCTGGCTTTGTCCTAGTCCAGCTCTGGCTTTTGCCGCCATTTGGGGAGTAAATCAGTAGATGGAAGTTCTCTCTGCCTCTCTTTCTGTCTCTGTTCTCTGCTTTTCTAACAAATAAATAAATCCTTACAAAAAAAAAAAAAAAAAAGATAAGGATTGAAGCACGCCACCACATTCCGGGGGCTCTATTTAGGCATCTAAAGAGAGAAAATCAAACAGATTGTTCTGCCTTCAAGGGGTATCCATTGAAGTGGCTGAATCAATACAGACCATAACATTTGCAAAGGATTGCTCTTGGGCTGCCAGGGCAGCATCTGATGCAGCAGCAGTTCATACACCTTTGCATTGGTTTTTAAGTTACATAACTTGTTATATGTCAATTTAAATCCATTTTACTAGTCATTTCATGACCCACAAAGCACTACTAGATCCTCCAGATATGCCTGCTAGGGAATTCCCATAGTCCCCTGAAGAGTCACTAGAAGCCCTTTTCCTGGCTTCATTTCCTCCAGTTTGAGCTTTCCTTTCAGAATGGGAGTAGATGGGAATCTGGGTTCCCAGGAGAGCTCTGGCTCTTAGGGAAGAGGAATTAGAGGTGCTGAGATGGGGAATTGGTGACTGACCTTTCTCACCCACATTCACAAATACGTACTAAATGTTCTACTACATATTGCAGTGATGACAAAGATGATTAAGACATAGCTGTGTCTCCCGGAAAGGAACTCACAGAGTAGCAGAGGTGATGAAATCATGAATATAAGTATACATACTCGGTAAGAGAAACACTCTACAAGAGCAACTTAAAAGACTACGAGGAGACACCTCCAGAGCTAGAGGTGCACTTTGGGCAATAAACTCTAGTCCAAAGTACACTGAGGGGAGTAATACACTTTCTTTAACAGCCTATTTTGTCCAGTGATTCATTGATCCCTCCTTCTCTGCCTCACTTCCTTCCCTCATTCTTTCTCCTACCAGAATTATTTAGGTGTCTTCACCATGTGCTAGGCGCTCTGGAGTGAGAACAGGGGATAGATTGAAAATAAAGTAAGAAGCCTTTAATAATTTAAGTCACTCTAACCTCTTTGATTTTCAAGGACTTAAAGGACTCAATTAATCAAGATGAATCAGCAGGGGTTATCATGAGCCTTAAACCTCACACAAATGTAAAACACACTCATTAATAACTATAAGCCTAAAGTCACTAGTCATTTGGTCTAAGAAGACAAAAGAAAAATAACACAGGAGAAAGGCTTTTCATCATAAATTATGCATAACCTAATACTACATCAAGTGAAAATTCCAGCAAATAAGCAACCTCTTTTATCTGCAGACAGACCGAGACATGTTGTTATGTTGTTCTTCAGCTGTGTAATGACTTTGGCTTCTCCCTTCGTGTCTAGCAATTGTTTACATGCATTAAAGACAGGAAAGGTGTATTCCTGCCTGAATTTGACAAACATTAGCCTTACTTGTGTTTGATATCATTACCAGAAATTGAAAGGAGTTAAAAAGTGAAAAGAAGCCTTTGATCTATTAAGAAACTCAAATTTCATTGAACTTGGTCTGTTATATTCAGTAAAGATGGGGAATTGGTTTTACCTCAAACTCTAATTTTATAATAACACAAGCCAAGCAATCAAAATCAATAGAGAGCTATTAACTAACACACATTCTATTAAAAATGAAATTCTCTCCCCTCTCCCTAAAAAGACAACCCCAGACAACTATGTGAGAGTTTCTCTTTCTCAGTTTCTACACAATCTTATTGAACCATCTGGGTTGCCACTTGAGGGTGCTTTGCCCTAAATCATATTCTGCATCTAAGCCACTGTGCATGAAGAAGAAGGTGCTGCCCCAAGGGTCTGATTCTGAAACACCAGAGCTCGCAAGCCAGGGCTGAAAATGGAGCTCGTGGCTAATAAATGCTCCTCCATGAACTAACACACATCTTCCCTAACTTCCTGGGCTGCCGGAGGCCACAGAATATTCCTCCCTCCCACTGACTTCTCTGGGATCTGTGACCTGTTTCTAAATGGTCCCTTTTCTCTTAACCTGCCCCTGTTTCCTTCTGCCCAGAGCTTCCCCAAGTCCCTTCTGTACCTGTAGAACTTGTCTTACTTTTGTTCCCAGAAACCAGATATTTGTGACAACACATTTACAACTACTTATTTATTAGTATTTGATGTACACCTGATCATAACTCACACTAATAATGTCTATTCCTCCAGTTCTGTTTTTCATAAATCAGAACTGAGAGTTGCTTTGTTAAAATAGCTATTATTTCATTCATTTCAATATTTGAATGGTGGTCAACTATAAATCTGTAAACTAAGGTGTAACCTATTGGATAAATCAAATCAGTCATCAAAAACAACTTCACATAAAAAAAAAATACAACTTCACACCATTTCTTCCCAAAGGACATACAGGCATACAGGTTCTTTAAAAAAGATGTTTATTGTTTTGGAACTTCAGAAAATAAAATGTCTAGTAGATTGATGGTCAAAACTAGGGCCACATGTGTATGGAAATACTGTTTGTGTGTGAGAGTATCCTTTCCTATGTTTTATAACAAAACATAAGGTGAGGATTTAACTGGTGTCCATGAGCCCCCAGCACTTGCCTTTTTTAGGACACTGTCCAGAGTCTCAGGTCTACTGACATCAAAGCAAATCAGCACAGCATCCGAATCCGGGTAAGAGAGGGGACGGACATTGTCATAGTAAGGAGAACCTGGGAAAAACAAAGAGACAAATTTCAGATAAAATCCCCGTTGTCTGTGATGCATTAACTCTGCCCTTTTGAACTTAATCCCTTGCTATCATGTCTCAGTCCTCCTCCCACTTCCCTAGTTCTTGGAAAAGAATGTAAGCACACAAAAGCTGGGTTAATGATATATTCATTTTTACAAGAAGACACAGGAAGTCCCATAGGTATCTCACCTGAATTCAAGGGGAGAGCAGGATTTTTTAAAAAAACGATATGTATTTATTTGAAAGAGCTACAAAGAGAGAAGGAGAGACAGAGAAATCTTCAATCTACTGATTCACTCCCTAGATGGCCACAATGGTCAGGGAGTGGGCCAGACCAAAGCCAGGAGCTAGAAGCTTCTGCTGGGTTTTCCCCACATGTACGGCAGGGCCAAAGCACTTAGGCCATCCTCCGCTGCTTTCCCAGGCCATTAGCAGACAGCTGGATCCGAAGTGGAGCAGCTGGGACTCAAATCTGTGCTCTGGCAAAGGATGCTGCTGTTACAAGCAGCAACTTAACCTGCTGTACCAAAAAGAATCCTTTCGGTGTCTCAGGTGGAATGCCACATGCAGCCCAAGGGCCGGGATCCTAAAGGTGAAATCTACTCGAATTCTAGAGTTCCAAGGCACTTTCATGAACTAAGGAAGTGCTTGGGGTTAGGTGACTTTGCATGCAATGCTGCCTCAACTACTAACCGGGTAGAGAACAAGGCAGTTTTATGCATGCCTCTGTACTTCTGATTTTCCACTCATAAAATGAAGTCGATGACATAGTTGCCTGGGATTAAATAAATGTGCATAGTGCTTGGCATTTAGTAAGGGATCATTATGTGCTACCTAGGCTTATTAGAGTTATGATGGTTACGCCGGCAGTATCGTTAAAATGCTGAGTGGTAACAAGCAGGATGAATCGAGATACTTCTTTGGAAAGAGACCAAACCTCAAGATCAGACTGGTAGTAGGAGAGGGGTGAATGAGGAAATGGGGGAGATGGTAAGTTCAAGTAGGACAAGAGAATTACAGTGAAACATGTCAGTGTCGCCCTTTCTCCAAGTTACAAGTTTGGGTAAGCAACTGACCTTTGAGCTTGCATAGTTAAACTCAGACTCTCTTCCTGCAATAACCAAGAATGTAATAAATGCCATATTGGATCATGTCGCTTTTTCCACGGTTCCATCTTTGAGAGTAACAGCAAGGCATGATCCAAGGATCTTAGCTTAAGCTAAATTCAGGATACCCTGATGGTTTAAAGCTCCAGCCAGTTAATGTAACCACTGAACCCTCTAGTTATTTAGAAGTTTCTTCTATTCCTTTAAGAATTCCAGAGGATGCCCAATTACGAGGCCAACAATTATAAAGTGGTTGGACTATAAAATTAAATACAGCTTGCCAACTGCTTCTTTTTTAAGAAGTCATTTCCAGTATACTGACATTTCACAAGCACAACATGAAAATCCCCTTACTAGGCAAATGCACATACACACATATATTTCACTTGAGTAGAGAAAGAAAATTTAAACAATCAGAGTCTTTTTAAAATTCTCTTTCATTTTGACATCACTTTCTATTTCCAGTAGAAAAACATGACATGCTATCCCCTGATAAATCAAAACCTTGATAGTCAAAGTCAGGAGGAGAGAGAGACTAACAAGAAGCTCATAAAACCATCTTTTATATTTCTATCAAAACAAGGATTTTCAGGAGCCTTTTATTGTAATGCACAAGTTAGCGCAGTCAGGATGCATCACCTGTATTCACAGTGAATTCTGGGTCTCCTGCATTCTCTCTGACAACTAGGGCTATGCTGTGACTTTTCACTAGCTGCTGTAGGGATGCTGAGTGACAACTTCAGAGCAGGTGTGGCTGCTAAACAAGGAAGCAGAGCAGGAATGTGCTCAGAGTCAGTAAGAAGGTATGAACAAGTAAAGGCAACCCAAGCCAGAATTGTTTGTGGGCTGCCTCAGCTCCTTACCACATCTAGAATCAGAATCCTAAGGTGGCATAAGGCAACAACTGAAAGATGTCTTCCAAAAGTTGTGAGAGTTTAGATATTAAGATATATAAAAATGTGGTTGTCTCTGAAATGAAAAACTGTGGCTGTCTTTTCAGCCACTTAAAGAAATCTGAGGTTAAAAGGATAATTCACAAATAGGTCACTCATTTACATTTCTTTGGGAGGCATCAGAATAAGATGGCTTAAAACTTTAACTGGATATACAGTACTGGTATTCCTGTATTAGTGTGGTGAAGTTCACAAGTTCTCAGTTATAAATGTCCCTGTTTCTGTGTCCAAAGTCTACCTTTGACACATATTTACCTTTTGTAAATATTTGGGCACTCAGAAAATTCCAGATCAGAAGGTAGAAATCCAAACTCTGTACATAGGCACAAGAGTTTCCTCTGCCCTCCATTGTGTGTGAGAGAGGACATGGCCCCAGACCAGACAGGATCATCAGAAACCTGACCAGACTCTCCTTTCCTGGAAATCACTCCTATTGGGAAAGACAACCCTTTCCCTGGGGGGACTTTCCAACATCGAGCAGACCCGAGCTTCAGGAGATGGGCTTCCCCAGATACCTTCACCTCCATCACAGGGGTCCTAGGGTTACAGAGTGCTCATTGATCATTTCACATTTATGATAAGTCTACCAGACCACAGGGAGACCATCTTTCCATAACACAAAAAGTACAAGACAGCATGAACGTTGGTACTACCAGGAAAATCCAGAGGAACACTTCCAGCATTCTGGTCACCACGTGGCTACAGAGAATGCCCCTCCCTTTGTGGTCTGTGTTTTCCCTCCCCCATCCATTTCATCACCACAAAGTGGATCTGGCTTTGTGCTATGCCTGTCACTAACTGGACACTTCTGCTTCTTGAAATCAAGTGAGCCAGCTTTTGGGCTGAATGGGATCAAAACGGTGCAAACTTTAGACTGTCTGTCTTGATTTGACAATGAGACAGATTTCTCAATTAATTCTCAGGGAGGTTTCTCTCTGTTTTTGTTTTTATTTGGTTTAACAGCTTGAATGCAAATACATACGTAATATAAAGGTTCATGAAAAATAAATCACCATGCCTGGGGAAGTAAAGAGGTGGTTTTGAAGAGCATTTATAAGACCTAATTATAAAAAACACTTTGATGCTGTCCTATTAATTTTGCTAATGAACAGCCCTGCTTTTAGATCAACAAGTGTCCAAAGGTTCTAATAAAACAATCTCCATGTTTATTAGTTGTAAGCATAATTTGATCATCAATGCGGAGTTAACTTGCCATCAAAAATAACAAGACCACTTATTCATTAAATTTTTGATAAGGCTAAAACTTTTTTTTAGGAAAAGTCTACTATCTCTATCTTTTTCATAGTAAAAACAGCTGATACAGAATTGTAAAAGAACCGTACTATCAGGAAAAATCTAACATTCTGTTAGCTAAGCAGGACAATCTGGAACAAAATATCATGTGTAACTTTGCAGTGTTTAAGCACTCTGAATTCTTCCCTAAAAAGTCCAAGTGATTGCACAAAGGAAGCAAAGCAAGCAAAGCTGGAGACAGCAGGGTATAATCACAGGCATGTGTGGGATACCTCACAAGTCAAGAAAGACGGAAGAGGAATTTCAGGAATGCCCTTGTGAAGTCAGAAGCAACCCGGGCAGCAGAAGTGGCACCAAAGAGAGGAGCTGAAAGCCCATCAAGCAGGAACCATACCTGCCCTGAGTCCTACATCCCTACAGAGAAGTTTTAAAACACCTTGCAAAACCAAACAGCAAAAAAATTAACTTCAATAGATTTTAAAGATGTACGTGAAAAGCTTCCAGGATGCTTTCTGTAGAACTAAACACAGCACAAGAAAGATAGCTGCACGTGACTTATTATTTATGTAAGTATTAAACTTGAACTGCAGTCCAGAGTGGATACTGAAGTG
Organism: Lepus europaeus; assembly: GCF_033115175.1. Lineage (NCBI taxonomy): Eukaryota > Metazoa > Chordata > Mammalia > Lagomorpha > Leporidae > Lepus > Lepus europaeus. Next base: position 92,448,680 of record NC_084827.1, read on the forward strand.
GACAGTGGGTACACTAGTACCCAATAATGTGTTGTAGTTTAAGTCCATAAATCTGAGTACTAAGCTTTGTCAGTCAAATAAAACTTTCTTAGCATGTGGAGTAAGCTTCATGCATTATGGAAATTCTCAGCCACAGCATTTCACTTATACTATATGAAACTTAAAGCTCAGAGCAACGTTCCAAGGCCCTCTCCAAGCAACTGACCAAACCAAACACTACAGTACACATGCAAAACCTGGGTCCCCCTCAAACACAGTTGGGGAGCTCTGCTCAAGTATAGTTTAGGATAAGTGTACATTGGGGGTTTTCTGAGTTGCTCAAGTATGGCCAATGTCAGCAAAAAGTTTGAAAAGGCTTTTGAAATTCCAAGTCTACCCATCTCAGTCTCCAAGATCATTAATTCTGCGTGAGAGCAAAATTTCCAGCCCAAGAATAGTCACAGAGTGCCTCACCCAGAAACTAATTCTTTAGACACATACCTGCTTGCTGAAGTCAGACTTTCGCAAAGATAGAACGCACCATATATGTACATAATTAAATGTATATGGAAGGAGATTCATGCCCAAAAGGAAGGCTTTATGGAATCCTTTGCAAAACCAGTTTAACACTGTGAGCCTTTAGAGGATTCTAGGACCTGAAAATTCTTCTTGCTGAATATTTTAAAAATACAACTTCTTTTACTTGAACTTTAATTTCAAAAATTCCTCCTTCCCCCTTAAGAAACTCCTACCAAGAACAGTTGAGGAAAATCACATGTTTTTTGTAGAGAAAATATATTAACTCTTGGTATTTTTTAAACGACCACCAAGAGCATTTCTGCATCAAATTGCAGCCAGCGTGTGAGACGGCATGATCTGCCCCATTATTCCAGGCTGTACTTCCTCATGCCATCTTTAATCAGAGGGAAAGCTTTAAGTCTGCAGCAATCTCAAGAATGTGAATCAAGTCTGGGCAGAAGTTTTGGATCTGGCGCAGTGTAAGACCCTGCTTAACTCTTCTTCCAACTAGCCTGTACCACAAATACCAGGCCCATGACAAGGCCACAAACATTCCTGTGAATGATCTTTTGGTTGTTTCATCTACCAATTCAGCTGAATAGGAATTAAGACAGATCTTACCAAAGTTTATGAGTATTTACATGTTGCTCAAAAAGAGACTCAATATTTTTCTATTTCTGAGTGCCATGGAGATATTCAGTTGAATAGAGAGTCAGACAGGTAGAAAAAAATTGTTATTTGAATAGTTTAAACAAAGCTTTTGATTTAAATTTGTCTTACTGAGGTATTTAGATTATATAAGAAAATATTTTACTGACAGTAAAATCATGGCAAGTCATGAAGTTGTAGGGAGCAAGACAGCATAAATATAATTTTTTTAAAAAATACATTATCATTCAGCAACAGATGGAAGCTCTTATGTTTCATATGACACTTAAGTTATAGTCTTTGGAGAACTGTCCCATGAGTGAATTCCCCATCCCACATGCCATGTCATCGGGCTCATTTTTCAAACTCAATGTGTGCAACACCTGGTCAAACTTTTGACACAGTTTACATTCCACGTCAATAACATTTCTGTTTGCCAGAGGGGACTCTGAGAAAGTTGCCAAAATGTAGTCACTGAGTACACATTTCAAGGACATCAAAAAATGACTGAGGCACAACTAATTCGTTTGGCACAGTTCACCAGGCACCATACACTAACTGGAGAGACTATTGGTCCTTGGTGTCATATTTGCATGCAAAGGAACTGGATTAATGAGGAAACATCTGGTTATTTCAGGTGGTATCAGAATGACCAATCTGGACACCTCACTGAAATATGCAACTCAGCAAGACACCAGATTGGAAGAAAACCAGCAGTAAATGCAGTTAAAAAAATCTAAAAGGCAGATGTGGACTTAGAAAGGGAATTCAAATCTTCTGCTCTCTTTGTAAAGAGGGTTTCATGATTTAAATGGAAATTGTTGCATGGTGGCCACATCTCCAGAAGAAGTTTTAAGTATGGTTTTTGTAAATCATCATCCAATCTGTCTATTTTACCTTAACCCATGTCTCTCATAGAATTTCAGTGTGAAAACTCAAGAGTTGAATCTGGTTTTGAAACCCTAAGCTCCTAGGGATCACTTCTACCTTATGAAATACCTGTTTTTCTGTAATCTTGCCCTTGATATTCGCATCACAGGCACATACACTTCACCACTTCACCGACTCTCTTGTAAACCCTTACCCTATGCCTTTCTCTAAGAAGGTGAATTGGTGTTAGAATCCTCAATTTTCAGAACCTAGTTCTCCTTGGAAGCATGCTTCCAAGTGGGAGTGAGGTTAAGACTTCTTAAGAATTGAGTTAACTCCTGGAGAAGGAAAAATGGTGATGCACTTATGAAGAACTCTTCTCCCAATGACCTTGTTCAAGTTCAAGTCCACAGGCATTATCTCACATCTAAACCCCTTCCAATCTGGCCTGCTCATTTGACTCCTTATGTTACACTGGGAAAGCCTGAATATTTTCAGTTTTAGTGTCTCCTGCATTTTCATGACTTTGTCTCATCACCCTGACTAGACAGAGTATCTGAGGGCAGAAGCTGCTCATGTCCAGTGAGTAGCATCCCCTTGTTGCTCCCCCAGCATCTAGCAAAGGATATGCATATAGCATATCTTAAACGTGCTTACTGCTTTATCACCCTTTCTATATGTGTTGCCTTGATGTCTTCATTTATGGGCTAAGTCAAACACACACAAAATGAGACCAGTCACCTCTGTAAGCTGCTTTCTAGGTTAACTTATACTCATCTCCAAAACTGCTGAAATATTTCTATCTCTGCTAAGAAATTATTTCAGTACAACACTTGTCACCAATTCTCCAAACTTGGTGCACAAACTGTAAATGTAACAGTATAGCTTTTTATTTTCTCATTTTACCTTTAAGGATAAAAGTTTACAAAACTACATTCTCTGTTAATAATGCCAAAAACTAATAGTGGAAGTGGTGACTTCAGCACAAAACTTAGATCATGACAAGATTCAAAAGAATGTTCATGAGGCAATAGCAGTTATGGTGGGGAATTTTAGCAGCTGAATATTATAAAACTAATAATATGCCTTAAATAAAATGTGTATTAACTTGCTTTGGTTAAGAGCTGGCATGAATGATTATTCTCCCTAAATCACATGTGCTAAAATTACACTGCAATCAAATCTCTTAGGAAAAGATATGGTGATCCTTAAATGACTACATTTCTATTATTAGTAGGCCTTTGGCTTCATGCTACAAATTGCTTCTATGCTTGGCAAATGTGGCAGATTTTGAAGCATAAGATACTAGAACTACATTGGTCTCATTTATCACTTTTAAAGGTTGAAAATATTATCCACTGTTTTGCAGAAACTCACTGGTGAACTGGAAAACCATTAGGAGCACTTCTGCAACTATGACTGAGAATGCTCATTTTATAATGAAAAGGGAATATTTCTTGGTAAAATAAGAAATTTTGGACCTATATGCACAGACTACCTTAAAAAGTCCTCCTTTTAGATGACTCCCTGGCACTTTCTAAAAGGCTGTATTTTACTTTTGGGGAGAGGAAATACTTTAAGTCTCCCTAAGAAATCAAGTGGCCAAGTGCCATTTGTGGTTTCTGTAACTGGTATGTATGTGGTGGGAGCTGTTTCCTACCTGAAGAGGACCTACAGGATCTGTAAACTCTAAGGAAAAATAAGCTCAGGGAAATCCACTGAAACCAAGTGGAAGGAGCCCTTGGTTTCAAGAGCCTGTCAACATTGGGCTCACCCTAGGTTCATAATGAGCTACCCTAAGAAGGAGTTTCCTTCTCCCGTTGTCCCACCTAGACTGCGTGTTTCTTAGGGGCAGGACCATGTTTTCACTGACATTGCATCTCTAAAGCCTAACAGAGGGCCTGCTCAGAACAGATGCAAACTGGAGAAACAGATGGAAGAAGATGGGGGCAAGGGAAGGGAATGTAAAATACTGTGTTTCCAAAAGCGGGAGATGAATGGCCTCCCTTCCTCCAGCTGTGGAGCCCCCATATATCCTACTAGCACTTGATGTTCTTTCTCACACCCAAACTGGCAGAGCTCTGCCTTTGCAAGATCATCTGACTGGTGGAGGGAACAGCAGACCACACAGGAGAAGCTGTCCAAGAACAGAGACCAGTTAAAGGAAGAACTACTTCCGTCTCACAAATAGGTTCCCTGAGCCAGAAGGCTGAACTGGACAGGGACTGCCATTCAAAGGTCAATGTCACATCATCTCATCATCTCTTTCCCCCCTGTAAGAAAACTTAGGCACACCCAAGTTTTCCTATACAAATTTCTTCCACGAAGTTCCAGGGAGGAAAATAAAATCTGACATTTAGATCATTAAAGACTTGGCTTGAATCTTCTCTGCAGAGTTAAATGAACTGCATTTGGAAAAAAAAATGTATCAAAAGGCATAAGGCATATGCAATTATTTTCACAACCTGAACTAAACAAACGTCTTAGTGGGCAAAGAAAACGTCAAACATTTGTCAAAAAATAATTATGCTCAGAAATTTTCCATGAAAGGCTTTGGGTAAAATACAAAATGTTGAAAATACTTGAAATGACTTGTTTCGGATGCAGTGGTTCCTGCTAGATGTGTTTTATTCACGTATGACAAACCACTTTTGGTGGAAATGGGTGATTCTTAGAATTTAAGCACTGCTTGATAACTCTGGCTAATTAACATTTCACCTCAGGAACAACATAATGGAACTAAATAATTCCCTTATGCCTCTTTCTCCATTTATAAAAATTTAAATTATAACTATGATTGCATTATATTACTAACAGTATAATATTTTCTTAATCACAGTTTCCAAACCTTTATATATTGGTTAAACTTGCATAGCTTTTTGTTTCATTAAATATAAATGATTATTTCACTATAGACTTCATTTCAAGTGATTATTTTTAATTCACAGGAAGGCAGTGTTTATCAAGTTGTCATTCTTCCTGCACAGGTAATTCAATGGTTATGTCAGGGAGCCTCATCTCCTTGGAAACTGTGCATACCATTATTCATTGGTTCATCCTCCAGATTTTCTTGGGTGACTACTGTATGCAAAAGCATTCTGCTGTGTCTGCAGAGATTATGAATCAGAGTTTTGATTAAATATTTGAAAATGCCTAGGTGAAATTTATCTGTACTTTCGGACAGCCTCCAAATATAAACTGTACACACTGTATTTGTTTTATTTTTCTAGTCCTTGGAAAATAATGTGCCTTTATCTCTCCTTATTAAAAAAAAGTCAATTTAGGTCTTTAGGCTCATAAGCTAAAATCTCTGTTGGTGGTCCTGGGGCTCTGGAAGCCAGAGACAGGGGATGCATAACTCAGCATTCCTGTAAGCCCACCCCTCCCCCTCCCCACCCACAGGGTCTCCTTCCTAAATCCACCAGGAAGCCTGGCTCTGCCAGAACCTGGCTTGCTTTGTAGGCTGTGAAAACTCCAGCACAGGATGCCAGGTCCACTGGGACTAAGAGCTGAAGCCAGCCAACATCCTGGGAAACAAAAAGATCTGCCTGCCTGGCGTGCTACAGCCAAGCAGTGCCTAGCTGGGAGAGATACTGCACATTATCTAATTCAGCGTCCTCTTTTTACACATGATGAAAATGGGACCCAGGGAGGTAGAGGATTTGCACACATAAACCCGTGGTAACCAGAAGCTAAGATCAAAACACAGCTTTGTATCAAGGACTGGATCAGATCCCCACTGCCCCACCCCACGCCTAAACAATTCTTATTATGCATTGGGTCCAAACCTAATGGGGGGCAGGGAGGAGTCCTGGTGCTAATCATTGGTACCACACCAGCTGTCCTGACCACCAGGCATAACAATTACCAAGATATGTCTGGGGATCAGAGCAAATTACGTACTAGACTATGTAATAATTCTGATAGGAACTACTGAAAATCCAGAGCACCAGAATTCCGTCTATCAACACCTTCTGTACAGTGGTGAATGCGTGCGTGCAATCCCCCACCAAAAAAAAAAAAAAAAAAAAAAACACGGTGAGGTCTTGGTTCTGCTACCCTGGGCACAGATCCAGTCGGCCTCTGGGGGAAACAAAATCTACCCCTCTCTGCAGCAGCCTGGAGCATCTGGCACCGACCGTGAGAGGCGCTCGTGCGAAACTTTTCCCTCGCCTTTGTGCAGGGACTGCCTCTGGCGACCCTGCGGGCCTAGCCCTTTCCTCCTGCTCTCTAATCGCCCGCGGCCCTCGGGGGCGCCAGGGGTTCAAGACCAAGTTGCCGGCAGCTCGCTGAAGCACCTCCACAAGGCCACTCCCACCTCGGGGCCCTCCCGCCTGACGCCAACACCTGCGAGTTGGCACTTGGGCGCTTCTCCTCGCTAGTTTCACCTCGGATTGGCTCTGTTCACCAGCTGCTAAACTTCCAGCCCTCCCGCCGGCTCCTGGTAGTACGGGGGGGGGGAAGGGAAGAGGAGGTAGGCAACCTTCTTGGACATGGCACTGGTGCGTGGCTCCCAGCCCTAGAGTCTAAGTAGTGAGCCCACCATCCCCCATCGTCCTTGGAAAGGCCCAAAGCCCTAACTCAGCCCAGGACTGAAACCCACCTCACCTCTGGGGCTCCTGATCCTCCCTACCACCGCGCGATAGGCAGGGGGGTGGGCGCATGGGAAGGTGCTACCCCGGCCTTGAACCGCAGACCCTTGAAAATAACCCACCACGGCGCCAATAATTCAAGTAGACGGGAAGGTCAAAGGCGAATGGTGCTGCCCGCGGCCCTACAGGCAGCCGCAGGCTGATGCAATAGGGGTCAGGCGGGCCGGCGTGGGCAGGCGGGTAACAGCGTGATCAATGGGCAGGGCGGGCCGGAGAGGAAGGTCGGGGCAGGTGGGCTGAGGCGGCGCGGGCTGCCCGCGTGGCCACAGCATTCCTGGCGGTAGGCGTCATGCGCGCCACGGCTGCCTGCGTTCGCGTTACTCTCCCCCCGAGCGCGGAATCTGCACGCAATCGCATGGCTCAGGGGATTTTCTCCCACCTCCCACCACCCGCGCCGTGCTTCCCGCCTCCTTGCCAACCCGCCGGTTGCATCCAGGAGGGGCGCCCGCCGCGAGCCGGGCGGTTCCTCTGGGCGCACGCACAACCTCGGCATCGGGCCGCCTTGGCCGCCGCGCGAGCAGACCACGCCAGGCCACCCGGCGACCAGCGGCTCGCACCGCGGGGTCACCCTGCGGGCGCGCAGTGTCCTCCTGTCCCCACCGCCAACCCTTTCCCCACTGTCGCCCCCCGCTCCCACCCAGAAAAGCGGAGGCCGTGGGAACTCCTTGGAGGGGGCCAAGGTACCGGATGGGTGCAGCGGGCTTGGGGCGTGCGGGGCCCCCAGACCCGCCGCGCACCCCCACCCCGCCCCAGCGGCTGGAAGCCCGCCCCAAGCGCCACGCGGTCTGGCGACTCTTACCAGAAGTGTCCCACAGGCTCAACTCTATTCTTTGTGTGTCGATTTCAAAACTGGCTGTGTAATTCTCAAACACCGTGGGCACATAATTCTGAACAAAAAAAAAAAAAAAAGAGAGAGAGAGAGATGGTAGGAAAGAGGGCAAAGAGGTTACCTTCAAATGCATGGCACTCATTGAACACCCTCTGGAAATCACTCCCCGCTCCCCAATTTAAAATAAAAATAAAACACCTGGCACACATCAGACTACCAGCGGGCGGACGCTTCCCAGACCCCTGCCCGCCTGCCCACTTGGCCGCACCCGGCTCTCGGAGACGCTCCGACCCGGAGCTCCGGCACGCAGAAACCAACAAGTTTCGGAGCGAACGGCCCCGAGTGCGGCCGCGTCCGGACCCCAAACGCTTCCAGCGCACTTTCCCTTTCCGAACATTCTCACCAGGAGAAAGTAGTAAGGGGCGAGGAAGACGACTTTCAAAGGGAAAAACGCGCGGAGGGGAGAAGCGAGGGGAAGCCCGTCTGGAGACCGGGGTCCCGGGGACCGGCGCCACTCACCTCGGGGAAGCAGTCCTTGGCAAAGACGTGCAGCAGCGCGGTTTTCCCACACTGGCTGTCTCCCACCACTACTATCTTGCATTTCACGTTCTGATTAGGATCCATGATAGATTTACTAGATAATTTCTGGCTAGCTCTTCTCTCCTTCATTGATGTTGCCTTATTTTCTCTTGGAACAGAAATTTTCTCTTAAGAAGAAAAAAATATATATTTCTCTATATAAAAGGCAGATATAAAAATAAATCGCAAGGCCAGTGGGAGCCCCTGAAGCGCAGCGCAGCCACGGAGAGCGAGAGGGGCAGGCTCCTTGCTCCCCTCCAACAAGTTTTATGCCTGACTCCACACCGCGCCTCCCAAGTCCAATTCCGATCCGACTGCTTTGTTTCACGCTCTCTGCGCGGCTTTATACGCCCGGCCTTCCAATCCCCTTCTTTCTCAATGGGAGAAGGAAACCGATCCGCCTCCTCCCCTTTTATGGAGCCTGGGAGCGAGCGCCGGCGCGCTGCTGGTGGAAAATGTAAGCAGTGCGCCCTCTAGGGTGACGGTGCGGGACCTCTTTGCAAACAAGGCTAGGGCAGCATGGAGACAGCGAGGACGTCTAGCTGAGGAGTGTAGGGGCAGGATAAATCCAGGAGGAGGTGGGCAGCTGAGCCTATTGATTTGTATTAGAATGCCTTTCAGATTGTTTCCACAGAGGCTGATCCGCAGCGCCCTCAGGAACGTTTGTGAAAACACACATCATATTTCCCGCCGAGTCAAAGCATCCTTAGAAAGCATGGGAAGCAAATCTTGGGTGGGCAAGGGTTAAGTTTTTTTCTTTTTCTGCCTTTTTTTTTTTTTTTTAAGTTTGTATCAGGGACACAGGCTATGGAACAATAGCCGTGCCAGGTTTTTTCTTGCCTGCCTCACAATAAGAGACTGGTGTTTGAAACTTGTCCATTTCAGTCATTCAGGCGGAGGCAGGAGGGTTTAGAGGAGGTAGGAGGGGAAAGGGAAGAGAAGTGAAAGATGTTCATAGCTGAGAGTGACAAACTCAATGCCACTGCACTGGGGACCCAAACACGCAACACTGGGCCAATTGCACCTCCCACTGGTCCCCCTACCCTTGCAGTGAAGACACTGGGGTGGTGGGGAAGGGAGTTTTAATACTGCCTTTCAATTCCTTTATCTTAGGCTCCCCCTCCCTGGACAAGAAAGCACTCCTGGCTGAACTCTGAAGGGGCGAATATCCTTAGCTGAAGACAGCTAGTAAAACCCCCCTCGACCTGCATGTCCATCCCCCCACCATGTGGATCCATGCCCCTAGCCCTTTTCTGCTCCTTCCCCCTCAACAGGAGCCTTACAAAGGACCAGAAAGAGCCTACATGTTTCTTTTTCTTATGCCAACTTTCCTATAAGAAGTCATTCTTCTTATCTTCATCTCCTTTAGTCCAAATGGTCAGGGAATTTCAATTACTAAATTGTTGTGAAGAGGCAGGCATTGTGGCAGCAAAGGGTTAAGCTGCTGCTTGGGCGCTCACATACCATATCAGAGCATCTGGGACAAATTCCCACTGCACTTTCAATCTGACTTCCTGCTAATGTGCCTAGGAGGCAGCAGATGAGGACCCAAATATTTGGGTCTTTGCCAACCCACGTGGGAGACCAAGATGGAGTCCCAGGTTCATGCTTTGTACCTGGCCCAGTCCTTGCTGTTACAGGCATTTAAGGAGTGAAACAATGGAGGATGGAAGATATCTCTCTTTCTCTGTCACTCTGTCTTAAAGTAAATAAATCAATAAATCTTTTGTAAAATGTTATTTTAAAAATTATACTGAGGATATTGACCAAAAATAATTGATACATCCCTCTATGGACACCTCTAGGCTTGCAAATGGGAAGAAGGTAAGGTGAAAAGAAAAAAAAATAAAAAAACCCAGGAAGTTCACATTGTGAAAATGCACAATGAAGAGTAACATAAGTAGTGGGCAACTGGGATCAGGAAGACCAGATGGTCCTCAGATGGTCCTCAGATGGTCTCATCTTCCTTTCAGAATTGAGAAAATTGGAGCTTCCATGTGTGACTCAGACATAATGTGCGGGTCTATGTGGACAATGATGGAGGGCTGTCCTATAGAGAAGAGGGTGGCTGACCCTGCTGAGGTTCCTAGAGAAACACTCGCCAAAAGTTATCCTGCAAAGCTTTAGGGTCCTGACACAGAATATGCCGTATCCTAGTTGGTGAGTGAGATATTGTGCCCATATCATCCTTGAAGATTGACAAAGGACTTTGACACATGACAGACACAGAAAAGTTCTATAGAAAGTAGCCTGCATAGCATAGTTCAGTCTAGCATTTCCCGAAACTACTGAAGCACAAGAACCTTTGTGTGTGATTATTTTCCAGGTTTTTTTCTCACTTATTTGAGAAGCAATGAGCAATGGTTGGAGCAGGAGATCGCAGAGGTATATTTTGGTCCTGAACTTCACATTTTCCAGCTGTGTGAACTTGGGATGATTTATTTAACTTCTCTGAGCTTTAATTCACCACCTGTAAAATAGGAGAATTTATGAGGCTATAAAATTTTCAAAACTGATTCTGAGATTAAAAAAAAAAAAGCCTTGCTCTATAAGAAATTTTGCATGTAACTCGTACACATACTTCTGGCTTCATCAGCAGACTCATTAATTGAAACTGAGTCCATGCTGTCTTTTTTTCAGATTTTTAGCTTATAAAGGTACCCCTTTATAGAGATAGAATTTTACCTTCTGTTTTTCTGATTGATACTGCTGATGTGGTTAAGCCACACTAGATGGCAACACTTGTGAATTATCTGATAAACAAATAGGATAATTGTATAACTTAACATCTATCCGGGGATATGTTTGAGAACAAAAGAGGGCACTCCCAGTGATTATAGCTAAACAACAGGTAGAAACAAGGTTTGTCCCAGGCACAGCAAGATGTGTGATCGCTTCATCAATGAATAATCTGGAATCATATGAGATGGCTGTTTTTTGAAATCAGGCAGCCTGAATCACTAGGAATCTGCCAGGTGCAGAGTGAAATTTAATGAGTGTATAATAGAGTGAAAAAACCAACTGCCTGAAGTTATCAGCTTTGAGTTTTTCTAGGTCATTAATTCTTCCTTTTCCTTCTTTGAATCTCTATTATTCAGTGAGTTGTGGCTATTCAATATATTTTTAAACACATCTAACGTCTAGCTTAACAATTATGAAGGAAACACCTGCTAAAACGGCAAGCAGTGTTCAGAGAATTGCAGATATAGCAATGAACATGCCAGCCCTGTTTGCTGCTCTCACAGAATATATATCAAATACAACAAATATTGGGGGAACAACAAATAAAGAAGCAAGTGCCTTAATAAGAGCAAATGTGCTAAACCCTAATAGGCAATAACAGGGTGGCTTGATGCAGAAAAGTCAGGTAGGGATTAGACCTGTTGGCCTGGCAATGCCTTGCTAAGGAGATGGAGTCCAATGATGATGGCAAAATCAACCGTGAGAAGGACCAGCGGAAGGACGCTCCAGGTAGGGAACAGAGAGTGGAAAGGTGGTGAGAGGGGAGAGCTTGGCAGCTGTGAGCAACGGAAGGATGGGCAGGATGACCGAGGCCCACTGACGGAAGGAGCGTGTGGGTGGGAGAGCAGGAGGACACAAGCCAAGCCTAAATCATTAATCCTAAAATTTAACTTTGATTCCATGGGCTACATGAAGTTAGCTACAGGAGGGCTTGGAGCAGGATGAAGCATGATTACATGAATAGTGAATGAATGAATGAATGAATGAATCTATTTCCAAGTATGCACCAGTTACCTACGAACAATAAAAGCCTGTGGAAACTAGTAATTTTCAATGAGAATATGGCAACTAGATATGCTCTAAGCCTAGAAGAGACTGCAAGTTTAGATGGCAGTGAAAGGTTTTCCAAGAAATATGTTCATTTGGAAGATACGAAACCCCACCAAGGAGGACAATATCATACTTAATTCCTTTGGGCATTCCTGTTGGGAATCCTCCTTTGTCTTTCTATTATTCTCTCTTTCCTCTGATTTACCTCTAAAATCAAGAGAAGCAAAAACAATAGTAAACATTTCTGTATGATTTTATCAATAGTGCTAATTAAGTTGCCTTAAAGGTAAAAGCTTAAAAATTTATTCTTTTAGGGTTAACTCTTTACTTGTTGGGGGAAATTTGTTTTCAATAGAAAATGTATACCATCTTCCTCATAAAGGACTGGTACTGGACTGATAAACAATAGTTCTGGGACCAGTGCTGTGGCACAGTGCATTAAGCTACTGTCAGAAATGCAGGCATCCCATATGGGTGCCAGATTGAGTCCCGGCTGCTCCACTTCTGATCCAGCTCTCTGCCATGGCCTGGGAAAGCAGAATAAGATGGCTCAGTGTTTGGGCCCCTACACCCGCATGGGAGACCCTGAAGAAGCTCCTGGCTCCTGGCTTCAGAGCAGCCCAGTTCTACCCATTATGCCCACTGGGGAATGAAGCAACAGATGGATGACCTCTCTCTCTCTCCCTGCCTCTGCCTCTGCTTCTCTGTAACTGGCTTTCAAATAAATAAATCTTTTTAAAAAATAGTTCTAAATTCTGTCTCTGAGCACTGGACTACAAGTAAAAAACTTGGCTTTTTGTTCAAACTAAACCAGTGCACTCTCTGAATTATTTTCCCCAGTCTCACCCTTACAGGAGTGTGGCAATATCTGCCTTTAAGTGTCACAGTAGGACTGCTTAGATCACATGCACTGTACTTTTGAACATTCTTCATTAGAAATACACCACAGACACCTCCCTTTTCAGGTTCAGTGTGCTAATGGAGATCTCAGCTCACAGTGGAATACTTCAAGCATCATCTTAATTGTTTATCCGTGGCTGCCTGCCTCTCTTCAGCAGAAGTGTTTGAAGGAATAAGTACACAATAAAGAGAAAGCACAGGGCTCTTACAAGCATCATCAGTGGAATGAAAGGAGATTGATACAAAAAAAAAAAAGAAAATGTGCATAGACATTATGTCAGAGAATACGGATATGAGTCATAAGCATTCTCTTTGAGAATTTAATAAAGTGATGGATATGAAGTAGTTTCAAAATATGAGGTTCATTATGTGATGAGCGGTAAGTCTATCAACTTTCAGATTGTACTGAAAAGTGACAATTTTACAGTTGTCTCTCTTTAGGGTGGTTGAAAACTAATAATTCATCTGGCCTTATTTGACATAAACAAAATAGGAGTCACTATGTTTGGAGAAAGAGGACTTGAGGGAAGAAGTTTTCATAAAGTTCAATGGATAGAAGTTATTATTTGAGTACAATTTGTTCTCATGAAAGGAATCCGTTCTCATTCTTTCTTAAAATTATGCCGGTCTGCCCTGCTAAGGGCAATGCAATATGTTGTCTAGGCTGCATGCTAACAGTCCCGCAGTCTGAGCTGAAGTATTTGGGCTTGCTTTTCCTCATTATTACTGACTGCTAATATGATTTACTCCTGCTGTGTGGACTTAGCCCTCCCTCACTCTGGAGCCAACAGGAAATGACACAGCTGTGTGAATGCTAAATAATAAGCCATTACCCCATTGATCATCCTTTTCTCTGTTTAGAACAGGTTTGACAAAGAATTTGTTCTGTTCTGTGAGACTCAGACCACATGATTTTGGTTCTGTGTATTACAGGATATGTATAACCCTTTCCAACTGCTTGTCACAAATGTCAGTGTCTTGGATTGCTGAAGCTATCTCTTTATACTTCAGTATTTCCCAGAAGAAAACAAAGAATTAATGCAGGTTTTCAGATTAATTGATTAATTAATCTAGTAAATGCCCAAGTATACTTCATTCAATTTGTCAATGCAATATGAAACAATATTTAAGAAACTAGCCCTAAGAAAAAAATTTTAATGAATTTATTATGAATTCTTTTTGTAAAGCAAATTGCATATTCCAAAGATATATCTTTGTCCGTGTTTTAGGAGTAGACAAAGGAAAGCAAAGATTTCTACTGAGCACAAATTACGCTATCTTTCAAAGAGAGCTAGAGCCTCATTGCTGATCTGATGAAATTTCTATTTACATTGTCAAGTAGCATTCAAGATCTTAGTCGCAAACTGAATAGATGGAGTCAGAGAAACTGTATCAGATTTCTCAAAATGTTCTTTTTTGGAATTCTGGTCCTTGTGCAGAATTCAACTAAAGGATATGTGAAAATTTAGTTGAAGCTGATGTTTGTTTAATGAAATGGCAGTAATTGTTAAATCAAATTTATAAAAACAAAGCACCAAATCACCTCTATTTCATTATTCTTGAATTCAAAATGAGGGAAAGAGAATAATTGAGTAAGATAACTTGAAAAGTCATATGCTTCTGAGAAGGCAAATGCAAGACACATAATAAAATTTAAACTATCATACCTTAGCTTGCTCATCAGACCAGTAGCTTGCAAAGTTATCTGGGCTAAGGGCTACTACTTTGGCAAACAAACCTAACCAACTAAGAATGAAAAAATACTCAGATGTTCCCTGGAGGAGGGCTCCCATTATAAGAGGGCAACCTGTAATAATTTGGGTGGCAAGTCTATGAAGAGATGTCTAAGTCTTGTACTCTGTTTATAATATTTATTTAAAAGTGCTTTAGACAAGGTGATATTAGGATATTGATATTGAATCTTGAAGGGGCCAGCGCTGTGGCACAGTAGGTTAATCCTTGCCTAGAGTGACAGCATCCCATATTGGCAACAGTTGTAATCCCAGCTCCTCTTCTTCCAGAAGCAGATCTGGCTCTCAGCTACGGCCTGGGAAAGTAGTAGAAGGTGGCCCAAGCGCTTAGGCCCCTGCACTCATGTGGGAGACTGGGAAGAAGCTTCTGTCTCCTGGCTTCAGATCAGCCCAGCTCCAGCCCTTGTGGCCATTTGGGGAGTGAACCAGTGGATGGAAGACCTTTCTCTCTGTCCCTGCCTCTCACTGTCTGTAACTCTACCTGTCAAATAAATAAATAAAATCTTTAAAAAATTGAATCTTGAATGACCATGAATAAAGGTTCTAATGGCTTACTTGTCTTTCCTAGCCTAGAATTTGAAAACCACTACTCTCAACCAGTTTTTCTGGGATGAAAATGTGTTCTTTTGATATAGCAGATTCAACTTCATCAGAACTGATTCAGTCCTGTGATCATAGCATTAACTGCAAAGATAGCAACTAACTACACCTACCCAAGAGTTCATAGATTACCTAATAACAACAATAGGAAATAAGACAATACTGATTTTTTTATGTTGGCACAGAACTTGGAGCAAATTAATTTCATTTGTTTTTGTTTGATTATTCAAATGACTTTATTTCTATTGCTATCCTAAAGGAGACTTCCAGTTAAGTATTCTTTATGTCAGGATAAAAGTTAAAATCATGAATCTTATGCTTTCCTTTGAAACACACCAGCTTGAGGTAAGATGGTATCATGTATAATATACTAACATGCTCAAAGTGGCATGCAGGGGACTGTATAAGGTGATTTAGATCCTTATAGGGTGTTATAAGGACCGAGTTTTGCAATAGTATATAAGGGACAACTATTTGTGATCCACACATTTTTGCCCTCTGTAAACATCTGCTTGTCTTGAGGGTCCACTGTGTCCTTTCCCACCATAAGCTTCTAGAAGTCACCCTTGAAAGACACTGCTTTTTGTAATGCAGACCATGATGCCACTTGCTGAGCACTGCTGAAGGTGATTACTCATTGATTGTCAGCACCTTAACTCTAGCTACAGAAGGAGAGGACAAATGACTCATCACAATCCAATCCCGGCTGTTACTCAAGACTTTTCTGTAGGTCACATCATTGTCACCAAACCAGGGCAGACAGGCCATAGGTTAAAGGAATGTGTAAGCATGATGATGCAATGTCTGGTGAATGATGAGATATGTAAGTATTGCAGGGGGAAAAATCTGTCCTGTGTTTTAAAAGCAAAGAGTAATTCCTATTACATCAATAATAAAAGTCATCTTAATTGTAACTCAGAGTGAAAAGCTAATATCAGCACAGAGTATGTAGCCATTGATCTTAATAAATATTTACTGAAGATTTATGCTAGAACATTTTGTTCTGGTTTGTAGACTCCAGTGCCTCTGAAAATGCCCCATAGTACTTTGGCACTGTTGCAGTGACACTGTGGAGTCAGTCCAGTGACTGCTCTTAACAGCACCATCTTATCAAGTCAGTCCCCCGTAGAGAAGCCTAGATTAATATTAGCTGAGGTCTGAAAGGTTCTTACCATGTTGACACCAGAGTTCTTAAGGTGGTTCATGAACAATTAAAGCAGATGTTTGAAACCAAATATTATAGTACATCAGAAATCTCAGTGTGGTAAGTAAAGGGGGAAAGAAGGAAAAATGTGAATGTATTTATTTTTATTAAAAAGCAAAAATTAGGAGCAGGCATTTGGCCTAGCATTTAAGATATCTATGTACCATATCGGAGTACTTGACTTCAATACCCTGCTCTATTCCTGATGGCAACTTCCTGCTAATGAATACCCTGGGATGCAGGGGTCATTTCTCAAGACTCGAGTCTCATGTTTCACGTCTCAAGCATTGGGTTTCAATAAAATTGGAGACCTGAATTGAGTTCCAGTTTCAGCTCCAGCTGAGAGCCATTGTAGGTATTTGAGGAGTGAGCCAGTGGATGCTAGTGGGCTTTCTCTCTCACTCCTTCCTCCTCTCTCTCTCCTCGAATAACAAATAGCCTCCTTTTTTTAAAAAAAATGGGAATTAGAAACGCAAATATTAGCATTCTTAAAGAGAGATTTATTCATTATAAAGGATAATGAAAGTTATTGAACTTTGATTCATTTCCCCCAAAACAGTTGCCTGATTAATCTATCTTGGAACATTCCAGAAAAAATTATATATATATATATATATATATATATATATATATATATATATATTGTGGCTTCCTCACAATACCTGGCTTTAAAAAATTAACACAAGATGACTGTGGAAGTCTGGTCAAGAAGACTTGAAGAAAACATCTGAAGTCCTTGCAATTTTCTGGCTCTCACTTTGCCTTCTCCCAAACTGATGGATACAGGAATTATTACAGGATTTGTCAACATTCTCAGGTGAATGAGCGAAGGCACTCTGGGAACTGTAATTCTAACCATACAAAACTCCTGTAACAGCCCAGAGTGTCTGGGGCATAGGACAGGGCATACACCTGGCTGGAAGGCACCAAAGTTCTTTGGAGAGTAAATTATTTGGATAATTTCAGGCCCCTGATATCCACCGTCCTCCCCCCCCACACACACTCAAGCTTTCCAAGGCCTTTAACTGCTATGTGGAAAATCAGTTTGTATTAAAACATAAACAGTATTAGATTGAAAACCCAGTTTTTGAAGGAAATCTAGGATATTAGAAAGATTCCAAGATGCTCTAAAAGTATACAATGACTACAAATAATGAGTTTATATTCAAGAGCAAACTTTTGCTTATATCTTAAAAATATGATTTTTATTGTGAGACAGAGAGAGAGAGAAATTCCAGTATTCTTCTTTTAACTAATGTAAATGGATGTTTGCGTTCTTACGGAAAAGATACCAGCTCAATTCAGTAATGTGTTGCATTCCCCTCTCTGACCTTCAAATCTCTAGGAGACATTGCAATAAGAAAGTGAAATGTGGTTACCTTGAAATCAAATTCAGTCTCAGTCATGAGTCAGTCCTAAAGGGTAATGGGCTCAGGTAAACACTTTTCCCTTTCTATTCTAAATCTGGTTTGGATTTATATCAAAGGAATCTTTAAAAGGATTAGAGGGACTGAAAAATCAATGTTTGGGCTGAGTGCCCTGATGGTCCACTCACTTCTGCTTTGAAAGTGGTGAGTAACAATAGCTGATAAGCATCCAGATATAGTGACTTCACATGCTGTTGAGAATGAGGATATTCTAATTTTAGTGCCAGAAAACCACTAAGTAGGTATGTGTTCTTGGGCAAACATTTAACCTCTCAGAGTGTCAAGTTCTTCATCTACATAAGTATCCGGCTGACCTGTATGACTTCTGACATCTCTTATGGCTCTAGTAAGCCACGGCCTATGACCCAGATTGTTTTGTAACTCCATAGGAAGAACTTACATTCTCCACCACTTAGATTCTCTCCCACAAGCTCTCAGCATGCTCTAATCCCAAGATTTAGAGGGCAGTTGCACTATTTTGTAGGACCTGGATCATCTTCAGGCAATTCTATATTTGGAATTATGGACCCACAATATGATATGTGGAAATTGTTGGTTAGTAAGGCATAGGATTCTTATGTCATCTAAATAATGCTGTTTGTAAGGTGTTAAAAAAAAATCCAGTCACATCCAGTTCAGAAAAGTAGGATTCAATATGGTCAAGCAAATTGGCTTCTTTTCACATACAAACATCACTGCATTAATATTTCATGTCATACACACTAGACTTGGGAATTTGAAGGCTTCATTTTTTTTAACTGTATTTTATTTAGGTATTATTCAACAAAGTAAGAAGCACAGATCTTGAGAACCTTGCAATGCCAGCCTCCCATATTGGAGTGCTGGTTTAAGTTCCAGCACTCCACTTCTGAACCAGCTCCACTTCTGAGCCAGCTTCCTAATAATGTACCTGGGATATCAGCAGAAGATGGTACAAGTGCTTGGGCCTCTGTCACCTACATGGGAAGAGACCGGGATGGAAGTCTGGGTTCCTGGATTTGGCCTGGACCAGCACCAATCTTTGCAGCCTTTTGGGGAGTGAACCTAGAAGATTTTTCTGTGTCTCTGTCTCTCTCTCAGTCTGCTTTTCAAATAAATAAATGAATGAATCTAAAACATAAAAAAGCCTAGATCTTGAATGCACATATGGAAGAAATTTGGCAAATGTGAGTGCTCCTGTTATTAATACAACAAGCAAGATTTAAAAAACACTGTCCTAAAATATTTCTTCTTTCCTCTTCACAATCAATCAAGAGCAACCATTATTCTGACTTTATACCCACAAATTAGCTTTATTCCAGTTGTGCTTATTTTTAAAATTTGTGTATTGTATAACAAACAATACTTAATTTATCCATGTGGTTGTACACATTCATAGTTTGTTCCTTTTTATTGCTAAGTAGTATTTCATTGTATGAACATAATTCAATTTGTTTACTGATGTTTCTGTTGAAAGACATTTGGAAGTATTACAATTCTTTATGATTAAGTTGCTGTAAACATTTCTGTACACAATTCTTAATGTTTTCATTTAGGTGTATAAATATGTAGGTATGGACTTCTAGGTCAAATGTTATATGTATATTTAGAAGAAATTGCCAAACACTTTTCCAAAGTGGTCATACGGTTTCATTTCCCACCAGCAAAGTGTAAGAAATTCCATTATACTTTGTTCTATCTGGTAGTTTTGATTTTAGCCATTCTAATGATACCTCTTTGCAGTTTTAATATGCATTTCCCTAAAGCATTTACCAAATTGTCCTTGTCTTTCATATATCCTATTTTATGAAGTGTCTTTTAAAACATTTGCTCATTTTTGTTAAATGAGGAAGGAATTTTAAAAACATAATCTGGATTCAAATTATTTGTCAGGTATATGAGTTGTAAATGTTTTATCCCAATCTGTGCCATGATTTTTTTTAAATTGGAGTCTTGAATTTTAATAATCTCTGTTTAGCCATTTTATCCTTTGTAGAGAGTACTTTTTGCATTCTGTCTATAAGTATTTGCCTGCTATAAATTCATAAAGATAGTTTCTAGTTCCTTACTGCATAGGTTTAGCTTTTACATTAGATCTGTAATATTTTTTGGTTAATTTTTATGTCATGTCTCACGTTTTCTTAGTATGAGTATTCAGTTTATTCAACATATTTTACTGAAAAAATGTTTTGTAAATATATTTCATTGTATCTGTATAAGAATATTTTCACAATAAATACATATGGCTATTTCTAGGCTTTCTATGATGTGTCATTAATTTATTATTTAGCCTTACACAAATACTACACTCTCTTGATTGCTATAGCCTTACACTATGTTTTGAAGTCAGATATGGTAAATTCTCCATCTTTGTTCTTTTGCAAGATTGTCTTAGCTATTTTAGGCCCTTTACATTTCCATATACACTTTTTTAAAATAAAAATTCCACTGAATATGTGATTGGACTTGTATCCATAGGTAAATTAATTAATAAATTGTGCCACTGTGCTTGCCCCAATGATATCTCTTATTTTAGTAATTAATTTTCTTAATAATATTTTATAATTCTCAATGTATGAGTCACACGCATGTTTTATATCCCTAAATGTGCTACATTTTGTACTATTGTGTTTCAATATATAATTGCTCATTGATGGTACATAGAAATAAAATTGATATTTGTATATTGGCCTTGAATCTCAAGACCCTGATCACATTATGTAATCAGTTATGGTATCTAGCAGAGCTAGAAGGTTTTTGTGGTTTTTACTTTTTTTTTTTTTGTATCCTTTTGGGTTTTCTTTATTTACAACTATGTCTGAAATAAAAGCAGTTTAATTTCTTATTTTCCAGTTTTTATGTCTTATTGCAATTTAAGTACGAGTGCAATGTTGAACAGAATTGGTGAAAGTTAATACATTTGACTTGTTATTTCTCTTAGTGGAAGTGTTCAATGTTTTACCACTAAATATAATGTTGGTGGCAAATTTTTCATGAGGGGCCAGCGTTACAGTGCCATGCGTTAATTCTCTGCCAGCAGTGCCAGCTTCCCATATGGTCACCAGTTCTAGTCCCAGCTGCTCCTCTTCCTATCCAGCTCTCTTCTATGGCCTGGGAAAGCAAGCATTTGGGCCCCTGCACCCACGTGGGAGACCTGGAAGAAGCTCCTGACTCCTGGCCTCAGATTGGCCAAGCTCCAGCCATTGCTGACTTTTGAAGAATGAACCAGAGGATGGAAGAATTTTCTCTCTGTCTCTCCCTGTCTGTAACTCTATATCTCCAAGTAAATAAATAAAAATCTAAAATTTTTTTTTCATGGATTCACTTTATCATATTGAGAAAACTGATTCTATTCTTACTTGCTAAAAGTTTGTTCAACTGTCTCAAATTTTTTTGTGTTGAAATGACCATGTGCTTTTTTTGTCTTTATCATATTAACATACTTCTTTACATTGATATTTGAATGTAAATCAGTATTTCATTTATAATATAAGCATTATTTTGTGATGATATGTATTATGCTTTTTATATATTGCTGAATTCTAATTACCAGGATTTTATTTCTTTTTATGTTAATGAGGCATCTATGGGCCTCTACATTCTCTTTTATGGTTTTTCCAGATTTTTTTAAAAGATTTTTTTTTTTTTTGAAAGTCAGAGTTACACAGAGAGAAAAGGAGAGGCAGAGAGAGAGAGAGAGAGAGAGAGAGAGAGAGAGAGAGAGAGAGCTTCCATCCAATGGTTCACTCACCAATTGGCTGCAACGACCGGAGCTGCACCAATCCGAAGTCAGGGGCTAGGAGCTTCTTCTGGGTCTCCCAAGTGGGTGCAGGGGCCCAAAGACTTGGGCCATCTTCCACTGTTTTCCCAGGCCATAGCAGAGAGCTAGATCAGAAGTGGAGCAGCCGGGTCTCGAATCAGCGCCCGTATGGGATGCCGGCACTGCAGGCCAGGGTGTTAGCCCGCTGTGCCACTGTGCCAGCCCCAACTTTTCCAGATTTTGATATTTGGCCTCATGAAAGTAAATAGAATATATAGTCACTCCCACCAGAGTTTCCGCAAAAAGTTTATGTAAGATTATTTTGTTTCCTCAAATGTTTGATAGAATTACTCCCAAAGGAATCTGTTTCAGCAGTAATCTTTGTGGGAATATTTTTAACTGTAAGTTTAATTTTAAAATAAATACATTGTTATCCAGATTCTATATTTCTTCTTTATCACTTTGGGGAAATTATATTTATGAGATTGTCAAATAGCTGCTCAAGATATTTTATTATCCTTCTTATGTCTGTAGGATCTGTGATGAAAGACCTTTTCCAATTTTTACTTTTAGTTTGGTACTTTGAGATTTCTCTTTTTGTTCTTGAACAGTCTTCCTAGAGGTTTCTAAATTTTAATTGTTTGAAAGAATCAAGTTTTGAATTTATTGGTTTTCTTATTTGAAATTTGTTTAATTGATACATGCTTTTATATCTACTTCCTTTATTTCACTTATTTAACTTGCAGTTATTTTTATATATTTTTTAGTTGATAGGGTGAATAATTTATTTTAGATTTTATGTCTAAAATAAACAATTAAAACTATGAATTTCCCTTTAAGCATTGTGTTGGCTCATCTTAAAAATTTCAATATTCTGCATTTTGAAATTTTCAGGCCAAATTATTTTCTAATTTCTTTTATAATATTGTCTTTGAACATTTTAAATATTGAATCATTTTAAATATTGGAGCAATTGATTGATACATTTTTATTATTCTCCTGGGATCTATTAAAATACTCTATGATTTCAAATATTGAAACTTATAGAGAGTTTTTAACACTATCTTTTGCTAATATTTGATGTATGCTTGAAAAAATGCATCTAGTGGATGGAATGGATTGCAAAAGAAATTATATTTAGATCACTTAATAGAGTTATTTGATATTAATATATTCTAACATATTACTATTTTGTTATCTATTTGTTTTATGAAATGCTGAGAGTAGGGCTTTGAAATCTTTACTAACTGGTAGAACTCTATTTCTCCATTCTGTTTTGTTAGTGTTTGTTCCACGTACAGTGAAGCTTTGTCATCAGATGTATTACCTTAAAAGCTGTCAATTTTGATGGATTCAAGCTTTGTTATCACTATAAATAATTTTATTTATCTTGGATAATACTCCTCTTCTGAAACCTATTTCCTTTGACATAATTACAGTCACATTAGCTTTCTTATTTTAATATCTAGATGAAAAATACTTTTCTATCCTTTTTACTTAGAAACTATTTGTGCCTTTATATTTAAAGTTTTCATATCTTTGACATCTTGTAACTGGGTCTTGTTTGATCATCCATGCTGATAATATCTGCTTTTAATTGGAGATTTTGACCTATTTATATTTAATATAGTAGGTGATATAGTTGAATTGGCTAAGATTTATTATTGCTTATTTTTCCTTCTGTGGTAAGTTTCCATTTGTCTTGTGTTATCTAAATACATTCCTAGGTGGTAGTCCATCAGTTTGGGCTGCTTTCTGTAACTCAAGGAAAGTAGATCAATAGAACATACATTAGACTAAATATAATCAAATAAACAGAATAATGGAAAATAAGCCACTTGGGAACATAGGTTCTAGGGTGGATCATACAACTCATGGTCATGTGCAGAGAAGACTTATCAGAAGATCAGTGTCAACACTGGTAGCACTTTTCTGGGGCTAGCACCAGCCCTGATGATGCTAAATATTTTCTTTGGTGATTTAGGAGAATAATAATTAAGCTCGTAAATAAATTGCCAGGTGAAAAGGTTGAGCAGTTTTGGCTGTCCAGATCACAATGCACAATGATATGTTGGAGGTATAATAAGTAACAAAGAAAAGAAATGCCAGTTTCATGTATCTTCAACGATCTGCTGGAAAGCAGAGCCAAACATTTCAGAGGTAATAAGGAAGACCAGGATTAGCAGGGTGATGTCAACATGGATTTTAAAATGATTATTTCACCATGTGCTTTGGTTTGGACGTTGTTTATTTTCCCAAAATGTTCATATGTTAGGAGCTTGGTCCCCAAGGTAGCAGCATTGAGAGGTGATGGAACCTTTGGTGCGGCCTAGTGGGTGGTAGCAGATTAATTGGGGGTAGGCCAGTAAAAGGGATTAAGATAGTTCTCATGGGATCTTGATCCCACCCAGCCTCTCTCTGACTTCATACTTTTCAAGATATGATCTTTTCTTCCCAGTGGCTTTCCTGTCCTTGGACAGGAGATCCTCACCAGAGCCATGCTGTTTGGACTTTCAGTCTCCAAAACTACAAGCTAAATAAAACTCATGTTCTTTATAAGTGGCTTGCCTCAGATGTTTTGTTATAGTATTGTACATCATGCACCTTAATACATCATGGAAGTCTGGCAATTTAGAAATACAATTGTGAGACCAGGACTCAGACGTGCATGTTAGAATGATGACACAATTCCTGTCCTTAGCACAAACAGGCCATGTATAGCTCTACATTCCCTCATTAATGTGGAGAAACTACATAGACTTTAGGGAATATTTCAGAGATCCAAGAATAGTTAAGAGATAATCCTATCCAAGATCTACATCTTAGTGATAAAACTCAGAAAGATTGAAATAACTTTTTCAAAGGCACACAGAATGCAGGCTACAGCATGGACTGTTAATCTACATCTATAGCTACTTTTTGATGTGAATTAGGAATTTTGAAATTAGAATAGATGAAGAAAGATGCAGGGAAATGAGATTATTGATTTTACAAAGAAAATGTTAGGTTAGATAAAATACATACCATCAAGTCTATGACATTTTCTAATTTAATAAAAAATGTAGAGATTCTCTACTTTCTTTAAGAAGGCATTAATTTGGCATTAATTTCCACTGAGAAATAAAAACAAATGAACAAGGCTGGAATTGTTGACATACTGGTATCCTATATTGATGTGCCTATTCGAGTCAGGGCTACTCTGTTTCTGATCCAGCTTCCTACTTAGGCACATGGGAAGGCAGTGGAAGGTGGCACAAGTACTTGGGCCCTTGCTACTCATGTGACAGACACACATAGACTTCAGCTTGGCTCAACCCTACCCGTTACAACCATCCCAGCAGGTAGAAAATCTTGCTCCCTCTCTATCGTTCCCGCCCTCTGATGCTCTGCATTTCAAATAAATAAATAAATAAACCTTTTTTAAAAAAAGAGAAATGAGCAAAAAAAATTCATAGGAATTTAGGTAACCCATGAAGAAACTATTCCAAATAACAATTGTTACTTCTTAGTAGGGTTGCCTATAATATCTGTTCTCCAGAAATTTTCTTCTTTTAAAGAAAATTTTATTGTAAGTTTTTATGGTATATGACATAGTAAAACTGTTAAAACAGTGGAACACATGAATATATTAATTGTCTTTGATAGTTATTCCTTATTTTATTTTATTTATTTTTGGCAAGAGCAGCTACAAAAATCCTAAATAAAATTATTGACCATAGTCTTTCTATGTTAGATATTTTATAGTTTCATTTGTCTAAAATAATAATATTTACGGTTATGAGGTATAAAGACATATATATTGAAGGTCCATAAATTTCTGTACTAGATATTCTTATTTACTCTTATTTTTCTTGTCTCTTTTTGCAAAATCAACCCAAGAATAAGAAACAAGACTTGAGACAGACTGACTGTTCCTGAATGACTGATGACATTCCCAGAGCAAGCTGGCTTTCTGCAAAGCCTTCACCGTGGTATAACCAATTCCATATTTTGTAGTAAACTATGAGTGTGCAGTGTTGGGTTGGACAGTATGCTTTCAGCATACATATTGGCTAACCAAAATGTGCTCACAACATCTGCTGGAGACTGTGAAGCTGCTTGTCAATAGCAAATGAGATGGATAAATATAAGTATTTTAGCAAAATTTCAAATCGTCAAGTTGTGAATTGTTCAGAATAATTTATTACCAATTTATTGGTGAAATAAAATCCTCAATACTACAAACCACATGGAAAATTAAAATTAAAAATAATTACCTGTAGTGGATTTTATTTATATAATAAAATGATTTTAAATGAAAAGCAAATTCAAGTAATATTAAAAATTTGCATTACATAAATTTTAAAGATTTATAAACTAGCAACAACTTTAATGATCTTAGAAATTCAGAGATTGCTTTCTGTTGTTTTTTGTTTGCTCCATAAAAGATTCTGTGTTATAAATAAACAATAGAACATTTCTGGTAGTTGCAAGTGAATTGAAATTCTTTAGGCAAGTATTTTCAGTCAAGAAATAACTGTGTTTTAGTTTATTTCAAGGTTGATTCTTTTCCATTATGGGAGAATGTTTACAAATGAGTCTGACAAAGAGCATGCAACCAAATTGTTGTTTTTCTTTCAAGAAGGCACTTCTGTGAGAGACAACAAAATGAAAACCAACCAACGAAAGTAAATAAGTGTGTTTACTGTTCTTGACCCTGGACAAGTCTACATCCTATCTAATTTATAAAAAAAGAAAAACAGTTACGCTATAATATCTGACTTGTTAAATAGCTTTAGTATTTTTAAAAAGCATCTACTATTTTAGTTTGTTATCCACTGAGTAATATGCATCCATTAGAGGACATTATAAAATCATTTTATATTCCACAGTATCTGTAGCATATAATTTTAGGCCCTGTTTTATCTTCCATGGATAGATGAGAATTATGTGCAGTGGGCTAGAAGAGTTTGGATGATGGAATTCGAGAGACTTGATTTCAGATTTTGGCCTCTTTGCTTCCTGTGAATGACCACTCTGAGTACATCTCTTATCCTTGAGCTAGTAAATGAGAGCTCATTCACATACTTTCTATTCCAGTAACCAGGAAGGTAATATTCATCTCTAACCTCCCTGACATTTTTCCATGCCTGTACACTTACCTGAGAGAAGGCAGAATAACCTGTGCAGGTGCAGGAAAGCTGGTGTCCTCTGTGGTCCTCCACAGTATTCTCCCACTGGCAAACCTACATACTTTTCTACCTTCAACAAAATAATCTTAACAGATTGTCTTGACTGTAAATGAATAGAATTTGTCATGAGGCATATATCACCTGAATACTAATCTCACAAAGCCTTATGGTTCTTAGGTCCATACCAGAGTCATGCTTTTCCTCTTACAATTAAAATTTAGAATTAGGTGCCATGTTTTCCAGACAACCAGATATTTCAGATGGAATAGCACTAGAGTTATTCTGAGTCTTCCCATGGACTTTCATGGCCTAGTATTTTACCCATTTCTGGTACTTCTTGCACATATACATAATGTCCTAGTCAGCCTGGACTGTCATAACAAAATACCACAGACTACATGGTTTAAGCAATAAAAATGGATTTGCTCACAGTTCTAGATGCTGTAAAGTAAAAGAATAAGTTCTAACAGGGCTCAATTTCTGCTGAGGACTCTCTCCGAGCTTGTAGACGACCTTGTTGTGTCCTTATAAGGTTATTCCCTCTGTGCACATAGGGAGAGGGAGCTCTCCTTCTTCTATAATGCTGTCAGTCCTATCAGGTTAGGGTTCAATTTTATGACCTTATTTTACATTATGTATCTCATTAAGACCCTATCTCCAACTATAGTCACACTGGGGATTAGGATTTAAGCATATTAATTGGGGAGGGGGAACAGTTCAATCCATAGCAGAGAATAAATATGAAGATTTACTGGCACTGTCTTTTCTTTTTTTTGAAAAAGGCAATTATCTAAATACATAATTAAATGTGATTTGATTTGGCTTTTATATCTTTCTTAGTTTTTACAGGAAAATATTCTCTATCTTTGCTCCCCATTGCTAGACTTTTATATGT
The DNA here is from genome assembly GCF_033115175.1 of Lepus europaeus. Lineage (NCBI taxonomy): Eukaryota > Metazoa > Chordata > Mammalia > Lagomorpha > Leporidae > Lepus > Lepus europaeus. The sequence goes on from NC_084827.1 coordinate 92,476,235, forward strand.
ATGAAATATAACTTACATTCCATAAATCAGAAAACAACCTATGTTACACTACCAGCTGTTGGTTTCAGAGGATCTCCACAGCTTTAAAATGACTTGATAAGAACTATGTGAGGTGAAAAGATCTAAGAGAGTTCAGGGTCTCCACTGTAAAGATCATAAAGCTGATGTTAGTAGCCAGGGCACATCTGCAACCCTGATCACTCTTCCTACTCTCTCATCACGTCGCTTTCCCCATTATAACACCCAACAGTCTTTCTTGCTCCTATTCAGGTTTTTTCAAGTCCAGAGTTAAGTTTAAAGCTCTTTTGTACAATGCATGCAGGGTGTAACCTGAGTCTGTAGCTGCAGATTCTTGTGCCTATGAAGTAGTAGGACAACTTTGACCTTATAAATTGATCCAATAAATCTGAATTTCAAAATAAACAGAGATTCTTTATCATTTAAGAAGTCATAAGGTGAAATCTTATCTAGAAAAATAATGTCATAAATAGTGCTGGTATATTTAATAGTCATCAGATAGACTAGACTATTGATAAAATATTATATGGATTATTTTGTGAAATACATTTATAGCAATTGACCAGTCAATCATTGTTTTTCACTCAGTACTTCCTGGGAATATATATTAAATATGAAGAAAGTACAATGTCTCTGCTTTCCAAATTGCAGAGAAAATTCTAATAGTACTGAGAGAATTTTAAACAAACATGACACTTATTCAATAATTAAATCAGAAAATCAAAATCACACTTTCATAAATATAGGTTTTTTGTTTTGTTTTTGTTTTTTTTTTTGTTTTTTTTTTTTTTAGTACAACTAATAATAAAGTTCTGTTGTACTGAAACTATCAACTTGCTCCTCAGTACAGGTCGTATGTAAGGGTTGAGCGAGAACCAAAGAGAAAGGAAACAGGGATCTTGAGTAAGAGCTTGTCTTTGTTAAGTAGCAGTGGAGTCTCTCCTAGGAGTCTGAAATTCACCTGATGAAACCATATTAGTTTGTTCAATCTCCACTGGTCTCCTGTGCTAGTCTGAGTGCCCCAGTGAGATAAACAGAGAAAAGTAACTCCCTGCATTCACAGTGAATTGTAAACTTTTGCTAATGATAGTGTAGGTGAGTGCCTGTTTCACAAAGGGTTAAATCAAGGGCATGGAACATTCTTACTTTGGGTGGAAGAAATACTGAGCTCAAATGTCATGTAAACTACTGAAAAGCAATAATTAAACTTGCACCTTTAACTTTGTTAAACAGATGATCTAAAAAGCCCCACCTCTCTGGAAAAAAAAATACATTAAGCAGCATGTCTGCTGTTTGCAACTGCAATGATTATATGAGGCATTCAGTTTGTGATTATTTAGATTAAGAACAAATTGCATGTGTGGAGGGTTCAACAACTTGGGAAAACATGTGGTTCTTCTAGGACATGGTCTCTATTGTATGACAGAAGCAAATATTAAATCAAGCCAAAATTTCTCCAAAAGGTGATCAATTCATAATTCGTAGGTTTATATATTGTTTAAAAATGAGAACATTTTAAATGTGCTTTCTTTTATAACATGAAATAATAAAATTTTGTATTATAACATTTTCGTAAATTGTACTTATGGGACATATTGTTATATAAGCCAAAATGAGATGATAGAATGAACTATATTGGAAAAGGATTTTCACAATACAACCTCCACAGAGCAATAGTTGAAGAAACTAAAGAAACATAGACCTCGGCCGGCGCCGTGGCTCACTAGGCTAATCCTCCGCCTTGCGGCGCTGGCACACCGGGTTCTAGTCCCGGTCGGGGCACCCATCCTGTCCCGGTTGCCACTCTTCCAGGCCAGCTCTCTGCTGTGGCCAGGGAGTGCAGTGGAGGATGGCCCAAGTCCTTGGGCCCTGCACCCCATGGGAGACCAGGAGAAGCACCTGGCTCCTGCCATCGGATCAGCGTGGTGCGCCGGCTGCAGCGCGCTACCGCGGCGGCCATTGGAGGGTCACCCAACTTAACAAGAGAGAAAACTAATGAATATTATCTGCCAGCCAAGTGTTAAATTCAGCAACCTTCTGTTGAGGTTATGGACTTTGTAAAGAGGAATTTGATATCGTGCTTTTCTCTCATTTGACTAATGAACATGTGTGTGTATGTGTGTGCGCAGGTACAAGTTTGAAGTCTTCCATTTTCTTCAGCTCTACACTCAGCACCTATATACATTTTTTCTACATGAGTCCAAATTTTAATGTCTCTTATTATAGTCTCTAAGGCAGTACCATACACTATGTCCACTTTGATGCAAACCTACTTCAACACACTAAATGAGCCTATCAGTAAATAGCTTCCTCTCTGGAACCTGGAGTGTCAGTGACTAATTGATCTGAATTGAATGGAAAGTCAACTTTTCCCTGGGAACATTAATTCTTTTCACCTAGGAGACATTATTTTTCTGAAGAAGAGTTTGCTCACTCTGGCCTTGCTCTGCTGAATTGGCAGTAACAGAATTATTTGAAAAGCCCAAAGCATCTCTAGTCTTTGGTCACCTCAAGGTCTATACAGACACTACACAATTACCGAGAAGCATCTCAATTAAGAGAGCATGACTGTCCTAATTAGGCAAGAGTCCTCATCATTAAATATCATTAGACTTAATTTGATGCTCTGGGAAAATTCTTGATGAAGCCCTTCCCACTACAGGCATTATATACTTAAATTTGGAGGAACATGGTCAGAACATACTTTTACAGTAGGGTTTAAGTCTCAAACAATACCAATTGAAGACATATTCTCTGGGTTTATAGAAACAGAAACCATGAAAGCTGAAAAGAACTCCGGAAATGTCACTACATCTGGCTCTTCCACTTTATAGCTGAGGAAATAAAGACCATGGAGGTGTGTGTGGTTAATTAGGAGAAATAAGAGTGGACTTTAAGCCTCCTGACTCTCAGCCAAGGGCTCTTTGCATGATACCATCATGCAGTCTAAACAATGTCATTGACTGAAGCACATCTCCAAGGCTATGACCTCTTAATGGAGTTGTGTTGTTGGCAATGGTACACTGATCATGGAACTACAGCACTTAGGTTTGAATATTAATTAGTATTTTAACCTTGAGAAAGGCAATCTTACTGCATTTGACTTTTGATTGAGGGAGTTTCTTTTTGGCAATTTAGAGCTAACTTTGTCTATATCATGAAGTTATGAAGATTTAAGAAAACACTGCACGACAAGGTGTTTTGTAAGACTTTCTGCAAATATAATACTAAAGATAAAACTTTGTGCTTGGAAGCTTATTTGCGATTTTTCATTCCAGGTGGTAGAATGAGTATGTGCTAATTTCCTTCCTACCAGCTCCCTCTATGAAATTAAATAGTAATAGAGAATAAAGAAGATAAAATTCAGAAAGGGTAAAAAAATGTCAGGAGTGGATATCAACAGATAAGAGATTTTAACAGATTTTTGAAAGACAAATATAGGACGCAGGAATAACTGATATATGCTGATGATGATCAGAGGACAATAGAGCTATAAGTTCATGTGGAAAGACCTGTGGCCCTGGCTATAGCTGATCTCCCCTGGACAACTCTGACAATGATTTGGATACTGACATTGAGTATACTACATTAGCAGAGAAATTAAATTCTGAGTACAACCCAGTGATCTCCAGTAACACATGCCTGGCATTACAATATGTACCCACCACCAATGCCCTCATGATAGCACTCTTCTCCAAAGGAATGGAAGTAGCTATTGTAAGAAAATTAGGGCAGATGATGTGGAGTTGACAATCCACATCAAAAATCCTTGTACTCTGCTATTTAGAAGCACCACAGCACCATAGCCCATTCCTTGCTAGTTCTCCCTATGAAGATTTTTGGTCCATAGTCCCCTCTATCTATACTAGAGCTCATAGTAAATTTTGTTCTGCCTTATTCATTAACAAAATAAGGCAACCAAGAAATAAATGGTACCTCTGGAATCACATTGAAACATTAAACTCAGAGAAAAATGAGAGAACTCGGGAATCAAAAGAGAAATATATATATATTACTTACACAGACTGAAGAAAATATTATATCCATGAAAAAGTAAAATCTGGGAAGTGAACCAGCAAACAGAAAATCAATCTCTCTCTCTCCTTCTGTGATTCTGAATTTTAAATAAATATAAAAAATAAGAACAGTAAATTAGTTGAGAATATTTGTTATACCAAAATAAATAAAAGCATTTTTTTTGTAGAAAAGGATACAGGTGTTTGGGTGGAAGGGGCTAGGTAACATCTATAAAAAATTAATGAAAATCCAAAACTTAAGTAACATCATTTGGAAATTTCACAACACTTAAGACAAAAAAGCCTATAAAAGCTTGCAGAGAATATACGTACATCACTTTGACTCCTAGAGGCCAATAAATCAAAGCCTTCAGTACTAAGCATGTGATATGCAACCCAGATAAACTATCAAACAACATGATTTTAGAATAAATTATTTTGAAGGTATATTCTTCAGTGAAATAGGGGAATGAACCAATAAGAGTGATATGAACTCAAGTAAATAATATACTCAACTAGGAGAACAGTTAAAATATATTTCAAAAAGGCTACAGGGGTAACTATCCAAGGAATAGTTAAAAATTTTTTTCAAGGGGGATTATTTAAAGAAGTAATAAGGGCAAAAAAGGGATTTCTTTTTCTGACACATTGTAATGGATAGTGTTAGTTGAGTATCCAGCATCTATTCACTCCTTGTTCCTTCCTAAGAGAATCTTGATTTTTGTATTTTTTTGAGTTCTATGGAGAGATATTTCTACCTAAAATTCCAAAAATATGCCCATTTCCTTTGTCTGGGATGCTAAGAGTAGGGAAGGAAGGGTTCAGGGGTTGAGAAAAGGATGTTTCTGAGAAAAGTGTCCATCACTCCTGGGAAACAACTCCAGAAGGATGTACTTTGTCCCATTCTCTAGATATGAATCTGTTACTATACCTAGATGGGACATCTTTCACCACTGGCCATCTGAGGTGCCAGTCACATTGAGAATGGTAAAGCAGAGAATCGGAAAGAACTCGATCTATTTATGATGTATGTGAGTTGCCTTTCCTATTTTGACATATTATGAAATATGATAATAATGCATTTTAAAAAATATTTCATGCATTTACTTAAAAGCAGAGAGAAAGAGAGAGAGAGAGAGGAAGAGAGAGAGACGCTGATTTACTCCTCAAATGACTCAAACAGGCAGGATCTAACCAGGCTGAAGTCAGGGCCAGGGAATTCTATCTGAGTCTCCCACATGGTAGCAGGGACCCAAGAAATTAAGCCATCCTCTTTTGCTTTCCAGTACACATTAGCAGGGAACTGGATCAGAAGTGGAACAGTCAGTACTCTGATCTAGGATGCCACTAACATCACCAGTGGCAACTTAATCTGCTGCACCACAACATTGGCCACTGCCTTATTTTTTTAGTATATTGATAAAAAGTTTTGTTACTTGCAGCTAAAATTACACAATCTGAAATATTAAGTTCTCCTAATACTTGATTTCTAAAACATGTGCAAGCATTATATTCATTAAAACTACTTAGATTTAAAAGTGTGTTAAATGTTACACAAATGCAAATTCCTCACTCTGTGTTTGATATTTTAAATGATATTTTACTTTTTACTTTTAAAAATTTACTTTTAAAACGTTGTCCACCTACATAGAGTTACTGGCTCCAGCCTTCAGCTGGGCCTAGAACTGGATGTTGCAGCCATTTGGGGAATGAATCAACACAGAGAAGATCTCTCTCTCTCTCTCTCTCTCTCTCTCTCTGTGTTTCTCTCTGCTGCTGTGCCTCCAAATAAATAATTATTAAAAAAAAGATCAAATAGCAAACTAATCAAGGCATAAGTATATTAAAAGTAAAATGAAAGTTTGGACATCTACAAGAGTAACAATCTACAATAACCATTAACATTGTTCATCTTTTCAGACGCTTGTATGCGTAGCTTTGCTATGGTTATATATTTCATACACAAGGGAAAAATTGAAGCATGTTACAAGTACCCTTCTACAAGTTTATTTTTCATAAGACATGCCTTAGCTACACCTCCTTGTCAATGAAGACATATTTATTTTTATATGATTGTATAGATAGCTATAGACAGCAGATCAAAGTGTATTCTACCTGTATCTTATTATTAAATATTTAGATTGCCTCCAATTTTTCACTAATAGAACAGCAATGAAAAAAGTTGCTAGAATCATGCAGACACATACTTCTTTGTGCAAATATTTTCCCAGATACAGTAGAAGATGTGAAATTTCTAGTTCAAAGGGCAGATGCATTTTAAGTACCAGTAGATTAAAAATTAAAAATCCTGGCTGATGCCACGGCTCAATAGGCTAATCCTCCGCCTGTGGCGCTGGCACACTGGGTTTTAGTCCCAGTTCGGGCACTGGATTCTGTCCCAGTTGCTCCTCTTCCAGTCCAGCTCTCTGCTGTGGCCCGGGAGTGCAGTGGAGGATGGCTCAAGTCCTTGGGCCCTGCACCCACATGGGACACCAGGAGAGGCACCTGGCTCCTGGCTTCGGATCAGCAAGAACATATATCCTTTAAATTCCAAGTTAGAATATGTAAGATTAGCTGCTTCCCCACGACTTCACCTACCACTGATCTTATCAACCATTTACAACTTGAATTCATAATATTGTCAAACATAATGGTTCACAGTTGTTTCAATTTGGCTGCCTCTGATAATTTTATTTTTTCTTGTTTATTAATCATACATATATATACATATATATATTAAGATTTATTTATTTATTTATTTGAAGGAGTTACAGAGGGAGAGAGAGAGGGAGAGACAGAAAGAGAGGGAGAGACAGAAAGAGAGAGTTCATCCATCCATTGGTTCATTCTCTTGATGGCCACAATGACCAGGGCTGGGCCAGGCCAAAACCAGGAGCAAGGAGCTTCTTCCAGGTCTCCCATGTGGGTTTCAGGTCCTGAAGCATTTGGGCCATCCTGTGCTGCTTTTTCCAGGATATTAGCAGGAAGCTAGGTTAGAAGTGGAACAACCAGAACATGAACCGGCACCCTTGTGGAATGCTAGCATTGCAGGCAGTGGATTTGCCTGCTACACCACTGTGCCAGTCCCAGTCATTTATATTTTTATTCATGTATTTTAGTTATTATCATTTTCCTATTTAGTTATTTGTATTTTTCTTGTATTGCATATTGCTTTGTCTTCTAGTGACATTCCTTATATTATACTCATTATAAGTATTTTCTCCTGGCAGTTGCTTGTTTTAGGTCTCTAATTTACAAATATACCAATATTATCATCCAGAGACCTAAGATTTGGGTTTTATTTGACATTTCTCTTTATCTACATTAAAACTCATTCAGTGGGTCAGCACTGTAGCACAGCAGCTAAAGCTGCCACCTGCCTGACTGGAATCCCATATGTGCACGGTTTCGAGTCCGTTGCTCCACTTCCAATCCAGCTTCCTATTAATGTGGCTGGGAAAGCAGCTAAGGTTGGCACAAGTATCAGGGCCCCTGTACCAACAAGGAAGACCCAGTTGAAGCTCCTAGCTCCTGACTTCAGTCTGGCACAGCCCCAGCCATTGCAGCTATTTAGGGTGTTAACCAGTGGATGTAAGATCTCTCTCTGTGTCTCTTTCTCTCTCTCTCTGTAACTCTGCCTTTCAAATAAACAAATAGAATCTCTTAAAAATACCAAAAAAAAAAAAAAGAATTTAAAGCAATATCAAACTTTTCATCAAATTATTATTGAATGCTCACTGTGTCCAGTAATCACAGAAGATACAGCAAAAAAGAAAATCTCTGATTGCAAGGGGTGTCTAGTACAAAGAGTAGATAGACCTGGAAAGAAACAATTACACCACAGTAAATTTATAACATAATTCACACAGCAGACTGGAGAAAGAACAATGAACACTATCTTCAGTTTGTCAGGGAAGAATTCACAGAGAAAAACAATCAATTTGCTAATTCTATGAACTCTTACCATTTTATATATATATATATATATATATATATATATATCACTTTGACTTGATTGCTGATTTCTTAGTCGATACTTTGTATGAACAAATATAATTTACAGCTCCTTAGTAGACGTTCATTTAAAATTTTTGTTTTCAAAATTTTTAATTCTTTGAAATTTATATAGCTTTGTCATTAAATCAGTAATTTTTGGAAATACTGAGTTGCATGAAAATGAGGTACACATTTTCTTTTATTCTTAAATTATTCATCCTAATATTTCTAGTCTAGTTTTTAGAAATCTGAAACTTTTCATATTTATAGTAATATGACCCACTTAGGAACTTTCTAGGAATTATGAAAAATGTGAATTCCTCCTGACATGTAACTGCTCCATCCAAACCACTGTAAAAGGGGGAAATAAGGTAGAAGGCTTCTTTTACATCTTTGAAAATCTCCTTTGATTGGTTTCTCCTGTCTTTGACTTTGGCATTTGTCTAGTCTTGTATCAGGTGTCCCATCATCCCTTCTGAATAAAATAGTGAACACAATGATTCAGAATATCTCAACACCTCTTTAATTTTGGGGATAAGTACAATTTGTAGCCTTGCCTATTGTGACCAAGATACCAGGGGGTCTTGAAATACTTATCACATGACAAAGATTTATTTTTCATAATGATTGATTGATTGATTGATTTGTAGGGCAGATTTACAGAGAGACAGAAGCAGAGGCAGAGAGAGGGCAAAAGAGAGGTGTTCCCTCTGCTGATTCACTCCCCAGATGGCTGCAACAGCCAGAGCTGTGCGGATCTGAAGCCAGGAGCCAGGAGCTTCTTCTGGGTTTCCCACATGGGTGCAGAGGCCCAAGGATTTTGGCTATCCTCTACTGACTTCCCAGGCCATAGCAGAGAGCTAAATCGGAAGTGGAGCAGTGAGGTTTCGAACCAGTGCCCATATGGGATGCCAGCACTGCAAGCAGCGACTTTACCTCCTATACCACAGTGCTGGTCCCTGCTTTGACTTTTGTAGCATTGCTCATTCTTTTCTACCCCACCCTCTACTCATTTCTGTCATTTTTTCTTCTGAGAAAACAGAACTTCCTTCTCCAAATATCTATTACACCACCTCAACAAAGACAGAGCATAAACTTTGAATGCCTTGGATTTCCTAATAATAATAAAAAAAAAAGTCTAAGGAAATTGTCTCTATCTGCAGTTCTAAGCAATCAGAGATTTGTTTCTAAATAGCTCTAGGGGATTTCACCATATGACTCCTATTAATGGAAATTGCTGAGCTAATCTCTCTGTGTGACATTACAAATATGAACTTCCTGTCCAACTTTGTTTGAAGTTTTTCTATATTTCTTTCGCTGTTAGAACAAGAACTGTAAATCTGGAAAGTATTTTCAAGATCAGTCAGTTCAGTCTTCTAATTTTACAGATGAAGAAATAGGTTTCTACAGGTCATAACTGACCATTAAATGACTGTGTTTGAGTAATTTAATATTCTGACTTTACAGACCGATTTGAAATTTAGGAAAGATGTTTTAAGTATAATCTATATAAAAGATAATGGAGAGGACAGGAACCTAAAAAAAGATCCAAGCTATCTGAATTCAATGTTTCAACAGCATTCTTTTACTCTAAAAGTGTAATTAATGATTGTGTCAAAATTTGGAAGTTGTCCATTTAAAGGATTATATATTTAAAGAACATGTTAAGGGTCACCAGACAAACCAGCTAAAGGGTTGTTATTATTAATAGGTCTAATATTGTAAGATAATCTCTCTTGAGTGTATTTTTGCCAAAGTTAATGGAAAACTGAAAATTTCAGTTGCAGAATAAAAATTAGATTTTAATAAGCTTTAATTAAGTGGGTTCTTATTGTATTGCATAGGTTACTATAAACTCTTCTTGCATTTTTGTGAAGGGAAAACAATTCTGAATTGCTTTTGAATGGTTGATGGAGAAACCACAAAACATGAAAACAGCACTGTTTATGTTTTACATTCCAGTAATTCTTTTTTTCAGTGCAATACTTCTTTGCAATCCTTTTGAGCAGTTTGTGAAAGCTGAAATTCTTCCACATTTATAGAGTCAGTTCATCTACATAGAGAAAAAGAAGTGTCTGCTTTTGTTTCATTATATTATGGGTTGGCTTTTTGCTTTTTGTTTTTCTATTTTAGGTTTTTGTTTGGAAAACATGGACTCTTTTGTTACCCTTTTGGTGACTTTTTCACAATTTGGTAACACTTTAACATATTCCTATCACCATAGGCATATATGATGTATTTTACAAGCTATTGTTGCCTTTTCTACTATCTGCTCAGGAGGAGAAAGCAGCTGACTCAAGTAGGAGTCAGGATCTTTTGGACTGAATTTGTGATGTCCATCAAGACTTAGGTCATAGAAAAGGACATACTAATGCAAATCAAATCTAACTGTGACCTCTGTCTCTGTAGCTTCTATTCCAATTAAGTTGGAACATTGTGAAAACTCACAGTTTAAATAGATTGTTTCTTCCCAGGAAGGGGCAAATGTGTGACTAGATGAAAGAAAACCTGTCGGCATTGCTGGAAATTTTCCCAGAAAAGAAATTCTTTCTCAATGTATATATCTTTTGAGAACATTGCTTTCTTATCAAAATATTTATTTTGAGAAATGAATGATCATTTATTTAAATTCGCATATCCAACAGTTTTACCCATGGAAATTACTTATGTTTTTTTTTTTTCCTAAGATTCAACTCTCTCTTATTGCCTAGAAAACAGATGACTTTTGTTTCATCATATATGAGGTTTTATCATGGTGGAAAGATGATTTCATAATTGCAGTATAACCATGCATGTTATTTCTACTTTGTACTTCCTCAGGAATGGCTCATTACATGACATCAAAGCTGGATTCTGTAATTAGAAAAGGGTTTGTATTAAATGAGTTTGGAAAAAGGGAAACAACAACAAACCAACCCAAATTCTTCCAATGACAAAAGGGAAAACAGCAAAAACACCACAAATGTTGGCATTTGCTTACTTCTTCTAGCTTTGCTCCTTCTTAAAATAAAAACATGTGGGAGGGATTGTTGCAAACAAAAGGTCTTAATTGCCAAAACAAAAACAAAAACGAAAAACTTTAGGAATGTTTGAAAGGAGATGACAGGGGAGATTTATTGAACCTGGACAAAGCATATTTGCTCACATTTTTCAGTTTTTTTAGTCAAAATACTCATTTCAAACCTGAATTTTATATTTATGTGATTGGAATCTTCCACATTATGTGGAGCGTATAAGTGAACTCATGACACCAGCCAACCAAGCAAACAAAAACATATTTGGAAACACAAGCAGTAAGGTTGGCTCATGATCCTCCCTAGGTGTGTATCAGCTTTCGGGGAAGGACCCGTATGCTGTGCTGGTAGGAGTGAACAGGACTTCAGGCAGGGCCTTTTAGAAAAGCCACCTTTTTTCTAATATGCATAGAAATATTTAGGGTGCATTCACCACAAGTGCCTCTTCTGTAAGTAGCATGAGTGGAGGGGGTTAGGAACAATAGTTTATAATTTTTAAATACTGTAAATTTTTTATTTTATGAAAAAATGAAGACATTATCTTGTAAAGCATGTGGTTTTACCAGTGCATACTTGATTATGACTAAATTCCTTTTCTTTTGAAAGTTAGACTGAACTAAAGTTTGTTTCAGCAAGGTAGTGAGCATTGATTTACCAAAATCTATGTGTTTGCATGTATTTGTTGAAATAGGTACAGAATTCTGATAACCAACTGAACAACCAAAATATGAAATAAATCAGAAATATAGAAATTTGAGAAATTTTGGTTTTTTTGAGTTTGAGGTAAAAATCTTTTTGTTTTTTCATTATACTTGACAGGCATAAATAAAATGTTGGTCTGAATGGCTGAGTGAATCCTTAGTTTCATCTGCACCCCAGTCTTGTCAAAATGACATGGGCGTGTGAGCTTAGCTGGATTAACTGGATATGAACCTGAGCACATATTACAAATGCAAATCAAGTCTCCATTGTTTTAACCATAAAAGGCATGAACATAAATTCCAAAGCTGATTTCACATGGAACGATGTAGGATAACAACATTACTTCCTTTTGTGGATCTGGTTCTCCTCCCACAGGACTTACAGCTTCACCTCTTGAGGCTTGTCTGTGCAAGCCCATAAACATTTACCTGTATAAACTTATAATTAAAAATATATCCTAATCCTTCAGAAAGTAATTATATTGAGTATTATTCACTCTTTACAAGAAATCCCTTAAAGATCTAAAGAGTGACAGCCTCATCAAATTTTCATTGCCTACCTTGATGCATTTCCATTTTTGGAAGCATCCTCTCACTTTCTGCTTTACATACAGGAACACAAGAAGAAATTCAAAGGAAGGTACACTGAAAGAAGAACTTCATTAAATAATTATCAAATTAGAAAATTATATACCCAAATATCACACACGTACATAATATGATGAGATCTACATGTGTTTGCATGTTTGTATAGGGATATAAGTCTCTAGCATACATAAATATGCATAATTTTCTCATACAACATAATTAGAGAAAATTACATATCTAGCCAATTAACCTTCAGAATCATTTTCTTCACATTTTCTTCCACCGTAGTCAAGATAGCCTTGAAATCCCTGCCTTCATTTTTTGCAGTTTCACCCACTCCCACTGCCCCCTTATCCAAATGTTCTCCACCATCCTTCACATTTCATGTTTTCCCTGCAGACCTGTCTTCCTCCTCTAGCTCCTGATCTATTCGTTTTTCCAACTCCTTCCCAAGTCTCAGATACTGGGCAAAACTCCAACTTTCTGTGGGAGGACAAAACAATTAGATAGAAACTCTAATAGAAACAAAGATGACTCCCTGTCTGATGTCATGGATGGCCCCAGAGCATCCACTGCTTGCTCTCTGCATCTGTTGGTCCTTCAACCACAATGAGGAGAATATGTCATCTCTCTAAGCAGAATCTGGTTGCCAAAACATCCTCCCATGCTAGTCTACTACTTATGGAAGGCCCACAGAGCCAAAACACTTCCTGCTTGAGTGTCTCCACATCCTATAGAAAGGGGGAGACTTAAGAGAAAGGATTTAATGCTATAACTAGTACTCAAACAGTATGTTTCACTTTGTGTTTCTATGTGGGTGCAAACTGTTGAAATCTTTACTTAATATATACTAAATTGATCTTCTGAATATAAAGAGAATTGAAAATGAATCTTTATGTGAATGGAAGGGGAGAGGGAGCGGGAGAGGGGAGGGTTGCGAGTGGGAGGGAAGTTATGGGAGGGGGAAACCATTGTAATCCATAAACTGTACTTTGGAAATTTATATTCATTAAATAAAAGTTAAAAAATAAAAAAATAAAAAAGAGAAAGGATTTAAAGCCAAGTACAGCCTGGCAAGTCTGTCCCTTAGTGTCGAGTGTTACTTGGGGAACCCCAGATCTGCACTTACAAGCGTGAGTTCTGAGGAAGGGCACAGGAATTCCCCCCACACCAGCATAATGCACCGCCCCTAAGCTGCCAGAGCCTGCTTCTTCCACAGTGGGCAATCAGCAGGTTTGCTCTGTAGCAAAGCAACACCCAGGAATTTCACCTTCAGGCTTGTCAGAGTGGAGGCTGCAGTGTTCAAGCAGTTCCACCTTTCCTGAGGGGTAGAGTCTAGGTGGGATTCTCTAATAGATTTTCCTCTCTCTCCACTTGTGCTGTGAATCTACCTGGACAAGATGGAGGATCATATGACCATATGACAGTGTATCTCATCACTGCTCTCCAAAGGAGCCTTTTAAGCTGTTTTTTTTTTTTCCCTAACACATTAGTAAGCTAATAAAAATTAACCTCAAGACAACTGAACATCACAAATACACTATCTATTGATGTACTATAAGTACACATATGTGTTTTTTATCCACAACATAAGTCAGATGTATTTACTCTTCAGAAGCCAATCTTCATCGGTTGGTGGTGATAAAATCCCCATTAAAATGCATGCTGTGGTTAGGAGGCTCTGGTTTGAGCTACTGATTAGGAGGGCCATGTTCTACAACAGAGTGTCTGGGCTCAATATCCACCTCAGGCTCCTGACTCCAGCATCCTGCTAATGCAGCCGCTGGGAGACAGCGAGTGATGACTCAAGTAGTTGGATTCCTATCATTCACATGGTAGACCTGGACTGAGTTTGTAGCTCCTGCCTTCAGCCTGGCCTTGCCCTGCATATTGAAGGAACTTGAGGGATAGTGAACCAGCAGATTGGAGTTCTCTTTCTCACACATTGTCTCTCTGCCTCTGAAACAACACAAAAGAAAATTGCATTATTCATGTGTTTTCTGTATCTCTGAGACAAGGCTGACTCTGAATTTCACATAACCCAGGTCTCTGGCATTAATTCTGCCCACAAATGAAGGTCTCCTGTGCATGCTATCCCACTGCATCCTGTCAGCTGTAATTCATTTTATTTTCTATCCTCTTAAAATTAGGAAATACCAGGAATCTCTACAAGGCTGCTTGGGGCCAGAGACAAGGCTGCTGTGGAGATGGGAGTGGTCCAAAACAGAAAAAAAAAAAAATTGAAGAACATTCTTGTGGAGTTAACTACTGTGTCATCCAGAAGGCATTCCCCTGATCACAAGCTTTTTGTTGACTGGTTGTTTACCTAAATACCAACAGATATGGAGATGTTATACAGCACATTTATGATTTATGAAACATTCCAATGTAAAAGGATGGATGATGGAGGAGGCTTCTATGGCTGCACATTCCAGGAAAGCTGCTGGAGGTGATGTGGAGGGGTTAGGAATGAAGTGTTGAGGAAAGCCTTAGTAAAGAGGAGAGAGATGATTGCCTCACCATGGTGACATGTCACAACATTGGCCCTCCTGGGGACCACATACCATGCTACCTCTTACATAGCAACTTTGTATTTGGTCTAATCCAATACTTCAAGATACCAGTGTAGTCAGGACAGCATTTTATGAAGATGAATCACACTTTTTAAAATTACATATTATGCCTTTCAATTACCTACAGATTGATGTGCATTCTTATGCAACTAGCATTTTAGACCCTATGTAAAACGACTCTGCTTGCTTATTTGACACTCTCTGACCTGCAGCCCACACTCTATAACACAAACTCTAAGCTCTTTATAGCATAAATACCAACTTGCATGCTTTTGCTGAAGCTATGTTCTGAACGTCTATAAAATACTTATCTTCTATTGTCACCCATTCAAATTCTGACCCTGCTGCATCATGAGGATAATTTCTAGAACGTAATTTCTGATATTTCCAAAGAGATGTTATTAATTCTTCCTCCTTTGGACTCTCACCTCATTCCTTTTTAGAAGTGCTAAACAGGAAATCAAATTATATTTAAAGGGAGAATAAGATGTTTAGCTCCTCCACTAGACTAAGGATACACTAAGAACAAGGATTTAGATATATCCAACTTTGAAGAGAAGCATCTATTTCTCATGATCAGGACACCATAAAAATAGGTAATTTTGGGTGTTGGCTTTGTTGTATTTTTGTTTGTGAGCAAGAACAGGAAAGAACTTCGCTGGAAACACCCATTTCAAATCACCTTTACAACTGTCTCCAAAGACACACAGATGCATTTATGTAAAAGCAAAAGCAGAGGCAACATGTGTGTTTAATTGTTGTTAGTCTTTTGGTTTTGATTCCTTTGATTTTCTTTTTAATTTCCTTTAAGCCAAAAAAAAGAGTTTACAGGACAAATGGACAATATAATCTTAAAGATTTGTCCCTGTCTATCTTAATATTACTTGCTAACTACAAAGCAAAAAATAGCGCCTTTAACTGGAGCTGTAGGGAGTCATTTGCATGGTTTACTGACCCAGTAAGTCAACTTAAAGAATTCTTTGTTCCATTTTCCATCTTGTTTTTTTAATTACTTAGCCAGTCATTTTCTAGGTAATTTCTTTCCTATCCAACTGATTCAGGTAATTTAAAAAGTTTAACTGGAACCAAAGTCTAGCTTTCGTTATGATGAATGTAAAAGTTATGTGGTAGTGCTTTTTTCAGGGTACCTTTGCCTTGTTTTCTAAGGGAAGAAGACAAGTTTTATCCAAATCAATTGGCATGATGTTGTCTAGGAGACAATGTGCAGATGAAGGTCATTTTGTGTTTGGGATTGAAGAGCAAAGCCATTGAAATTTGAAGTACCTTTTTTTTTTTGTTGTCTCCCATTTTGGTAACCATGGGGATAGCACAGAAAACTTATATACAAAGCTTGTAGGGAGGAATAACCTTGGAAATTCTTTTACCGAAAAATGATTTAAGCCTTGTTATGACACATGAATCATGGGGTGGTGCTTTCTGTCAACATTCCTTGCACTTCCAAACCAGAAAATCCAGTATCTGTCTGGTTACTGGTGTTGCCACCATTGCTGGGCAGTGGAATTTGTTTGAAGTCATTTTCAAAGTTTCATTTTCAAAATTTTGTATCTAAAAATTCTCAAATGATATTTCATTATAGGTGTCTTTTGAACATGTTCTTGATATTCTGCTTTATAAAATGAAATGGTGAACAACTAAATTTTTATTTTAAATTCAGAGAAGAAGATATTCCTAATTCTTTCAGCAGATTAACAATATGTGAGCATTGAGTATGATGGAGACAATGTGCTGCTTTTTGTCAGTTTTTTTTTAAGATTTATTTATTTATTTGGAAGTCAGAGTTACACAGAGAGAGGAGAGGCAGAGAGAGAGAAAGAGGTTGGTCTTCCATCAGATGGTTCACTCTCTAATTGGCCGCAACGGCTGGAGCTGTGCCAATCCGAAGCCAGGAGCCAGGAAACTTCTTCCAGGTCTCCTACGTGGATGCAGGGGCCCAAGGACTTGGCTCATCTTCTACTGCTTTCCCAGGCTATAGCAGAGAGCTGGATCAAAAGTGGAGCAGCTGTGTCCTGAACCAGTGCTCATATGAGATGCCAGTGCTTCAGGCCAATGCGTGAACTGGCTGCGCCACAGCGCTGACCCTTTTTGCCAGTTTTTTTTTTAAAAGATTTTATGTATTTATTTGACAGGTAGAGTTACAGACAGTGAGGGGGAGAGACAGAGAGAAAGGTCTTTCTTCTGTTGGTTCACTCTCCAAATGGCCGCAAAGGCTGGAGCTGCGATCCGAAGCCAAGAGCCAGGTGCTTCTTCCCAGCCTCCCATGCAGGTGCAGAAGCCCAAGGACCTGGGACATCTTCTATCTCCATCCCAGGCCACAGCAGAGAGCTGGACTGGAAGAAAAGCAATCGGGACTAGAACCGGCGCCCATATGGGATGCCAGTGCTACAGGCGGAGGATTAACCTAGTGTGCCACGGCACCAGCCCAACCTTTTGTCAGTTTTAATACAATATTATTTGCAGTCTGCAATTCTGAAAGTGTTATATTTTTTCATGCAAGATATTTGTATTTCCCCCCATTTTACTTCTGTGGAGATTACTGCTTTGGGTCACCATCCTTCAAAAACAATATTAAATGCAAACATACATTTGAAAACATTCTAGAAATTACTAAGGTCTCTTCAGGGCTTTTTACCCATTAGAGAGGATGTGAAAGATTTGAGAAAAGTATATGGATAGATCATTTATTTAGTGGAGCATTTTATGAGAAATCACTTTGTCTTCTTTGTTGGTTTTAGTTCTTTGACTAATTACTTCTGTATCACTTTACATTTATAGACACAACTTCACTGAAGTTAAAATCTGTAGTGAAAACTTCATCACTAATACAAGTTGTACCATCTTTAAAAATTCTCCTTTCCATGTATCAATGCATCATATCAATTTTTCCTTTACTGCCTTTTCTATCTTCAGTATTCCTTCACCGGCTTCTGTGCTACAACTAAAATACACATTCTCTAAGACAACGGACTCTGTGCTTAAACTCACAGAGCACATTTTACTTCACTTTTACCATTCCCAAGCAAAGATTCCATGTATGGTGACATCATGGTGCCCCTTGGGCACACGGGACATCCCTTAATTTTTTTTTAATCCTTCATGGTCATGTCTCCTCTGCTCTTATATGTATTTCTGACTGACACTGGCTTCAGATTTATACTCTTAGGAATGGGTTCTTATTTCCTGTGTCCAGTCCTCATGGGCTTGGACGACATTTTTAGTTGGTTCTTTTTGCCCACCCTTTCCCTGAATAGTGAACATTTTTGCTATATATGGGCTGGGGTTACTTGACTTTGAGATTCAGATCTTAGGACACCACAGGTAACCAGGAGATGAATGATGGCACCCTTTATTATTGACTCATCCAGATTATCTTACCCACCACTCATTGCAACACTACTGGACTCTGAACCCACTCTGTCTGTGAATATTGAATATTGGAAATAACTTCTATAACCCAAGTGTAATTGAAATCGGCCCAGCTTGTTTCACCACTCCTACCAAACTACTACAACATCTCATCTGCAATAGGTTTAAACCCAATTGTCTTCATTTATTTGCACATTCTTCTCTCCTACAGGGTTGTGATTTCCTTGAGGAAGAACATTCGACAACTGATTGGTCACTGAATGTTGCCCCATTTTCCACTCCATGCATAGCATACATACGTCCAATAATGGGCAAGTGGAGGTTCTTCTCTATTAACTGGTTCGATTAAAAAAAAAAAACAAACATAGAAAATCTGCTTTGTTACCACTTTAAAAGCATTGTGGTTTTACAATAAAAAAGCCTGCAACTTATAAACTGGTTCCATTCCAGAAATCACATCTGGGTTTATGTAAAATAGAAATCCATTAGCCCTCTGTGGGGACAAAGTCACCAAGGTGCTGTGATGGGTTGTGTTCTATGCATGTGGTATATGGATTGGGTGAATTTCTTTCTGGAAGTAGGTGGCTATGGAAAAGTGCAGGAGGGAGGAAGACAGGAGAAAAGACAATTTTCTGATATCTGCTGTGGATTTTGTCTAATAGAGACAGAGTCCATTTATGACATTCTTCCACATTTAATTATTTTAATTTGCAATTGTCTTTTTTTTTTTTTTTTTTGGACAGGCAGAGTGGACAGTGAGAGAGAGAGACAGAGAGAAAGGTCTTCCTTTGCTGTTGGTTCACCCTCCAATGGCCGCTGCGGCCAGCGCTGCGGCCAGCGCACCGCGCTGATCTGATGGCAGGAGCCAGGTGCTTTTCCTGGTCTCGTATGGGGTGCAGGGCCCAAGCACTTGGGCCATCCTCCACTGCACTCCCGGGCCATAGCAGAGAGCTGGCCTGGAAGAGGGGCAACCGGGACAGAATCCGGCACCCCGACCAGGACTAGAACCCGGTGTGCCGGCGCCACAAGGTAGAGGATTAGCCTATTGAGCCGTGGCGCCGCCGCAATTGTCTTCTAAATTATCCAGTGTTGTTCTCACTCCTACTCCCCACCTCTGCAGTAACTTTTGCTGTTTTCTACCCTTATAAGTTGTCTACAGAGGTGGGTGAAGAGAAAGACTAAAAGAGAAAAATGATTTTAATAAGAATGATAGAAATTCTGGCCAAACTAATATCCACTAAGGTTTGAATGACCAGTACGATTCTTTAAAAAAAATTTTTTTTTTCATTTATTTATTTGAAAGGCACAGTTACAGAGGGACAGAGGCAGATAGAGAGCGAGAGGTCTTCCATCTGCTGGTTCACTCTCCAGATGGCTGCAATTGCCAGAGCTGGGCCAATCCGAAACCAGGAGCCAGGAGCCAGGAACTTCTTCTGGGTCTCCCTCATGGGTGAAGATTCCCAAGGGCTTGGGCCATCTTCCACTGCTTTCCCAGGTCATAGCAGAGAGCTGGATTGGAGGTAGAGCAGCGAGGACTCAAACTGGCTCCCATATGTGATGGTGGCACTGCAGGCAGTGGCTTTAACCTGCTATGACACAATACCAGCACCCAATAGCATTCTTAATTCTTCTGCTATTTGCATGGGGAAGTCTTGCCCACAGCAAATTATACTAGTTGCTGCTTTTCACATGTTCCTATCTCCACGCTTCAACTCTACATCTAGTGCTTATAATACGAAAAGCTTTTACATATCTAAATGTCCTTCACAATATCTAAGAATCAACATTTTTGTGTAAAGGTGGATGTGGTTTCTATGGAAATAGGGAACTCTGTGAGTCTCAAACTAAGAAATGTGACTTTGTGTTCAGAAGTCAGGAACGCCTAGTATGTGGGAAAATGCTGCTGCTCAGATCCCATTTTGGTCTTCATTTCACAGTCTTTGCAGTTAATGAAATAATCTGATGAAAATCTTTCAAGGGGAATGTAGCCCTCAAACAAGTTTTCTTTATTCTTTTGTGATTCCAGAAATTTGATTATATCAATTAGGGAGGGTTTATGTTTCCTAAGTGTATCTAGGGAGTTTCGTGTTTCATTCTTTGGTAATACCCATAACGTTATGAGTGTGAACAAGCCTCAGATATCAGAGAGCATTGCAAGCTTCCTTATAGATTCCATAAGTTAAAAAAAATGTTCTTTGGATCAATAATAAATGGTGCAAAAGGAGTATATGGATTACAACAGTATTGTTGTACATTGTCCTTCATGAACAATATAAATCTGTGAGTGGAGAAATCCTGATGACATACATAAATTTGCAGTTATATAATATGTACAAATTTTTGCATAGTTATATACAGTGAATAAATAAATAAATAACAAATATATATTTGTATGTAATTATTTTTAAATGTGTATGTGTGTATTAAATGTTATGAAAACAAAACAAACTAAAATCAGGTTCTTCCTGAAGCATTATAATTATGTTACTATTAAATTTGAATATCAATGACTTTGCAACTCTAACTAACTCTAATCTCCAACAACTCTTAAGGACCATGCTAAGGAAGGGCACAACCTGAACAGCTGTGTGATTAGCAGTATTCTCAGGCCCCTCTTGACATTTTGATGTAGGATTAAAGTATGAGTTGGTGTATTCTTGTATTGTGTTGACATGCTATTCATTGCTCAACCAGTATACTCCTGATGTCCAAAACAACAGATCTTTGCTATAACTATGTTCCTTGCTGTTATTTTTAAGCATGTTTAGGCAATAAATATTTATCAAGGATCTACTATATACAGACAGCAAGATTAGGAAGACATTCCCTTTACACCTTTATGGAGCTCATAGTCTAGAGAGAGAGAGTTATTGTCCTATATCCCTATATTATATATAAATATATATGATATTTTCATGCAATTACACTAAAATATGATAACTACCTCCCACAGCTGTTTGCAATTAAGTCTAGTTGTAGATCTAGGAACAATTTTTTTTTTTTAATCACTGCAATGAGAGGATAAAGTGCATCTTTTAAACAAAACATAGGTTTTAGCTGTGAAGAAAAAATGATAATGTGCATTTTTATGACAATGATTGGTGAGTTTCCAAAGATCTCTAGCCTAAGTTATTAAAGTTAAATAGTCAAACAATATATCTTCATAAGTCCCTGTGTAACTTTGACTTTATAACTAACTGGGTTATTGATCAAATGCAGTTTCCCTTTTCTAAGATTAAAAAAAGCCTTTAAAATCTCACATAGCTTATTGGTCATCAAGTGTCTAGTAGAAAATAACATTTTGATGAAGAAAGTAAGAATAAATCAGGAACATATGGATTACATTGATCTCTAAAAGCACAGACTTTTTAAGAGGCTATAAGGGAAATTCCTGGCAAAATGCCCCTTGATATGCAACATAAAACATATTTGAAAAAGAAACAAAAAGGTAGGTAACATCAAATTTAATATTCAAACTCTGCAAAGGTTGAGATTGCTTTTTCATTCAAAAATGTCTGGGACTTTTCTGAACATAGATAGCCTTGTCCTGGAATGACTGATCTAAATTAACTATTCAACTGTGTGTGAAATAAGGCAACCAATTGCACAAATTTTACAAATAGAATCTTGAATGATGTAAGATTTCAAATACACAACTTAGGAAACACCTCACTGGTCTCTGAGAGAGTGTATGTGGAGCATGTGAGTGTATGTGTATGTGTATATACGTGTTTATAAAGCCTATAGCAGCAACATGCTTTTGGAAACACATCAATTATGTCTCTATACAACATTCTCCTACCATTTTCTTATAATCTACTTTCATTAATTTCACTTACATGTGCAAAATCATTCAGTTTTTTACCTGGTTAACAACAATAAGTCTTCCTGAGAGGTAGTTGTATATACTTGAGCCCTTGAAAGAGGATGAGAAAGAAAACCATGGTTTATTCTCTCTCCCATGTAGGGACAATGGGCCTGTTTGTCGGTTTCCTTATCCCTGCTCTATGTGCAACACTTGTAGCCTACATATGAATGATTTTAAACTTTCTGAAGGAGCAGTGAATCTGTGTTTCACCTGAGAAAGTTCCTTCTGGCAGAACAAGAATCCAGTATACGTAAGTCTCTACAGGATCAACGGGCATCATCGTTCTCTACTCTGATGTCTCCAGGGCCTGAGGAGGCCACTGACAGCCTCCTGGAGTGGCTACAGGAGAACACTCGGAAAACAGACCAAAAGTGGAATGGTGCCTGGTTCTCAAGTAGGAAATGGTATGCGGCCACAGCCTGGGAAACCAGAAGGTGGCCCAGCATATGGCACTTCCTACTTTAGTTGCCCATACCTTCCAAATGTCTCACACTTGAGCCTTGTACCTTGGGCTGACTCCAAACCTCAAGTAAATTCTCTCATGTTCCTAAAACCGAACCTGAATTTGTGGAAAAATGGGACCTGGAATCTCATTGTCTCTGTGATTGCTGTGAACAACCTACCTTTTTTCTGCATGTGGGCTTTCTGAGAGCCACAGCTCCTCTGGAGCACATGAGGTGCCAAGAGTGGCTTCATGACCATCAGGAACACCATGAACTGCTTCCTGCACCCCAGTAGAAGCTTCTCTGTGCAAAGTGTTCTTTGGGCTGAATATTTGTCATTAGTTAATGAGTACAACCTGAACTTCTTGCTTTTATTTTATAATACCAAACAACAATTATTTTCCATTGCTCTTGTCCTGACATACATTCTTTCTCTTGAACTCTGTGGGATTTTGGATCTTATAACAAGATTCTGGAATTTACAAAATACGCCTCATTCTTTTATCACAAGAAAATACGGAGACCCACCCAATTCTTGCCCTGGCCCTATGATAGGGCTAGCACAATTTCCTTTCAGTCATAACAGAGAGGAAATTGTATTTTTCCTTCTCATCCATATATCTCAATCTTTATTCAACCCAGTTTCTACTTCAGCAGAGGATACAATAGTCTCCAAGTCCCTGGCTGGGTGTGTAATTCCTAGCTGAGAAGCCCAGTAGGTAAATTCCGGAGCTTTGTAACAACCATATCAATGATAGGATCACCATAAACACATGGCAGGAAAGCCTCCCGGCCCAAGTTCTCTAGGGTATGTGCATGGTTAGGGAATTTCTGGGCTCTGAGCTTCTGACACCACCCTCCATTTTCCCCCAATCTTCTCTGGTCATCAGCTCCAGAAACACCTGTGGAGGAATAAACTCCTGACCTTGAAATAGCTTGGTCCCCTAGTCTCCTGAAGAAGACAAACTGGACAGCCCTCTTGATTCTTTTCTCTGGGATTCTACACACACCTTCCATTCCATCACTTCTGCACTGAGTTCTCCTATCAATGCCTCTCAAAGGTTTCTGTGGGAATCTTAGACCAACACAAATACAAGCACATAATGTGGCAGTGCACACACACACATACACACACACTATATATATGTATATATATGTAAGTACATATATATATCACAGAAGGAATATTTCATAAAAAATTATTTGCCTTTATCTGAGATTATTTTTCTTCTATTTTTTTTCCTTTTCTTGTTTGACCTTGTCATGACCTGCAACATTGTTTCAAGACCTGGAAATGGTAGAAATCCAATTTTAAATATACTGCTTTATATTATGTGGTTTATATGCAAGTCAGAAAACATTTTTATAATATAATGTTAGCTATGATTTATTTATCATCTTCCACATGTCAGGTATTTGGCTAAGGCTTAGAACTCTAGGGATTAGTACTCCTCTAAGCTTTACAATGTTTGTAAGTTAGGTGCGATTATACCCATTTCATAGATGAGATATTCAAGTTTAGATAGCTTAAAATATTTGGATTTCATAATGTAGTTCTGTCTTTCAAAATATTTCTATTCATAAAAGCTAAGTGGGGAATATATATAATTATTTTCCCTGTAAGATAGTGCATGATTTAAGGCTTAAGGCAGTATAGTTATAAAAAGGAAAACCTATCATGTGTCAACCAGCAAAATTTTTGTAGGCTAAAATTTATCTTTTTCATAGAGAAAATTTATATATTTGTTTAGTCTTTCATATAAGATTTCATAAACTATTTATTACATGTAATGTATAAAAATTAGTGTGTTCCCTAAATTATTTCAATATACTGTCAAGAAATTAAATAAAAAATGCATCAGAACATCAATAATGTTTGATCTGATCAACTGGTCTCTAAATCTTGGTTAGTCTCACTCTTCTCAACAAATGATACAAAGACAGGAAACTGTACTTTTTCTGATTTGTTTTTTATTCTACAGGTGCCATTGTTCTATTTATTAGTTTGATTTTCATAACTTTAACTAAAATACTCAAAAGAATCTTCTTGAGTAAGAAAAAGTTTATTTTAGCTTACAGTTTGGAAATTATAGTTCAGGATTGGGTGAGCCCACAGACTCATGTGTGATAGGGACTAGCCACAGCAGGTATAGGGAAATGATCACATGTTGAGCCAGAAACCAGAGAGGGCAAACATCTAGGCAGAACTTGAACTTAAATAATCAGCCCTCTTGCAAAACTATCCTCCAATGGCATGCTCCCAATGACCTAACAACATCCCACAGGACCTGCCTCTCAGATGCTGTGATTAGATCTTCTACACCCTTAATCATCAACCATTAATGTTACTATCGGAGTTTAAATATTTACATGAATTTGGGGGAAAAATTCTATTCAACCCACAACAACATCAAAGAGCACATTACAGTCATTTCTGAAGGTATCTTTTCCCACTGGTCAGTATAATACTCTCCATGTTGTGAGATCGCCTAGAAAAGCTGTTCCTTCCCGGGCTCTTTGCTATATTGTAGGCTCTTGGCATTCTTCTGTGCTGGGGTGAATACTGTAAAATGTGTTATTTTTCCCCAGCCCAGTTGCTTAGCATCTGTCTACCCTGTATGATTATTATATTTTATAGCTAACTTTAAAAAAGCAAGTAATCTACATTTTTCCTTTATGCCCTGAAACAAGCCCACATGACCAATAGCTAATACAGCACAATCTTCTGTGAATCCCCAGCTAAATGCTAACTCCATTACTCACCATCCCCCATCTGTGGTTGTTGGAGCTTTGCTTACTCTCATTCAGGGTGTTGTAATGACAGTCAAACTCCACATATCAATGACAGGCTAAGACATCAAGAAAATCAGAAGTTGTCCACATCAGCACAATACATAAGCAGACAGTACTTTTTATTTTTTAATCATTCTCCTCTGACTTTCTGAGAAACAAAAGGGGGAAACTAGTTATGACAGAATAGGAAAAAGAGCGACATGTGCGGGTTTTAAGGAACTTTCAATATTTCATGTGACTTTTTGAGAACAGCAAATCCTAAAGGTCAGTTTAGAATCAAACATCTGGAGTATGTGACTTGCAATGGGTCAAGAGATAAATATGACAGATGAGCCACAGAAAAGAAGAAGCCTCCTGCTCTATTGAAATAAAATGCTCTCCATAGGAGAGTGGCAAAAATACTTCTAGGAAATTGGAGTAAGCATGGATGCAAGTAAATCCTTAAATAAAATTATTTTAATAAAAACTTGCACATATAACAGTTACTTGTACAATAACAGCTACAACTAGTAAATAAATAGTTGTTATCAGCAATATTTTTCCAAAGCTCTAATTGGTTTTTATTCCTGGAATAGTGATAGTATGGTGATGTATAAGAGCACACGCATGCTTTCATCTCTGGAATTTTCTAGTTGTTTCTGAGTAACTACTTAGAATGGCAATTGTCAAAAAGGGGATTCTGGATACATCTTTAATTTTGTCCTTTTAATAGAGTGAGAGAGAGAGAGAGAAAGGGAGGGGTAGAGAGAGTAAAAGAGGTTTTCTATCTACTGGTTCACTCCCCAAATGTCTGCAATGTCCAGGGCTGAGCTAGCCTGAATCCAGGAGCCTGAAATCCATCTAGGTCTCCCACATGGGTGAGAAGAGCTATCTGCTATTTCACAGGAACATTAGCAGTGAGCTAGATTAGAAGAGAAGGAGAAAGGACTCCAACAAGTGCTATAATATGGGATGTTGGCTTTGCTGAAACAACTTAACTGACTGCCCCCAGAACTTTGGCTCCAATTTTATTGAGCTTTCCTGGTAGTTTTTTAATAGGAACAAATAGACTTTTTTTTTTTAAATATGGAACACTTCACGAATTTGCGTGTCATCCTTGCGCAGAGGAACAAATAGACTTTTAAGAATTCTTTTTTGAAATTTTTTTCCTTACACAGACTTTCTTAAATTCCAAAGAAATGTTA
This sequence comes from Lepus europaeus, assembly GCF_033115175.1. Lineage (NCBI taxonomy): Eukaryota > Metazoa > Chordata > Mammalia > Lagomorpha > Leporidae > Lepus > Lepus europaeus. Next base: position 92,502,813 of record NC_084827.1, read on the forward strand.
TTTTTTCAGCTTGCAAATTATAATTTATTGATGGATCACAGTGCAGGTGTCAGTCACCTTGTTCCCTTTTTATTGAACCATGGGGATTCCTTGCTTCTCCATCAGGACCTTAAAATGACAAAAATTCTCCCATTTATTCTGTGATAATCATAAGACTCCAAGAAAATCATAAATCATTGAGGACATAAAAGTTAAATAGAATTCTGACAAAATGTTGGGGATATTCAACCTCCACCAGGCCATCTTCTCTTGTCAACCTGTGGTTAAATAAAATGAATGGTGTGGCCCTCAACTTCCTGGGACAGAAGCTATCAAAAGTAACTTAGGAATGTGATCCAAAGCATATAAACCGTGACTATTCAGGTGAAAAACTCCTACAAGATGACTCCAGTTTTGGTTAGTTGGACATACCTACATTTGTTCACCCAAAATATCACTCACTGAAAGTAAAATGTGAATCAATTATGCCAGTGATGTTTTAGAACATTCAGTTCTCCTGAACAGTCAGAAAACCAAGTAAATACACATCCTCACCTAGGCTCTATACATCACAGGGACAGTTTTTAATTTGATGGAAAGTACTGTCTTATTAACCAGTTTTCTTTTTATTCCGAGAGAGATCAGTAACCAAGTGTACATTTTGTCACTTCTTTGAAGAAATAGCCCAGGAAAAACAACATTTTAAGATTGTTTTGTGTAGTATGACATCATACAAAACAATACAAAGCAGATTTTCTGAACATAATGCACATAATAACAAATGCTGAAATATGCTTGTATAAACATAGGTTCTACCTCAAACATTTATTTGGAAGAAAAATTATACTATGATTTTTTTTTTTATTTCTGGGAATCTTTTCACATAAAACAGAGAGCAGTTACCCAAATTACAGCATTTTGTTTTGCATTCTGCATGGCTGGGTTTTCAGCGTGTCTTTTGGTCTCACTGGCTATATTTTAGACACAGGATATAAGATAGCCAAAGGCAACATTCCTCCCTCACATCACTCACGCGAGGTCTTGTGATGAGCAGCAGCAGAAGACATCGTACAAACAAAAACAAGTCCATGACCCTCAAATCCATGGATTTTTAATGATTTCACATGAGTAAAACATTGCAAAAATGTATGCTGATATCTTCATGTAGTACCACACTTGCAGCCAAAAGCATTCTTTCCATATGGGAAGTATGTGAAATGTAAATACCCTAATTTCATTTTCTCTTGATCCTGGAGGACATTTTGGTGGTAACAGAAATCTTTGGACATGATTTTTTTCTTTAAATCCCTGCTGTATTACTGGATTCATGACTTTTGGTCTGCTTTTTTCTTTAAAATTGAGTGCTGTGAGAAGGACATCATTTTTGCCCTAAAATTTGAGAGCATATGACTCTTTCAGACTTCCTCAAGAATTATGTGGGTAGGAGACAAATTATCTTGCTAAAAGAAACCCCACTTTAATTTGCATGCTACATTGTTGTATAAACCTCTGTGCAGTAATTCTTACCATTTGCACCTTGGGGACAGTTAACTCAGTGACCCCATCAAAGGCATTTCCTTTTTTCTAGATGAGAGGGCGTGACTGACAAGGCTTTGGCAGCCTTTGCCCATGCTCAGGTTTCCCTTGAGCTTTCTTAGAAATGGAGTTGGTGATAGGTATTTCACAGTACATTAGAAAGAGTAAGACAATTTTTATAAGTTAGATATGCTCTGTAGTTTACATCTCCGAGTGTGCAGTGACTGATGTGAGAGACCTCAGTTTATCTGTACCACACCTCCAAGATGCAGATGACTGACAATGTCTTAGGAGTTGGTGTTAGGATATTATAGCTCTAAATAACCCCCTCAGTATCTGAAACACATCCTCCTAAGCAAACTTTGTTTTGTTTTGTTTTGTTTAAGGCTCAAGTTTAAAGGAAGCGATCTCTGTTTTGTTTCTTTTAAATTGTGCCATTATTTTAATAGGTGCGTTTTCTGTAAACAAGGCAGAGAAAGAATGAGAGGGACGATGCCTTTTAACTAAGTTCAAGGAGGGAACAACAAGCACTTCATAGTCGGCAGCAAAACCCTGCACATTCAAGGGTACTTCAAAAAGCTCATAAAAAATGTAATTAAAAAATGTTTATGTTGGTGGGAGGTTTTTTGTAAAAAGTCACACAGACTTTTAGTAATATGAATGTTCCATAAATTTTTCAAGATCCCGTGAATACATAACGCAGATAATTTTCATTTTTTAAGATATACTCCACTCAAGACTAATTTTTCTAGTCATCTTGTTTATATCTACATACACAAAACAAGTAAGAAATTAAGATTTCCAGTTAAATATGGTGGGGTGCATTTCCTGTAAGGAAATATTTTTCTTACACTTCTAACTTTATCATAACCCTCTCCAAAGGCCCTGTAAAAGAGGCAACAAAAACAGAAAAATGATAAACAGTACAGGGCTGGAGTCAGCTCTGCTCAGCTGTGAAGACTCAGCTGTTAAATATTTAGGACTCCTGCAAGCCATTGTCCAACTGTTAGCAGCTTAAAGATGGTCAGAGTGGCAGTGTTTGCACCGCTAAAACTGGCAAATGCTGCACATTAGAACTTTTCGTTTTCTTCCTCAGAGAGCCATCACTGGATAAACAAAGCCAGAAGGAGAACAATCATCAGAAAGATTAGGGAGATAGAAGCAACAGACAGGAGTTGTCCACATGATTCAGGAACTAGGGAGCAGATATCTAAGTGGTAACTGAGTAGCACATTAGAGCAGACAGGGAAGACTTACAAGGGGACAATCTACCCCCTTTGCCACACCACATTGACTTCCTCCCCTTTGCACTCCCCCACACACACACCAAAAAAATAAGGTTGCTCCATGCAACAAATTCTGGAAAGATTTATGAATTCTAGATCTCAGTTATGCATGAAAACAGGCAAGTTGGAACTGAAAACGGAATGAAGAAAGATTGAAAAAAATATTGTTATAAAAGAAATTGTACCTTTAGATCCCGTCTACCACCACCCCCAGCCAGGAGAATGTTCTTCCAGTAACCTGAAGAAGATAGACAGCAAATAAGACAGGGTCTGAACCCTGGTAAGCCAGGGGTGCTGAGAGTTGGTTTGACCTGCTCTTCTAAAAACAGAGGAGTTAAATGAAACTAAACATAGTGAATGTAGGCATTAAAGCCTCTTCCCTCCTTAAGCTACCAGGATGTCAGCAACTCTGTTCATAAAGGTATGAGATTGGTGGATTAAAGTATGAAGAAATTACCCTAAGGGGTGGGAAGTGGTCAGAGATGCTCACAGTGGGGATCTCCCAATAAGGGCTTCATCCCACTAGGTTACATTGTGGTGAAGTCCATCATCCTACTAACATCACCTACAAGAAAAACAGTTTCTAGTGAGTAACATACTCTTAAAAACTTTATGCTTGGGGCTAGCAATGTGTCACAATGGACAATATGTAAAGCTGCTGCTTGCCAGGCCAGCCTCCTACATTGGCAAGTCCCACCTGCTGTGCTTCCAAGTGAGTTTCCTGCTAATGTGCCTGGGAAGACAGCAAAAGAATACCTGAGTTCTTAGGCCCCTGCTACCTAGATGCAGATGGAGCTCTAGGTCCTGGCAGCATCCTGGTCAAGACTTGATTGCTGCAGTCATTTGGGGAGAGAACCAGTAGATGGAAGATCTGTGTGTGTGTGTGTGTGTGTCTGCCTCTCTTTTTTCCTTTCTGTCCCTCAAATAAATACATTTTTTTTAAAAAATATGTTAACATAACTTAAAAAGTTAAAAGGAAATTTGAAAGTTAAAGCTGAAGAAAAATCTTAGAAAGTGGGATAAAATAAAAAAGATAGAGACAATAATTCTAAAAAGGACAATTCAACAAAATAGACTAGAAAAATTGAACAATACAGAACATTTTACAGAATAGAAATGAATACATTTTCAGTTTGATATGCTGGAAGAATCCTAGAAAATATTAATTACATGCATTTAAAATACTCAAATAAAGGCACATGGTTAGTAAATGCCAGAATTCTGGGAATGGGAGAGTCACTACATGCAAGACTGAGACTCTGGGAGCATCATTACAAAGTAGAAAATAATAGATCAGTTCCTTTGACAACTGGAGGGAAATTATTTCTATTCTGAATTCCATTCCAATAAATTTTAATAAACTAATATTATGGTAGAAAAGAAATAGTTGGGGCTGGTACTGTGGCATAGAAAGTTAAGCCTCTGCCTGCCATATGGGCACTAGTTTGAGTCCCAGCTGCTCCACCTGCAATCTAGCTCCCTGCTAATGGACCTGAGAAAGAAGTAGTAGATGGCCGAGTGTTTAGGCCCCTGAATCCACATTAGAGACCCAGAAGAAGCTCCTGGCTTCAGGCCAGTCCAATTCTGGTTGCTGTGGCCATTTGGGGAGTAAACCAGTGGATGGAAGATCCCTCCCTCTGCCTCTCCCTCTCTCCTTATGTAAATACATAAAACTTAAAAAAGGAAAAGAAGTAATTGTAGATAGAAAATATTTTTTCAGTTGCGAGATTTCAAAAGTATATATCCCATATACCATGTCTTAAGAGCTATTGGGATATGTGATTCAGCAACATAAGAGAAAACCCCAAGGAAAAGGAAGCTACCGGCTTCAGGAAACAGGTGTTGAGAAGCAGACTAAAGCAGGAGGTTCCCAGAATAGTGATGAAGAGAGGAACCAAAACAGCAGCTGCATGGAGACTCATCAAGAAGCCAATCCAGAATGTAGAGGAGGCTACAGGGCTTCAGATGAATAATCAGCATGTTATGAATACCTAATACTTTTGTTGTGGAAAGTTTAGCAATGAATTGGCATTGATGCATATAAAGATAATCAAAGAATAAAAAATGAGGTCATGTTTAATCCCAGGGAAAGCAAATTACATAAAATGGTGTATAATTTGTTATTGATATCAGCATAATAACAATTTTGATAAAAAAAGTTTTAAAGTGAGAATATAATATTCCTCATGGGCATTGTCTACCTTAGAAAAACTACTACAGAACATGCCTGTGACTATAGACTTGTAGTTCAGGCCACCGAAGATTAGAGATGGGATACGGGCACTCCCTTGACTTGCATCCTCTGGTCTGCTTTAACACAAACCAGGAGGAAAAGAAAGCTAGGCATCAGAAGCAATGGGTAGCAGGCCTATTAATGGCTGATCTGTACAGTGATCTGTCCTCAAGGAGACCCAACAGGCCAGTCCACTGCAGTGGCTTTCAATGTGGTAAGCCTGGGCTTCAGCAGAAGTCAGCTTGTGAAGTGCCCTGGCAGCTCTGCCAAGAGTTGGATCACTGGAAATGGACCTTCCCTGGAGTCGAAGGATGCCCAGGTCAGAGCCACAGATCTTATTGGCTCTAAGCTGAAAAGCCCTTCACTCAGCCCAACTTCCAAAGGGACCACTGCAGCTGAGGGGATGGTCAAGTAGGGTCAGCAACATTGCAGGCAGAACTGTAAATTTCTTGTTAGAGATGCCACCTGCCTTTCCCTGGCCAGCTCTCCTCCCAGGCCAGCCAAGTAATGAAAGTCAACAGAGTGCCTTCCCCTAGGAGGTTCACACCTCCCTTAGGACGTACCCCATGTGAAGAGATAGATAGGTCTGGGCCTCTTAACTTACAAGGCCTAAAGCCCACCAGATTATTATCAAGCCCCTTCTATCAGGTTCTATTTGCCTCTCAATCAGAAAACTTAATTGTAGCTTAGACAGCACCTTTCTTAGCTCCTCTAATAATGACTCTGTCCTTTGTTCTAGACCCTGTCTAGCGCACTTGGGCCTCATTCCTTTGTAATTATAACCTCTACTCTACCACCAATGGCTCTACTCCCAACCTGTGTGTACTGATGGTCCTCTTCTCCACTTAATGCTGTATAATTGTTCAAACCTGGTTAATGCCACGCTTAGGATCATTGGTTACTATCCTCACACTGTCTTTTATGACCTTGTCTAAATATGATCAGAGTCGCCAAACTTGGAAGGCTTCCATAGCCTTGGCAACTCATGACGACAGCCTAGGGTGGTTACTGGCGCCATAAACTAGAATATCAATTTGTTGGGTCAACAACAGGAGCCACTGTGTACTTGCTCCTCATGTGGGATTTCTGTCCTTAATGTACTGTACATTTTGATTTAATGCTATAACTAGTACTCAAACAGTATATTTCACTTTGTGTTTCTATGTGGGTGCAAACTGTTGAAATCTTTATACTAAATTGATCTTCTGTATATAAAGAGAATTGAAAATGAATCTTGATGTGAATGGAAGGGGAGAGGCAGCGGGAGAGGGGAGGGTTGCGGGTGGGAGGGAAGTTATGGGAGGGGGAAGCCATTGTAATCCATAAGCTGTACACTGGAAATTTATATTCATTAAATAAAAGTTAAAAAAAAGTGAGAATAAGGTAAATATATCTATAACCTGGAAAATTTGAAACTAAATTACCACTGCTCTTCTAACATAACCTTTTGATGCTTTTATATGAAGAATTTATACATTTTTAAAAACTGAAAATCATGCAATTTTATTCCAGATTAAAATAAATTAGAAGTTAGTTTTCATGTGCTTAGGCCACAAACTTAATGACTTGAAACAACATCTTTTTATAGTCTGACAGTTTCTGAGATCATTATTTTTATATTTATATTTTATACTTATTATCTCACAATTGCAACACCCTTCTATATCCCTGCTCAGGGTCTCACAAAGTTACAATAATGCTGTTGCCAGGGCCTCAATTTCAACCGACAGGTGGTACTCCTTAGGTCACGTGGTTGTTGCCAGAATCCACTTTCTCACATTGTAGAATTCATCATTGCTTGCTTCTTCAAGGCCAGCAAGAGACACCATCTCTGATCTCCAGACTTTATTTTATGGACTTGTCAGATTTTCTTGGGCTCACCAATGAATATCTCCCTTCTTAATTTAATCAAATTCAACTCATCAAGGTGTCTTAATAATATTGGGATAATTCCTTCCTTTTTTCATATAAAGTAGATGAATCACAAGAGTGATGTTTCATTGTAAGTGCAGGGTCCTCCTCACACTTTGCAGGCAGAGATGACTACAGGATATGTGCCCAGCAACTGGGATCATAAGATTCACAGAATTTGGGGCTGATGCTATGGCGCAGTAGATTAGTCCTCCTCCTGCAGCTCTGGCATCCCATATGGGCGCCGGTTCTAGTCCTGGCTGCTCCTCTTCCAATTCAGCTCTCTGCTGTGACCTGGAAAGCAGTAAAATATGGCACAAGTCCTTGGGCACCTGAACCCACATGGGAGACAGGGAAGAAGCACCTGGCTCCTGGCTTCAGATCGGCATAGCTCCAACCGTTGCTGCTGTTGGGGAGTGAACCAACGGACAGAAGACCTTTCTCTCTGTTTATTCCTCTCACTGTCTGTAACTCTACCACTCAAATAAATAAAATCTTCAAAAAAAAAAAAAAGATTCACAGAATTCTTTCCCCCAACACCTGGTTTTAGCTGTTTATAGTTATACCTATTTGCTCAACAATTTTTGAATGTGGAACCCCCAGGAAAATATTCTAGGGTTTAGTTGGCTAACCCTCCTTTTATTTGCATTTGTTTCATCTTGTTTAATAACATTCATACTCCCTATTAGAATATATATTTATAAATATCTGTGAAATATACAGGGTTATATTGATAGAATTCAAATTTCAAGGCCAACTGTATCAGTGGTTTTTCTCCAAGATTGCTAAATCAGGTTTACTTCTTTCTCAAATATTGTTGGATATTCCTGTTACCTCCCCCTCCCTAATAAAATCTTGCAAAGGCAATACTTCATGCTTAGATATTAGGTATAAGTTTTCAAAAAGAGTTCATTCTAGAACATTCTGGTGACTTTTCCCTCCCAAAAAGGGCAAGGAATTAATTTGCAATAGAAAGAAATGATTTGTTTCTGTGAGTAAGCAGTGGCTAACAAGACCTACATCATTACTGAAAACCATTGTTTTTATATAACTATCAGAGCAAGTCCTTATTTTATCCTTTCTGGAAGCATGGTACTGCCAATGTGACTGCTTAACTGAGCACTGAAAAGCCCAGTTTCTTTGGATCATTGGAGCAATAGTTTTGATGGCTCTTTTTATTAATGTGTTGGGAACAATAATATATACAAACACAATAATAAAACTTTGAAGGATTGACAAACTTCAGATAATACCTCCAATATATGTTCTCCAGGAGAGCACACTCAAGGCCTAAGCTGACACAATACCTTTAACTTCACTTTTTTCACCCCCAAACAAAGATTTATGTGTGTGGATATCATGGTAGATAATAGAGACATAGGAGATTTATTTTTAAGTATATATGAGTATATATTTGCCAAGAAAGAAAGAGAGGAAGGAAGGAAGGAAGGAAGGAAGGAAGGAAGGAAGGAAGGAAGGAAGGAAGGAAGACTGTTCCTGAAATCCAGTGTCAACATATGATTATATTCTCATAGAACTGAAATCAAGACATGTGCATATATTTGAAATTTTAGGAAACCTTTCCATCTGATTGGAATTGCTTTTAGAATGTCAATATTTGCTCTTTGTCTTAACTGTTTTGAACTTCTGAAATTTTTTTTTTTTTTGACAGGCAGAGTGGACAGTGAGAGAGAGAGACAGAGAGAAAGGTCTTCCTTTGCCTTTGGTTCACCCTCCAATGGCCGCTGCTGCTTGCGCGCTGCGGCCGGCGCACCCCGCTGATCCAATGGCAGGAGCCAGGTGCTTATCCTGGTCTCCCATGGGGTGCAGGGCCCAAGCACTTGGGCCATCCTCCACTGCACTCCCTGGCCACAGCAGAGAGCTGGCCTGGAAGAGTGGCAACCGGGACAGAATCCGGTGCCCCAACCAGGACTAGAACCCGGTGTGCTGGCGCCGCAAGGCGGAGGATTAGCCTAGTGAGCTGCGGCGCCGGCTGAACTTCTGAAATTTTTAAGATGAAATATTTTAAAACAGGTTGTACCCATAAATACTATCTATAGGTAGAGTTAAGAGGGAGAACTCAGTTTTTAAATTACAGTTTTCTGGTTCTAATGAATGGAAATACAGCACACTTGAAAAAGGGCAGCACTTTTCCAAAGGGGGAAAATGACAAATGATTTCACTAACTCTTGGTCTGTTCTTTGAATGTTTCATGAGACAAAGTAAATGAAAGATGGAAAAGAATGGTCTTCATGAGTCCCAAAGAGTATGCTCAAATATTTATTTTGAATTTTCTTTCTCTTGTGTTATTTCTTATTTGTATAAAACCACCTGGGAGAATGCTGCTAAAATAAACTGAAGAGTTCTTAAAATCTATATTACAGCTTAGAAATGCTTATAGTCACCATAATTGTCCCAAAAACTAAATGCATTTTAGCTTGAATTTCATATTTTTACTATCTTTCATTAAATGATTTTTTTTTGTTTACTACTGATTTAAATTACTGAATTTGGTCTAAATATGCTTGAATTCCTCTAATTCCAGATATTTGATTCTCTTCTTATTTACAGCAGCTCATCTCAGAAATAAGATATTTCCCCCTCATTCTTTGTGTGGTTTTCAACATTCAATAAGTACAAAAATTGCAAAATTAATCAAGAGAATAAATAATGTGGTATGAGGGAAGTGGTCTTATTCAAAATAAGTCTGCTTGAATTTTTACAGCTGTTAGTAAAGCTGATGTAGTGTTATTGTATATAGAAATATATTTTCATGCTTAACTAAAGTTCACATCTTTTATTTTATTATAAACTAAAATCAGTATATTAAGGTAAACTTATTAAGCTTATGGTTAGCCAGTGTAAAAGAGTGAATGAGGAAGAGATAAATTAACAATGGTGATAAAACTCAAACTCAGAATAATGATAATTCTGACAGGTAAGTAAGTTAATGCAATTGAGGACGACTATTCATAATTCTCAATTATTTGGATAGAATATTATTTCTTTAATGGATATACATTGAAACGAGGCGTTTTGTACAGATGTTAAGATTGAATGATGCAATTTTTGTCAGCATGCACCGAATCAGCAAAACCAATGAAATTGAGTGGTTCTGATGTTGTCCCATTCCTGTGGGACAACAGGAATAAAGCCTGGATTAGCATGTTTAGGCTGGGCAGTTTCCTAAGTCCAGTGTGAGTATTGGGGTGGTGCCAGAGAAAGACAGTAGTAGTTTGCTCACAACCTGTCTGTGTAGAGGCCATGGCTCTACACAAAACCAAGAATAATGGATTATCAATCAGAAAAATGGAAATACAGAAGCAGAATTTATAGATGCTATAAGGAAGTCTGCATTGCTTTCTGTCTCATGATTTACTAACTTGAGCATGAAGTTCAGGACAGTTAAATAACCTAAGTGGTAAGTATAACATGGCATCTATGGTAAACCAATCTGAAGCTTCAAAGGAGGAATTAAACTTGCACCATTACTTTTTCTATTTTTTTTTAAAGCACAGAAAACATCTTTGCCAATGTGAGAGATACATTACTTAATTTAGGTTCCAGTTTACACTTATTTTCTTTTATTATCTTAGGGCCTATAATAAAATACTGTTCATTTTCTTATATTCAATGCCTATGGTGGGATCTGAGCCAAAATTTAGCATTCCCATATCACTTAAAGAAAATTATGTTTCCATCTTGTCTGAATTAAATGGGTAATCTCAATTCTTTTATAAGAAGTAGCACAAATATCTTTTTAATAGTTGTATTCCTTGGAAGTTGTAGATAAACGGCACATTAGTGAATATAGCAAATCTGTTACGTGCTGCACAATAGCACTATTTAAGGAGCCAAGGAAGAGTAATAACCATTTGTAAAGTGCATAATCATGTCTTTATCTATCTTTTCTGCAAGATGAATGTATATAATTATTTTAAAAATGCTTTACTTCTACATTGGTAGTGTTGACTCTTATTTTGCAGGCAAGTTGCCAAAACTTGTCAGCCAGAGTGTCCTAATACAGTGAGCAATTGCATAGTTGAATGTGTGAACATGGAAGCTTAACCAGTCTATTCATGCCAGTAACCTGATTTTACTGTAAATTACCCTGTCAGAAAATCTATACTTTGTGTGTAAACTGAACAATTGACAATTTGCCATTTCTGTCTGCTATGTGGGTGTAGACCCAAATAGTGAGGATAACGACTCTTTTCTATTCAAACTGGATTCCCAGAAGCAGCAAGTAAAATGGTGAAAAGGCCACAACATCACCTAGACCATCTGATTCTTCTTATTGCAATGTAGATTCTTCACTGACAAAGTAGGTCAGATGATAACGCACATGCATTCCTGAACTGTTAAAAGAATTAGAAAAAATTAATTCCTTCATTTCCTAGAGCTTAGAAAAAACTTCTCTAAATGCTCATGTTTTTACAAAGAACTGGATTAGGCTATGTCAATGTGTTAACAGTCATATTTCTTAAAATATAGAACTTAGTTTAATAAAATATTTTACTCCTTCAGGTAATTCTAAGAGAAAAGTCATTTTATTTTCATTCTTAAAGACTTCATGCAAGAGAGTGCCACTTTACAGAATATTTATCAAACATGGACAAGCTTATTTTCAACCAATGTGTTAGGAGAGTTGAAGTAAAAAAAAAACATATAATTCTATACATAATTCTATACATAAGAGGCAAGGTGAACTTTCAAATTTTAACATTAGAGAAATGTCCCAAAGAGTGGTCCAGTGGAGTTTTTGATCTTGATGAATCCCCCATGGAACCTGGTTAAAAATATAGCATCTCCTAGTTAAAATTGTGGGGATACACAGTTATTGATCTTTGTAAAAATAATAAATCACATTGTTAAGAAGTCCTATCCTGATTCCAACATGACTGAATAAGGAAAAGATGTGTGTGTTTTTTTTTTTTTTTTGAATTGCTGATTTTGACCAGGGGAAGATAACAGAAGAAAAGTAGAGGAAGTACATTCCCAGGGGAGAGTTGGACAGAAATTTGCAGTATAAATTTCAAAGAAAGAAGAGCGATGTATTGGAACATCATGGACTGTACAAACACACAGTAGCAAGGAGCTGGGAGCTGGAGATATTGGCTTCTGAGAGCCGGGTGAGAGCAGGCTGTAGTAGCCCATGCCACTGGTGATATTGCCTGAGGGAGAACCCTGCAGACCATGCTGACTTTGAGTCTGGCCTGGAATGCTAATGGAGGGCAGGGTATCCACCTAACCCCATGAAAGAAAAGCACATTTCTGTCTCCCCATCCCCTAACAAGAGCACCCAGCAATCAGCAGGGAGAAAGGGCCATCTTAATGCCGGTAGAGGATGCTGTGGCTTGCATGTTCACAACTAGTGAGTTTTATCATAAGGATAAATCCACCTGCACATCATGTATGGCCTGGAGGGTTGTCAGAGGGCTCGGTACCCACTTAGGGCTGTGAGGTGCTCCCAACAACCAACCCTATCACAGGTTCCAGAGTTCAAACTGCAAAGGTGGAGTACCCACAGCTTACTAGTTCTTGGAACACCTTTGCTCTCTCCATGGACAAGGTAGGCTCATGGACCTGAGAGTCAATCCATTATACCCTGTGACTGTGGGAGCCTTGTACGCTTTGACTATGGGAATTCTGTTACTTCACAGTAGAGTGTGCTGTGTAACTGTGTCTCTGGTCAATCATGAGATTAGAGCTCCCTGATTGCCTGGGATGTGTTGTTGCAGAGTTCTGTGCTCACACTGAGTACCACAGTGATCCTTTGTGTGGTTCAGGTGCCTGTGTGGGTAGGGACAGTCACTGTGAGTTAACAGCAGGCATCCATCACTTTGGAGGAGAGGAAGTGAGACAGCGATCACAGCAGTGGATGTGATCGTATCTTCTTCCCTGTTGATAATAGAGGAGACATATCAGGCCCAGTGTGGGTGTCACACTTGATGCGATTATAGTAATTGTATATTCTTCCAATGTCAGGGAGCCTGGGTATTTAAAACAAATGTTAATAGATCTAAAGGGAGACATAGACTTCAGTAAAATAACAATGGGGGACCTCAACAGTCAGTTTCATCAATGGACATATTAATTAGACTAAAAATCAAAAAAGAAACAACAGAGCTAATCTACGTTATAGACCAAATGGACCAAACTGATATCTCCAAAACATTTCATCCTGCAAATTTAGAAAAAAAAAACACTCTTTTCATCAGTTCTTGGATCTTTCTTTCTCTAGGATAGACCATATACAAGGCCATAAAACAAGTCTGCAAAGTCAAAAAAATTGAAATCATACCATGTATCTTGTCAGACCACAATGGAACTAAGCTAGAAATTAACAACTTAAGAAACTCCAGAATATATTCAAATGCGTAGAGATAGAACAATATGTTCCTGAATGAACAGTGGGTCATAGAATAAATCAAAAGGGAAATAAAAAAATTCTGGAAATGAATGAAGAGATAAAACAACACATCAAAATTTCTGGGATACAGCAAAAGCGGCATTAAGATGGAAGTTTATAGCAATTGGTACCTACATTAAATAATTGATATTTCAATGCATCTCAAGGATTTAGAAAAACAAAAAAAAAGCAAACCTAAAATGAATAGGAGGAAAGAAATAATTAAAGTTAGAGAATAAATAAACAAAAAATGACACAGAAGATCAGTGAAATGAAGAGCTGGTGTTTTACAAAAATAAATAAAATTGATACACCATTGGACCAACTAACCAAAAAAGGAGAACACCCAAATCAATAAACTCAGAGATAAAAAAGAGATTAATATGTATACCAACGAAATAAAAAGAACATCAGGAATAACTACAAACAACTATATGGCAACAAGTTGGAAAATCTAGAAGAAACAGATTTCAGGAAATATACTATCTACTGAGTCTTAAAGACAGAAAACTAAATAGAAAAATAATCAAGACAGAGATTGAATCAGTAATAAAGACCCTCCCAACAAAGAATACCCCAGAAACAACCGATGCCTTCACTGCCGCATTCTACCAGATATTTAAAGAAGAATGAAATCCAATTACTCTCAAGCTATTCAAAACAACTGAAAGAGATGTATCCTCCCAATCTCCTCCTATGAAATCAGCATCACCTTAAATTCTAAACCACCAAGAAACAACAGAGAAAGAGAACCATAGATCCATATCCCTGATGAACATAGATGTAAAAGTCATCAACAAAATATTAGCTAATCAAACTCAACAGCACATCAGAAAGATCATTCTCCCAAACTTAGTGAGATTTATCCCTAGTGTGCTGTAATGATTCAGCATTCACAAATCAATAAATGTGATGCATCGCATTAACAAACTGAAGAACAAAAACCATATGATTACCTCAATAGATGCAGACAAAGCACTTGATAACGTACAGCATCCTTTCAAGATGAAAACCTTAAGCAAATTAGGTATCAAAGGAACATCCTTAACTCAATCAAGGCATTCTATGACAAACACACAGCCAACATCATATTGAATGGGGAAAAAGTGGAACCATTCCTGTTAAGATCCGGAACCAGGCAAAGATGCCCACTTCAATCATTCCTTTCTTTTTTGAGATTTCATTTACTTATTCAAGAGGTACAGTTACAGACAATGACAGGGAGAGACAAAGAAAAAGGTCTTCCATCCTCTAGTTTACTCTACGAATGGCCACAATGGACCAGAGCTGGGACAATCCAAAGCCAGAAGCCAGGACAATCTTCCAGGTTTCTCATATGGGTGCAGGGGCCCAAGTGTTTGTGCCATATTCTACTGTTTTCCTAGAGAGCTGGATGGGAAGAGGATCAGCCAGGACTAGAACTGGTGCCCATTTGGGATGCTGGCACCTGAGGTGGAGAATTCACCTACTGCACCTCAGTGCTTGCTCCCAACCATTGATTTTATTTTTCTTTGTTTTTAAAGATTTATTTATTTATTTGAAAGTCAGAGTTACACAGAAAGAGAAGGAGAGGTGGGGGGGGGGCGAGGTCTTCCTATCCACTTATTCACTCCCCATTTGGCTGAAACTGCTGGAGCTGTGCCAATTGAAAGCCAGAAGCCAGGAACTTCTTCTGGGTCTCCCACATGGGTTCAGGGGCACAGGCCCTTGGACCATCTTGCACTGCTTTTCCAGGCCATTCCAGAGAGCTGGATTGGAAGTGGAGCAGCCAGGACTCTAATTGGTGCCCATATTGGATGCTGGTACTGCTGATGGTGGCTTTACCTGCTACGCCACATCACTGGCCCCACCATTGCTTTTCAATACATTTCTGGAAGGTTTAGCCAGAGCCATTATGCAAGAAAAGGAAATCAATGGGATACAAATGGGAAAGGAGCAAATTATCTTTGCACTTGATATGAATCAGTATATGGGGAACCACTAAGAGATGATTGAAACTCTTAAGAGAATTAGGTAAAGTTGCAGTATATAAAATAAACACACAAAAATCAATAACCTTTATACTGTACAGACATTACCATGGCTGAGAAAGAACTTGTAAGATTAGTTCCTTTCACAATAACTACCAAAATGGAATACATTCACTCAGGATGTGAAATATCTCTGCTTTGAAATTTATAAAACATTAAAGAAAGAAACAGAAAAAAAATCCCACAAAATAATGAAAGATTCGAACCATAAGGGATGTTGGCACTGCAGGTGGCAGTTTAACTGGCTACACCACCACACTGGCCAGAAAGCAATCTTAAACAGCAAAAGCAAAGTTGGAGGCCTCACAATACCAGATTTCAAGACGCACTACAGATTAGTTATAATCAACACAGCCTAGTACCAGCACTAGGTAAACCAATGGAACATAAGAGAAACCCCAGAAATTAATCTATGCATCTACAACCAACTAATCCTTGACAAATGAGCCAAAATCAATCCTTGGATAAAGAACACTTCTCTTCAATACATGGTGCTGGGAAAATAAATCTACACGTTAAAGTATGAAACAAGATCCCTACCTTACATTTTATAAAAAAAAAAAAATGAACTCAGAATGGATCACGTATCTAAATATATAACCTTATTGCATCAAACAACTAGAGGAAAACATTTAAGAAACACTGTAAGATATTGGAATAAGCAAAAACTTCTTGAAAAATAACCCAGAAGCACAGGTAATAAAGATAAAAATAGACACATGGAATTATGTCAAGCTGTGAAGCTTCTGCACCATAAAGGAGACACTCAACAAAGGGGAGAGGCAACTAACTGAGAGGGAGAAAATATTGCAAGCTACACAACTGATGAAAGAATAATATCCAGGGTGAATAAAGAGCTCAAGAAATCCAACAACAATAAAACTAACAACCCAGTTGATAAAGGGGCAATGAATATGAAGAGGCAATTTTCAAAGGATGAAATACAAATGGTCAACAGACACATGATAAAATGCTCAGGATCACTAACAATGAAGGAAACCAAAATTAAAACTACAATGAGGTAACAACCAGTTAGAACTGCTATCATCCAAAGATACAAAAACAACAAATGCTGACAAGGATATAGTAAATAAATGCTGACAAGGGAAATATCCCTAATCCTCTATTGATGGAGATGTAAACTATTACAAGCATTATGGAAGAGAGAATGGAGATTCCTGAGAGAACTGAAAGTAGATCTATCAAATGACCCAATCATCCCATTTTGGAGAATTTACCCAAATGAAATGAAATTAGCACATCAAGAAGTTATTTGTAGCCCCATGTTTATTGCAGGTCAATTCACAATAGTTACAATATAGAATCAACCTAGATATCCATCAACTGATGACTGAATAAAGAAAATGTGGCATATACACAAACTATGGAATACTACTAAGCCAAAAATGAGAATGAAGTCAATGGAATTGGAAATCATAATCCTAGTGAAATAAGTCAGTCTTAAAGGATACTTATCATAACTTTTCTTTGATATGTAGAAGTTAATGTAAAATACAGAATAAAGTGAAGAAATGAAATGGTCATTTTGGGATATGATTGATGTTGTCAGTCCTTATTTATATTTCTGTGGAACTCTGGTCTTCCTATTTTTTATTTATTGAATATTATGAATAATGATGAATTAAATCTGTGACTATAGAGTGGATTAAAATTATGTCTTTGCAAACATTGGTGCCAAGAGGGGAGATCCAGAGGTGGGTAGGGAGGCTAGGGTAGTGAGGAAAGTGTGGTTATCTTATTGGAACTATACATATGGAATCCATAAAATCTGTTCTTTTTATATTAATAAAATTATTTGTAAAAAAGAAGTTTTATCCTTCCTAAGCACTTTTATTATTAATAGAAATCTCATTCATTTTAGTACTTATTTACACAATATTGGTATAAACACTGTGAGCAGAAAATTCCTCAAAATTGTGTCTGTTTATGATTTTTTTAGAGTCATTGCAAAACTTAAATGCAGAATGAATGATGGATTCAGATAAGTGTGATATTGCATATATAAGAATATCTATGTAATATCTGATCAATTTTTTCAGTTAGTTTAATACATATTATTATTGATTATAAATACTTAAATAATTAATATATTATTGAAGAGATCTTTTGGGAAAATTAAATTGTATAAAAATCGTTATATAGATTCAAAACTTTCCTTTTTATACCTATCCCCACTCCTTCCTCTTTGCTGTATCAGTAATTAAAAACATACACTTGAGTCAGATAGATAAACCTGAGTTCTAATTTGGCTTCTTCTAATTTGTATAATTCGCTTCTCTGATCCTCTGAGTCTTTATTCATAGAGTGTTGAAATAATACCAACACCATATGGTTATTTTGAGAAAATCCTGTATATGAAATACCTATCCCTTTCCTAGCAGGTAGAGCACACTAAAGGAAGACCTCTGAATCATCATCATCCCCATCATGATGAGAATTAGCACAGCAGGAGCAGCACAGGGAGTTGGCAGCAATTCCAGTAGAATGGCTTCAACCCTTTGCCTACAACCTGTCATTTTCCCTACCAAAAAGTCTTCACAGGAAAAAAATCTGATATGATCCTGAGATTAATAGGGTTTTATAGAGTTTACAGGATTTAGAGGCTCTCAGGAGTAATTATTATTCTCAGAAATATTTATATTTGAATGAGAGAAAATAAAATGGATGGCATGAAATTAAAAATGACATGAAAATAATAAAACCTTAATACAGGATTTGAGGCATCAATGAACCAAATAGCCAAGGTCCTGTGTAAATTCATGCTCTAATAATTTGAATTTCCTGTCTACTGCAGAGGTCTCAGGTAGGAATAATTGCATTTCAAAGAATACAAACCTTACATACTACAAAATGAAAAGAAAGGGACTTGTTCAAAGTATTCAATGATCTTCGCACAACCACAGAGCCAGCTGCATTTCTCATCATCTCATTCTTTCTTCATAGACACTCTTGTTCTCAGTTGTTTTTGACTTATGGGTGAAAAATGACCATTCGAGTCCCAAGATATTTTAAGGGACTCAGGGGTAGTCATTTTTGGGAGGTTGTATCTCACCCCTTTCACCTGCCCCTTTGTCACAAAGCTTTCTACCTTAAGTCCATAGTCAAAGCCCATTTGCCTTAAATATAAAACAGAGTCATCTAAATCCAGTCTAAAGATTACATGCATGTTTAGCACACACTATAATTTGGGAAGTAGGGAGCTAGAATTCTGTCTTTATTCTTCTTAAGACAGGAATTCTGTTTATATACATTTGATTGGGGAGCATAGGAAATGATACTAAAATTCTTTTCACTTTACTCATGTTGTGATGCTTTATTTCCTATATCTGAATCTGTATCTACCCCTGAATATTCATAAATGTCTATCTTGAGATCTACATCTATTAGTCCCAACATTAGGGCTGGAACATTAGTCTATAGTCAATGCAATTGTTCTCAATACTTCTAAATGCCCAGTGTAGACTGACCACTCTAGATCCAAATGTTATTGTTTCCAGAGCTGCTCATGGTCCCAATTAGGTTAAGGCTCTATCCTAATTAACCATGGACAATTGGAAGAAAACATGAGTCCTTAGGCACAAGGGAGGGAAGAGTGGAAGAGAAATTTGCAGGAAAATCTTCCATCTTAAAATCTGGAACAGCAGGTTTCAGTTTTCAGTGTGCATGAGATTTACCTGGGATATTTATTTAAGGGCAGTGTCCTGAGGCAGACAATTGGCACAGAGTTTTAGATATCTATATTTCATATCGGAACGCCTGGATTTGAGAGCTCTCTCCACTTTAGATACAATTTCCTGTTAATGTGCACCCTGGGAAGCAGTAGATGTTTCAAGGCTTGAGTCTCTGTCACTCACGTGGGAGACCAAATGAAATTCTGGGCTCCTGAGTTGGCCTGGATGTTGCAGCACTTGAGGGTGTAAATTAGCAGACAGAAAACTCCCTTTCTCTCTTGCTCTTTCTCTGCCTCTCTGTCCCTGTTGCTTTGCCTTTCAAAAATACATACATAAATAAATATTAAAAAATAAAACAAAAATCACCTTCCAGTGCCCATTTTTTTGAATGTGATTATTTAAATTTAAAAATCAACATCACAAATTTTTACTTGGTGAGGTCCATGTTCCTAAGCTGTGGTTTAAGAAATAAATGTGTCAAGCTTATATATTCAGTATAAATAGGCATTTCTCGAGTAACATTTTTGAGTGCTTTATAGAACTAAAATATGGGAGTGACAATTCTTTTAATAAAAAACATGCAAGATTACAATATGGTGCAATAGGGGTAGGGCTTATTGCTCTAATCTAGGAGAAGATAGTTTTTAAAAAGTGGGGAAAGAGCAATCTCAGAGAAGAGTTAGGGAGAAAACCGCAGAGGAAACTCCACCCAAGTTAGAGGGACACTAAATCTATGTGGAGGGTGTGGACACACACAATTCAGGACCTCAGCAGCCAACAGCTTCAACACCAGCTTTGGAGAATGAGGTGAGACCAGACTGCAGCAGCCCAAGCCACTGGTGATAAAGCTGTGGGAAGAGCCTGATGTGAGCCTTGCTTGGAGCCCAGTGGAATACAGAGTGTACCTGTCAACCTAGAGGATAAAAAAGGTGGCGGGCATGTGTCTCTCTCCCTGACCACCCAGCACCAGCATCCTGTAGCTAACTGAAAGACAGCGGGCCCCATTTTGAACATACTTAACAGCTGTGCCAGCTTGTATCTGCATGCTAAGCAACCAGATGAGAGGGGACGCCTGTCTGGCAGGGAGAACCGACAGGGGGCTGGATGCTTGTGATGTGTGAGCCTTGTATGTGGGGACGAACTGTGAAAACACTAGGGCTGTGTGGGAGGGCACAGGGTGTAGCTGGGTCCCTGAGCAGTCACTGTGGGTGGCTTTGCATGCTCAGGGCTCCCTGATAGGAGACCAGAAGGAAGTGCCTGGCTCCTGTCTTCAGATCTGTGTAGTTCCTTCGGTAGCGGTCATTTGAGGGGTGAACCAGTGGAAGGAAGACCTTTCTCTCTGTCTCTCTCTCACTGTCTAACTCTATCTTTCAAATAAATTTAAAAAAAAAAAGACATCAGTGATCACCCGAGGCTCTTGACATGAGCTGCCAAGGCTATGGAAGCCTTTTGAGTCCAAAAACTGTCAGTATTTAAACAGGGCCATAAGCAGAGTGAAAGTTCTCTCCTCCCTTCAGAGAAAAGTATATCCTTCTTTGATGGCCTCTTCTTTCCACTGAGGTCTCACAGAGATCCTTCATGCAGATAATTTTTACCACAGTGTCCTGGCTTTCAATGCCTGAAATGCTCTCATGGGCTTTTCAGCCAGATCTGAATAGCTTAAGGGCTGATTCTGAAATCAGAGGGCTGTTTAAGGCATTTGTCATTTTATGAGTCTGCTGTGTGCACTGCTTCCCATGTTGCAACATTCTCTCCTTTTTAATTCAATCTATTGTTATTACTAGAAACTTGGTCTTATTTATGTGATTCCTTTTACTCTTAATACTATGTTTATGATCAATTACACACTTAATATGATCACTTTAACATGGAAGATGGTGTTAGTACCACCCCACTTAATGGGATTTGGAGTCCTATGGCAAGTTTTTAGCTTTACCCTTAGGGATAACAATGTGGGAATGTGTGCAGAACTGTACAGCTCCTCCCTCTCTTATTCCCTCTCTTGTTTTTTACTGGAATCTATTTTACACTGGATTTATACACCTATGAATTATTATACGTTAAGTAAAGAGTTCAACCAATGGTATTAAGTAGAAAAAGAAAATACTAAAAAAATAAAATAATAAACTGTTCCTCAACAGTCAAGACAAGGGCTATTTAAGTCATTGCTTCTCATTGTGTCAATTTCACTTCTACAGGTTTCCTTTTAGGTGCTCTGTTAGTTGTCACAGATCAGAGAGAACATAAGGTACTTGCCCCTTTGAGACTGGGTTGTTTCACTAAGTATGATGTTTTCCAAATTCATCCATTTTGTCGCAAATGACCAGATCTCTCTCTCTCTCTCTTTGTTTTCCTTTCTTTTTTTTTACTGCTGTGTAATATTCCATAGAGTATATATCACATAATTTCTTTATCCAGTCTTCCATTGACAGGCACTTAGGTTGATTCCGTATCTTAGCTATTGTGAATTGAGCTACAATAAACATTGGATGTAGAGATAACTATTTTATTTGCTGATGTCATTTCCCTTGGATAAATTCTGAGGAGTGGGATGGCTGAGTTGTATGGTAGGACTATATTCAAATTTCTGAGGTATCTTCAAACTGTCTTCCATGGTGGTTTTACCTGCTTGCATTAGGATACCTTTTCTTCCGCATCCTTGCCAACATTTGTCGTTTGTTGATTTTTATATAAAGTCATTCTAACAGGATGAGGTGAAACCTCATTGTGGTTTTGATTTGTATTTCCCTGATGGTTAGTGATCCTGAACATTTTTTCATGTGTCTGTTGACCATTTGGATTTCCTCTTTTTGAAAAATGTCTATATACATTCTTGGCCCATTTCTTAACTGGGTTGTTTGTTTTGATGTTGTGGAGTTTCTTCATCTCTTTGTAGATTCTGGTTATTAATCCTTTATCAGTTGCATAGTTTGCAAATATTTTCTCCGATTTTGTCAGTTGCCTCTTCACTTTCCTGACTGCTTCTTATGCCATACAGAAGCTTCTCAAATTGAAGTAATCCTATTTGTTAATTTTGGCTTGACTACCTGCACCTCTGGGATCTTTTCCAAGAACTCTTTGCCTATGACAATGTCTTGCAGAGTTTCACCAATGTTCTCTAATAAGTTGATGGTGTCAGGTCACAGATTTAGATCTTTAATCCATGTTGAGTGAATTTTTGTGTAAGGTGTAAGGTAAGGGTCTTGCTTCATACTTCTGCATGTGGGAATCCAGTTTTCCCAGCACCTTTTGTTGAAGAGACTGTCCTTGCTCCAGGGATTGGTTTTAGGTCCTTAATCAAATATGAGTTGGTTGTAAATATTTGGATTGATTTCTGGTGTTTCTGTTCTGTTCCATTGGTCTATCCATCTATGTTTTTTTAATCACTACCAGGCTATTTTGATTATAACTGCCTTGTAGTATGTCTTGAAATCTGGTATTGTGATGCCTCCAGCTTTGTTTTTGTTGTATAAGATTGGTTTAGTTATTCAAGGTCTCCTGTGCCTCCATATGAATTTAAGCATCGTTTTTTTCTAGATCTGAGAGAATGTCTGTGGTATTTTGATTGGTATCACATTGAATCTGTAAACTTCTTTCAGAAAGATGGACATTTTGATTATATTGATTTTCCAATCGTAAACATGGATTTTTCCATTTTTTTGTATCACCTTCTATCTTTCTTTAATGTTTTCTAATTCTCATCGTAGAGATCTTTGACATCCTTGGTTAAATTTATGCCAAGATATTCAATTCTTTAGTAACTATTGTGAATGGGATTGATCTTAGAAGTTCTTTCTCATCTCTGGCATTGTCTGTGTATACTAAGGCTGTTAATTTTTGTGTATTGACTTTATATACTGCTACTTTACCAAACTATTCTATGAGTTCCAACAGTCTCTTAGTGGAGTCCTTTGGATCCCCTTTATAGAGAATCATGTCATATGTAAATAGGGATAATTTGAATTCCTCCTTCCAAATTTGTATCCCTTTAACTTATTTTTCTTGCCTAATGGCTCTGGCTAAAGCTTCCAGGACTATACTGAATAGCAATGGTGAGAGTGGGCATCCCTGTCTGGTACTGGATCTCATTGGGAATGCTTCTAACTTTTCCCTATTCTGTGTGATTCTGGCCATGAGTTTGTCATAAATTGTCTTGACTGTGTTGAGGAATGTTATTTCTATACTCAGTTTGCTTAGAGTTTTTATCATGAGAGTGTTTTCTATTTTAGCAAATGCTTTCTCTGTATCCATTGAGACAATCATATTGTTTTTGTTCAGGAGTTTGTTAATGTGATGTATCACACTGATTGATTTGTGGATGCTGAATCATTCCTGCATACCAGGGTTAAATTTCACTGGTTTGTTGGCTGGTTTGTAGTTGGAGTCCAAAGAGCTGGGTTCCTATTTCATCCTTGTAGGTTCACCGTGTCCCTTTGCTTTCAGTAGGGTTTCCTCTGCCATTTTCTCCCTAACTCTTCCCTGAGACTATACTTTCTCCACTTTTTTTAAACTATCTTCTCCTGGGCTACAGTAGTAAGCTCCCTCCCTACTCTGCCATCTTGGAACCCTCCCAACTTGGGTTTCACCTTGGACACTCCCTACACTCTGAAGCACTGAACAGAGCTCACAAGCCATGCTCAGCACACAACTCTGGGTATTCAGTGAAAGAATAGATATTCCACTAAGCCACAGAGGCATAGATCCAAGATAAAAGACATCACAGGGGAAAAAACCCAACAAGTATCTCTACAACGTCTAAAAATAAACACAGAAATTCAAGAACCCAGAATAAAGAAGACATCATGAAGCATCCAAAGGAACAAAACAACACTTCAATGTTAGAATGTGAAAATGAAGATTGATGAAATGCCAGAAATTGAATTCAAAGGCTTAATCATAGGATTATTCAAAAGCAATCAGAGGTAAATACATGAACTAAAGAAAACCATATATGATATGAATGAAAATTTTTCCGATGAATTTGAGATTTTAAAGAGAAATCAAAAAAGACATTAGAAATGAAGATTTCAATAGATCAAATAAAACATGCAGGTGAAAGTCTTCAGATTTCAATTCATACTAAAGGGTAATTATAATCAAAATAGCCTGGTACTAGCAGAAAAACAGACGGATAGACCAATGGAACAGAATAGAAATGCCAGAAATCAATCCAGGCATCTACATACAACTTATCTTTGACAAAGGAGCTAAAATCAATCCCTGGAGCAAGGACAGTCTCATCAACAAATGGTGCTGTTAAACCTGGATCTCTGCATGCAGATGAAGCATGACACCTACCTTACACCTCACACAAAAATCCACTCAAAATGAATCAAAGATCTAAATCTATGACCCAATACAATCAAACTGTTAGAAAATATTGGGGAAGCCTTTGAAGACAATGACATAGGCAAAGAATTCTTGGAAAAGACATCAGGGGTGCAGGCATTCGAAGCCAAAATTGACAAATGGGATTACATGAAATTGAGAAGCTTCTGTACTGCAAACGAAACACTCAGGAGGGTGAAGAGGTAACTGACAGAATGGAAGAAATTATTTGTAAACTATGCAACTGATAAAGGATTAATATCCAGAATCTACCAAAAGCTCAAGAAACTCAGCAACAAAACAAACTCCCCAGTTAAGAAATGGGCAAATGCGGCAAGATGGCGGAATAGGAAGGGAGCACATTGATAGTTCGGCAAGACACAGGTTAATAAAAGTGGAGATACTACAGGGTCAAGGAAGAGTAGGGGAAGAAACAGCAGAGGAAACTCTTCCGGAACTAGTGATTCACAGTGGACCTGTGTGGAGAGCGTGGGAGCCCAAGTTCGGGACACCAGCTGCGCTGGAACGCGAGGTGAGCCGAACCTCAATAGCCCGAGACACCAGCGGGCAAGCAGAAAGAGGAGACTAGAGGGAACGAGGCTTGAAACTCCATGGGGAAAAGTTCACCAGGCTAACTAGAAGAGAGAGAGGAAAAAAAAAAAGTGACCGATACGGACACGAGTTTCTCTCTCTCCATTCACCCCTCAAAGGCTAGCAAGACAAAGAGCAGGCGCCATTTTGATATACGTCATAAGCAGGGCGACCTCAGGTCTGCACCGGCCCTGAGCCTAGCAGAAAAACCTGACTCTGGGGGGAGGGATGAAATAACAGGAGATTAGCATCTAACTTGGCAACCCAGTGGGAAACTGCAGGAGAATTGGAGCCCACACTGAGGGCAGCACAGATTCCCTGTGAGGTCCTTGGGAAAAGCTTCCGATCTCTGGCTCCTGTGGGAATATCATTTGCCTGCTAACTACCTCCAATTACGTTCAGCTGTGCGGAATTACTTCCCTTTTGAATCAAAAAAAGAAAGAAAGAAAGAGAGATTTACCACACCTAACCTGGGAGTGTCATCTTTGACATACCCTCAACCCTGAGGAACCAAACACAGCTCTCAGTCCACACTCATCTCAAGCCTCTAAGGCTCCACTGAAAGCAGACAGTCCACTTAATATAGAGCCATAGTGTAACAAGAAAAAACACCACAGGGAAGAAACCAAATATCTCCAACATGCCATACAACAAACGGGAAACCCGAGGTAACAAGAACAAAGAAGACACTATGACGCCCCCAAATGAAAAAGACACCCCAATTCAAGATTATGAAGATGATGAGATAGAAGAAATGCAAGAAGCGGATCTCAAAAAATTGATAAGAACATTAAGAAGTTCTCAAAAACAAATTCTTGAACTACAGAAATCCTTAATGGACCAGATAGAAAATCTCTCTCGTGAAAATGAAATATTAAGGAGGAATCAAAATGAAATGAAACAACTAGTGGAACAAGAAACTGTGATAGTGACGAGAAATCATAATGAAATGAAGAATTCAATAGATCAAATGACAAACACATTAGAGAGCCTTAAAAACAGAATGGACGAAGCGGAAGAAAGTATATCAGACTTATAAGACAGAGAACAGGAAAGGAAACAGGCAAACCAAAGAAAAGAAGAAGAAATTAGAAATCTAAAAAATATTGTTGGGAATCCACAGTATACTATTAAAAAACCCAACATTCAGGTTCTAGGAGTTCCTGAAGGCATGGAGAGGGAGAAAGGATTAGAAGGCATTTTCAGTGAGATACTAGCAGAAAATTTCCCAGGTTTGGAGAAGGACAGAGGCATCTTAGTACAGGAAGCTCATAGAACCCCTAATAAACATGACCAAAAGAGATCCTCACCACGACACATTGTAATCAAACTCACCACAGTGAAACATAAAGAAAAGATTCTAAAATGTGCAAGGGAGAAACGTCAGATTACTCTCAGAGGATCTCCAATTAGACTCACAGCAGACTTCTCATCAGAAGCCCTACAAGCTAGAAGGTATTGGCGAGACTTAGCCCAGGTACTAAGAGAGAAAAACTGCCAGCCCAGAATATTATATCCTGCAAAGCTCTCATTTGTGAATGAAGGTGAAATTAAGACTTTTTATAGCAAACAGAAACTGAAAGAATTTGTTGCCACTCATCCGGCCCTGCAAAAGATGCTTAAAGATGTCTTACACACAGAAACACAGAAACATGGTCACCAATATGAAAGAAGGTAAAGGAAGGAAACCTCACAGCAAAAGATCACAGGAAGCTCAATTTCTCTTTGACATAGAACTAAACTCTGATGCTCTGTTAAAGCAATGTGTTAAAGTAATCTATTATGTTCTCTTGATGTCTGTTAAATTCTAATTGTTCAAAAACAGCTGAATTTTTATTAAGAGCTATGGGTTATTTAAATATATGCTTATTTTCAAAGATTTGAATAATCACCTTGTAATAATGATCAAATTTGGTCTATGTTATGTCATGATTTTAAGGAATCTTATTTCAACCAGATATTTTGGATTTTGAGCCTTCCTGGCATTCTTGACAGGCATTCAAAAAATCAACGTTTCAAACAATCTGGTCTCTAAATTTTCCAGTAAGTCTTGGACTTTGGTTTTTCCAGTTTGGGCCCAACTGAAAGAATCGAAGGACCTATGTCTCTCATCTTATAGAGACACCAACTAATCAGGCTATTTGGATTATATTAGAAGTACTGTCAAGTTGTGATGGTACCAAACTTTAAGTTTCTATAATGGAAAATGCTATTAATACAGATGTTTGAGAATTAAAAAGTCTAATGATCTTGTGTTACTAGACATGATAGTTATCTTAATGAGAAAGCCCCAGAGGCCTAAAGGGTTAAATACTTGTAAAATCCTACAGGTGCTTTCAAAAATACTGTGAAGTAAGCAAGTGCCTCTTGTTGGTTGATGAGTTTATAATTTTAAACATGGCGACTTAAAGTCTTTGTCATCCATAGTTATATATGATGTGCTGCTCATTAAACTAAAGCGTTGTTGGTTCTGTGTTTAGCTGTCCTCCTATAGGTTCCTATGGACTTTTTCTTTTTTTTTTTTTTTCCAGCCACTTCTATTGTATTCAGCACTTTGGGATGGCTCTGTAAACAGATGAAGCCAATAATGTATTAACAGTACCAACTGAGAGAAAGTATGGTTAACTGAGGTTACTAAAAAGAAAAAGCAATTCAAATCAATTGGCAATCTACAAAAAGAGTTAAAGATTTTAAAAGCTATTATTAAAATTGCTATATTGGTCTACTATGCTATGTTATATGTGTGTACATATTGTATGTCCACATGGGGAAATTTTATTAAGAGTTTTATTTTAAATGGCTTATAGATAAGACTGTCCATAAATTTAAGCTGCTAAAATCAATCAAAGATACATTTTAATTCGTGTGACCTGAATCTCTGTATCATATGTTTTATACTTGTTGGTAGAAAGAAACTAAAAACATTTTATATAGTTGGACTTAAGTTAAACAAACTACACCATGTTAGATATTTAAAAGGTGTTTTCAAATACATGATTCTTAAAATTTATAGAAGGCATTGGACCTTCTGGTAAATGTTTTCTTAAGTTGTTATCTAATGGTTGAAACGGTTTGCTAAGTATTCATGTAGTATTGCTATTGTCAGCAAGCGATCTAGCACTTGCCCCCTCATTTCTCTATTCTAAGCCCAACTTGTTCTTTCATTTCTCTATTCTCTTCAAGGTAGGAAACTAATTCTGTTATGAAGGAATCTGTAGGATGCACAATTTAATCTTTAGACCTTATAAAAGAGATGGCTAACATCTTTCTGTACTAGCATAGCCAAAATAAGAACTTAAATAATAATCTCATAGCTAGATTCACTTCGCCATCAGCGAAGTAAACAGTAAGTAGAAAAAACCTCCCTTTCAGACGAAAGGGAAAGAAAGTTTTTAAGTGAGAATATAATTTTCCTCATGGGCATTGTCTACCTTAGAAAAACTACTAAAGAACATGCCTGTGACTATAGACTTGTAGTTCAGGCCACCGAAGATTAGAGATGGGAAACGGGCACTCCCTTGACTTGCATCCTCTGGTCTGCTTTAACACAAACCAGGAGGAAAAGAAAGCTCGGCATCAGAAGCAATGGGTGGCAGTCCTATTAATGGCTGATCTGTACAGTGATCTGTCCTCAAGCAGACCCAACAGGCCAGTCCACTGCAGTGGCTTTCAATGTGGTAAGCCTGGGCTTCAGCAGAAGGCAGCTTGTGAAGAGCCCTAGCAGCTCTGCCAAGACTTGGATCACTGGAAATGGACCTTCCCTGGAGTCGAAGGATGCCCAGGTCAGAGCCACAGATCTTATTGGCTCTAAGCTGAAAAGCCCTTCACTCAGCCCAACTTCCAAAGTGACCACTGCAGCTGAGGGGACAGCCAAGTAGGGTCAGCAACATTGCAGGCAGAACTGTAAATTTCTTGTTAGAGATGCCCCCTGCCTTTCCCTGGCCAGCTCTCCTCCCAGGCCAGCCAAGTAATGAAAGTCAACAGAGTGCCTTCCCCTAGGAGGTTCACACCTCCCTTAGGACATACCCCATGTGAAGAGCTAGATAGGTCTGGGCCTCTTAACTTACAAGGCCTAAAGCCCACCAGATTATTATCAAGCCCCTTCTATCAGGTTCTATTTGCCTCTCAATCAGAAAACTTAATTGTAGCTTAGACAGCACCTTTCTTAGCTCCTCTAATAATGACTCTGTCCTTTGTTCTAGACCCTGTCTAGCGCACTTGGGCCTCATTCCTTTGTAATCATAACCTCTACTCTACTACCAATGGCTCTACTCCCAACCTGTGTGTACTGATGGTCCTCTTCCCCACTTAATGCTGTATAATTGTTCAAACCTGGTAAATGCCACTCTTAGGATCATTGGTTACTATCCTCACTCTGTCTTTTATGACCTTGTCTAAATATGATCAGAGTCGGCAAACTTTGAAGGCTTCCATAGCCTTGGCAACTCATGACGACAGCCATAAACTAGAGTGTCAATTTGTTGGGTCAACAACAGGAGTCACTGTGCACTTACTCCTCATGTGGGATCTCTGTCCTTAATGTGCTGTACATTGTGATTTAATGCTATAACTAGTACTCAAACAGTATGTTTCACTTTGTGTTTCTATGTGGGTGCAAACTGTTGAAATCTTTATACTAAATTGATCTTCTGTATATAAAGAGAATTGAAAATGAATCTTGATGCAAATGGAAGGGGAGAGGGAGCGGGAGAGGGGAGGGTTGCGGGTGGGAGGGAAGTTATGGGGGGGGGAAACCATTGTAATCCATAAGCTGTACACTGGAAATTTATATTCATTAAATAAAAGTTAAAAAAATAAATTAAAAAAAAAAGAAATGGGCATATGACTTAAATAGGCATTTTTCTTTTAATAAATCTTTTTTAAAGATTTATTTATTTATTTGAAAGCCAGAATTACACAGAGAGAGAAGGAGAGTCAGAGAGATTGAGAGGTCTTTCACCACTGGTTCATTCCCCAATTTGTCACAATGGATGGAGCTGTGTCAATTTGAAGCCAGGAGCCAGTAGCTTCCTCCAGGTCTCCCATGAGGGTGCAGGGGTCCAAGAACTTGGGCCATCTGCTATTTTTTTCCCAGGCTATAGCAGAGAGTTGGATTGGAAGTGGAGCAGCTAGGACTTGAACTGGCACCCATATGGGATGCCTGCACTACAGGAGGCAGCTTTACCCGCTACACCACAGTGCCGGCCCCACAGGCATTTTTCAAAAGAGGAAATCCAATTAGTCAACAGACACATGAAAAAATGTTCTGGGTCAATAACCATCAGGGAAATGCAATTCAAAACAACAATAATCTTTCACTTCAAACACCTTAGAATGTCCTTTATACCGAAATTAGCAAACAAATGCTGGCCAGGATGTCAGGAAAATGGTACCCTGGTTACTCTTAGTGGGAATGTACAGTGATACATCCACTGTGGAATACTCTATGTAGATACCTCAGAAATCTGAATATAGACCTCCCACATGATCCAGCCAAGGGAAATGAAATTAGCATATGAAAGATTTATATGTACCCCCATGTTTGTTGCAGCTCAGTTCACAATAGCTAAGACATGGACTCAACCCAAATGCCCATTAACTGAAGACCGGATAAAGAAATTATGGGATATGCATACCATTCAGTACTACACAGTGGTAAAAAAGATTTCTTTCATTTGCAACAAAATAGATAAAATTGGAAACCATTATACTTAGTGAAATAAGTCAGTCCCAAAAGGATAGATACCATATGTTCTTCCTGCTCTGTGGTAACTGATAACATACCTAAAAGGCAATCTATAGAATTGAAATTGACACTTTGAGATGCAATGACTTTTAACAGTCCTTGTCTTGACTGTTGAGGAACAGATTTTTTTTCATACTACTTGTTGAACTCTTTACTTAGCACAGAGTTAATCATATGTGTATAAAATTGATTGAAAATAGATCTTAGTAAAAAATTAGAATATTAATACAAGAGTGAGGAGGAAGAAGGTTAGGAGTGAAGGTGGGAGGGTAGGTAAGGTGGGAAGAATCACTATGTTCCTAAGGTTATATGTATGAAATGCATGGTTTTTATACCTTAAATAAAACCCTTCTGGGCAAAAAAAAATAACTAAAAAAATCCTGAAGTTACACTTGATGCAATATAATAAATGAAGAGTTAGCTCAAAGCTTAGTTAAAATATTACTATGACTGGGTTATTTCTGGTGAAATTATTGAAAATTTATAACATCTTTCATAAGATATTTTCTTGAAGCTTCAAATTTCCATTATTGTAACCTGAGAACAATAATAATTTACATCTTTCTGTATATACTTCTGGTATATATTTTTTGGTGTCATTATACTAAAGTAGTTTGAAAGCATTGCTTGAAAATATCACCTGCTTATTATGAAAGAAGAAAACAAAGATTATTAGTTTTGTGAATTTCTGGACAACAAAGCTAGTTCTAGGGTAAATCCCAGCTATAATCTGCATAAAAGAAATACTAAAGTTGTAGGAGTCTTCACAAAGTTCATGGTGGAGCAGGCAATTGTTCAGTGGTTAAGTCACTGCTTGGGACACTGACATTCCATAGCAGAGTGTCTGTGTCAAGTCTTAGTTACTCAGCTTCTGATCCAGCTTCCTGTTAATGCACATACTGGGACTCAGCAGATGATGACTCAAAAACTTGAGTACTTATCACTCAGGTGGGAAACCCAGATGGAACATTAAGCTTCTGGTTTGGCCTAACTCAGCATTGGCCTAACACAGTGCTGACTGTTGCAGGCATTTAGAGAATAAACCAGCAGATCACTCTCCAACCATCCCTCTAACCTTCAAGTAATAAAGAAAATAAAATGAAAGAAAAGCTCATAGAAAATATGTATCATGAAAAAACTATTTATAGATTAAGTTTTTGTGATAAAGTATGCTTATTTTTAATTCCATTTTTTAGCAATTTGTACACAAATGTATATTTGTCAAATATTCCCTGAAGTACCATACCAAGGCCCATGAGCTCTCCAAGCAACTAACCTGCTTTCTCAGATGTTTTTTCATTTAACTCCTCTAAAATCTCCTCCTTAGACAACATTAAATAATTGATTTATAATATTACGATTATTAAAGTAATTTGCTGAAACCTGAAGTCAAATCATGTATCTTCTGAGTCATTACACATAGCTGTCCTTAGTGGGCCATTGTCAACTTCTCTAATTCTTAGACCCATCAACTAAAAAGGGGGAAATAATGGGATCTATTGCATTAGGATTATTACAAGGATGAAACTGCATGATAAGCACTGGAAAGTGCTTAGCAGGAGTGAAATATGCAATCAATCTGAGGTGTTACTTTACTAATCCCAGAGAATGGATATAAAGCAATTAGCAATAAGGAGTTTCATTTGTGTTCAGTCCACCACATATGTTTTTAATTCTGGATGAACAACAAAGACATGAGAAACCACCTAAGGATGTCAGAGAAACTTCAGTCTATAATTATGATTAACACTATTGTTTCCCCTAATGTGTTATTCTTATAGCTTTACCATTTCCAAGGACAACAGGTAAACTAGTAGATAGATGATAGGTAGAGATAGGTAGATATAGATAGATAGATCTTAGATACAAGTGTAGATGTAAAATAGATATAGATAGACATGACAGCTAATAGAAAGCAACTAACACACACAAATATATAAAAAATGAATTTCGTAGTACAGTATGATCATGCAACTTTCAGTGCATGTCTTGTGCTTTTCCTGGGATTTGCATACGAACATACATTTCAGGGTCATTATTTCCTTTCTTTAGAAAAGCATTTAGCATTTTCCTATATATAGTCTTGCAACTTTCATCAGACTTATTTTAATTTTGTTCTCTAATTGGATCCTGGATCCTGCTTGCAGCTGAATAAACTGGAGAAATTTCCACTTTCTGGAAGGAATCATTGCTTGGAGTATATAGGTATTGAAAGGCTGTTATATGTCTCTAAATTTTAGAATTTGGGGCTACTTAGCACATACTTCTCCCCATTTCTGTGTTCTTTATTCCTCTACCAACATATCTTTTTGCACAGCTTCCATACTGATTCCTCTCCACCCTGTTCCTCAGCATTCTGAGATGGTTTCCTTTTTGCTACCACTGCCAGCCAGCAGAATTTCTCACTTGCAGAAAGATTACCAGGGAAATTAAATCATGGTCTGGCTAGCTCCTTCACTAACGAGGTCTTAGTGCCTGGTAGAAGAGGAACTTCTGCCTATTATGAATATTACTTTGGAACCATGTTGAAATCTCCTCCTTGACCTCCTCCACACACAAAAGCTTTGACTATTAACTCTGATCTTTGTCCTTTGGCAGGAGGGGCTGCCCAGGGCATCTCAGATCCAGTCGACAGTGGCTTCCCCCGGGACTGAATTACAAGGCGGAGAGTTGTCGTGAGGACCACTGTGTTTCAACAGAGCGTGTCTACCCAGGAGTCATAAATGTGACATGCAAGTTCTAACATTTCCTAAGAAGTGTTAATATTTAAGAGTAAGGCAGACCCAGGAATTTGTAAATCAGTGGTTTCACTTTGAACAAGTCTCCAGCTAGTTGTGACATTGTTGAGTAAGCTGGCAGCTTATATACCATTGTTTCCTCTTTTTGAAATTTAACCTCTTGCAAAAACAGGAGTCTGGGCTGTTGTATGTCTCAACATAGGCCACCAGAGAAGACCACTTAAACTTGTTTTTGATCTGGAGTACAATTCCCCTCAAGCAACTTTCTTTCCTCCTTTTAAATCATTTTGACAGGGCATCTTTGCTGGGTGAAATTTCTGTGCCCTTTGAAAAGATGGGGACAGATCACTTAGGATGAAAAATGCACTGTTGAAATTTTCTTCAACTCACGTTATAAAGGAAGAGTTTGCAAATTTTCAAACCTTGAGTGGACACATTTTAAAGGCTAGTTACTTGATGTTTAATTCCATGCAAATAGCATTTTGGTGTCAACTTTTTTGATGCTGTTATTTAGGCATGTGCAAGGTTAGAATTAGATGTGCTTGAATAGTTCGCAGTAACAGAAAATAATTGTAACAGTTTAGTCATGCTGTAAATATTTATGATATATTGCAAAATTACCATTTGCAAACAGCTTCAAAGAAAAAGTTGAAGAGGAGATACAGGCTTTGCAAAGAATATTCACACTCTGATTGTCCATACACTGTCTGGACATAATAATATGATGACTGGTGATATTTCTCTTGGATGGAACCTGATCTTTGTCTTTCTCTGCCACAAGTAATGCACTATACAACTAATACGAACCTACTTTGGGGACTTTTTTTGGTCTGAAGTACCAGTTGGAAGAATTCCATAGGAAGGAGACTTTGAAACAAACTGTGGTGGTAAAGCAAAGTTTTGTTTGGAAGTATCATAGACTGTGGCTTTAAAATGCTTAATGAATGGGTACACATGTGTTTCCACAACATTTTTAAGGAAACAGAAGACAGAAAATACAAACTAACAAACCTACGTGTTAAAGAGTGGTGCCAAATGAAGAGCTCTGTACTTGTTTTAAAAAAGAAATTCTCTGCCAAGAGTTTGCCAAATCCTTGTTTTAAATGAACATTAAAAGCTTGTCACAGGAAATCTGGGAAATCCTATGAATGGATGCTCAACTGTGTGACCACGCATTGTCAAGAATTCAGTGCCCACTGGACAGAGATAGGAGAAGAAAGCCTTGGCAATGTGTCCATACGGGTACACAGTACTCCGTAGTTCAGACCATGGCTCCAAAGACATTGTAGTGCTTCATTTACAAAGTATTCTACAAATGTTGGTCAAATAGTGGTTCAGGAAGAGGGAAGGATTTATAATTTCCAGTTTCTAGTGGAAAAAAGAAATGTTGATATTTCTTTTTCAAAGACTTGGAAATATTTATTCTAACTTATTTTTCTTTGTATAATTAGTTCAGTTTTCTTTTAAGGTTAAGAAGCCAGAAAGTCCCAAATCTTAGAACAACAATTTTATAGATTTTCATTTCTCCTTTATTTTAAAGTCAGAGTTACACATAGAGAGGAGAGGCAGAGAGAGAGAGAGAGAGAGAGAGAGAGAGAGAGAGAGAAACAGAAAGAGAGGTTTCCCATCTTCTGGTTCACTCCCAAATGGCCGCAGTGGCTGGGACTGGGTCAGGCCAAAGCCAGGTCTCCCACATGGTTCTCCAACATGGGTGCAAAGGCCCAAGTACTTGGGCCATCTTCCACTGCTTTTTTAGGCACATTAACAGGGAGCTGAGAGTAAGTGGAGCAGCTGGGACTCAAACCAGCACCCATATGGGAGGCTGGCGCTACAGGCAGGGCTTAACCCTATATGTCACAACACTGGCCCCCAGTAATTTTTGAAAAAATAGAATCTGCCCATAATGCAATTTCCATGATTCACAGTCTTGGTTTAATTAAAGCTGGAGAAGAATCTTCCAAGTATTGTGAATGCAATATTCTCTTGAGTTTTTGTATGAATCCCTCAAATCCAATCTTGACTTTCCTTTCCTTTTAATACTTACTTCACTAGTAATTATTTTAGCTGCTTTTATTTAAAAGTTTTTATTCAGCAATTGATTTAGTTTTCATACCAAAAAGCTCACACTTGAGCTTGGTGGTGAGCCTAGTGGTTTAGAAACCAGCTAAGATGCTAAGATGCCCACATCACACAGGACAGTGCCTGTGTTCAATACCTACCTCTCGCTCCTATCTTCAACTACCTGTTAATGCAAACCAAGGGAAGCAGCAGTGATGACTCAAGTAATTGGGTTCCTGCCACCCACAAGGGAGACCTGGATTCAGTTCTTGGCTGTGGTCTTTTGCCTCTGTCCAGCCCCACTCATTGCAAGCAGCTAGAGAATGAATCAGTGGGAGCTTTGTTTATATCTTTCTCTGCCTCTCAAATAAGTAAATGAAATTTAAAAAGCCGGCACCGTGGCTCAACAGGCTAATCCTCCGCCTTGCGGCGCCGGCACACGGGGTTCTAGTCCCGGTCGGGGCACCGGATTCTGTCCCGGTTGCCCCTCTTCCAGGCCAGCTCTCTGCTGTGGCCAGGGAGTGCAGTGGAGGATGGCCCAAGTGCTTGGGCCCTGCACCCCATGGGAGACCAGGAGAAGCACCTGGCTCCTGCCATCGGAACAGCGCGGTGCGCCGGCCGCAGCGCGCTACCGCGGCGGCCATTGGAGGGTGAACCAACGGCAAAGGAAGACCTTTCTCTCTGTCTCTCTCTCTCACTGTCCACTCTGCCTGTCAAAAAAAAAAAAAAATGAAAAAAAAATTTAAAAAACAACTCACACTTTCCTTTATGCTCCAATATTTATTCGATGTTCATTATTGATTTTCATATCACTGACAAATTGGAACAAATCTGCTTTCTGGCATACTGCTCAACTGGCCTGAACAGAGCAGTATAGCTATACTAGAGGGTGATCAGCTGGCTGCGAGCAGACAGTCTGCAGTGACAAAGGCTAGTGTATTTTGCAGAGTGCATGGAGAGATGACATGGTCCAGAGGGTTAGTTAAGTCAATGATAAAGAGAGATTATTTTCCTTTACATCTGTAATGTAGCTTTTACTTGACTCTAATTACATTGTGCTTTGGGGGAGATAATCATCTTTCCATTAAAGGGTATTTGGCTCTACAGGGCAGGAACTAGTTTCAGATTCCTTTAGCATCTCTCTCAGAGCAAAAGAGTGAAATTATATAGAAAGTACATTTAGAGGCCGGCGCCACAGCTCACTTGGCTAATCCTCCGGCTGCAGCGCCAGCACCCCGGGTTCTAGTCCTGGTTGTGGCGCCGGATTCAGTCCCAGTTGCTCCTCTTCCAGTCCAGCTCTCTGCTGTGGCCCCGGAAGGCAGTGGAGGATGGCCTAAGTGCTTGGGCCCTGCACCCGCATGGGAGACCAGGAGAAAGCACCTGGCTCCTGGCTTTGGATCGGGGCAGCACGCCAGCTGTGGCGGCCATTTGGGGACTGAACCAACAGAAAAGGAAGACTTTTCTCTTTGTCTCTCCTCTCTCTCACTGTCTAACTCTGCCTGTCAAAAAAAAGAAAAAAGAAAAAAGAAAGTACATTTAGATACATTTGTATATGTTTATATACTTATATGAATATTAATGTTTATAAAAAAATTTTTAAAAAGTAAGAAAGGAAGGAGAAGGGAGGGTGGGAGCTTGGGCAGGGGGTGAGAGTAGGGTGGCCATAACCACTATGCTTCTAAATCTGTACATATGAAATATGTGAAATTTGTTCACCTTATATAAATAAAATATTTAAAATATAAGAATTTAATACATTCTATTTGCTGATTACACTCTCATGATAAGGTGAAATGAAAATTTTAGAAATCCATTGATGGGAAATGTCCTAAAAGGTCACAACCATAAACAATATACCGTAATCTATACTAGAGCGAACAATCAGAACACAGAAACATTTAGAAAACTAAGGGTATGGTACTGATGCTAAAATTTTGAAAATGTTATAGATATGAATCAGTGTTCAAAGCACATTATCAGTTAGTGGTAATTGTTTAAATAAACAATATGATATTTTTGTTTCCTGTGTTAAACATTAATTGGGGAGTTGAACTACTATCCTAGTTCAAAAGTTGCCTTTAAAAGATATTTTTGTTCCATTGTCCAGATCATGACACGACAAGTTGTTCTTTTGTAGCTTAACAAGAGAGAAATGGAAAGGCTGGGAGATGTGTCTAAGGTCACAGAACAAGTGATCTAAAGATAGCCAACCAACCACAGGGTACCCAAAATGTTCTTAGTCAAAAGATTTAGTAGCTTTTTACCAAAAATAACTACTTCAGTCAAAGAAAGGAGGCTAATTGCTACTTTCATGGACAACAAGAGAAACCAGCATCATTTCAGCCCAGATAGCAATTAAATGACCACCCACACATCCCATCACGTCTTTATTTCCTCCAGCTGTTTGACCCTCTTCTCTTTGGCCTCACATTGACCTAGAAAAACAAACTAATGGATAAAGAAAGTCTAAAAGAAATGCAAAGGCAGGATGCTTTAAAAGTGCCACTGCCTGGGTGAGCAAAAATGTAATCTCTAGATCCCTCCTCCTTGCTCATTCTTGTTTCAGTCAAGGAGCCAAGCCAGCTCTTCGCAAAGAATATGATGATTCCGCATCTGCCAATGCCAGTTCCTGGCTATACAGGACAGAAAACTTTACCCAGACCTCAAAACCCACTTATGGGACAGCATGCAGCCACTGGCTAGGATTGACTGAACTCCTTTTTCTCTAGACAATACACTATTGGTGATACTTGGCACAATATCAATTGACCAGACTGTGATTGTGTCAGGTACCTACACTCAAGAGAGTACTCTGGCAGGGTTTCTTGATATTCATCCACTACAGATACATTGCTTTAAAAGAGAAGTGAAGATTGATAGGCTGTAATCCCATTCTGCCATTGCGTGGCTTGGAAATCTATTATTTAATTTT
This sequence comes from Lepus europaeus, assembly GCF_033115175.1. Taxonomy (NCBI): domain Eukaryota; kingdom Metazoa; phylum Chordata; class Mammalia; order Lagomorpha; family Leporidae; genus Lepus; species Lepus europaeus. The sequence continues at coordinate 92,541,285 of NC_084827.1, forward strand.
TTTATTACAAATACATTTAGGTGGATAATTTTCAAATTCCGTGGTGCAAATATTCTTACAATGTTGGGTTTCAAGCCACCCCACTGTTTTTGGAAAAGATGTTTGGTAACACACCACTAAATAGTACTTCTCCCACACAGACACAATGGATATGAATAAATGTATAAAATGACAAAAAATAGTAAAATATTTAGAAAGTGGAGATTTTAAAATTTTAATTCATTCTTCAATGTTTTTCAAATTTAATTCAATTGTACATTTTTATAATTTTAATTTTCCATAATGGCTATATTTAGCAACCAGTTCTCAAAATTCCTGCAAATGTAACACTTGGCTTTTGCAAGTCAAAATGAGTCAGCTACATCATGTCCTTGGGTAACAATAACGGCCTTAGTGGCTCAGGCTCTGGAAGCTAAATTTACTAGTTCTTCCACTTGTTAGATGAGTGAGCTTGGGAAACCTACCTAGCTACACAGAGCCTCAATTTTTTTTAATGGAAAAGTAAGTTAACGTCTGTTTTGTGTGTTTGTAGTGAGGGATAAATAAAATATACAAATACATGAAGGGCTTAGCATTGGATTTGACACATCATAATCGCTCAGGGAATAATGATAATCTATTTATTTTAACTCAAGATAGGAATTTCTTCATTCAATTTGTTTGTTTTGTGGCTGCTCTGAAAACCTGTCTGTAACACCTCCAAGAAAGAAGACATTTCCTGAATAGAAGAGGGAAAGAATCCATGGAAACAGAAGACTGGAGTGGAGAGCAGCATGAAGGCACTGAGAAAGGAGAGAAAAAACAATCAAAAGTCACAGAACTAGGATGAAAAGGAGTATCTGAAAAATACTATCTGAAAAATACTGTTGATTTTACTAGGGCAAATCATGTCCATACTATCCTTTAGAGATTCATTCTCTGTTCCTTATAAATGTTGTATCTTTCTGCATGTATGATTGATACAATTTCTTTGAATGAACATTACAAATACCAAACAATCTCTTCCTTCACTTTAACTTGGCTGACTGGCTCAATGATGGACATGTGATCTGTACTCAACTTTCATTTGTTTTTAACTTCTTTTTTTGTTTTTTAAACTTTAAAATTTTTTTAAAAATTTTATTTTAGGTATACAAATTTCATGTATTTCATATATACATGTTTAGGAACATAGTGATACTTCGCACCCTACCCTCACTCCCACCCATGCTCCCAGCATTCCTCTTCCTTCCTCTCCTAATCACTCTCTTAATTTTTATAATGATCTACTTTCAGTTTACTTTATTTTTCAAAGATTTATTTATTTATTTGAAAGGCAAAGTTACAGAGAGGTAGGGAGAGAGAGAGAGAGACAGAGAGAGAAAGACAGAGAGAGAAAGACAGAGAGAGAGAAAGAGAGAGAGGTCTTCCATCCACTGGTTCACTCCCCCAGTGGCTGGAGCCGAGCCTATCCAAAGCCAGGAGCCTAGAACTTTTTCTGAATCTCTCACATGAGTGCAGGGATCCAAGGACTTGGACCATCTTCCACTGCTTTCCCAGGCCATAAGCAGAGAGCTGGATTGGAAGTGGAGCAGAGGGGACTCAAACCGGCACCCATATGGGATACTGGCACTGCAGATGATGGCTTTACCTGCTATGCCATAGCACCAACCCCTGTTTACCTTATAACCTTAAGATTAATCCTACATGAAGTAAAGAGTTCATCAAATAGCAAGAAGGAAAAAAAAGGCACTGTTCCAAGCTGTAAACAATCATCAAAGCTCAAAATATTAATTTCACTTGTATATGTTACAATTTTGCAACTGTTAGTTACCACAGATAAGGGAAAACATATGGTATTTGTCTTTTTGGGACTGGCTCATTTCACTAAATTTAATAATTTCCAGTTGTATCCATTTGTTGCAAAAGATAGGATCCCACTCTTTTTACAGCTGAGTAGTATTCCATAGAGTATATTTACCATATTTCTTTAGCCAATCATCAGTTGATGGACATCTGAGTTGATTCCATATCTTAGCTGTGAACTGGGCTTCAATAAACATGAGGGTACAGATAAATCTTTCATTTCCCTTGAGTAAATTCCCAGGAGTGGGATTGCTGGGTTATATGCTATATCCATTTTCTATTTTCTGAGATATATCTATACTGTCTTGCACAATGGCTGTACTAGTTTATATTCCAAACAACAGTGAATTAGAATACCTTTTCCCCTGCATCCTCAAATAGGAATTCAAAAGATTAATCACAGAATTACTCAGAAGCAATGAGAAGCAAATTCATGAGTTAAAGAAATCCATACATGACATGGAAAAAAAAATCCTCCCATGAGATTGAGATTTTGAAGAGAAATCAAACTGAAATATTAGAAATGAGGAATGCAATATGTCAAATAAGAGATATATTGTTAAGCCTTAACAACAGACTTGGTGAGGCAGTAGAAAGAAGATCTGATCAGCTTTCGTTTTGAGATTTAGAAGTCACACTGAAATGAGCCTGTTTTGGATAGATCCATGTTGGGGAGCTCTTAGGGCCATGAGCAAATGAGGAATGGAAGTCAATCTGCAGATGTGGCATGGAATAAAGTAGCAAGATATTAATGTGGAGATCACTTGATCCTTTGCAGATAAAAAGTAGAAAGGAGACAAAGGATGACTTTTCGTTCATCTGAAGTCCAGCTGTATCCCTTAATTATGTTTATATGAGAATCAAAGATTTTCCTTACAACACATTTACTTTACTTAAACAAGCTTGAGTGGCAACAAAATGGTTCCTGACCAGATAAATCTCTGACATTTTTAAAGCTATGTGAAAAAATACAAAATCAGTGTTGGTATTGTGGCATAGCAGGTAAAGTCACCTCCTGCATCGCTAGCATCCTGTATGGGGGCTGGTTTAAGTTCTGTCTACTCCACCACTTTTTGTTTTTTTTTTTTTTAAGGGAAAAGGGGTTTATTGGTGAAGAAATCTGGCAGGCCAGAGGGAAGGGGCAAAGAAGGAAAAGAGGGAGAAGAAGAGCATAAGAGAGAGGTCAGGAGAGAGAGAGATCAAGAGAAAAAGAGCCTGTGTTCAGGAACAGGTACTCTTGAACCTTTGCTTGAGGGTGGGCAAGGAAGTAGGAGCAGCCAATCCAATTAGGATGAGGGTGGATCTGACCCTGGTGGTTGGGCCATTTGATCACTAGGCTTCCAGTCGTGGCAGACTAGAGTTTAGGATGGTGTCCAGGGCATAGATTGTGCCACAGATAAGATTGTGCCATTTTACTAACATTCCCCCCTTTTGTTTTTTATAAAGAAAGAATTGTATGGGATTACATTAGCCCCAAAAGTCCAGGAGGGGTTGAGGAATGTTGATCTGTCTTTAGAGCTACTTAAGCTGATATGGGGTGACAAGGTACTCTCTGCTGTCATGGGGTGATGTCTCAAGCCACTATCTCCTGGATGGGGTCTGCTCCACTTCTTTTTTTTTTTTTTTTTTTTTTTTTGACAGGCAGAGTGGACAGTGAGAGAGAGAGACAGAGAGAAAGGTCTTCCTTTGCCGTTGGTTCACCCTCCAATGGCCGCCGCGGTTGGCGCGCTGCAGACGGCGCACCACGCTGATCCGATGGCAGGAGCCAGGTGCTTCTCCTGGTCTCCCATGGGGTGCAGGGCCCAAGGACTTGGGCCATCCTCCACTGCACTCCCTGGCCACAGCAGAGAGCTGGCCTGGAAGAGGGGCAACCGGGACAGAATCCGGTGCCCCGACCGGGACTAGAACCCGGTGTGCCGGCGCCGCAAGGCGGAGGATTAGCCTAGTGAGCCGTGGTGCCGGCCTCTGCTCCACTTCTGATTCAGCTCCCTGCTAATGCACCTGGGAAAGCAGTGGAAGACAGCCCAAATGTTTGGGCCCCTGTAGCCATGTGGGGGACTCAGAAGAAGCTTCTGGCTCCTGGCTTCAGTGTGGCCCAGCCTTGGCCATTGCAGTCATTTGGGGGAGTGAACCAACAGATGGTGGTTCTCAATCTCTCTCTCTCTTTCTGTCTCTCCCTCTCTCTTTATAACTCTTTCACATAAATAAAATAAATCTTTAGAAAAAGAGAAAATACAAAATTATACTTGCAAAACACTGTAAGCTTAAAGAGATGCCAACCCCCTTGCTTTACATCTTATCAATGCATTTAATGGAGTCCAAATAAATTATATGTTTTACACAGAGTCCATAGTTAACAGGTAATAGAATTTATTCTAAAGCTCAGATCAGTTGGGCCCAAGGTAGTACTATCCTCCGGTGCAGGAAAACGATGAAGCTTTAATTTTGGAGTGGCAGCATGTGGAAAATGTCAAGAGTGATACTCTTTTCAAAGGCCAAAGTCAATTTTCTTCCTCTCTTTTAAAGTTTTTTAGCATTTCTATATATGAAAAAAGTCAGGTAGAACAAGCAAGGGAGGGAGAATATACAATGAGAGGCAAGGCTAATGTACAGGCTTTACAGTCGGATCTACTCATTCCCAAAACCCCTCTCTTGCCCTGACAAACTGTGATTACAGACAAGGCATGACCTCCCTAAGCCCCAGTTACTCCTTTGAAAAATGGAAATAGGTAAAATCACCTAGTCTAGGTGGTGGGTGTTTGGCATGATGGTCAAGACATTGTTTGGGAAGCCTGAATCCCATATCCAAGCACCTTGGTTCAAGTCCTGGTTTCATTTTTGGATTCCAGTTTCCTGCAAATGCACAACCTGAGAAACAGCAGGTGATGGCTCAAGTACTTAGTCTCTGTCACCCACATGGGAGACCTGGACTGAGTTCATTGCTCCTGGCTTCAGTCTGGCTTATGCCAGGCTGTTATGAATATGTTGAAAGCATTCACTTAACATTAAATTCTCAATCTTAGTTTGGTTAATAGTAACTAGTTAGGCAGTAGTCAAGCATCAATTAAGGTGGATATTTTCACTTTGAATGTGCAGTGATTTCTTTCCTTGGTATAAGTCTATGTAGTCAGTACCAATGCCTAAACACATCTTTCTACGTGATACCAACTGCTACTTCACAACAGGTATTTACAAAACTATTTCTTAAGGAAGTGAATGACTTCAGTACAGAATATAGTTGGGATTTAATGTGCTTTGAAAATGGAAGCTTTTATACTAGGTGATTAAGAATGTGCACCAAGTGTAACGATCCACGAATGTTAACAGTCAGCATTAAAAACAAGCAATACCTCTCCTGGAGCTTCTATAAGGCTAGCAATAACCACCAGCCTAGGAGCTCAAATCAGGAAACACCGTGTAAGCACAGCTACACTTCATTAATGAAGAAGGAATGCATAATGCAAAATAATTAAGCAAGTAGAGATAGATCTACTTAGAAACTTTAATGGATATCATTATAGCTTTACAATTCCATGATGCAGTGTTATTTAGCAAGATCAAGGTAACCTAGGGCAGTGATTTTCAAGTTTCTTTGGCACAAGGATCAATATAAGGAAATAGCAAAGAGTGTGTTTTCCTGAATCTTACCCCTTGATAGTCCAGCACAGTCACTCTATGGTTCTAGTCAGTTATTTGTATTGTTATCAAGTGCTCTAGGTAATTATATTTCAGGTGATCTTGGTAGAACTCACTCAAAGAAACATTGATATAGAATCTAAGGTTGAATTTTTCTTTGAATCAGAAGGAATTAAAGGCTCTGAAAAGAAGGCTCTTTTCAGCAGACTTGGAATGGAATGTAGCTCTAATCCTAAAGCAAGAAGAAACAAAACAGCTCAAACTATACATGTATATACATTCACATACATAGTCCATTTAGGATAGATTCCATGGAAATGTCAGGTGTTTGCGTGAACGAAGTCTATCCCAAAAGAATAAAGTGACTAATGTGGAATAAAAAAGAATAGAGGAATCTCGGTTTTAATGAATCATCCAATGCAAAGGAGAGGCACATTTTCCATTATCTGTAGTTAAAACCAAATGTACATTTGTGAAATATAAATTATCTAGAACTTATTTTAAGAACATCTCAGAAGTTAAGGAATTCTAAATTTCAATAATAATATGCTGCATCTGAAAACCTGTTAGTGCTTCTACACAGTCAAGTGAAGCAACAGTAAGGCATCCATGATGGTCATTGGGTCAATATTTAGAACATTATAATTCTAATCTCATCTATAATATCAACTAAGTCTGCTATCTGGGGCAAGTCATTTCATCACACTGAATCTCAGAGTAAATCTGAGTATCTCAAAAGTTCCTTCCTGTTCCAATGTTCTATAATGTAGTATTTGCTATGTGTCAGGTACTGTTCCAAGCACATCAGTTGGAAATGAACTTGTTTCATCATTACAGTCATCCCATGAAGTGTATACCTATACTTTAATTCTATTTTAAAGTCTATTTTTAAGTCCACTGAAGCACAAGGTCATTTCAGTGATTTATTTCATGTGTAATCTATACAATGCTATCATTTGCATATATCTTTTCAAATATTCTCAATGCTTATGAGAGTATTTTTGGATGATTTACTTTATTCAGTAGACTTTGAGTAAAGCATAGTTCCCTTCAAAACATTGGTGAGCCTCATCCAATTGAAAAGCCTAGATATCACAAAAGATGGACCTCCCCAGACTAACAGGGAATTCTGCCAACAGACTTCATTTGCAACATCCACACTTCCTAGCCTGCAAAGTAATGATCTTTGAATTTGAATTGCCACTCTACAACTCTTTGTTGGACATATGTAAGAGCTGCACCAGCTGGAGGCTGTGCCCACCCTCAGCTTATGAACCAGGATAGTGAAAAAAAAAAAAAAACCAGGGTATGTGGGAGAACTCATGGTGTGGCTGCGTAGTCTCGGTGGGAGACACCACAAACTTGGGCAGCCTTGGCTGCTGGTGAGAGACATTGCAGGGGAATCTGAGCTTACACTGAGGACTGCACAGATCCTTTGTGTGGTCCTTGGGATAGAGCACTCAGGCACTGATTGCCATCAAGGAGAAGAGCTTAGCTGAGCGGAATTATTCCATTCTGAATAAAAAAGAGAGGGAGAGAGAGAAAAGATTCACCACACCAAACCTGGGTGTGTCACTTTTGGCACACTCTTAACCCTGAAGAACTGAATAGAGATCTCTGGCCACACCCACCACAAACCTCTAGAGATTCACCAAAAGCAGACAGTCCATTTAATCTAGAATCATTGCATAACAAGAAAAGCCACCACAACGGAAAAAGAGAAGAAACCAAAGAATATCTTCACAATGCCAAACAACAATCACAAAAACCAAGGAAACAAGAACAAGGAAGACATCATGATGCTCCCAAATGAACATGACACTCCAATACAAGATTATGGAAATTATGAAGGTGATGAGATAGAAGAAATGCAAGATACGGATTTCAAAAAATTTATAAGAACATTTAGAAGTTATCAAAAACAAATGCATGAACTACAGAAATCCATACAGGACAGGACAGAAAATCTCTCTCATGACATGAAATCTTAAAGAGGAATCAAAATGAAATGAGGAATTTAGTAGAACATGAAATTGAGATATTGAAGAGAAATCAAAATGAAATGAAGAATTCAATAGAACAAATAAAAAACACATTTGAGAGCCTTAAAAACAGAATCAGTGAGGCAGAAGAGAGAATATTGGACTTAGAAGACAAAGCACAGGAAGGTATACAGTCAAACCAAAGAAAAGAAGAGAAAATTAGAAATCTAAAAGATATTGTTGGGAATCTACAGGATGCTACTAAAAATCTCAACATTGAGGTTCTAGGAGTTCCTGAAGACATGGAGAGAGAGAAAGGATTAGAAGGCCTTTTTCAGTGAGATACTAGCAGAAAACTTCCCAGGTTTGGAGAAAGAAAGAGACATACAAGTACAGGAAGCACGCAGAACCCTCAATAAACATGACCAAAAGAGATCCTCACCACGACACATTGTAATCAAACTCACCACAGTGAAACATAAAAAAAAAATATTCTAAAATGTGCAAGGGAGAAACATCAGATTACTCTCAGAAGATCTCCAATTAGACTCACAGCAGACTTCTCATCAGAAACCCTGAAGGTGGCCAGCGCCATGGCTCAATAGGCTAATCCTCCACCTTGCGGCGCCAGCTCACCGGGTTCTTCTAGTCCTGGTCGGGGCACCAGATTCTGTCCTGGTGCCCCTCTTCCGGGCCAGCTCTCTGCTATGGCCTGGGAGTGTAGTGGAGGATGGCCCAAGTCCTTGGGCCCTGCACTCCATGGGAGACCAGGAAAAGCACCTGGCTCCTGCCATCGGATCAGCGTGGTGCGCCGTCTGCAGCGCGCTGGCCGCGGCGGCCATTGGAGGGTGAACCAAAGGCAAAGGGAAGACCTTTCTCTCTGTCTATCTCTCTCACTGTCCACTCTGCCTGTCAAAAAAATAAAAATAAATAAAAATAAAAATAAACCCTAAAGGCTAGGAGGAAATGACGAGATATAGCCCAAGTACTAAGAGAAAAAAACTGCCACCCCAGCTGTCATTTGTGAATGAAAGTGAAATAAAGATGTTTCATAGCAAACAGAAATTGAAGAATTTGTTACCACTTGTCCAGCCCTGCAAAAGATGCTTAAAGATGTGTTACACACAGAAATACAGAAACATGGCCATCAATATGAAAGAAGGTCAAGGAAGAAAATCTCTCAGTAAAAGATCACAGGAAGTTCAATACATATATTAGAAATATCTTTGAAAAATGGCAGGGCAAAGTCACTACTTTTAATAGTCACATTGAATATAAATGGCCTCAACTCTCCAGTTAAAAGACACGGATTGGCCAAATGGATAAAAAAACAAAACCTATCTATTTGCTGCTTACAAGAAACACATCTCTCCACAAAGATGTATGGAGACTGAAAGTGGAAGGTTGGAAAAAGATATTCCATTGCAACAGAAACAAAAAAAAAAAAAAGAGCAGGCGTAGCCATCTTAATATCAGAAAAAATAAACTTTAACACAAAAACTGTTAAGAGAGAAAAAGAGGGGCACTATATAATGATTAAGGGTTCAATTCAACAGGAAGATGTAACTATTATCAATGTATATGCACCTAATTACAGGACACTGGTTTTTTTAAAAGATATGTTAAGGGACTTAAAGGGAGACTTAGACTCCAATACAATAGTATTGTGTGACTTCAATATTCCGCTTTCAGAAATAGACAGATCAACCAGACTAAAGATCAACAAAGAAACAGCAGATTTAATAGATACTATAGCCCAAGTGGATCTAACAGATATCTAAAGAATTTACATTCTTCTCAGAAATGCATGGAACCTTCTCTAGGATTGACCACATACTAGGCCATGAAGCAAGTCTCAGCAAATTCAAAAGAATTAGAATCATACCATGCAGCTTCTTATACTACAGTGGAATGAAGCTGGAAATCAGCAAGTCAGGAATCCCTAAATCATATGCAAACACATGGAGACTGAACAACATGCTCCTGAATGAACAATGGGTCATAGAAGAAATCAAAAGAGAAATCAAAAACTTTCTGGAAGTAAATGAGGATAACAGCACAACATACCAAAACTTACGGGATTCAGCAAAAGCAGTGTTAAGAGGAAAGTTTATATCAATAGGTGCCTACATCAAGAAATTGGAAAGGCACCAAATAAATGAGCTTTCAGTGCATCTCAAGGATCTAGAAAAATGGCAGCAAACCAGAACCAAATCTAGTAGGAGAAGAGAAATAATTAAAATCAGAGAAGAAATCAACTGGATTGAATCCCAAAAAAAAGATTACAAAAGATCGGCCAAATGAAGAGCTGTTTTTTTGAAAAAATAGAAAAAACTGGCACACCATTGCCCCAACTAACTAAAAAGCGAAGACAAAAGACCTAAGTCAATATAATCAGAAATGAATAAGGGGATGTACCAACAGACACTACAAAAATAAAAAGAATCATCAGAAATTACTACAAGGACTTGTATGCCAGCAAACAGGGAACTCTATGAGAAATGGATAGATTCCTGGACACATGCAACCTACCTAAATTGAACCATGAAGATAGAGAAAACCAAAATGAACCCATGACCAAGTCAGAAATTGAATCAATAAGTAAGACCCTAACAAAAAAGAAAGCCCAGGACCAGATGGATTCACTGTTGAATTCTACCAGACATTTAAAGAAGAACTAACTCCAATTCTTCTCAAACTATTCAGAACAATCAAAAAAGAAGGAATCCTCCCAAATTCTTTCTATGAAGCCAGCATCACCTTAAGTCCTAAACCTGAAAAAGATGCAGCATTGAAAGAAAATTACGCAGAAAGATTACCTTTAAGACGGAGCATTTGATACAAAAAGAAGAATTTCATGCTAACGAGAGAGTTGGTGGGGAAACCATGGCTGAGCACGGGGCGCACATCACAACTGCTTCTGTGGCCGATGACCAACCTTCCATCTTTGAGGTGGTAGCACAGGACACTTTAATGACAGCAGTGAGACCTGCGCTTCAGCATGTGGTCAAGGTTCTTGCAGAATCAAACCCTGCCTACTATGGCTTCTTGTGGAGATGGTTTGATGAAATCTTTACTCTGCTGGATCTTCAGCTTCAGCAACATTATTTATCTAAAACCAGTGCCTCATTTTCTGAAAACTTTTATGGCTTGAAGAGGATTCTCATGCGAGACACACACATGGTTCAGCGGTTGGCCAGTGCTGGTCTCCCCAAGCAGCAGCTGTGGAAATCAGTCATGTTCCTGGTTCTTCTTCCATACCTGAAAGTGAAGCTGGAGAAGCTGGTTTCTAGCCTGCGAGAAGAGGATGAATATTCCATTCATCCCCCTTCTTCTCCCTGGAAACGGTTTTACAGAGCCTTCCTGGCAGCCTATCCATTCGTTAACATGGCATGGAAAGGCTGGTTTCTCATACAGCAGCTTCGCTACATCCTAGGGAAAGCTCAGCATCACTCGCTGCTGCTGAAGCTGGCTGGCGTTCGGCTAGGTTGACTGACGGTTCAGGATATTCAAGCTCTGGAGCAAAAACCGGCTGAAGCCAGCAAGATCCAGCAACCGGCAAAGAACATCGGTGAGCAGATTAAATCCACTCAAGAAAGCTGTGGGGGGCGCTGCCATATCCCTCTCTACTGGCCTTTCTGTGGGCATATTTTTCCTGCAGTTCCTGGACTGGTGGTTAAAAAAAAAAAAAAGAAAGAAAATTACAGACCAATTTCCCTGATGAACATAGATGCAACAATCATCAATAAGATTCTGGCCAATAGAATGCAACAACACATCAGAAAGATCATCCACCCAGACCAAGTGGGATTTATCCCTGGAATGCAGGGATGGTGCAATGTTCATAAACCAATCAATGTGATACACCACATTAACAAACTGCAGATGGAAAACCCTATGATTATCTCAACAGACACAGAGAAAGCATTTGATAAAATACAACACCCTTTCATGATGAAAACTCTAAGCAAATTGAATATAGAAGGAACATTCCCCAATACAATCAAAGCAATATATGAAAAACCCATGGCCAGCATCCTATTGAATGGGGAAAAGTTGGAAACATTTCCACTGAGATCTGGTACCAGACAGGGATGCCCACTCTCACCACTGCTATTTAATATTGTACCTGAAGATTTAGCCAGAGCCATTAGGCAAGAAAAAGAAATTAAAGGGATACAAATGGGGAAGGAAGAAGTCAAACTATCCCTCTTTGCAGATGATATGATTCTTTACTTAGGGAATCTAAGAATTCTACTAAGACACTATTGGAACTCATAGAGGAGTTTGGCAAAGTAGCAGGATATAAAAGCAATGCACAAAAATCAACAGCCTTTGTATACACAGGCAATGCCACAGCTGAGAAAGAACTTCTAAGATCAATCCCATTCACAATAGCTAAAAAAATACCGTGGAATAAGCTTAACCAAGGACATCAAAGATCTCTACAATAAAAATTACAAAATCTTCTAGAAAGAAATATAAGAGGATACCAAAAGATGGAAAAATCTTGTATGCTCATGGATTGGAAGACTCAATATCATCAAAATGACCATTCTCCCAAAAGCAATTTATAGATCCAATACAATACCAATCAAAATACCAAAGACTTTCTTCTCAGATCTGGAAAAAATGATTCTGAAATTCATATGGATGCACAAGGAGACCTTGAGTAGCTAAATCAATCTTGTACAACAAAAAACAAAGCCAGAGGAATTAAAATACCAGATTTCAGGATATACTACATGGCTTTTATAATCAAAAGAGCATGGTACTGGTACAGGAACAGATGGATAGACCAATGCAACAGAATAGAAACACCAGAAATCAAGCATCGCCAGTCAACTTATATTTGATCAAGGATCTAAAACCAATTCCTGGAGCAAAGACAGTCCATTCAACAAATGGTGCTGGGGGAACTGGATTTCCACATGCAGAAGCATGAAGCAAGACCCCTACCTTTCACCTTACAGAAAAAAACCACTCAACATGGATTAGAGATGTAAATCTACGACCCGGCACCATCAAATTATTAAAGAACATTGGAAAAATCCTGCAAGATATAGGCACAGGAAAAGACTTATTGGAAAACACCCTGGAGGCATAGGCAGTCAAAGCCAAAATTAACAATTGGGATTACATCAAATTGAGGTTTCTGTAATGAAAAAGAAACAGTCAGGAAAGTGAATAGGCAACCGACAGAATGGGAAAAAATATTTGCAAACTATGCAACCGATAAAGGTTTAATAACCAGAATCTACAAAGAGATCAAGAAACTCCCAACAACAAAACAAACAACCCACTCAAGAGATGGGCGAAGGACCTCAATAGACATTTTTCAAAAGAGGAAATCCAAATGGCCAACAGACACATGACAAAATACTCAGGTCACTAGCAATCAGGCAAATGCAAATCAAAACTACAATAAGATTTCACCTCACCCCAGTTAAAATGGCTTACATACAGAAATCTACAAACAACAAATGCTGTCGAGGATGTGGTGAAAAAGAGACACTAACCCACTGTTGGTGGGAATGCAAACTGGTTAAGCCACTATGGAAGTCAGTTTGGAGATTCCTCAGAAACCTGAATATAGCCCTACCACATGACTCAGCCATCCCACTCCTTGGAATTTACCCAAAGGAAATTAAATCGGCCAATAAAAGAGATGTCTGCACCTCATTGTTTATTGCAGCTCAATTCACAATAGCTAAGACCTAGAATCAACCTAAATGCCCATCAATAGTAGACTGGATAAAGAAATTATGGGAAATGTACTCTATAGAATACTATACAGCAGTCAAAAACAATGAAATCCAGTCATTTGCAACAAAATGGAGGAATATGGAAAACATTATGCTGAGTGAAAAAAGCCAGTCCCAAAAGCACAAATATCATATGTTCGCCCTGTTTGGTGACAACTAACAGAGCACCTAAAAGGAAACCTGTTGAAGTGAAAGGGACACTATGAGAAACAATGACTTGAACAGTCCTTGTCCTGACTGTCGAGGAACATCTTACTATTTTATTCCTTTTAGTATTTTTTGTTCTTCTTAATACCATTGGTTCAACTCTGTAACTAACACACAATTATTCTTAGGAGTTTAAATTTAACTGAAAAGTGATCCCTGTTAAATATAAGAGTGGGAATAAGAGAGTGAGGAGATGTACAGTTTGGGACATGCTCAATCAGACTTACCCCTAATGGTAGAGTTAGAAACGTGCCAGGGGATTCCAATTCAATCTTATCAAGGTGGCATGTACCAATGCTGCCTCACTAGTCAAAGAGATCAGTTTCAGTTCATAATTGATCATAATGATAGGATTAAGTGTCAAAGGGATCACATAAACAAGGCTAGTACTAACTAGCTAATACTAACTGATGGAATTATAAAGGAGAGAATGATCCAACATGGAAAGGGGAATATACAGCAGACTCATAGAATGGCAGATGTCCTAAACAGCACTCTGGCCTCAGAATCAGCCCTTAAGGCATGTGGATCTGGCTAACAACCTCATAAGAGTTTTGCCAGCATGGAAAGCCAAGACTCTGTGGTAAAAAAAGTGACATAAATGAAATATTTCTGTGAGTGAGATCCCAGCGGGAAGAATGGGCCATCAAAGAAGGAGGTACCTTTCTCTGGAGGGAGGGTAGAACTTTCACTTTGACTAGGGCCTTTTCTAAATAAGATTGGAGTTGGTGAACTCAAGAGGCTTCCATAGCCTTGGCAGCTCATGACAAATGCCTTGGGTGATTACTGACGTTATAAATAAGAGCGTCAATTGTTAAATCAACAATAGTATTCACTGTGCACTTACTGGCCATGTAGGATTTCTGTACTTAATGTGTTGTACTATGTGAATTAATGGTAAAACTACTACTAAACAGTACTCTATATTTTGTGTGTCTTTGTGGGTGCAAACTATTGAAATCTTTACTTAGTAAATACTAAGTAGATCTGTATATAAAGAAAACAGAAAAATGAATCTTGATGAAGAATGGGATGAGAGAGAGAGTGGAGGATGGGATGGGGTTGTGGGTGGGAGGGAGGTTATGGGGAGAAAAAGCTGCTATAACCCAAAAGTTGTACTTTGGAAATTTATATTTATTGAAAAAGTTTAAAAATGGTAAATAAAAAAGAATTGAAAAGAGAAAAATATGCAAAATAAAAACTTAAAACATAATATTAAAAATTAATTGACTGAGGAACTGATTCCTTGAGATGATAAACAAAATTGATAAACTGCTAGCCAGATTAAGAAAAAAGATGACCCTAACAATAACATCAGAGATGAAAAAGAACATATTACAACTAATACTACAAAAATTCAAAGAATGATTATGAACTATTGTGGACAACTATAAGCTAACAAACTGAAAAGCCTACAAGAAATGAATAAATTTCTCAAAACATATAACTTACCAAAACTGAATCCCAAAGACATAGAAAACCTATGGGTGTGTGCATATATGTACACTTACTCTTTGTTCTGTTTTTTTGAAGAGCCCTGGCAGACACAGTCATACAAGAGTACGGTTGTAGAGCCAGACTCTGAACATAGGATGTTTGAAGGAAGAAATTCAAGACAATTCTATACTCCCATAGATTAACCAAGCATTCTCTTTATAATTTCAAAATCATCAATGAATGCAGACTACTCTGTGGAATTTGTTCTTAATGATTTTTGGTTAGTTGAAATACGATGCCCCATGCAGTGTCACCGAAGAACTTAAATACATGTTTGATTACAAGCAGTTATTCATTGGAGACACATCCCTAATCTTTTAGAGTTGATTTTAAGAAGTAATTGTTTTCTAAGAGTGTCAAATTGTTAAGTCCCCAACAGAAGTCACTGTGTACTTACGTCTCATGTGGGATCTGTCCTTAATGTGTTGTCCAATGTGAAGTAATGCTATAACTAGTACTGAAACAGTATTTTTACATCTTATGTTTCTGTGTGGGTGCAAACTGATGAAATCCTTACTTAGTATATACTGAATCGATCTTCTGTATATAAAGATAATTGAAAATGAAAAAAAAAAACTTGGTGTTAAATTAGAAATTGCATAGAAAATTAATCAATTCCTAATAAAATATCATGTAGGATCTCTGTCCTTAATGCGCTGTACATTGTGATTTAATGCTATAACTAGTATTCCATCAGTATTTTTCACTTTGTGTTGCTATGTGGGGGCAAATTGTTGAAATCTTTACTTAATATATACTAAACTGATCTTCTGTATATAAAGAGAATTGAAAATGAATCTTGATGTGAATGGAAGGGGAGAGGGACCAGGAGAGGGGAGGGTTGCGGGTGGGAGGGAAGTTATGGCGGGGGGGGAAGCCATTGTAATCCATAAACTGTACTTTGAAAATTTATATTCATTAAATAAAACTTTAAAAAAAGAAGTAATTGTTTTCTTATAACAAATTGTTATTGGTTAAAAAATAGAGGACTAAAATAATTTGAATTGGTGTTACAACTGTTGTAGATTTTAATGTTTACCGTGCTCTTTACTCAGAGAACACTGTCCTGGAATATTTCAATACTTATTATTAGTAGGTATATTTAAAAATGTCATCATTTTAGAAGTTGTTTATTTTATGTAAATTTAATTAAATAATACTAGATTCTTTTGTTTCTTTTGTAATGTTTCTCTTTCTCTCTCTATATATATAGATAGATATAGATATAGATATATAGATATATAGATATAGATATATAATCCCTTTCCTTTTCAAGATCCAGATTCAATTGTTGACCCTTAAATAAAAGTGATCCTGGAGACATGGCTTTAAATTAACCCAAGAATGGATATAATCAACCAACAATTCACCAGTTGTCCCAATATCTAGCAAGGAGGGAAAAAGTTAAGCATGTTCTGGATCTTCCTTTCATTAGAAGTTAGTTTTAGGAGCCAGTGTTGTGGGGTAGTGGATAAAGCCACCACCTGGGACACTGGCATCCCATATAGACACTGGTTTCAGTCCTGGCTGCTCCACTTTTGATTCAGCTCCCTACTAACACACCCAGTAAAGTAGTAGAAGATAGCACAATTTCTTGGATCCTGTACCCATGTAAGAGACCCAGATGGGGTTCCAGGCCCCTGCAGCTATTTGGGGACTGAACCAGCAGATGAAAGATTCTCTCTCTCTCTCTCTCTCTCTCTCTCTCTCTCTCTCTGTCTTTCCATCTCTCTCTGTAACTATGTCTTTCAAATGTAACATAAATAAATCTTTTGTAAAACAAGTTAGTTTTAGATCTCTATGGAGAACTCAAAGAAGGTTTTAAAAAATCAGAAGTCCTTGCCTACAAGTATGCTCAACATTGATTATGGTGAGGCTTTTTGGAGAAGGTCAGTCATTACCACTACAGATTAAGGCTTGAGCACATGAAGGTGGATAGCTTAGGAAAAGCAGAACATCTATAAATGGAGGAAACTCTCAAACAAAGGTACATGCCTCAAATGTTTTTTGTAACACTCTTGACTCAAGATATTAACCTGAAACATTTTTAACAGTGGAGGAGAAAGAGGAGATAAGGGATTTGTTCTTTTTAAGACAGAGGCTGAGTCATTGCAGCCAGATTCAGTCAATGGAACAAAAAGTGTGGTTTGGATTTTTGGTCAGTTTCCATCCACCTAAGTGTCTAGACACCCCAAAGGGTATATAGATCTTTCCCTGATTATTCCCATTAGGTCTCTTTTCACATACAATGTCACTGGTTGTATATGTTTGTTTGTATTGTCTTTGAACTTGATGTATATTATTTTACTTTTGTCAACATCCATTTCCATTTTCTATAAGCTTTAAACTATCCCAGATGCTGAGTAAACGTGAATTCTTTGGAATGTGACTGGCCTCTGTAATCTAGTTGCACAATCACCACTCTCCCTCTCCAACTTCTATGAAACTGTCAATTTTAAGCTCGCATTGTCTGAGGGCATTTATATCCTGTAGCTTAAGACAGACGCCAAATGTGCAAAAACGTAACCTTGACCTACCACTACTGGCGTCTTTGCTGTTTAAAAGGAAAATGGACTCTCAAATGCTTATCTGCTATTCACAATTGCTTAATGCTCCAAAGTGTCTGCTTCCAGTGTCAATTCTTTAGTTGCCTGTCAAGGCACTTCCAAACTAGGCATTTTGTTTCTGAGGACTACATGCTACACAAAACAGCATCAAGGATGTCAATTTGGATATTAAATGTACAAATCAAAGTCATTGAATGTTGACTTTTTTTCAGTATAATTATGTGAATAGCATCTCTCTACCCAAAATCTACAGAGACACAGATTGCCCTGTTTAGTAAAATTCTGCTTTAGAAAAGCACATCCTAAACTGACTGTGCAATGCAGAGTAGACATGGGCGGAATAAAAATGCACAGCCCATATGCCTTTTGCATAACTGGGGCTTCTTCATTCTCAATCCTCATTATATTTCTAATATGTTTTTGTATTTAGATTAAGCTCTAAACATGAGAAAACGAGATAAGTTACAAACAAAAAGTAAAGAGAAAAAAGGTAATAGAGGGAAGAATTTTCCTGGTCTCAACAAGCATTTCAATATACATTTTTGTATAATTTATGAGCTACAGATACAGGCTATGTTGACAGAGCAAGGGAAGAATATTCTAAAAAATAAATCAGATAGCTTTAGAAAACAGGGTAGGTCTGGGGAAAATATATTTGCTTTTGTCCAAAAAGATGAATACTATCCTTTCAAAAGAAAACTTTAGAAAAACTTCTCTTCATGCTATATAAACTTCCTAAAATTTCCTAACATCATGATAGCTCTATCTTCGTGCTCTTATTTGAATTGATTTTCCTTATTATTTTTCTTTCTTTTCTTTGTTCCTTTCCTTTCCCTTTCTTTCCTTTCCTTTCTTTTCTCTTTTTTCTTCCTTCCTTCCTTCTTCCCTTTTCCCTCTCTCCCTCCTTTCCTTCCTTCCTCCTTCCCTCCCTCCATTTCTTGTTCCCTCTTTTCTTGTTGCCTTTTTTTCCTTCCTTCCTTTCTTCCTTCCTTCCTTCCTTCCTTTTGCTTTCTCTCTCTCTTTTTATTTCTTTTTTTTTTATGTTAGCCCTTCTAATAGGTAATTTTGAGTAACTAATTTGGCCGTGTAAAAGATTGAATTATCTTGATACAGAAGATTGACAGTAAATGCAGTTTTGTAAGTCCAGCTTCAGCTATTAAGTCATTTATTAATAAAAACAAAATAAAAAGCACACATATGTTTCATTTAACCACTTGTTTAAACTGAGTGTCATCCTTTCCTCTTTCAGGATTCAAAACTTGGTAATGAAAGCTGGCCTCTGTGGAAGAAAGAATTTAGTTGCTTCATATGTAATGAAAAATCTACACTGGAGACTGAGCACACTGTAATTCTTTCTATTTTGGAGGAAAAGATGAAATTCTTCCCACAACTTTTAGACTCTCATCTCAAAGCTTAATGAATTATTTTTATTTTTAGGATTTTCCCCAATTTGAGACCAGCCTTAGCAGGGTGGACTCATGACTGATGGATTAAGTAACTGTAAGTATTGTGTAAACTTTACATTTCTGTGCGTAGCCAACTCCTCTGCACAAAACCCCAATTCACCTAAAACATTATTAGCAACCATGTAGTGGTCTTTAACTTTGTTGGGTATTTAAAGATATAACCAGTTAAAAATTTCAACTTGATCCAAGCTTACATACAAAAAAAAGTTGCTAACAAGTGAAAATCTTTTAGAAAAATCCTAGTTTTGCCCATGGCTAGATCTGAAGTACTGACTAGCTCAATTATCATTTTGGAGCTAAGGAAAGCATTACCTGTGTTTTCATTTGGACATAGAACAATGAGAATATGCCTTCAATCTCTCCTTCCCCTGTGTGAAAGCAAAGCAATCATGAAAATCTAATCTAATTGTATCCAGCCAGCACCCAACAAGAAGATGCCCATGGGACTCCTCTGCAGCAGAGACTTTGTTCACATGCCTTGGCTGGCTTATTGAATATGGAGTTACGAGTTTCGAAGTGGAAGTCAGTGTATTTGGCAGAGCAGAGAATTGTCCACCACTGGAAAGAGAGATAATCACTATTTCTTCTGGGAATTTCTTCTTTCCCTGAAACACCATGATGCAAGGAGAGCTAATGATAGTGGATGGTGAATGTGCCCAAGGATATAGAAGACAGGAATAGATTAGCTGTATCAGCTTTCTAATTATTGTCAAGCATTGTACTATAAGCTGTGGATAAAAATACTATTGAGCACACCGGGTTTAAATATTCTCACTGTAGTCAAAGAAATTTACATGTAGACAAACACAATATAAGCAATAATACATGAACTATCTACAGGATCTAGAATACCACAGAGACAGAATGAGTTAGTTTATTGTTCTGGAATTAAGTTCAGGTTTTCTATACATTAAGGTAAAAAAGAATATTCAAAAAGTACAACTGATAAGAGATCTTAATATTAGAGCACTTTGTAGATTACATTTGGAATAAATTACTTCATACTCAAGTAGTAAGATGCAGTGCTGGTGTGTGTGTGTGTGTGTTAAGTGAAAAGACTGATAGAACAAGAAATTACCACCTTATCTTTCTTGTTCTCTGTAAGTGAAGTGAATCAAATTGTGAGTTTCATTGCTAATACTTCTATTTGTGGGGGAAAATGGAGTTTTATGGCCTTGTGCTGATAATTAAACCAGAGAAAATGGAGTGGGAGACATACAAACTTGTAACTAAAATGTGTAATGGATTTGCAAAAAAAGCAGTTTATTGTTTAATTCCCTATAGAAAGCATCATATGTAAGTGATTCATTTTTGTATGACTTCAGCTCAGTGGAAGCTGAACTGAAAGAAATTCTGAGGACTTGGGAGGAAGTAAGCCAGTTTATAAAAGGTATTTGGAAAACCATATGATACTTGTTCATTCTGACACAGTACAAACACCAGAACTGAAGCAAATAAAATCAAGATCAGAAACATCAAAATAGTTGCATAAGATGCCCTTAAGAGAGAAAAAAACCTGAGCCAAAAGGTGAAACTTTGTAAATATCTCAGATAAAAACAAAGGAAGAAAAAATGAGAAACACTGAAAATAGTGTTCAAGATTTATGGGATACTATCAAATGACTAAACATATGTGTCTTAGGAGTTCCTGAAAATGTGGAAAGAGAATGGATTAGAACAGCCATTCAATGTAATAATAGCATAAAACTTCTATAATTTTGAGAAAGCTAGGGATATCCAAGTACAGGAAGTACACAAAACTCCTAATAGACATGATCAGAAAAGTCTTCATCACAACACATTATAGTCAAATTTCAAACATAAATCATAAAGAAAACTTTCTAAAATTTATATGAGAGAAATGTCAGATTACTTTCAAAGGTTCTCCATTTAGACTCCCAGCTGATTTCTCATCAGGAATCCTATAGACTAGGAGAGAACATAGACATAGTGCTAGTCCTAAAAGAAAAAAAATTGTCAACACAAAATACTGTACTCAGCAAAGCTGACTTAGAAATGAAGGTGAAATAAAGACCTTCCAAAGAAAACAGAAATTGAAAGAATTTGTCACCACTCATCTAGACTTACAAATATGATACTTAAGGATGTGCTACACACAGAGACAGAGAAAAATAGTCATTATCATAAAAGAAAGTGAAATCAGAAAATCTAGTAAAAGTATAGATGAAATCCAAAGCAAATAATAGGAATCTTTATGGACAAATCACAGGACCAAGTTGTTACTTATCAATAATAATCTTGAAAGTAAATTGCCTAAATTCTAATTCTTCAATTGAATGATACAAACTGACCATATGGATTAAAAAATATGTCCCATTATTTGCTACTTACAGAAAGCACACCTCACCCACAAAGATACACACAGACTGAAAGTGAAAAGATGGAAAATGATATTCCATTCTAACAGAAAACAAAACAAGCAGGTGTAGTCATCCTAATATCAGAAAAAAGACAAAGAGACTTGAACATAAAAATAGTTAAAATAATCTAAGAAGAGCATTACATAACAACTAAGGGATCAATTCAACAGGAAAATGTGACTATAGTAAATATACATACACTCAACGAGAGGGAGCCTGCTTATTTAAGACAAAAGATAATGGATTGAATGGGAGACAAAGGCTCCAATACAATAACACTGGAGAATGTCAACATGATACAATAATGGACAGATCAACTAGACAAAAAAATCAACAAAGAAACAGCAGAACTAATCTAAACTATGGACCAAATGGACCTAATTGATATCTCCAAAACATTTTATCCTTAAGCTGCAGAATAAACATTCTTTTCATCAGAGCATGGAACTTTCTCTAGGATAGACCATATGCTAGGCCATAAAGCAAGTCTCAACAAATTAAAAAAATATTGAAATCATACCTTGTATCTTTTCTGACCACAAGGGAACAAAGCCAGAAATTAGCAACTTAAGAAACTCTAGAATATAAGCAAATACATGGAGACTGAACAACATGCCATGTATGAACAGTGGATCCTAGAAATCAAAATCAAAAGGGAAATTTAAAAAATCCTAGAAACTGATGAAATGAAGATGACAACACAACATATCAAAATTTATGGAATACAGCAAAAGCAGCAAAAGTTTATAGCAATTAATGCCTACATCAAGAATTTGGAAAGCCATCAAATAAATGATCTAATAATACATCTCAAGTGCCTACAAAAACCAACACACCAAACTAAAAGCAGTAGAAGTGTAATAATTAAAATTAGAAAAATAAGCAAAATCAAAACCCAAAACAATACAAAAGATCACTGAAACAAAGAGCTGTTTTTTTTTTCAAAAAAAAAAAATTGAAACTGATATACCATTGGCTCAACTAACCAAAAAGAGGGCAGTAGGAAGAACACTCAAATTAATAAAATCAGAGATGAAAAAGTGATGTTTCAATGGATACCTCAAAAAAAAGAATCATCATGAATTACTACAAGCAGCTATATGCCAACAAATTGGAAAATGTAAAAGAAATGCCTAGATATTTGCACACATGGAACATTAAATCATAAAGACATACAAAATCTAAATAGGCCAATAACCAAGACGGATATTGAATCAGTAATAAAGACTGCCCCCTCCCCCAACAAAGAAACGCCCTGGACTTTTGGCTTCACTGCTGCTACCACTTTTAAAAAAGAAATAATTCTAATTATTCTCAAACTATTCAAAATAATTGAAAAGAGGGGTATCTTCCTAACTTCCTTCTATAAGGCCAGCATCATCTTGATTCCAAACCCAGAAAGATACAGTAAATAAAGAGGACTACAGACCAATATCGCTGATAAGCATAGAAATCTGAAGATAAATCTACCATATGACTCAGCCATCACACTGCTGGGAATTTACCCAAATAAAATCAACATATGAAATAGTTATTTGTACCCTTGTTTATTGTAGCTCAATTCACCTACCTAAGATATGGAATCAACCCAGATGTCCATCAACTGATGACTAGATGAAGAAAATTTGATTTATATACAATATGGAGCATTACTCAGCCATAAAAGAGAATGAAGTCCTTTCTTCTGCAATAAAATGTATTCAACTGGTAACCATTATGCTTAGTGAAATAAGACAGCCTCAGATAGACAAATACACATTTTACTGATATGTGGCAGTTAACATAGAATACAAAAATGCATAGGAATGAAACAGACATATTTTGATATGATTGTTGTCCTTGTTTACTCCTATGAAACTGTGGTCTTTCTAGTTTTTTATTTGTTGACTATCATGTTAGTAGTGCATTAAACCTGTGATTATGGAGGGGATTGAATTTTCATCTTTATAAAATTAAAGAAAAGGGCCCGACTCTGTGGTGTAGCGGGTTAAAGACCTGTTCTAGTTCCGGCTGATCCTCTTCCGATCCAGCTCTCTGCTATGGATGGGATAGCAGTAGAAGATGGCCCAAGTCCTTGGTACCCTGCACCTACATGGGAGACCCAGAAGAAACTCCTGTCTCCTGGCTTCGGATTGCCACAGCTCCTGCCATTGTGGCCTTCTGGGGAGTGAACCAGGAGATGGAAGACTTCTCTCTCTGTCTCTACCTCTCTCTATAACTCTGTCTTTCAAATAAATAAAAATAAATCTTAAAAAATAATTAAAGAAAAAAAAGAAAGGAAGGAGGAAGGTAGGTGAGTTGTAGGAGGGCGGTAAAAAAGGAAAGTAGTATGGTTATCTTTCTAGAATTTTACTTATGAAATACATGAAATCTGTTCTCTTTATATTTATCAAAGGTTTAAAGATTAGAAAATGAAAATAAGCCAAAACATACCAAATCAAGCCTGGAAGGAGATGCCTATTGATTGATTTCTCATTGAAACTCTCCCAAATTTGCCTCTATTTGATGACTAGAATAATCAGGAGCAATACTTGATGGAAAAGGACTCAACTATTGAAGCTTTCTCTGGCATTTTTCTACTGAAGCTTTGGCTAACTTTCTCACAAGACTCATTATAATAATAATCAGATGTGATCATTCTTACACCCTCCTGAAAGTCAACAAGAAAAATGCCATGTGCATTCCTCAAAACCTGTTGCATCACCTTTGCCTCTGACTGGTCCACTTTTCTAGTAACTGAACTACTTTCAACTCTTGGTAGCCATTACTTTGATTTTTTTTTTTATCTTCAGTATCATACTGGTAAAGCCATGTTTCATACCTGCTATAGTTCTTCAAAGAAATGCATCTGGATCTTAATTTTATTTGTTTAAAGTATCCATTGAAAGTTCTGCTCTTGTCTATTGCTAACCTGGGCAGGACATTTTTTGGCACCCATGTTAGCAGTAAGTTTTTCCACTTTATTTTTTTGTCAGTATTGTATAACGAAAACCTATTTTGATGTGTACAGTGTTACCTCTTGTTTCTACTGTTAATCATCCATCTTCCCTTAAGGCACACAAAGGATTATTTTATGCCTTGCAAATTGATTGGATGGTCTGCTGCTATGGGCTTGCTCTTCAATATAATCTTATCCCTTCTATACTGAGTTATATATTTGTAAGTTATTGACTTATTTAAAGCATCAGCCTATAAACTTTTCATAAAGCATCAGTGATTTCACAATTTCTCCACCCAAGCTTCAACATAAACTTGATGCTTATTCTTGTTGCAATTGTAGCAGAATTTATGTTGCTCTGTTTGGGGTTGATTTCCAACTGATATTTTGTTCTTTTTGCCTTAAACTAGATTCTATTCAGACTTTTTGTAACAGGCCAGTATGCATTTCTTTTGGTGTAAAAATTGTTTAAATTCATGCATAGTTTTTTAATATGATCCATTTTCCATGAACATTTTGAAGATTCCTGATATATGCTACAAAGTAAAAATGAAGGGAAATGAAACTGTGAACTTAAAGAGAACTTTCTATAATAACCAAAATGTCTACCTTGATGATCCCAATACAGTAGTTACTAGCTATGTGTGATTACTGAAACTTAAAGTGTGATTGAGTAACAGAAGTCCATCTTTAATTTTAGCTAATTTACATTTAAGCAGTTTCCTTAGGCTGGTGGCTTCTGTTTTAGATAATCCTAGAGTCAAGAATGACACTAAGGTATTGAGTATCAAATTTTGCTCTAAAATCTTCTATAACTTTTTTTTCTTTTTGACAGGCAGAGTGGACAGTGAGAGAGAGACAGAGAGAAAGGTCTTCCTTTCCCGTTGATTCACCCTCCAATGGCCGCCGCGGCAGGCATGCTGCGGCCGGTGCACCGCGCTGATCTGAATCAGCTGATTTTCATCAAATATGTCCTTTGTATACATTTTTCCTCTAAAATGATGCCAACAATTTATAATCCCTCATTAAAAACATCAATAATATAACTTAAATATAAGATCCTTAAATGTAGATTCTTATTGATAGATTTCTAAGATCCATGATTTAAAAAAATACCTCCAGTGTCGATGTCAATGAGTTTTCACAAATATGTAATGGGATGATGATTAATTAAAAGGATGCAGGAAAGGATCCAGAAAAAGATGTTAAGATTAACCAGTCCCCTAATAAAGGACTGATAAAAATTGGGTTTAGTATGGTTGAATACAATCCATAAAATTTGATGACTTAATATATGTGAAGTTTAAGAGGAGATAGAAAGACAAAGGCAATTGTGAGTTTCTGACTTTGGATGACTCAGTGATAATATTCATCAAACTAGGGAACAAAGACAAGTCTGGGCCTGTTGAGTTTGAAGCATTGGCTTGGCATCCAGTTATGGATGAATGAACAATACAGAGGAGAACTGAAAGTCTTCAAATGTATTTTAGGCCAACATCTCAAATTTAACATGTCCAAACCTGAGCAAGCCTTCATTGAATGTCCAACTGGGTGTTGGAAATGCAAGTCTTGAGCTCAACAGAGAGCTCAGAAATAGAGAAATAAAACATCTGAATAGAAATGGTAATGAAAGTTGGCCAGCGCAGTGGCTTAACAGGCTAATCCTCCACCTTGCGGCGCCGGCACACGGGGTTCTAGTCCCAGTTGGGGCGCCGGATTCTGTCCCAGTTGCCCCTCTTCCAGGCCAGCTCTCTGCTATGGCCCGGGAAGGTAGTGGAGGATGGCCCAAGTGCTTGGGCCCTGCACCCACAGGGGAGACCAGGAGAAGCACCTGGCTCCTAGCTTCGGATCAGCACGATGCGCTGGCCGCAGTGGCCATTGGAGGGTGAACCAACGGCAAAAAGGAAGACCTTTCTCTCTGTCTCTCTCTCTCACTATCCATTCTGCCTGTCAAAAAAAAAAAAAAAAAAAAAGAAAGAAATTGTAATGAAAGTCATAAAAGAATAATGTTAGGTAAGAGGGTAATGGTGTTCAATTCCCAAAATACCTGCAGATACTTGGAGTATGAATCAGCAAGGGAGACTGAGAAGTAAAAACAGAATTGGAGAACTCAGCAAGAAAATTAATTCAGTAAGAAACAGTCAAGAGAAGAATATATTGCATGTGCTAGAGTATAAACACTCATTAAAATGCAGATAACAAGGGCATTACTTTCTACCTGAGTAGTCATGGGGAGTGGTATGGGGCAAAAATATGGAAACCTCAAGTAAATAGGGATGTTTGACAGAAAGGCCAATGTCTGAGGATAGAAACTGTGGCTCATGCAACCAAGGAAGCCTCTCTCTATTGTGAAATCTCACACAAATAAAGAGAAGTAAGGATACATTAAAGTTAATAACTGAGACTTAGGAGGAGCCAACGTTATTTTTCAGCAGTGAATAATGGTCAAAGATTAGTTTTTTCTTTCCTTCTAGGCCTCAAACAAATAACTTCTACTTTCTGAGGTTCAGTTTTCCCTCATTTATAAGAAGAATAATTATAATATTCACAGGAGAGTGAATGCATGCTAGATTATGCACCTAGCATGACAAGCTCAATAAATGTTCTCTTCTGCTCTTGCTCAGTTTGTACAAGGCATGCCCAGCCAATGAGTGTGATCCTTAAAATGTCAATTGAATGCAAACTGTCTCCCTGCAATTAGTAGTCCTAGGACTCCTGCATAGGACAATTCCACATCCATAGCTGCCTCCTCCCAGTGCCTACAGTCTTGTGTTCCCTCAGAGTGCCTGGAAACCCAAAATCTTTGATTCAACACCTCTGCATTTAATTTGAGACATATCAATAGCACTTTATGGACATGGGGTTTTTAAAAAGTGGTGGAGTGCCAAAAAAAAGTAATTATGTACATCAGAATATTTGGAAATTTACTTGTCTGTATCCATAGAGCTGCAGAGGTATCGGTGATTGGTTTTGAGGGTAAAGGAGCAGGATAGTTGTTAGGGGAGGGTGGGCAGAACTGAGAACTGAATCTTTTCCAGGGTTTGCCTGAAAGGCCACATATTCGGAATAGTCCAGTGAAAACAAACATCAAATACCTGTATTGTTTAAGACTGTGTGTATGGCAGTTATGGAGTAGACATGGGTGGCTTGATCTATCAACCTGATCTTGCCACTAGAGGGGAAATATAACTACAGTTTTCAAAGTTATGTTCAAACTCACAGCAGAAACTAGCGATTCTTTGAATAAGTGGAACAAAAAACATATGCTTTACTTCATAAAATGGCACCAAAAAAAAAAAAAAGGCAAAGTTAGCAGGATGGATTGAATGATTCATTTTTAATCCCTGATTTATGATAGCCATTTTTTTGAACCACAAATACGATGTGTTTGATCTTGGCCAATTCTAGTTTTAGTGTATATCTCTAGTGGAAACCAGGTCAGACACTAAGTAGTGTATACCTTTATAAGACACATGGCCTGTGTCTGTTCTCATGGTATCAAAACCAGCAAAAACAGATCAGATAAACACCAGAAGATGGTGTGAACTGATCAACCTTTTCTACAGCCTTTCCCACACTTGTTGCTGTCATCAAGATGAGGCAACGTGAGACTCAGGCATGAAATTAATGCTCAACTGAGGCTGTTTGATTTAACACCCACCCTTCTGTGGACTCTGGAGCAGGTGCCTGTGATGATCATGTTACTACCTGGGCCACTCTTCTGAATTCTGTGCAGTTGTACAGACAGCTCTGTGCAGGTTATTGGCTCTTCTCCCCCAGGATCATTGACAAAATCCAAAAAGCACAATTAGCTTAGAAGTGGGTAGTGAGGGCTTTGCAATGAAAACTAAATTTATTTATTTATTTATTTATTTATTTATTTATTTGACAGGCAGAGTTAGACAGTGAGAGAGAGAGAGAGAGACGGAGAGTAAGGTCTTCCTTTTTCTGTTGGTTCACCCTCCAAGTGACCACTATGGCCAGCGTGTTGCGGCCGGCGCGCTGCGCTAATCCGAAGCCAGGAGCCAGGTGCTTCCTCCTGGTCTCCCATGCGGGTGCAGGGCCCAAGCACTTGGGCCATCTTCCACTGCACTCCCGGGCCACAGCAGAGAGCTGGACTGGAAGAGCAGCAACTGGGACAGAATCCGGTGCCCCGACCGGGACTAGAACCCAGGGTGCCGGCGCCACAGGCAGAAGATTAGCCTAGTGAGCCAAGGCACCAGCTAAAGGCTAAATTTAATCTATGAGATATATGAATACAAAGTTATTTAAGTCTTTACAGTTAAGTAACAAAGAATGAAGCATGTTTAATGATAGAAAGTCAGGGACCTGCATTGTTGTGCAGTGGGAAAAGTTGTCACCTGTGACCCAGGCATCCCATTTTGGCACTGATTAGTATCCCGGATGCTCCACTTCCAATCCATTTCCATGCAAATTTCCTGGGAAAAGAAGCAGGTGGTCCAAGTACTTGGGTCCCTAACATCCTTGTGGGAGACCCGGATGAAGATCTTGACTCCTGTCTTGAGCCTGGTGCAGCCTGGCCTGTTGTGGACATTTGGGGAGTGAACCAGCAGATGGAAGATCTCTTTCTTTCTCTCTCTCTCTGTCTCTACCCCTCTCTCTATAACTCTGACTTTCCAATAAATAAATAAATCTTTTCTTTAAACAGCCAAATAAGACAAAACACACAATTACCCAAAAATTGGATGATACCATGAAAAGCAAGCAGAAAATGAAACAGTTTGTATTGCGCCTTTGCTCGTGGGAGAAAATTAGTCTTTCAAAAGAAATAGAGACGTAAGTACATTGTAAAAGGGGTCAATAGATGAAATTAAAAAATACATTTATGGGGCTGTTGTTGTGGTATAGCAGGTAAAGCCATCACCTATGACTCTGACATCCAATATGCTGCTCCACTTTCAATCCAGCTCCCTGGGAAAGGACCTTAAGACGACCCAATTGTTCTTCTGCAACTACATTGGAGACCCAGAAGAAACTCCTGACTCCTGGCTTTGGATCAACCCAGCTCTGGCCATTGTGGTTATTTGGGTTGTGAACCAGCTTATGGAAGATCTCTCTCTCTCTCTCTCTCTCTCTCTCTCTCTTTCTCTGTAAACTCTGCCTTTCAAATAAATACATATTTTTTGAAAGATACATTTATTTTGCTGAAAAAAATTTTGAAATTCAAGCATACATTTTTCTTTTTGTTAATTTTTATTTTATGTATTTGAAAGACAGAGCTACAGAGAGAGATAGAGACAGCGAGAGAGGTCTTTCACATGCTGGTTCACTCCCCAGACAGCCGCAACAGCCGGAGCTGAGCCGATCCAAAGCCAAGAGCTTCTTCTCCCACGTGAGTGCAGGGGCCCAAGCACTTGGGCCATCCTCCACTGCTTTCCCAGGCCATAGCAGAGAGCTGGATCAGAAGAGGAGCAACTGGGACTAGAACTGGTGCCCACATGGAATGCCGGCGCTTCAGGCCAGGGCTTCAATCCGCTGCGCCACAGCGCCAGCCCCCAAGCATATATTTTTCAAATACACATTATCCATGAAATTTTTGAAGATCCTCTTGTGTAATGGCATTCATACTTGAAAATCTTTTGAAGAATCAAGATGCATACACAATGAAAGCATATCTTACAGAAAATCATAAATTATGAATAAAACAAAGATGGTAATGTAAGTTATTATATCTAAGATCAAGAATTATTACTAAGGAGGCAGGTACCAACGCCAGCACATTTGGTAAAGTGATAAGTATAAATACACAACCGATCAAGAAGATAGGGTATGTGTCGAAGAGATTTCACAAATAAGACCAGTGTAAGCAAATAATGAAGGATAGCATTAAAAGGGAGAGAATGATCCTGCGGGGGAAGCAGGACACACAGCAGACTCATAGAATGGCAAATGCCCAAAACAGCACTTCTGCCTCAGAATCAACCCTTGGGACATTCGGATCTGGCTAAAAGGTCCATGAGAGTCTCACAGGCATGGAAAGCCATGACATGGTGGCAAAAAACAATCTAAATGAAAGATCCTAGTGAACAATACCCCAGCAGAAGGAACAGGCCATCAAGGAGAGAGGCGCCTTTCTCTGAAGGGAGGAAGGAACCTCCACTGTGATACGGCCTCGACTAAACAAGTTCAGAGTCGGTGAACTCAAGGAGCTTCCGTAGCCTAGACAGCTCATAGCAAGAGTGTTGGGTGATTGCTGACGTCATAAATAAGAGTGCCAATTGTTAAATCAACAACGGGAGTCACTGGGTACATGCTCCCCACGTAGGATCTCTGTCCTTAATGTGTTTTACTATGAAACTTAAAAACACTACTAGTCGAACAATACCCTATACCTTGTGCGGTTGTGTGAGTGTAGCCTGTTGAAATCCTTGCTTAGTATATACTAAGTTGATCTTCAGTATATGAAGGTAATTGAAAATGAAACTTGATGGAGGGCGGGATGGGAGAGGGTGTGGGAGAGGGGAGGGCCACGGGAGGGAGGGAGATTGGGGGGAGAAGCCACAACAATACAAAAGTTGCACTTTGTAAATTCACATTTATTAAATAAAAAAATAATAACTATATAATAAAAAAAGAAAAAAAAAGAAAATACTTTACGCTTTTAGTATTTTTTATGTTCTACTTAAAACTATTGGTTGAACTCTGTAATTGATACACAATTATTCTTAGGTGTTTAATTAATGCTATAACTAGTACTCAAATAGTATTTTACACTTTGTGTTTCTGTGTGGGTGCAAGCTGTTGAAGTCTTTACTTAATATATGCTAAATTGATCTGTATATAAAGATAATTGAAAATTTTAAAAAAGTTAAAAAAAGAATTATTTTCATATTAATAAATTTATTATTTATTAAGTTTTTAAAATTTCAAAGCTAGATTAAATTACATGCTTTATATAATAAACAATTAAAATAACCCAAAAAGATGAAAATCAAAATATGAGAAAATGTTGATGAGGAGACTGCAAACAGGTAGAAAAGAAAGTTTCAGAAAGAATTAATTGGGAGAAAACACACGGGATGATAAAATTATGGGCAACTTATAGAGGTAAAGGGTGAGATTTACAGTGATATTCAGCAGATCAGAATATTAATACACCAAATCATCTAGACTTAACAATCAGAGATAATACAAGTAACACAAAGAAAAATAATAAGTATCATGATAACAGGAAGAGACCCTTAGTTACTATCATTTTGTGCTTAATCAACTTTAAAACTTCAATAAAGGGTATGGGAGACCAAAATTACACAATAAGATAGCTTGATTTGATTTCCAACTCTGAAAATACGACATTTCAGTCAAGTTTCCTTGAACAGTCACAAAACTTGGCCTCATGACAGCCTTATGAGCTCATAAAAGCAAATAATGATAGAGGTTACTTTCTCTGATAATTATGTATTACTATAAAAATTAATGTAGAAATTAGGAAACAAATGAAATTACTATGTTACCTCTAAATAAAAAGAAGCTTTCTTTCAAGAAAATCTCTTGGGTCAAAATTTGAATACACATTAGTAACTAGGTTTGATTAAAGAGGTTATTGGAAGAAAATAACACTAAATCCTTATATCAAACAACAAAAATTAATATGCATACAAATAGATAAATAAAACATCTCTCAAATTGGGAAAAAACTCACCACAATAAAAGACGAAATAATTAATATGAAAATGTAAAAATTTAAATAAAAAATAACAAAAATTTATAGCCAAATCCTGAGTTGTATCCTTGAAAACTATAAAATTTCAATCCTAGTTATGATAAATGGAGGATGCAAAAATACATTAAAAAAGTTATAAAATGGAAAGGACCAAAAAGTACATTAAAAAAAACCTAAGACAAGCCTTTATTAACCATTTTTCAAGTAAGTTTAAAGAAGGTAATGGAATCAAGATCACCCAAGTTTAGATCCCAATTCCTCAAATTTTTAAATGTTATCTTATTTGAGAGAAGCATCTTTATATATGAATTTGCCAAATAATTTGAGGTGAGATTAGTCTGTGGTAGTCAAATGGGCCATAAATCTAATGACAAATTTTGTCATCAAAGAGAAACAGAAGAGGAAAAGACAATATGAACATGGAGGCAGAGATTGGAGTGATGTGGCCACAATCCAAGTAACACCTAGAGCCACCAATAGCTGGAAGAGGCATGTACAGCTCTTCCTTTGGAGTCTTCAGAGGCAGCAGGATTAGACACCATGATTTCAGATCTTTGACTTCTGTAACTGTAAGAGTGTACATTTCTATTGTTTTCATTTTTTCCACTTTATTTCAAAATCAGAGACAGAGAAATTGACAGAGAGACAAAAGAGAGATCTTCCATCTGTTCATTCCCCAAAAGCCCACAAAAGCCAGGACTGGGCCAGGCCAAAGCAAGCAGCCCAAAACTCAATCCAGGTCTCTCAGCTGGGTGTCAGAGACCGAAAACATAAGCCATCACCTGCTGCCTCCAAGGATGCACATTAGTAGGTAACTGGATCAAGAATACAATAGCCAGAACTCAAACCAGGCACTCCAATGTAGGATGTGGGCAACTTAACAGTTGAACCAAATGCCTCCTCCAATTTTCATTTTTTTTTAATGTCCCAGATTGCAGTAATTTGTTACAGCAGCCCAGGAAACCAAGATTTATGAAATTTAAAGTGTTAAAGTGTTGTATCTATTCTTCTATTTCCTTTTCCTGAGCTAACCTCTGCCATCACAGCCTCACCTACCAGCTCCAACTTGCAGAACATTCAAAGGCTCTGTGACAAGAAAGGAAGTGGATGCCGGCGCTGCGGCTCACTAGGCTAATCCTCCGCCTTGCGGCGCCAGCACACCGGGTTCTAGTCCCGGTCGGGGCACCGATCCTGTCCCGGTTGCCCCTCTTCCAGGCCAGCTCTCTGCTGTGGCCAGGGAGTGCAGTGGAGGATGGCCCAAGTGCTTGGGTCCTGCACCCCATGGGAGACCAGGAGAAGCACCTGGCTCCTGCCATCAGAACAGCGCGGTGCGCCGGCCGCAGCGCGCTACCGCGGCGGCCATTGGAGGGTGAACCAACGGCAAAAGGAAGACCTTTCTCTCTGTCTCTCTCTCTCTCACTATCCACTCTGCCTGTCAAAAAAAAAAAAAAAAAAAAAAAAGAAAGGAAGTGGAATGTTCAAGAAACTGGAGGAAGGCCAGCGTATTAAGAACATGGTGATTAGGAGAGTGGGTGGCACTAATGAGGCTTTTTCCTAACAAAAACCAGTTCCTTATCTTAGAAGAATTCTGTGACCTGCTATTGAGATAGTACATGCTTTAACTCATTGGAAGTGCTTCCCCAAAATCTGGCTGAGTTAGATAATGAAAAAGTCAAAAAATGACCCAAAGGGGAAAAAATAAAGATATATTAATAAGATCTTCATAGCAAAAGTAACAAAATTAACATTCAATTCTTCACCATTAGAATGAAGATTTTTACAAAATCACATGACATGAAATACTGGTGCCAGAATTGTGTTGTCTCATAGATAGTAATAACTATTTCAACATCTAAACACATTCTATATTCAGATAAAATGGAGAGAGTTAGAGCAAATGACTGCTTCTGCTTTTTTCATTTCATTGTTTTGTTGTTTTCATTACTGTACACTCAATATTTTTGTCATGGGTTATTAAAAGAAACCAGAAACAGCTGCTAGTGGCTGCAAGATTATTTGTTTGAAGTACCATACAACGTCTCCTAACATACACACAATAGCACTGAACCATAGTTGAGCAGACAGCGAAGAAAAATGTCCAACAAGAAATGATCTGTGTCCCAATCTCTCTCTGAATCCAAGATAAATAAATCATGTTTTAAAAGGCCAAGAATTAATAATTGTTCCCCTCTCCATCCTTCCTCTCCCTTTAACATAATGGATACTCTCATTTTAGTCTAAAATTGTTGTTGAATCTGGAAGGGCATTAATTCTACTTTCAGATTATATCCTCAGCATCATTTTGTACTGTCTTCCTGTGCTTTTGTCAGTACTGTCTCGCTCTAAACATTTATTTAATAAAGCACATGGGCAAAAGCACTTCAAAAACTTCCTAGAAAATTGGAATTGAAGGACAGCTTTATTTTTATGCAAAGAAAATTTGAAATGCATGCATAGTTTTTTTATAATATGCAGTCTCCTTGAATTTTTTGAAGATTTCTCATATTGTGATGTATTTGATATAGGCTGTTTCACATGTGTAATTAGGTATAACTAGTTGCCCTTTCAGTAAGAACTTCTTTTCATAGTCAGGAACTTCTAAGCGTTGTTGTTTTCTGTTTTCTAGAAAGCTAAGATATAATTCAAGAAATTTCTATTATTTCTTTATTAGTATTCTATTACCATTTTGGAGGTGTATATTTGGAAAACCAGCTCTTTTTCTCTTTAATACAATCTTGTTTAGATTAGATGCATATAAGGAAGCACAACGTTAATTAAATAAGAGATTTTCTTCATAGTGAAGTATCTAGCAGATTCCAAGCAATCTTCATCTTCATCCCTTTACTTCTGATAGAATTTTATGAGTAGGTATAGGAGATATTATGATCATAGTTCATAAATGAGATGTAGGATAAACTTTGGATTAAATGGCAAACCACTGAGCTGCTTAGACAGAGAGCCTGGAGGAGTATTGGGGATCCTCACTCCTCACCCAGGCCTTTCTCTGTGATATAGTGATCCTCTGTCAGTTCTCACCTCACCTAATCACAGAGGGCTACATCCATTTCACTCCTGAAAGACACTGTTCAAGAAGTAGTAGGCAAGTGACTCATGTAACACAAAAAGCACTGTTCAGTTAAAAAAAGATTTATATGACAAAAGTGATATCTGTATGGTTTATTTAAGCATTCATTGGATACTCTGTGTGTTCTGAGAGCTGTGCTAAGCATTGAGAATTTAGTAAAGATAAGTATGCACAATTCCAGACCTAAAAGAACTTCGAAGTTTGGAGGCAAATAGACAGCGAATTAACAATCACACCAATAAGCATACAAGCAAAAGCAGTAAGACTTTGTCTCGGAGGAAACACCGATTTTATGAGAAATCGAGTCTATGAAATTGGGGGAAATTTGCCTAATTATGATGTTCAGATTAAATGCTCAAGGCTAGCAAGTTGGAATAAAGACTTTTTGGACAGCATATGGCAAGGATTAGAGGCAAGAAAGAAAGTGGCAATTATAAAGAACTGGAGAAAAGTCACTATGTTGAGTGTGGTGAATAGGGGTGTAGATGATACATGTTGAGGCTGCAGGGAGTAACCTGGGCCAGCTCAGATGCAGTCTTCTGAGTGTGCTAAGAATTGTGGGTATAAGTAACACAGGAAGCCACTGAAGAGTTTAAAGTAGGGGAGTGAGATGTACCATTTATAAACAATCACAATGACTGTTGGTTATAGAGAAGGAAAGGCATTGGAAGGTGAATTAGGAGACTTGAACCAAGGATATGATAAATAACTGGTAGGTTTCTTCTCCTCTAACTTGATCTCATTTTGTTAGCTTTCATAATGTGAAATCTCAGACACCTTGGCACATGAATAGCTGTTTCATTTTGCAACTGCACCTGATTTTATGTTAATGTTATTAGCCTGTTCAATTTCTTTCAAAGATAGTACAGGCTAAATTCTTTGGAAAAAATTGATGTTTTAAAAAAATGCCTTCTTGGCTGGCACTGTGGCTCACTAGGTTAATCCTCTGCCTGCGGCGCTGGCATCCTGGGTTCTAGTCCTGGTTGGGGTGCCGGATTCTGTCCCGGTTGCCCCTCTTCCAGGCCAGCTCTCTGCTGTGGCCCGGGAGTGCAGTGGAGGATGGCCCAGGTGTTTGGACCCTGCACCCCATGGGAGACCAGGAGGAAGAACCTGGCTCCTGGCTTTGGATCAGCGCAGAGCGCTGGCTGCAGCGTGCCGGCCATAGCGGCCATTTGGGGGCTGAACCAACAGAAAAAGGAAGACCTTTCTCTGTTTCTC
Source organism: Lepus europaeus (assembly GCF_033115175.1). Taxonomy (NCBI): domain Eukaryota; kingdom Metazoa; phylum Chordata; class Mammalia; order Lagomorpha; family Leporidae; genus Lepus; species Lepus europaeus. Next base: position 92,577,556 of record NC_084827.1, read on the forward strand.
TCTCTCTCACTGTCTAACTCTGCCTGTCAAAAAAATGCCTTCTTTTAGCTGAAACTGCATATTTTATGTGTATTACTTAAATGTGTGATATATGCAAAGACTGTTGGTTGCTGGGGATAATGGCAAAGCATATATTTTCCCAGATCTTTGGTTGGCCAAAACAACATAGGACTCCAATTTTACAGGACACATCATTCTCTCTACACTTTCTCAAAAGGGTCCCTGATAACTTTGATTCAAGATCATTGGCAAGAGTTGCATAAATTGTTATTATAGCTCATTTACACACAAGATAAAATAAGTAGGGCAGATATTCCCAGAAAAATAAAATGCAACATAAGAAAATAACTCTTTGAATCTGGAAAGTGATACAGGATATATGGTTTCAGATTTTAAGAGTAGTTATCTTAAGGCTGGCGCCATGGCTCAATAGGCTAATCCTCTGCTTGTGACGCCGGCACACCGGGTTCTAGTCCCGGTCAGGGTGCCGGATTCTGTCCTGGTTGCCCCTCTTCCAGGCCAGCTCTCTGCTATGGCCCAGGAGTGCAGTGGAAGATGGCCCAAGTACTTGGGCCCTGCACCCGCATGGGAAACCAGGAGAAGCACCTGGCTCCTGGCTTCAGATCCGTGAGATGCACCTGCCGCAGCGCGCCAGCCGCGGCGGCCATTGGAGGGTGAACCAACAGAAAAAGGAAGACCTTTCTCTCTGTCTCTCTCTCTCTCTCACTGTCCACTCTGCCTGTCAAAAAAATAAAATAAAATAAAATAAAGAGTAGTTATCTTAAAGCATCATATGCCCCCACCCTGCTTCAAGTAGAATGGATGGATGCTCCAAGACCTATGGTATTTTTGCTGCTTCTCTGTTGAACCTTTACTGCATTGGGCCTATGATAATGGAATATGACAGCTTTGGATCAAAAAGGCAGTAGCTATTAGTTGAACCCTTGCTTGTCAAGCACAGAGATAACAAAAAAAGCTCTGCTGGAGATTGCATCTATACACTTGATACATGTCAGGTAAGATTCTGGTTGACTTGCACTACAAATGAAATGTAGATTTTTCTGGAAATAACTGTGTTACTTACAGAAAGCACTCAAATAGCCATTAAAGAGCTCCAACATGGCTGCTGCCATCTATAAAAGTAGGCTTTTAAAAGTAAGACAATAGAGAGATTCATACCACACAAGTTGTCTCCTCCATCTAAGAAAGAAGTTTTGCCTTTCATCTTATGATGGCGTAAACCATAGAAGTGAGATGTTACCTTGCTTACTTTCCAAATGATTAAAAGTCACTCAAAAAATGTTTTCCCAGAGCAGATAATTTGGCACAGTGGTTAAGCTGTTGCTTGGGCCATGGATTCCAAGATGGCAGATTAGGAAATGGCATATAGTGCTAGGCTAGGAATAATATAAAAAAAAAAAAGTATAGGAAGTGCAAGCTCAAGGGAGAATTGGAGAGAAAACTACACTGGAAAGCCTACAAGAAGAAAAGGAACACTGCAGCAGAGCCGGTGTTAGCTTGGAGCCAGAGGTGAGATAGGACTGCAACAATTCATAATGATATAGCCGGAGGGAGGGTGTGGTGTGAGTATAGACTGGAGCCCTGGGGGCTAGCGGTGGCTAGTGATTGCTCACAAACCGATGAAAGTAGAGGGCGAATGTTTATCTTGCCTCAACTTCCCACAAGAGCACACACTGCTTGGCTGAGAAAGGGCAGATGCTATTTTGGGTTTGAGCAGGAGCTGCAGAACCCTTTCTGCACAAGCACAGCAAATGTCTGAGGAAGGATGCCGTCTTCTCAGCAGTACTGGCAGCACTCCACAATACCCTCTGACTTGGAACCTGGCTGGGACGTGGCTGGGCACCCAGCCTCCCAAGATGAAGACATCAGGTGGAGCAGTCTCGGGGAACATCTGCCTCTCTGTTGACTGGCAGGGCAGAGCCAAAGCTCTGCACCCAGCAACTGTGGGAACCTTTTGTGCTGAAACCATGGGGACTCAGTGGTTACATGAGAAAGTGCAGGGTGTAGCTGGGTCTCTGGGCAATTATTGGTTAATGAAGGAGCTAAGAGTTCCTTGGTTGCCTGAGGCAGGACATTGCAATGGGAAGAGTACTCACAGTGGGAAGAGGACTGCACAGATTATTTGTGTGGTTCATATGGCAGCATGGATGAGTGGTGCACATACTGGGGGCTAGTAACTGGGCATTGATTGCTCAGCTTGAAGGAGAGGATGTGAGGAGGTGATCACACCAACAGAGGTAATCATTCTCCCCTTTCTGTTAATAAAAGATCTACCATGCCTAACTTGGGCGTTAACCTGGATACTCACCCCATTCTGGAGCACTGACCAGAGCTCCCTGGCCACATCCACCACACAACTCTTGTTATTCACTGAAAGTGCAGAAATTCCACAAGCTACAGTGGCATAGCTCAAAGATAAAAGCCATCAAAGGAAAAAAATTAACTTCACAAATGCCTGAAATGAATGCAGAAATTCAAGAAACAAGAATAAGAAGACACTATGAACCTCTACAATGGAACACAACAAAATTTCAGTATTAAAAATACTGAAAAATAGACTTTAACACAAAAAGCATTAAAAGAGACAAAGATAAATACTATGTTATGACTAAGGGATTAATTCAACAGGAAGATGTGACTATAATAAATGTATATGCATCCAATTACAAGGCGTCTGGCTATTTAAAAAGTATTAATGTATTTAAATGGAGACATAGATTCCAACACAATAGTAACAGAGAACTTCCACAACACACTGTTTATTGAACTCTTTTACTCCATGTAGGGTCTACTATTTGATCATTAAATAAATTGAAAATAGGTATTTGTAAAAATTTGGAGTGGGAATTGGAGAGAGGAGGAAGAAGAGTTGGACCATGGGCAGGAGGGAGGTTGGACCATGGGAGGGTGGGATGTATCACTATGTTCCTAAATCTGTATATATAAGATACATGAAACTTGTACAACTTAAATAAAATTTTAAAGAAAATATGTTGATTGGAACACCTGTATCATATATTGGAATGCCTGGCTTAAGTTCTGGCTCCTGTGCTTCATATACAGCTCCTGTTAATGCACACTTTGTGAGGCAATAGATAATGACTAAAGTACTTGAGTTCCTGCTGTGCATGTGAGAGACCCAGCTTGAATTCCAGGCTCCTGGCTTCGACTTGGCCAAGTCCTATCTATTACAGGCATTTGTGCAATGAAACAGCAGTTGAATGATTTCTCTCTCTCTTTCTCGCTCTCTCTCAAATAAATATATTAAATATTAAAAGAGAAATACAGTCTTTGAATATGTTTATATGGATGCCTTAGTGTTGAAATTTAAGCCTGCAATCTCTTGCCTACAATCACAAAATTAAAAATTGAAAAACTAGGCCGGCGCCGCGGCTCACTAGGCTAATCCTCCGCCTTGCGGCGCCAGCACACCGGGTTCTAGTCCCGGTCGGGGCACCGATCCTGTCCCGGATGCTCCTCTTCCAGGCCAGCTCTCTGCTGTGGCCAGGGAGTGCAGTGGAGGATGGCCCAAGTCCTTGGGTCCTGCACCCCATGGGAGACCAGGAGAAGCACCTGGCTCCTGCCATCGGAACAGCGCGGTGCACCGGCTGCAGCGCGCTACCACGGCGGCCATTGGAGGGTGAACCAACGGCAAAAGGAAGACCTTTCTCTCTGTCTCTCTCTCTCACTGTCCACTCTGCCTGTCAAAAAAAAAAAATTGAAAAACTATAAACATTCTGGCAAGTTTGGCTCCAAAGCTCATTTCGTGGCAAAAAGCTTTTCATCTAATATAAGGTTATCTGTGGTGGAATGAGAAGGCCATGCCAAGATGGCTGCTGGCAAGCAAGCATCAGTTACTCAGGAATGGCTTCAGAAACCCCCTGGGAAACCACCTGGGAAACCACTTGGCAATGGAGCCTGCCTAGCAATGGGCTATGATTGGTTAAGGCATAAACTGCCCCTTGACTAGATTGGCTGCCTTGGCTATATAAGCTGCTATACCAACTGAAATAAATGAGTCTGTGGGCTGCTCGCCTCTGGCCTGCTTTCACTCAACTCCCCGTGTCTGGGTGGTGACTCTGCACCTCTTGCCCCCACCACACTCCTCCTCTCAGAACAAATCCACAGCAACAGTTATCTTTAGATGTTATTCTACTGAAAGAGTACTAATTTTATAACAGAAATATTGCTATATTTGTTACATGATGCTCCTCAGTCTTACAATACATAACATTTATGATACACATTGCATTCACTTTCTAACATCTAAAATTTCCTGAATCTCTACTCAAGGATGTTGGATAAGGGAACTTGGATCTATATCCCAGAGAGCAGAAAGTTCAAATCCCTTAATCTGAGTTATGGTAGTGGGGGAAGTGTTGGTGACCCATGACCATAGAGGAGAATGAAGACCTTGTTCAAATGACCTGATCACTGCTTATCAGTCACTTTATATTCATCAAGTCTGGCCTGCTCATGGGAAACAGAAGATGAAAGTGAAACAACCCCTGTGTTCTAGAATAGTAGTACTGATCTAAATTTTAGATTCTAAAATAAAATATGTTTTGTTCACTAAACTGCAATGTCCAATAGCAAAGACAATTAATGAGGTTTTATTCAGTCACTCATTTATTCTATAAATATTTATATAGAACCTACTATGGAACTTCAAGCACTGTAATAGGAAAAGAACTGATCTTCAAAGCATAAGATCTGGGTTATGACTGACCTAGCTATGTAACTGCTGTATAAAGTTTGGCAAGTCACTTAGCTTCTTTCTTACTTTCTCTCTAGACACATATGATTAAAATTATTACTATAACCAAAAGCACATTTGTACATTTTACTAAGCTTCTATGGCAAATACTTTACATGTATCATTTAAATAAGTTTTTAATTAAAGATTTATTTGTTTATTTGAAAGAGTTACACAGAGAGAGGAGAGGCAGAGAGAGAGAGAGAGAGAGAGGTCTTCCATCCACTGGTTCACTCTCCAGTTGACCACAACGGCTCGAGCTGTGCCAATCTGAAGCCAGTAGCCAGGAGCCAGGAGCTTCTTCTGGGTCTCCCACATGGGTCCGGGGGTCCAAGCAATTAGGCCATCTTCTACTGCTTTCCCAGGCCATAAAGAGAGCTGCATTGGAAGTGAAGCATGCAAGATTCAAAATGGCACTCATATGAGATGCCAGCACTGTAGGCAGAAGCTTTACCCACTAAGCTACAGTACCAGACCCAGATGATATTATACATCAGGAGTAAGCCTGGGTGAGCATACTGGGACGGCTGAGACATATTACCAACCTTCAGGGAACAAGCTGGTAGAGGTGTAACATATGCAGCTACAGGATCATGCCAGGCTTTTAGTTTTTAAATCATTGATATGCAGCACCAAGAAAATTTTGAAAGAGAAGCTTCTTGAGTCCTTAAAGAAAAATACAGAAGGGGGAAGGGAGAGAGAAGCATTTGGAAGGAATTTCATCTAAAACAGCTGCCTCGCTAAGACCCTGTTTCAAATTGCCTGTTAGTTGATCTGACTTAAGACTTTTTTTTTTTAATCAAGAAAAAAAAATCTATGGAGTTTGCTAGTTCAACTCGTTTGCACATTCCACAGAGCTACATATGGCAGGACTGGAATGATCAAGTTTCTTTCAGCTTTATCATAAATCACAGAGATTCCAATGTGTCCTTCACAGCTTTAAGTTTTCAAAACCATCATGACTAATGAAATATTTATTCAAAGACCAATGGCCACATGCATGGAGTCACGTTCCTTAGGAGATAGGCTTTAACAAAGAGTCCATCAAGAAAAACAACTGGAGGCCCCGACCTAGGCCCCACCAGCACCCTCCACTTTCGGCCTTCACATCTGCCACCCTCAGGTTACCAAATGGCATCCTCATAAACTGTGAACACAGGCTTTTTGCTGAACTCAACAGCTTGCTGTTGGAAACTAATCAAACTTTCAAGATCCTACTTAAGATCACAAAAAGTCTTTCTCGAGGTTTTATTGCTTTGTAAAATTTATTGGGTTATAGATCAAGCTAATTTTAAGAGAACCTAGTTATTTTTACTAGATGGTTTAAAACTTTTCACTGATAGATAAAGCAGCACAGCACAGATCATGATCTCCCTACAAATTGGACATTGGCCAGGTGTTCACAGAAAAGCTGGAACATATCTTTCATTGTGCAAGTAGCAGTGATGCAAATAGCAAAAGGGCCAATTTTATAATGTTGTCCTTACTTCTTGTAATTGGCAGCCTGATAGGGAAAAGTCTTTGCACCTATGTTGTGACAATTTCTTCCATGCCTCTTTGCCTGCTTGCTAGCTTCTCCTTCCTTTAACAAAGGAAGTCCATTTCTCCTCCTCTTGACAATAGTCTTCCTTTATCACAAGGATGTGATCCAAGACCTCTAAACACATGCCTGAAACTGCAACTAGTATCAAGTCTTATTCATATTATGTTTTCCTCTACACATAGATTCCCCTATGATAAAATACTATTTGATCAAATAAGTCTCCTATGAAACTGGCGCTACTTTTATTTCCTACCTTCCAAAGGGGAAAGCCGAGGCTAGAGAAATTAAATAACTTGCACAAGGTGATACAACCAGTAAGTGCAGAGCTAAGATTGAAATAAAAATTCAAAATAGCTCCCACACCATGAAAAATACAATTCACAAGTCTGAGCATTTAGTAAGTGCTTATTGCTATTTGTCAGGGAAATTCAGTAAGCATCAGAGACCAGATGTTAATCTGCCCCTGGCACTCCATTTGCACTTTTATGAATGTGGGTTCTATTGAGCATCTTCTTACAGAAGAGCCTGGTTTCATTACAATTGTGGACTCATTTGAATGGTATCCTTTCCCATTAATCATTTTTAACTCTACTGGAAATGCAGCATCAGTTCCGTCATCAGTAGATGCAACCATCACTGTCATTTTTACACTTTTTAGTGATAGCCTATTGTTGAATCAGTAACCATCCCTTACTGCGCTTGTTTCAGGAAACTCTGCCGAAGTCTTGACATACATTCAGTGTTTTCTGGTGCAGTATGTTGCCGTCAATCAGAACACATTCTCTTCCACTCCCAAATGCCTTTTCCATCCTAACTCTGTATTTATCAGTCATTATGGTTGTATATTTTGCAGTTTGAGATGTGACAACAAAACTAGCATGAATCTCATTTTCGTGTTCACAATTTCAGAGTCATTCTTTCTGTAGATCATCCCACCCACAGCATATGATTTTTTCTTTATTAAGTAGAAGATTTTCATCTTTTCACTTAAAGGGATCACTTTAAGGCTTCCCTTCGGCATTTCTGAATCACCAGCATCATTACTCTTGTGTTTTGGGGCTGCTCTAAAGTAAAATGAGTTACTTGAAACAAGTATGGCAGTTAATCTGATAACTGAGACTGTTACTAAGTGACTAACAGGCAGGTAGTATATGTGACTATATCATGGGTACACTAGAAAAGAGGATGGCTCACATCCCAATTAGGACAGAGCACAGTGGCAGGAGATTTCAGCACCCTACTCAGAACAACACAAGGTTTAAAGCTTATGAATTGGGGATGGCACTGTGGCATAGGGAGTAAAGCCACTGCCTGAAATTCTGGCACCCCAGGTGGGCATTGGTTTAAATCCCAGCTGCTCCACTTTGGATTCAATTCTCTGCTATGACCTGGAAAAACAGTGGAAGATGGCCCAAGGGCCCCTGCACCCGTGTGAGAAAACTGAAGAAGCTCCTGGCTCCTGGTTTTGGATCAGCCCAGCTCTGGCCATTGCTGTCATGCATTCTAGTCTTGGCTTTACCAATAATTGGTATCCCACATCTAAAATGTGAAAATGTGAAACATGTAAAATCTAAACTTTCTTTTTGTTCCATTGTTATGGGGAATTCCCCCCAACACTACTAAGTTGAGTCCATCCTTGAACTATCAGAAAAGTAAAATTTCAGTAAGAGTGACCAGCAGGATAAATCCTAAAGATGGATGGATTAGATGGCAACTATTGTGGTGGAACAATATACATCTGAAAAATACCCAGGCCAAACAAATAAAGCAGTTGTTACATGCCTTGTTACATGCCTCATTGATACGTAAATTAGAAACACATGCTTTTGGGAAAAAGTAAGAGACTTGGGAAGCCAAAGTATAGAGAAAATAAAATCAGTTTGAACAAGAATTTTTCTACTTTATTTTTCATTTTTGTGGTTGAGAGCATTTTGTAAGTGAATGTGGGTAACCATGTACCTAGCATGGCAAGTTGGCTGTTATCATGGGTCATAATCTGAACCTGTGCATACAGCTATTGAGACTCAAAATGGGCCCATCTGCTGCCTTTAAAAATCTTATCCAGTTATTCATTTCTGCACTTTAATGAGCTAACTACAACATCTCTTACAGATATTCTGCATAATTGGTGATTTCTGACTGCCTGGCTGAAATTCTTTCTTGATGCTGGTGGTAATCATTGCCTGATGGGAACATTTCATTCTTCAGCATATGTAGTCATAATTATCTTAGATTCCCATGTAAAGTTAATCAACTCTGAAGGGGACTCCCTGGATGTCGCCCTAGAGGTAACATCTAACATTTCTGCTATTTTGCTTTGTCTGATCTCTACTGAAGAAGTAATCATCTTCTGTTTACAAAACTAGCCCAGCAAAATTGGACACATTATGTGAAGCATATTCTATATCTTGGGCAGACATTTATACCAGGTTATTGTTATGTGCTGAATGTCATTATCAAAGAAATGGAGTTACAATGAATGAAAGAAATATGTACCAGGTAGCGTATTTCATTCTTTTTAAATTGCCTAGGAAGGCTGAGTTAAATGAGGAAGTATTAGCAATAGATGCCTTCCCCAGTACTTTCCTTAGATTTGTCTTACCTGCCGTGACTGTTACCAAGTAGTGTTGAATTGAAAATCTGTGACATTTTCTATAACAAGACAATTTTTGACACCAACATAACATATAATCTTGAAGATATTTCTAGCCTCATTTGAGGCTGCCATGGCAACCTCCAAAGAACTCACTTTTCAAAATATTTGGATACTCTAAAAGCACGTTAAACGTTTACTAACTTTTCCAAAACCCTCTGATTTGAACTAAGGCCTATTTTTATCTACTTGTTAAAAATATTCCTGCTCAATGTAATTTGTGTCAACTAGTTTCGGAAGTTAAACTCTAAGAGGTGAGAAATCAAGTAGATTGGTATTTTGAAAAATAGAACATGAAATATTTTAAAAAGTTACATAAGCATTCAGATTTTGGTTCAATCAAGTCCAGTATTATCTGGAGTCTATACTGGAAATCATACCTGATAGATATAAACCGGCAGGATTCCATACTAAGAGTTTTTTTAGGCCATTATATTTACAAAGAAGATTACACCTTGACCTTGTGGCTTTTTCTCAGAAAACATAGGACAGTTTTGGGACTTAACAACTTATATAGAAATTACCAGGGAATGGTCTCTCCACATTTTTTCATTGTCACAGTTGAATGACAGCATCCCTTCCTGGAAGGGTCCATTTAAAGCAGTAGTAGTCTTCTTCTTCATCTCCAAGAAGGAAACAGAATAGTGCAAGAGAGAAAAAATCTGTATGGTATTATTGTTGTGTGTTTGCAGCCAACAAGATATCAAGGCAAGTAAAAATATTCCAAGAAAATAAATCTTCTTCATAATGTTCTAAAGGATATTGTGAGAACATTCTGTGTAGTGGCTGAAGCTTACTGTATGTAAGTTTGTTAATCAGATGGAAGAAGTCAGCCATAAGGTACTTCTTCCACCTCAGGAAGGATTAACAGTAAACTTCTGAACACTATATTGAACTTTCTTTCTTTTAATATTTTGAAATGCAACCATAGTATCAGACCAGATGTTTTGCTTTTATATTAAAAACAAAGTTTGAGTTATATATAAATTGATTATAGAAGACATACACTTTAGAAGAACTGCTTCATACTTTGAATTTCATTGAGCTCTTTTTCCAAATCTCAGATAACTTCAGTCATTATCTGTGAATTATCAGTATCCCAGAATTAATACTGAATTTATTTGAGATGGAAGTACAAAACTCTTTGGAATGTTCCAATTTGAACACTGTTAAACTAATTTTTTTTCCAAAGAAAGCCTGCCTTTTCAGGTCTTTTGTTTTTCTACCATGTTAACTGACAGCCAATACAAACCTGAGGAAAAAAAAAAAAAAAAGGTGTAAATCCACAAGTGAATTCAACTTCACAAGGTAAATTCTAGGCTTAGCTACTCCATTCTTCATTCTATATGGCCACCTAAAACTCTTAGAGATTCATGACACAACTTAGAAGGTATTGAAGAAACATCTATTCCAATTTTCATTTCCAAGATAAACTGAGGCAAAGAGATGGTAAAAAACTTAACTAAGATCATGTCTTTATTTTGAAGGTGTTTTAGTACTAGAAACTCAATCTTTAACCTGCTTTCTCATCTATTAGATGAGGTTGAACTATATGTACTAGGAGGTCTAGCTTTATTCTACTTTATTGCCTTCATATACATCAATCACTGGAAGAGACCACAAAAGATGGAAATCAGTCGTACCTGTACTCTGTTTCAAGGGATATTTCTATCCAAGTGGAGAAGCAAAGACAGTACAGGGTATATTTTTTGTACTTTATTCTGAATGAAAGAATGTAACCCATCAATGAGGAAGCCAATGCGTATGGCGCTTACTGAGTATTCATGAGAGATTACTTGATTAAAATATAACCCAAGCTTTCTAGGAATAGCAGCCAGAAATTCCCTCATGAAAATTGCATTTCTTTTCATCCAAATGGATGGTTTTTGCCTCAAAATTTGGGTATAAATTTCACAGCATGGTTGCACAATGGATCATGGATGAGTGAACAGACTTTCCTTCTCAAACCTTTTTGTCCAGAGTCAAAAATTAAAATGTTTAGGAGAGTATGACACAGAAATTATCTATTAGTGTCTGTAATGGAGTCCCTAATCTCTGATTTGAAATGGGCAAATAGACTTTCAGAATATGGACTACAATTTCTTATTGTCTTTGCAGATAGTTATGGCTAAACACTGCAAGGTTTCTTATCATTGCCAATGTTGACATTTGGGGCTGGATAATTCTTTGTTGTGGGTGACTTTCCTGTGTACTATGGAATGTTTAGCAACATCTCTGGCCTCTACCCACTAGATAGTGTAGTAGTCCTCCCTTATCTGCAGATTCAGTTACCCATGTTCAACCATGATTCAAAGGTAATAAAAAGAAAATTTCAGATATCAATAATTTTAAATTTTAAATCTGACACTCTTCCAAGTAGCATGATGAAATCTCATATCACCTCGTTTCATTCTGCCCAGGATGTTAATTATCCCTTTGTCCAGTGTATATATACTGTTTTTGTTATTCACTTGCTAGTTGCTTAGTAACTATGTCAGTTATCAGACCAACTCTCATGGTATCTGTCATGATATGCAGTATGTGTGTCAACTAACCCTCATTTTACTTAATAATGGCCTCATAGATAAAAAGTAGTGATGCTGGAAATTTTATTACAGTGTATTATTATAGTTGTTATATTTTGTTATTGGTGATTTGTTCCTGAGTCTTATTTATAAGTTAAATTTGGTCATATGTACATATTCATACATACAGGAAAAACAGTATATATAGGGTATGGTAGAATCCATAGTTTCAGGCATTCACTAGGGGTCTTGAAAATTATTCTCCCATCAATGAGGGGAGAATACTGAAGCCTCTCACCTGGTGGCAAACCCCCCATCACAGCTGTGACCAAAAAAAGAATGCATGAGGGAATTGTCAAATATTGCCTGAGTGGCAAATCTGCCCCAGGCAGAGAAAAACTGAATTAAGGAATTTATGTGAGCCTATTTCACTTCTAGGAAATAGCTTTAAGTGGGACATCCTTTGCTGCTTCTTCTATTCTGCTGAGATGGCTACAACTTTTGGATAAACACACTATTAAAATAGAAGTGGAACACAATGAGAGGACAGAAGGTCCCTATGATCTGTGTAGCCACTCTATAACCATGAGTATGCATACCTCTAGACAGTTTTCCTTAAAAGTAGCAGAAACATCTATCTCTTTTACTTGATGGCTATGCCAGGTTCTTGAAGAGGGCACAAATTCTCCACCTCATCTTCAATCTCTTTCCACATTCCTGTAGCATCCTAAAGAGGAAAATGTTTATGTTCACAATTCAGAAGTAATTGGTTTGTCTTTAAGGAATGCAAATTTAGATCTCCTCCATCCTCCCTGGATTTTTTTTTTTTTGATAAGCTGAATTTAAGATGTACAGATAAAGAACATGATTCTAAAACTTAGCTATATATTAGTATCACTTGGAAAGTTCTTAAATAACCTCATGTCTAGGCTGTACTCCAGACAACTTCCAATGTAACTCTTTGTAAAGATTTTCAGTTTATTACATGGTATGGCCAAGTTTCAGAACCACTCACTGGAAGCATTTTTCTTCAAGTTCTGCTTACAATTAATCAAACTTGGTGGCTTGTGTTTGCCTTGTAATAGTCAGACATGTGTTATGCTTTGCACTGGAGACGTTTTCCTGCAAAATGTTATATTTCCAGTTCTGGATATCCTCACATTTGGAGTGCAAATGTCAAAAGTGGGTCAGATACAATTTTCTACCAGTCAACAAAATCTGACTGGAGAAATATTTTGATATCTCATACTACTGAACATAATTGAGCTCATTAATGATAACTTCAATTTCTTCTGTTCTCCCATACTTGCACTCAAACAAATGCATGCACATATACACACATGCACATATATACTTACATATAATCAGTAAAGGTGTATGAACTTGTGTGAATTTCAGTTCTCTGATGGCTCAAATATAAGTTCAGGCGTGGTTCTCCAGCTGTTGCAGTCAGGCATTCCAATGGATAGAAGTTCTCTCTGTGTCTGTCTTTCCATTTCAATTAAATAAATCAATAACTGTAAAAAATAGTTCTAAGTGCAAAGTGTAGGCAATAAAGCCCTCTATACACAGATGTGGAGCTGCTACTGAGTTCAGATGCATTTTGATATCAAATTAGATTCCTTTTAATTTCTACCAGAAGAACAAACAAAATTGTAAATGGGAACACATCATCAACATGGCACAGTCAAGGAATCAGACAAGTTGTTAACACCATCACCACCTCCATTGATACCAATGAAGATCCCTTCAATCCAGGATAAGGAGAGAACGTGACATTTGTACTGTTCTTTCCTTTTATCCACTATCTTCAATGAATAAGCCCTGCTTGGTGTCTAGTGGTAAAGAGAATGACAAAGTTGCAATATGTTAGTAATCTAAGAATTACAATAGGACTGTTATCATAGAAATAATTCTCTAGTAATGGGGTTCCTTTTAAAACTAAGACAAGTGAAGAGAGGGGGAAAAAGAAAGAGCAAAAATGCATTTCATATATAAGTCAGGAACCGTAGTGTACATTTTACTGTGTTATCTCTGAAAAGCAATTTAAAAGCTATATTCACACATAAAGATGTGTGAGAGCCATTGCAGATTAGAGGTGAAATAAACTGGAAAGTTCTTTTTTTTTTTTTTTTTTTTTGACAGGCAGAGTTAGACAGTGGGAGAGAGAGACAGAGAGAAAGGTCTTCCTTCCATTGGTTCAGCCCCCAAATGGCTGCTATGGCAGGCGCACTGCACCAATCTGAAGACAGGAGCCAGGTGCTTCTCCTGGTCTCCTATGCGGGTGCAGGGCCCCAGCACTTGGGCCATCGTCCACTGAACTCCCGGGCCACAGCAGAGAGCTGGACTGGAAGAGGAGCAACCAGGACAGAACCGGTGCCCCAACTGGGACTAGAATCCGGGGTGCTGGTGCCGCAGGTGGAGGATTAGCCTAGTGAGCCTCAGCACCAGCCTGGAAAGGTCATATACATAAGCAAAATGATGACTTGCCAGGATCACTGTGCTAGCTGGGATAAAACTAGGTGTAGAATAAAGATCTCCTAGTTAAAGTTAGGTGTTCTCATTTCCTGCTTCTCTCCCCCACAAATTCCCAGCTACTCACCATTTACAGAATCTAGTGAACAGAAGCCTCTCCCCTTCAAGGACAACAGATTAAGGAAATTGGTCTAAACTACACTACAAAGGATTTAGGGATGATGCAACTTTTCCATACCATCATCAGTTTGTCATAACAGGAAGTTGTGGAGTGTTCTTTCCCAGATCTCTTTTCAGATGTAATTTATTGTCACACACTTAGATGCTTTACATTACATTTGCCTAATGGTAAAGGGTGGGAGTGCTTCTATGGCAATTCTGTGGAATGTCTGCATTGCATCCTTAGCTTGCATAGGAGAGGGCAGGGCTTGGCCTGGACTCAATTTACCACACTTGCCTGGCAGTGGTTAGGGACAGCCTTTAACTGGTTGTTGATGCAATAGCTCATACTCATCTTGTACTTACTGTCCATGGCCCTTTACATGTCATTTTTATTATTCCTATTTTAAAGATGAAGAAACACAGAGGTTGAAGTTGTTTGCTTCAGTTTATACAATACAGCCAACACGTGGTGGAAGTTGTCTATGAAGTCATGTGCTCTGTGTGCTACAGTTCTGATTTATAATACTATGCAATCCTGCCTATTAGTGAACTCTGTAGTTTATATTATTAATGTGAATCTAAAATGGACACGTGCCTCTAACACTGTATTTTGTACTCTACAAGATAACCAAATCATCAGATGATTTCCAAAATCACAGCAAAGTGCTTTTTCAGAAATAGTCAGAATTGTGGAAAATGGACAGTGGTGACCAAGATTTTGACTCTTACACTTGAGCTTAGGTAGTGGAATCTGCCCTGTACACACCAACTGGAAAGTGCCAGGGGCAGGTTGATACATGGGTTTCAAACTTTGGTTTGTTTTGGCAGTAGGTTGGTGGAAATACCAAAAGTTCACCTCCAAGAGGAGCAAAAATTAGAGGGGGAAGAAATGTTTCCTAAATGTCAAAGCCATACATTTCCATAGCCTTAGGCAAGATCCTCTTTTTCCTGACTCACAGAAATCTGGAGCCTTTGGGTAATCAGTAAGTCCAAGGTAAGGAAATGATAGAGAAGTTTATATGGATTTAGTTTTTTCCTGTCAAAGTCAGCTCCTTATTGAGAGGGAAATGCAGAGAAGGTATACATATGGTCTAAGGCCCAAGGAAAGCCAGAGAATTGAGGGAATAAAATGACAAATTCTGGACATAACCGCATAAACAACAAGATAACCCTCAGCAAGTTTTATATGCAACACACACAGGAAATGAAGTGAGTGTGTTTTCTTGACCCATTGCTTCCATGCCTGCTCACCACATATGAACCTAATGGCCATCAGATCTCATGAGGAGAAGAATGGGAGCTCTAACACTTCAGGACTGTTCCCTGCTCACTGATTTGAACACATGTTCTGAAAGTACTCAATGAAATCCTATTCCCAAATTATGAGGCTAAATATTTTCCTTACACATATCTCACATTTCTCTGTATGCTGTGGAAATTTCCCATGACCCTGGGAGCAACCTCCAGTTATTTGTTCCCATACACACTTCTTCTGGGCTGTAAGACAATCTGGTTGAAGGCTAATGTGTAAGTATCCAGTGGCATGTCCAACAAAGCTGTTATTTTATCAGGAAGGAGTGAAAGCTCATTTCAGAAACTTAAGGAATGAATGAATGAAGGCTATCAGAAATTTACAAGTGTTGTTTATTTAGGAAATAGGAATTAGCTATTTTCTAAACTGTCTGAGTTTTAGATCAAGAATTTCAGAAACTTGATGCGTTCATGATAGAGATTCTGATTTTTAAAAATGTTATCTACACAGTTTTATTACTGCAAGCACAAGAAATTTGTTTTAGGTATCATAATAAAAGAGATTTTAAGATAAATCACAAAAGAAAATTGTATTTCAAGCAACTAACACCCCAAAGGTGGCTAAATTTGGTTTAATTGTTGATTGCTTTGCAGTCAGAGACAGAAAATTAATTAAAGTCAATACTCAGTGGAGTTGCTTGATAGTAGTAACACTGAAAATCTGATTTAATTCATAAAGTGATAGAAAAAACAATGATCCAATTTTAAAATTAGGCAAAAGTTATTATTTAACTTACTGATAAATGTTTAAATCTAAATGATCCAGAGAAGACAAGCAGGCACAAGTGGCACAATCAATTTAAAGCTCACAATAATCCACAGAAATTATCAAAGCAGGTGACAAAGGTAAAGATTTCTGTAACAAAACATTGAGGGGTTATACTGGTGAATATACCCAGGTAAAGGCTCTCTTGATCCCTTAAATTCATTGTGCCTTCTCAGGGTACCCAACATTCTTTTCTTTTTCATTTCATTTATTTTTCCTTAGTTCCTTTCTTTACCCTTACTTTGAAGATGATTTTTTTTTAATTTTTCAACAGGCAGAGTTAGACACTGAGAGAGAGGAGAGACAGAGAGAAAAGTCTTCCTTCAGTTGGCTCACCCCCCAAATGGCTGCTATGGCCAGCACGCTGCACTGATCTGAAGCCAGGAGCCAGGTGCTTCCTCCTGGTCTCCCATGAGGGTGCAGAGCCCAAGCACTTGGGTCATCCTCTGCTGCCTTCCTGGGCCACAACAGAGAGCTGGACTGGAAGAGGAGCAACCAGGACAGAATCAGGCGCCCCAACCGGGACTAGAACCTAGGGTGCCAGCGCAGCAGGCGGAAGATTAACCAAGTGAGCCGTGGCGCCAGCCTAAGATGATTTTTTTTTTTTAAATCTCTATGGCAAAGAGACCAGATAGTGGGAAATCATAATTATAGCAACTTATATTGGCTCAGTGGGAGTGATTGCTGAACAGGGGGTAAGAAAAAAACTCAACAAATATAAAATATTTTAAAGTATGATTCTGTATATTTTCATCCTTCCTATCAGATTTTCATTTGTATATAATGCATTGGCTGAACAACACATCTCTTGTCAAGACTCTAAATGCCCAAGTCCACATTTCTGAAATTAATCTCCTAATGTTTTATGTCCTCAGTTTCATTGATTCAAACGTATTTCATTTCTGTCTTGCCATCTCTGCAATCATTGCTCTGAGTCTTTGCCATGACAGGATAATAAAGAATGCATAAAGTTTCTGCACTTCAACACCAAACTTTCTATGTAATTTGCCTGCAGCATTGGATAAGAAAAATATGTAAACAATTCCTATTTTTTTGGTTATGATGAGGATATGCTGTAAGTTTTTATTTTATACTATGAAATTATTTTAAATTAATGTTGAGCTTTTTTTAAAAACATACACTAGACTATCTTGTTAGATGATCGTGGATTTATTGAATAATTACTTTTCGAAACAGACTTGGAGGGATAGTAGGTGCCATGCATTATTTCCTCAAGGGTATAGATTGATCTCTTTATAGATCATTTCTTTCCATTATGGACCATTGCTGAGAATGCTGGAGATCTTCCGTTTGCACCTGAAAATCCGCTTGCCATTTTATTGATCACCCTATTCTGTGACCTTGACACAGCTTTGTCCAAGTGTATTTCAACAGAGATAACCATCTTCCTGTTGGTTTGACATCTGTCAAGAGATCAGAAGACAAGAAAAAAGCAAAGCTGAGGTGTTGAACATTGATGGCCTCACAACCAAAGGCCAGACATCCCCTTTTACACTACAGTCCTTTTTGGCTTCTAATAAAGGTTCTTCTCTTTCTCACATCAAGCCTAGAGGCAGAAAACCTGCCAATACCGAGGGAGTGGGGATTGCTGCCTCATTTGGCGGTCCATAAGCCTACCCACCACTTTGTAGTCACTTCCTTTTACTAATCTTATTCTTCTTGGATGTGCCATTCACTATTTGTCAAGCCTTGACCTGGTAGAGAATCAGGACAAATTTATTTCGATTTGTTTGTGTGTTTTCTAAGTGATTAGTAAGCTTTATTAATCCATGATTTTTATCTGAGTCATTTTATTTAACTAAGAATAATCCACCAAATATGTATAATGAAATAAATAGAGGTTTAAAAAGTAAGGCAAATGGGAAAATAAAGGTTACGATCTTAACTGAAATGAGAAATTGTATTAATATATAAAATTGAAGCCCTTTTGTCTGAATTTATTAATAGCCAAAGCCATAGAGAAAACAAAATATGAGAGAGAAAGCTTATAGGAGAAACACAACATCCTTCATAAATAGAAAATTCCACTATTATAAAGAGGAAACTGATGCAATGAATGATATCTTTAGCCACATTCTTAATGGCCCAATGAATCATCTGAAAAAAGTTTCCCAAAAGCATCAAAATGTTACTGTCTAACTTCTATGATTTTGCTAAGAAAAATCTCCATGCAGTGTTGAAATAAAATCATGTTCTCATTTTTCAGAGGAGCAGGGTTCAAGGGCACTGAGATAAATGAAACTGGAGATATCTTGCACTATAATGTGCTAACACAATCAAGCAAGTATTCAAATAATCATAAATTGACAAATTTCAGACTGGGATCAGCATGTATATTAGTTTAGAATCATTACCACAGCCCACTAGTGGCACTAATCTGACAGATGTTAACATTTGCAGCATATAAGCCCATTGTCACCATCTTCTTAATAGAGTCCTATACATGGTGCTTTACAATTTAAAGAATATTGACATGTCATTTTATCTCTACATTTTGGTAAGACAAACACAGTTATCGTTATTTTATATATTAGGAAAATAGGTGCAAAAATTGAGGTGACTTTCCCACAGTCTTATAGATTGTATAAGTGGAATATTGAATAGAAGCCAGGAGATTTCCCAACATGGACCTATTCTGTTTATTGTAACAAAGCCTATGGCTCAAGGCTTAAGGAAACTATGATACCAAGGAATACTCATATTAAAAAGCAATGCTATAACTACATGTAAAATGAGGACCTGAGTGAAAAATTCGTGATCAAGTTTAGAAAGACTTTAGAAATTGTTTAGTCCGGTTCCATGTTTCACAGTTATAGAAACCCAAAATGTGTAAAATCCACATGGTTTCATTCTCATTCCTATTTTCTCATTGAGTGCTAAGCCAGGTGGAAGAATCCCTCAATATGC
Source organism: Lepus europaeus (assembly GCF_033115175.1). Taxonomy (NCBI): domain Eukaryota; kingdom Metazoa; phylum Chordata; class Mammalia; order Lagomorpha; family Leporidae; genus Lepus; species Lepus europaeus. Next base: position 92,596,696 of record NC_084827.1, read on the forward strand.
ATTGATATATATTGAGATACATCCGTATATATGTGTGTGTGTGTGTGTGTATAGAGAGAGTGCACAAGATAGATTTGAATAATGAAGCTGGCTATGTTGAATATGTAATTTTTCAATAAGTAATTTTTTAATATAAATGGAATTTATTCACACACAGTGTAATTTACAATTTGTCAGCTGAGCTCCGGAAAGCCTTATTGTGGACCTTTCTCTTTTTTTATTTTAAAGCTTTTATTTAATGAATATAAATTTCCAAAGTACAGCTTATGGATTACAATGGCTTCCCCCCCCCATAACTTCCCTCCCACTCGCAACCCTCCCCTTTCCCGCTCCCTCTCCCCTTCCATTTGCATCAAGATTCATTTTCAATTCTCTTTATATACAGAAAATCAGTTTAGTATATATTAAGTAAAGATTTCAACAGTTTGCCCTCACATAGTAAGTGATTTTTTTGAATTAAAGTAGTCACAACTACTTCTTTACTAGGTCCTAAACTCAGGTGGCAATATGTCCTGTGGTGATAGTTCCCAAATTGCACTGATGTGCACCAGGGCAATAGAGATAACTCACAGGGGATACACAGAATATTTTAAATTTTTAGAGAAAAACAAAGTATTTAAAAATATTTCCAGACAACATGAGAACTACTATTTCGAGAGAGTTCAAATGTAAACATTAGGTCATTGGAGCCAGTGCTGTGGCATAGCGGGTAAGGCCGCCGCCTGCAGTGCTGGCATCCCATATGGGTGCAGGTTTGAGTCCCGGATGCTCCACTTCCAATCCAGCTCTGCTATGGCCTGGGAAAGCAGTAGAAGATGGTCCAACTTGGGCCCCTGTACCCACATGGGAGACTGGGAAGATGCACCTGGCTCCTGGCTTCGGATTGGCGCAGCTCCGGCCATTGCAGCCAACTGGGTAGTGAACCAGTGGATGGAGGACCTATCTTTATCTCTCTGCCTCTCCTTCTCTCTCTGTGTCACTCTTTCAAGCAAATAAAAAAATTAAAAAAAAACATTAGTTCGCTGTATTTCTTTCAATGGCAGCTTATACTATAAAGCTGATTTTTTAGCAGTTGCTATAATAAAAACCAAATATACCATTATAATGAATGTAAATCAGGAAATGAGTAGCCATACCAACCTGTTTCTAAGATTTAAGTGTGTTATGACCAGCAGGTATATACTGCACATTAGTAACTAGTTGTAGCTTTGTAACAGTAAATTCAAATATATTTTCTTTCAATGTAAGCATATTATTTTTTAAAATGGACAGTAAATGATTGGATATAAAGCTAAGTTGTTTGACTTAGCTACTTCATAAATGGAAATCTTAGATATTTCCTGGCCTTGGGACAATGTAAGAATAAAATTTACAAAACAGTAAAGGCACCATGAACTAAGAAAGTTTCAGAATCTTTGTCATAATTGTTAAGAATGTGGATTCCAGAGTTGGATTACAGCTTCACTACTTACCAGCTGTGCCATTTTAAGCTAAAACTCTATGTTCTCCCATCTCTTTCCTCATAAAGTGGATATTATTATAAACATATGAGTACTTCAACGGACTTACTACGTGTTACTAAGTCAGTATGTGTTAGTCAGGTAGAAGAAAGCCAGTGAGAGTGTTCTGTCTCTGTAAATAACAGCCATTCTACTTCCAAGACAAACTTTCATGAAAGGTATTCTGGTTGCAGCAGGTGCCTACTGCTACATCAATTATACACAGGTGATCTGATCCTGGGGACCCATACATGTGGAGTGCATGAACTAACAAACTTTCCTTCCCCATGATTTTCCCCCATGATTTATATGGGAGGAAACATGCCAGAAACTTTTGGAGAAATTTCAGCTAGATTTGAGTACTCTCCTGGTCACAATTCTAGAAAACATAAGAAACTTAATGGCCCACACAAAGGACCAGAGCTCTGGATATGCACTTTCTGCTTATTAAACGGAGCTGAAATAGATTTAGATCCTGGAGCTACAAGAGCAGGGTGAGTGTCTATGCTGGTCCCTTTGAGGGACCAAACGGAAACAATTACCTTTCCAACACTCAAAACTTAACACTCGCTTGCTCTGCTCTCTTCTCTTTGCATATTCAGCTATTCACACCTGTGTTTTAGAAATGTCACAGGTCTTAGATTGTGTTTTGTCTGGCTTCCTAGGCAATTGTTAATTTCTAAAGAAGTGTAATTTTGTTTCCTGTGAATGTTTAGTTTTCACTAAAAATTACTGTGCATCTATTCCTTGCTCTGAAAGTAGTATAATAGCTTTTATGCAACAAAAGCCTGATATTCTGTTTAAAAATATATGCAAATTAATTTCAACACATTCTTACTATTGTAAACCATGGTTTTGGGGATTATTCAGTGACATTCTAAAACACAATATAATGGTGAGCAAAAAGCAGGACACAAAATTGTATATCAATGATTCTGGTTTTATACAAACAGAAATTCAATATATTTGTATACATGCACAGAAGAATGTTTAAAAGGAAATAATGCAAATATTTTTTCATTAGATATGTTTAGAGGTAAATAATAACTTCACTTTTACTTATATATTGGTTCAGATGCAACTATGTGAATTTAAATAAATAAATTTTATAGTTATTGAGACTTAATAAGACATTTCATTGTCACAAAAGTATGAAAATCTGTGATTTGGTGGTTGGTTGAGTAGATTAATAATGTAAACATTTGAATGAACTATTCTGAGTTCTCTTGTTCTGTTCTGTCTCTCATGGAGCAAAGTGGTTGGAGGAGCCCCAAGCATCATCTCTCACATGACAGTGTTCCCAGAAGTTGAGAAGGGAACCTGGGGCTCTTCACCTCTGCAGCTTTCTTTTCATCAAAGAAGAAAACATTTCCCAAATAACTAGAAAAAAATCAGGTTACATCATTAATGAAGAAGAGAGTAACTGACCTCAGACAGCTAATTTATCTCATATAATTAACCTATGCCCATTGATGTATTCCCAAGTAGTCTATTTGATGGTCAAGTATTATACACAAAACAGAAGTTAAAAATTATAAAACAAGCAAAAAGATAAGAAATAGCAGCCCCTTTCCAAAACAATACATTGTAGATTAAGAAAAATAGAATGCAGGAAATGTTTATTGTTTGTTCACATTTCTGCAGGTACATTTGGCAGATTAGAAGTGGAAACTTCTGCAACTCCATGTGGCACACTTATCTATATCTGTGATGGAATTCCTTCTTAAAAATAACTGTAACAACTTAAACATCAAATCAGTTGACAAAACATAGTCCAACAAAATGAAATGCTCTCAAAAGTTCTAGAAGATTGCATTGCTTTTCCAATACTAGAGACCAAGAAAGAGATCTCTAAGCCATAATAGACTGTTGTTTAAAGATATTGAAAAAGGTCAGAAAAACATTGGAAATCATCAGAATACATTGCACATCTATAAAATCACTTAGTGCTTTGGAGCCTAGAATAGTGCATGGATCTCCCTGGTCAATGGACTTTACCAATAGATACTGGCTTCAAGGCAATTAACAAAGGGGTTGAGAGAGCTAAAACATTTTAGAGTCTGTTTCTAATTAAGATACTGGACCCAACTATGATTATCATCAAATCTTAGAACTCCAGGACAATAGACTGTCTTTAAAATTGGCCAAGACTTCATTACCTTCAAGTATCAACAGAGAAGCTGTGTCCCTGATGGTCACCTTGATCAAAAAAGGAGCTAATTCTAGAGCTATACCTAAAACTTTCAGATGGCTCTGAGCAGCAAAACAGAAGTCAGAGCAGAAATTAAGAGAAGTAGGGGCCAGTGCCGTGGCTCACTTGGTTAATCCTCCATCTGCGGCGCCAGCATCCCATATGGGCGCTGGATTCTGTCCCCGTTGCTCCTCTTCCAGTCCAGCTCTCTGCTGTGGCCCGGGAAGGCAATGGGGGATGGCCCAAGTGCTTGGGCCCCTGTACCCACATGGGAGACCAGGAGGAAGCACCAGGCTCCTGGCTTCAGATCGGTATAGCTCAGGCTGTGGCAGCCATTTTGGGGGGGTGAACCAATAGAAGGAAGACCTCTCTCTCTCTCTCTCTCTCTCTCTCTCTCTCTCTCTCTCTCTCTCTCTCTCTCTCTCACTGTCTAACTCTATCTGTCAAATAAAAAAAAAAATTAAAAAAGAGAGAAGTGATGAAATCTCCTAAAGGCAGATATTGTCATGAGCAAAGAATACCAAAACTGAAAGAGTTGATATTTTTCTAAAGCTAGAAAAGATAAATTATATAATGGGAAGAAAATGTGAAACTTTGTGAAAACTGAACAGATCTTTATTTTCTAGTTCATAACTAAAGCGTAGTTTCCTGACATTCCTCCTATATCTAGTGTATCTTAAAGCAATTTTCCAGAAGGGTCTATATCACAAAAAAGAAGATTCAGATCCTTCTGTGAGTGGATTGTCCACAACTGGGAGTGTTTTGAACCACACTCTTCATTTTGTTCATTTTTACTTAGAAACAAGCCTTTCTTGGGGTTCCTAGTATTTATTCTTTACACAAATAATGGTTGAACATCTATACTATTTCAAACTCTATTACCTCATGAGACTAGAGCATTGTATTAAATAAAATTTCCCATCCCCACAGGCAGTATTGGAAGTGAATTGATCCAATTGGACACAAGATGGTACTTTTTCTGCTAAGTCTTCAGGTGGTAGGTGTCCAAATGCAAGTAGAATCTTATTAGAACTCTTCCCCACTCTCTCCTTTAAAGACCACAGCTGATCACAGGGAAGGCAATAAGAGTTTATGACTACAAAAGTGTACTCTTCCCAGATGCTTTGTCAGTCACACAATAATTTATTGAAAATTCCTTGTGAACAAAACAGAACTCCTGTTGGCTTGAGAAAGTTCAATAGGAAAAGGAAGAGCATGTTTTCGTCCTTTAGAAACTTAACACATAAAGGGAATAATATTTCCAACACTTGATTAAAAAAGGGCTTAGAAGCACACCCAGAAACTCAAATAAATTTGTCACTTTATTAAAATTAGCTCAAATATTGTATGTAGCTTTTGTCGTTCCATAAAAAGTTCATCACATAAGTGTATATGCTTGAGTTTCCCTAAAACATAAACTATAGTAAAGTGCCTGCACTGTAAACCTCTCAGGGTAATGTGCAGCATAATATAATTAATGAATCAGTTTATGAACTAAGCATTTGCGTACCTATTCTCATATAAATCCTTAACCAGAGTTAATCCTTTTATTCTATTTGGGTATTGAAGCAGAAAAGCAATAAAATTAATGGCATATGAGTGATAAGGCATCATGACTTGAGGTTATTGCCAAATTGTCCCAACAGATGTTAGTTTTAATAATCTTGGAGCTTTAAATAATTATTTATTTGTCTAATTGGAGATTGTGTATGTAACATTAAACTGGTAATATTAATTATATGCTTTAATTATTTCTAGACTCTCATAGCTTTTGTTGGTACCTAGAATACCATGAAATTTCAAGATAATAATTAAATCTGAGCTTTGATATACTCCCCAGAGCAGGTTATGTAGAATGTGCTTAGAAATGATAATAACAAGTAATAATTCCAATAATATATAATTTTGAAACATTGTTTTTTCAAAAATTCTGATAAAAGGAGGGGGGTTAGAAATAAGAATAAGAAAACATATCTAACAGCAAAGCTTACATGGTCAAATACAATCTGAAATGAATAATACTGCATGTAGCCTTATAACTGTAGATAGATTATAAGGAAATATTCAAAGTGTGGCATTTTGCATCAGATAAATGATTTCTCTTGCATATTCTATTATGAAAAATTTCAAGCATACATAAATTTTTCAAAATCAAAAAAAAATTGAAAAAGCTTGTGCAGCAAACACCTATACACTCATTACATAGATTCTAGGAAATAATAATTTTTTGTACCTGAAAAATACAAAAGAAAACATGAAAAACCTCTCAGGGTGGTATCTGAAGTATTAGGTAGGATCAGTAAGTATCTTTCATATCAAAAATAAATAAAAATAAATAAAATTAAATGTAAGATCCTATAACAAACAGCAGTGAAATATTAAAATACTAAACAATGAGCATAAATGTATAGAATATATTTGAAAGAAATTTTTTTATGTTTTTCTGAGTCACATGGAATATGGCTTGCATAAATGGAAAAGCAATATTTTTTCTTGGAGAAAAAAATCGCTTAACATTTTAAAGATGCAAATTCAACCTAAAATGATGTTGAAATTACTTGCAAATTCAGTCAAAAATAATAAAATTATTTATACAAAATCCATTTTATAATTTATTTGAAAGGATGAACTTGTGAAATATGAAAAAAATCTGAAAAAAAATCTAATGAGGGAGATAATAACAAACAACATATTAAAAACTTCACAAAAGAGATAATAGTTAAAGTGATAGTACAAAAGTACAGAGATCAGTGGAGAATCCTGTATGGAATGAATGGAGTATTCAGAACTGTATATATGAAGAAGAAGCTTGAGACTTTAGTGTTTATGTTAAAATAGTTTTGCACAACATTTGGGGAAAGATGAAGAATTTAGTCAATATTGTTGGTTCAAATGTGTAGCTATTTTAACAAAAGACAATACTCCCCCCTTACTTCATAACGAATTCCAGACAGATGGAAGATTTAAATATTTTTTAAAATGTAAAATACATGAAGAAAAAAATGTACTCTGTGTTTGGTAAACTTGGACTAGAAAAGACATATTTCAATGTGACAGCAAATCTCTAAGTAATGAACCTGGACCAATTTGACTACTAAAATTTTCAAACATTTATGTTTAAAACAAAATATAGGAGCTGGTGCTGTGGTATAACAGGTAAAGCCACCACCTGCAATGCCGCCATCCTATATGAACCCTGGTTCCAGTCCCAGCTGCTCTACTTCAGATCTAGCTCTCTGATATGGCATGGGAAAGTAGTAGAAGATGGGTCCCTGCACCTGCGTGGGAGACCCAGAAGTCCCTGACTCTTGGCTATAGATCAGCGCAGCTCCAGCCATTGTGGCCATCTGCAGTCTTGCTTATCACAAAACAAGAAATTGATTGTTTAAGTTTTTTAAACAAAAACTTTAAAATGACAAGTAATACCAAATGTTAATAAAAGTCGTAGAAATCTAAACTGCATAATGGTTAACAGTTTAAAAAATATATTCTGTCCAAAGTATATTGTTATAGGAAAAAAGCACATTGCAGAATAGAACAACACATTTAGTATGAGATTATTTTTGCTAAATATATATATATATCCTATTCCGATAGGATCATAGTCAAAGTGGAAGTTCTCTCCTCCCTTCAGAGAAAGGTACCTCCTTCTTTGATGGCCCCGTTCTTTCCACTGGGATCTCACTCACAGAGATCTTTCATTTAGGTCTTCTTTTTTTTTTTTCTTTTCCATGGTATCTTGGCTTTCCATGCCTACAATACTCTCATGGGCTCTTCAGCCAAATTCGAATGCCTTAAGTGCTGATTCTGAGGCCAGAGTGTTGTTTAGGACATCTGTCATTCTATGAGTCTGCTGTGTATCCCACTTCCCATGTTGGATCTTTCTCTCCCTTTTTGATTCTATCAGTTAGTATTAGCAGACACTTGTCTTGTTTGTGTGATCCGTTGGATTCTTAGACCTATCAGAGCCATCGATTGTGAACTGAAATTGATCACTTGGACTAGTGAGATGGCATTGGTACATGCCACCTTGATGGGATTGTATTGGAATCCCCTGGCACATTTCTAACTCCATCATTTGGGGCAAGTCTGATTGAGCATGTCCCAAATTGTACATCTCCTCCCTCTCTTTTTCCACTCTTAAATTTAACAGGGAAAGGCTTCCATAGCCCTGGCAACTCATGACTAGAGCCTAGGAAGATTACTGACGCCATGAACAGGAGTGTCAAATTGTTAAGTCAGCAACAGAAGTCACTGTGTACTTACATCCCATGTGGGATCTGTCCTTAATGTGTTGTCTAATATGCAGTGATGCTATAACTAGTACTGAAACAGTATTTTTATACTTTGTGTTTCTGTGTGGGTACAAACTGATGAGGTCTTTACTAATTATATACTGAATTGATCTTCTGTATATAAAGAGAATTGGAAATGAAAAAAAAAAACCTGGTGTTAAATTGGAAATGGCATAGAAAATGAATTAATTTTTTAAAAAAATATTATGTAGGATCTCTGTCTTTAATGTTTTGTACACTCTTATTTAATGCTATAACTAGTACTCCAATAGAATTTTTTTTCACTTTGTGTTGCTATATGGGGGCAAACTGGTGAAATCGTTACCTAATATATACTAAACTGATCTTCTGTATATAAAGAGAATTGAAAATGAATCATGATGTGATTGGAAGGGGAGAGGGAGCAGGAAAGGGGAGGGTTGTGGGTGGGAGGGAAGTTTTGGGAGGGGGAAGCCATTGTAACCCATAAGCTGTACTTTGGAAATTTATATTCATTAAATAAAAGTTTAATAAAAAATGTATATATCCACATATGTGCATGCTCATTGATTTATATAAGGATAGACATTAGCAGAAGTCCACACACCAAATTATCTACAGTGTCTACTTCTCAGCAGTGAGATGATAAAAAGTAGAGAGAAGGTTCATAGGAACCTTCTGATTTTGTCTTCTTACAAAATCCTTACTTTTGAATTTATAAAATTTAACCTTGTGTTGTTTTGAGACAGAGATTCATGAATTTGTTTCATAATAAAAATATAAAATATAGAAACATTTGAATGATAAGGAAGAAAAATATAGTAAGTATTTTCTTTCCATTGACTGGATTCAGCCATTTTCAGCTAGTAATTTTTAAACTTTCATAGAAAAATTCTTATATATAGAAGAAGCAAGCCAGGCATTACCATAGATCAGTACCTGGAATAAGAGGACCCCTATTGCCAATTGTAGTGGAGATTCTGTTATTCAAGAGGGGTGGAACAAATGAATCTTGCACCAACATGATGTTTCCATAAGCTCCACTAGGAATGGCTGGAACACACCTGTGGTTTACAAATAGACATTCATGATGGTGTACAACTGGTGTTTGTTAAAACTACCCTGTGCTGTAAACTTACTATTTGCCATATTCCTCTCTAAATGCTTTCCATTGTTAGCTAATTCTAATCATATTAACAACCCCAGAAGTTATTATCACATTTATTATTATCAGGGTATATATAAAGAAGCTCAATGTTAGGAGACTTGGGAACTTCTTCAAGAACACATAACTAGAATTGAGCTTTTAAATTTTTCAGTACTTCTCAATCCTCACATTCATACTTGGCCATTGTGTTATACTTTGAATCATGGAGTATTGAGTTAGGAGGATTTCAGGGGAAAAGTGAATAAGAAAACATCTACTTACACCTCACCTTTTATGGTGGCTACAGAGAGGATGGAACAAGCTATATTAGGCTATGGACCTGCTTAATTCCTGCTCAATTTTCAAAGCTCTTCTGACTCATCAGGAAAGTCTTTATCAATGGCCAATGGTTGGGAAGGGCTACAAATGCCACAAAGAAAAAAAAAATTTTGACAGGCAGAGTTAGACAGTGAGAGAGAGAGAGACAGAGAGAAAGGTATTCCTTCCATTGGTTCATCCCGCAAATGGCCGCCACGGCCAGCCCGCTGTGCCGATCCAAAGCCAGGAGCCAGGTGCTTCCTCCTGGTCTCCCATGCAGGTGCAGGGCCCAAGCACTTTGGCCATCCTCCACTGCCTTCCCGGGCCACAGCAGAGAGCTGGAGTGGAAGAGGAGCAACTGGGACAGAATCCGGCACCCCAACTGGGACTAGAACCCGGGGTGCCGGTGCCACAGGTGAAGGATTAGCCTAGTGAAAAAAATTTCTTAATGGAGAAAACAATGAGGTTGGTCATGTAACCTGTATGCTGAGTACCAAAACTTGCCCGAGTTTTATTTAGGTAGTCAGAAAATATGTCAGTGAAATTGGAGACTTTGGGAAAGGCTACTTGGAAAGGAGATGCCTTTGGGTGAAAAAGCAAGTCTTGGAATCTCTGGGGGCCTCAGCAAAGACATGCACTAATGGATGTGACTAAATTATGGGGTTACAGACCCCAGGAGTCCTGATTCAGACATGAGCAAAATGCACTGCCCTGCTACATGAATAGTAGCAACAGAGCTCTTTTGCTTGGCTCTTTCGATGCATGGCAGAGCTCCAGCTTTGCCAGCAGCAGTCATGATGGATAGGTGGGAGTCACTCTGCTGCAGCTGCTCTAGTGTACTAGCTATGATATTCTTCAGACCCAAAACAGCATGCAGGAGTCCATCCTAGGTGCAGTGGGGAGCAAACAGGTCCATCCCTGTTGTCAGCACCTGAGGGGACTTCATAGCAATATGGGAAGAGGATGTGTCCTTTGAGGTAAGGACTGGGTTCCCTCTTAATCTGGGTTGAAGATTACTGAGAAGCATACTCTGGGACAAACCACATTTCCAAAATACCATGATCTCAGATACATTCTTCATGTTGGGAATTTTGAAGGCTGAAATGCTGCCGTGCTGTGGGATACCTTCCCAGGAGTCTTAAGAAGAAAAAGTGTATCTGGAAGTGTGATAATCCACATAACCCACAATCACTGAAACAAGTTTCTGATTTGGCAGAAGTTTCAGAACATTGATCATGTCTGAGATATCACACACAAGCCAACTTGGGTGAAATTTACCCTGAGTCATGCTGCCACTGGCTGTGATCAGTGAGTAATGGCACCCGCTGTCTAGCACACAATGCTGCTTAGTTGCAGTAATGGAAAGTGGTAAGTCATTAAAACCCACTTCAAACAGTTAAGTGTGAATGTCCCATGGGTTTCTGAAAAACTGCCCACACAAGCTTTCACTCAACAACAACCCAATACCACATATTTAATCTGCAATAAAGTTCTTCCTTCCTAGCCATTTCCATGGAATTATAATTTGAAGAGTTCACACAGTGAGTTCTGATTCAAAACCTTCCCTAGCAAGTAAGGCACTAAAGCAAAGACTGCTGGGAGCTGGGAAAACAAAGGAAACACATCCAAAGTCTTTGCCTATATATGGAAGGATTGACTCTGTTCTCTTGGGGCTGTGGACACTCAATAAGTGTGGACACTCGCCTGTGCTCCCCACCTTCACAAACATGAAGAACAAGACTCATTTGTTTCCTTAGTTGACTAATGCAGGTAGCAGTCATCCCAAATGGAGATACACAGACACCACTCACTTCCTGGTGTTACCAAATATTGAACTTTGCAGGTGACCTGCATATGGGTTTCTGGGCATGTACATCTGGCCTTTTCTTCTGATCTTCATTTTCTTCCAGCCCTTGTCCTTACCACCAACTTTATGATGAGACTCAATTTCATGCTGAAAACCTCTTTTTGTGGTGAACATGATGATAAATATATCCATTATATGGAATGTAGAGTGACCCCCATTGTGTCCCTTGTAAAAATTAAGTCACTCTTCCTGGGTCCATGTCTTAAATATCAATTCTACCTGAACATTGTTTTTAGATTACAGGATTCCCTTCCCTTCCTTTCTTTTTCTTTCTTTTCCTTTCCATCCCTTTTCTTGTTCTTGTGTAAGTCTTTCATAAAGTCTTGACCATTTTCTGCCCTGACCTCTTAATCAACACTGTCTCATTTAAGGGACCACCTCTCCCAAACCCTAAATTGGAATTGTCACACATTACTGTGTGTCTCTCAGGACAGTCAGGGTTTCCAGTTTCTCTTTGTCTATTTATCTTCATCTCGTCTCTTTTTTCCTGGTATAACTACCCCCAGAGACTTTTCCTCTTCTATACTACACTACTCTCTTATCATAGGCGTGTACCCCTCAACACACACACACACACACACACTTCTAGAGTCTCTAACCCAGCCACAGCATGAAGCTCACACTTCCAGAGACTCACAGTTGGGGCTGATAATAATTGTTGTCCTGTGATGCTTGCTTGGCGTCTCAGTTGTTATTTTGTTGTTCACGATGTTTGCTTCACTTAGATTTGGGATATATTGTTAGCTACTTTGTAAGTTATTTGCTTGCAGGTTTTCTCCAAATACTTGCCTTTCTATTATCTGAAATCTTTAGAAATCACATCTGATCACAGGAGTCCATGATTTTGGACTTCTTGTCTCCTATATAAATGCCTTCTCACTGGGCTAGCTTTTGGCTTATTTCAGAAGGAAAGATTGCAATTTTTCTCTCCTGTGAAAGCATTTATTTTTTCAAACCGAAGTTCTTTTCACTTTTCTGGGTCCCACGGTTTCCAACCAACTGTATGCTTAGGATACATAATGCAAATTAGTCATTTAGTGGTTATGAATTTCACAGGGAGACCTCATACATATGTTTCCCATTTTTCTCCTTTTCTACTACATGCTTGTGCTGATTCATTTTATTGGTAATGGGGGAGATGCCAGCATATTTACAGGATCATGGTCATGGGTGTGTGCTGCTATTTGGACTATGTCTGGATATTGCCAACATAATCAATCAAAACGGAAACATTTGACCAAAAGTCATTTTAAAACGATTAGCGTAACGCTAATAGCTTTGACTATTTAACCAAAGATAGTTACTTTGATGTGATTTAGAAAGCAAACTTAGTGGAATCCATTGTAAACATATCTATTTCTTTAGAATGTAGAAATTTTGTTGGAATTTTGTGTACTTACAACAGACTTCAGGGAAATGTTCTCAAAGAGGAACAAGATACTTAACCATGTTATGGGTTGCCTTCCTTCTTTATATAAAATGAATGCTTGTTAATTTTATTTGTTATGGGGGCAGTTTGGGGAATAAAGGAAAACTATGCAATCTCTTTGTGAATAAAATACACATATGAAATTCACAAACAACTTCAGGGTTATTATGGACTCCCAAGAGCTTACCCACATACCTCCTAGAAGCTTGTTAAGAACTCTGGACTGTGACATTTAAAGTCTTATTCAGCATAAAATTCCATTATTCTGTGAATTTTTCTTTCATGGTGTTAACACCCTCATGCATCTCCAACCATACTTTAGCACATACTCTTCTGATCCATATTCTTTGAAAGTCATGGATATGCCAAAATATTGTGCTTTGTTGCCAATCTAAGAACGCTTGTGCATTCATTGACTTAATGAGGGGGTGCTCTTAAAGAATGAGGGTATATGAAGAACCCAGGTACAATGCTTTCCAGGAGTGACTGACAAGCACCACCTTCTGGAGAAAATGTGTAGTAAATGTCAAAGTTGATGATGCCTGACAGATGTGCTATTCTCAGGTATGGAGTGTCAAATCTCTCCCTGACTTCAGCGTTTGTTGTACTCCACATTTCTTTCTTTCTTTTTTTTTTTTTTAAGATTTATTTATTTGAAAGACTTACAGAGAGAGGTAGAACCAGACAGAGAGGTCTTCCATCCACTGGTTTCACTCCCCCGATGACCACAATTGCCAGAGCTGAGCTGATCCAAAGCCAGAAGCCAGGAGTTTCTGCGGAGAGCTAGATCAGAAGTGGAGCAGCCAGGACTTGAACGGGCACCCTTATGGGATGCCGGTGCCACAGGCTAGAGCTTTAACCCACTGTGCCACAATGCCAGCTCCAGACCCTACATTTTCAATCTCTTTCTCTTTATTCTAACCAATGGTGGATGTATCTCTTGCCTCAGGGAACCTACAAGATTTTTTAAGTTGAAAAATTAATTCTGTTAGCTGAAAAAATTCTACTTTTTATTGGAAATCTTAGAGTAGCCTAACTCCTATCATTTGAAGATACTGAGCTATAATTCATCATGGGTTTTATATATCAAGTGGTTTAAATATGAATTGTTAAAATGTTGATTAAGTAATACACAGTTACTTAGAGGGCATATGGAAGGTACTTAAAATAACAAACATACTTTGAATTCAATAATGATGGGTTAATTAACTTAATCCTGCACTGTGCTTCAGGAGAATAAAGCATCAAAATAATGTGCGATTTGAAAGATTTGTTTCATACAGGCAAACTAATTTTGGTATATATCTAAACTTGTTTTTGCATAGTGACTTTTTATATATGCTTTGGATTTAATTGTAAAATGGAAATTTATTAAATAACAATTGCTAGAAAATTGAACTGTTTGTGGGTATTTTCACCATGAATCAAAACTTATGCTTTTGTAGTAATTTTTATGGAGGATATTTTCATCTCAAATGTTTTTCTTAGTTCCACAGGGGTCAGATCTGCTGATAGAAAACTATTTACCCTATAGAAATTCCTAAGAATTACAAGTTCCATAAAGGCTTGCTTCATTGCCAGAGTGAAAAATTTTTATCCCATTTTCATAATTTTATTTACTTTCAATCTAAGATATTATCTCATTTGCATCCTTTTGTTTGTTTTTAATCTAGGAGTCAAGAATGGCTATATTTCCTAAGTGATCACTTTCTTAATAAACAAACTCATATAAGTGCATTCATAGTATGTCTTAAATAATTTTCAGAGTGAAGTCAAATAATGGAATGTTCCTTTAGATCTATCATATCCCAGAGTGTGGTTGGTTCTCTTGGAGATATATTGAATGCAGTGGGATTTACTTTTGAGAAATTGCAGCAATGAATCCTTGGAAATATAGATTTAGAATGCAGGAGTACATTTCTCCTGGCATTTTAAAATTAAGAAGTTAGCATTCATTGTTTACCACCAGGCAAAATTTCTGTGACCTTCCTAAAAATCCTCAGTCTGCCAAGCGCTTTTCTCCTCTCCAGGGGCTATTAGTCACCCTGTAGAGTTATATTTATTTTTTTAACTTACTTTCCAGATGGATATATGTATCATTTCATTAAAGCCAAATGTGTTTTATGAAATTTGAGAATAACAGTTAATCATACTAGTGAGAGCACTAGAGTATAGCAGACTAAGGGTCAGGAAAATCAATAATAATGTACAAGTGGTCACCATTTTGGGGGTGGTTATTATTTTTCAAGCATTTTTTTAGGTAGATATATCTCAACTACCATATTGCAAAATAAATCTATTCTCAATTTACAAATGAAGTGATAAGTCCCTGAGAGCTATTAAATGGTGCAACCAAGATTTGAATTCATGTTACCTGGTTTGGAGTCCATGTAACTTCTATTAAGAAGAATTCAAACTTGGTAAACTTGGAGGCTTACTAAGTAGCACAGTTTCTTTACAACTGATAACTGAAAACTGAAGTAGTATTGAAATTTGAATTTTCACAAAGTACATTCATAAAAATATTATTGTTAAATAAAATACTTCATTGGTAGATGACAAATATCTTTTGATTGGATTTATCTGTCAACCATCACATATGTTTGTTCAGCTGAAAGATTTACATGCACACACACACATGGAGATGAGTCTACCATTCTATGGGAGAACATTTAAAATCATAATTTTAAAAAACCATTTATTGAAATATAGTATACAGAACCAGAAATGCTCTCAAGTGAACAGATCAATGAGGGTTTTTTTGGTCATCCTGTCACACTCATAACCAACAGCCAGATTAAGAACAAAGCATTAAGAGTGATCCAAGAGTCCTCACTCACTCCCCACCTCCATTTCTTTTCTTTTAAATGTATGAAACAAGAGTATATTGTCATTTACATGATATGATTCAGTGGAGCAATATTAATAATTATATACCAAATGATCTGACATCCACTCAATTTTCATCCTCTCATTATATACTAACTACTACAAATAAAGGAAAAAAAATATGATTTTCTTTTTGGGTCTGGCTTATTTCTCTTAGCATGATTAGTCAACAGAAGAGAAACAATAGTGCAGCTGAGCTTCCAGGAGTCTCATGCACAGACAATGAAAAGAATAAGTCAGGGAGTTACAAATCAATCCAAGACAAAAGCAGTGGTTCAAGACAATGAAAGCAGTGATAGAGATATTTGAAATTAGTTTCAGTGCTGAAATCTTTACTTAATATATATTAAATTGATCTTCTGTATATAAAGATAATGGAAAATGAATTTTGATGTGAATGGAATGGGAGAAGGAGTGGGAGATGGGAGGGTTGCGTGTGGGAGGGAAGTTATGGGGGGGGAAAGCCATTGTAATCCATAAGCTGTACTTTGGAAATTTATATTTATTAAATAGAAGTTAAAAAAAGAAATTAGTTTCAGTGGAAGGAAAAAAGTATTTTATATGTACTGGGAGGTAAATATCACTAGAAAAAAATTTCTACCACAATCTTGTCATCAAACTCCTGGGAGAAGGGTCGGTTATCACCCCAGGACAAGGTTGTGAAGATGTATTACTTTAGAATAGTGAATTGGCCTCAGAAGGAAGTTTGAAGCATGCCAGTACTGGTGCCCATGGGAAGGAAGAGACATAAACCCAGACAAATTTTCCAGGAGAACCTATCAAACCTTCAACCTGTAGTGAGAGTCTAGAAAATAACCAGAAATGTTTTGCTATAAACAAAGAGAATTGGAAAAGGAGTGGGAAACTAACATCCAGGTTTTGAAATAGATAAAAAAGAAAAAGATGTTCTATGCAGTCATAAAGAACAAAGACACATCTGTCAAAGACCCAGCATGGTGAATATTGCAGGAGGACCAGGTGCAATGCCCCCTCCGTGATAGGATTTGGAGCTGGGACCAAAAAGACTAGAATGAGAGGGTCTGTGAAATTAATGGACCTCAATGCTGGAGTTGTTCATGTACTTCATTACATACAAAGGAGAAATTTTACTGAAATGCTCCCTTGGGAATAGCTTGTAAAACCTCAGTGTATCTGTTTCCAAGTAGAGAACACAGAGTGTTCAGAAATTAGAAAACAAAATGCATTTTTGTTGGGATAATTCATCTTGAAATATTGTAGGTTTGGGTTTCCAAGTTCATTGCTCAATGGCTGCCTTTTTTCCTCTTAAGTACTTTGCTTTGGTTCTATCAGCATGTCTATAATTCTGTGGAGAATTCCAACAGGGTCCTGGTTAACTGAGAAAAAGATTAACAAGCTTTCTTCTCATTATTTAAAACTCAAAGGTAGAATTATTTAATAAAGCTAAACAACAGCATTAAAGATTATTTTAAAAAGATGTTATCAAAATATAACCCTATTAGATCCCGGCCTATCTGTGACTTACATCAGCATGTGTCATACAAAAAGAAACACCCATCTGAGCATAAAAACAATTGAAGTCATAGTGAAGACCATGGAGAGGCAGCAAAAATGTCTGTCATTAAGAACACGTAGCAATACTTCCTAAAAATCTCTATCTTTCTCTCTCCCAAGAGATTACATAGCAGAACTTCTGCCCTAGGTGGTTGTCTACCCCCAAGTTCAAACTTTGTCTCTCTCTCTCTCTTTTTTTTTTTTTTTTTTTTGACAGGCAGAGTTAGACAGAGAGAGAGAGACAGAGAGAAAGGTCCTCCTTTTCCGTTGGTTCACCCCCAAATGGCCTCCACGGCTGGCATGCTGTGGCTGGCGTGCTGCGCCTATCCGAAGCCAGGAGCCAGGTGCCTCCCCCCTTCTCTCTTCTTTCCATCCCATCCTTTCTCACACTTTTACACTCGGGTCTTAGAAGAGCAGTTATGTTTTATAACAAAATGTTGTATGCCATCTAATAAAAATTATTTTGATTCATTTAGCTAAACCTGTTCTACAACTGTCTTTCAGTACAGCAAAAGCTCAAGCACCAACATGATTTTCTTTAGTGGAATGGCAAAGTATAAATATGCATTCATTAGTGACTTTTTCCTTACAATATAAATAAATTTTAAAAACCAAATGCTTTGATGTGTTTATGTACTTTCTTTTCCTTAAATTATCAATTAAGTTTCTAATATTTAAATTACTAATTATTAATTAATAGATGAGGACACTTCAAAAAGCTCATGGAAAAATGGAATTAAATGTTAAATTTAGGAGCAGGCATTTAGCATAGCGATTAAGATACCAGTGTTCCAGCCGGCGCCGTGGCTCAACAGGCTAATCCTCCGCCTTGCGGCGCCGGCACACCGGGTTCTAGTCCCGGTCGGGGCACCGATCCTGTCCCGGTTGCCCCTCTTCCAGGCCAGCTCTCTGCTGTGGCCAGGGAGTGCAGTGGAGGATGGCCCAAGTGCTTGGGCCCTGCACCCCATGGGAGACCAGGAGAAGCACCTGGCTCCTGCCATCGGATCAGCGCGGTGCGCTGGCCGCAGCGCACTACCGCGGCGGCCATTGGAGGGTGAACCAACGGCAAAAAGGAAGACCTTTCTCTCTGTCTCTCTCTCTCACTGTCCACTCTGCCTGTCAAAAAAAAAAAAAAAAAAAAAAAGATACCAGTGTTCCACATCAGAGTACCTTGGTTAGATTCCTGGCTCAGACTCCTGACTCAAGCTTCCTACCAATGCAGACCCTAGAAGGCAGCGATAGTGGTTCCAGTGAGCTTCTGACACCAACATGAGAGACCTGGATTGAATATCTGACTCCTGAATCCTAGCTGTGGCCTTGGCCCAGCCTGGCTAGTGCATGCATTTAGAGAGTGAGCCAATGGATAGGATCTCTCTCTCCCTTTCTCATTCTCTCTGTGTCCCCAAGCCTCTAAAGCATTTTTTAAAAAATAAATTTATTTTTGTATAAAATGAGAAATCCATGCATAGTTTTTCATAATATGCACTTTCCATAAACTTTTTGAAGTACTCTAATATAGTATATATTCTTATTCACTCTAAATCTTTGAGCCAAACCTTAAAAATATATCTATACTTGACAAATAAATATAGATTCAATTTCTTTTCTTATGACATAAAATGATTATTTGTACTTCTCAAAACCTCTCTGACATTTTAGGAACTCTAAATGCATTAAGATATAATGGTAGACCTCTAACCAGAACCTAGATTACTTGGATTTTTATTTAATTTCAGGCTATTGAGAATTAGCTGAGAAGACATGTCAATGAAATGAGAAGAAGGACAGTAAATAAAATGAGGAGCTCCTGAAAGGGATGGCCTGTGCCAGTTGGAACTTGTTCGTCCCTCCTCTACTATGTGTCTAGGATAACTTATTCTGTATATCCCAGATCCTCTTGCCAGTAGGTTAATGGACCATAGTAGTCATTGGTAGAAGTTAGGAGAATAGAAGGAAGACAGAAGCCACAGTAGTGTCTTACTTCAATTTATTTCATCCAGGCAACAAATCGTTTATTGTGGCTATTTGACATCTTTCTGTACAGCACTTTGGGTGGATATGTAAACATTTTTCTAAATTTCATTAAGGAATGCTGCCCTGAACCTGCTGGGAAGCATAGCATATTTGATGAAATATATTCCATATTGCGGGAGCGGGTGAGCGTCTCTCTCACGCTGTCTGCGCGGCTGCTGCCGCCGTACTGCTACTTGGATGTGGGTCCCGTTAGGCTCGCTGGGACTTGCTCTCTGGGACCGGGAGGGGACAGCACACTGGAAGCCCTTGCCCGGGGCGGGGCTGGAGTTGAGGGCCTGGGATGTCTCTTGTCTCGGTCTCGCGTGGGGCCAGCGTCAGCCCTCTATCCAGCCCAGTCTCCGGTTTGGCGGCCTCTTGGCTTCTGTGTAGTGGCGGGGAACGACTGTCTGGGAGTTCTCAGAGCCCTCACCAGCCTTGCAGTCCGGGGCTGGAGGTGTCTTGGAGTCCGAGGCTCACAGAGATCCGAAAGTGTGTACCCTTAGCCTTGGGTGGCGGGTTGGCGGCAAGGCAGCCCTGTGTAGTGTAAGAGAGGTCCGGTTAGAATCCTGTGGGACCTGAGTGTCTACTGCCCTGGCACAGGAGCAGTAAAGCACCCAGAAGATGGAGCAGCTGGCGAGGAGGGCGAAAAGCAGGAACTGGAGGTGCCCAGGCAATAAAGGGCATCGTGTTTCCGGAAGGAGGGAGCGCAACCTGGCTTGCTTCTGTAGGGGAGCGGAAAGAAAGGTATATTGGGGACCCTGTGACTGAGATCGTTGAGTAATAAGCTAAGGAATTTTTGCTCATACACTTGGGAATTGGATAATTTCCCTTTCTGTTTGTTGTAAATAAAGCTTTTCTCCACCACTTAAAAAAGCAGTGGATATTAAAGAATAACTGGAAATGCAGGCATACTTACGAGATCATCTGTGGTTCTACGAACCCATCATTTGTTCTAATTTTGTATGCACATTAGTCTGTGAGTATAGTATAAAATACGGTTGTAACTGAAAAACATAATTTGTGTACATTGCATCTATCGCATGGCTAGATTGTCAGTTTTTTCCCTTGCTGAGATATATTTCACATGCCATACAATTAATCCTTTTAAGTTGTAAAATGCACTGGTTTTAATATAGTCACAAAGTAATATGTTCATCATCGCTATTTAATTCCTGAACATTTTCATCACCCCCTCCCCCACCAAAGAAATTCTGTGCTTACAGGGGTCACTCTCCATTAGATTCTGCTCTTCTTGCCCACCTCTTCCACTCAGGTCTTGCAATCACTATGGTGGATTTTCCTGTTTTGAACATGCCATGTAGGTGGAGTCATAAAATGTGGCTCCCTGTGTCTAGCTTCTTTCAGTTAGCACAGTGCTTTCAAGGTTCATCCTTGTCTATCAGTATTTCATTCTTTTTTTATGGATGGTTGGTGTTCCATTGCATGAATGGAAATGTACCACCTATTTTGCTTGTCCACCATCAGTTTATGTCTGGCTTGTTTTCACCTTTTGGCTGTTTCTAACAGTTTCAGAAACATCCTTGTGTAAATTTTTGTGTGGAAAAACATTTTGAGTTATTATGGGTCTATACCTAGAAATGGCGTCACCGGGTCATGGTGGCATCTTTTTTGAACTTTTTTGAGGTATTGCTGAGTGTTTTTCATAGTGGCTGTACCAGATTACCTTCTTTTCAGTACATTAGAGTAGTTTGTATTCTCTAGTTCTTGCTAATACTTTTTTTTTTTTTTTATCATAAACATCTTGATGTCTGAAGTGGTGGCTCGTTGTACTTATGGTATTCATTTCTGTGATGACTAACCATGTTAAACATCTTTTCATGTGCTATGTCTTTTGTGTGTCTTTGGAGAACTGTCTACTCTATTCCTTTGCTCTTTTTTAAGTTTAGTTCTCTTATTTTGAAGTTGTATGAGGTTTTTTTTTTTTTTTCTGCAATCTGGACACAAGGCCCTTATTATATACATGATTTGCAATATTTTCTCTCGTTTGGTGAGTTGTCTTTTCACTTTCTTTAATGATGTCCTTTAAAAACAAAAGTTTAAAATTTTGGTTAAGTTCAACTTACCAATTTTTTCCCTTTGGTTGCTTTGTGCCTTTTGTGTTATATCTAGAAACCATTGTCAAATCCAGAGTCACTAAAATTAATCTCAATATTTTGTTTTATAGTATTAATTCATTACAAGAGGTTTTTGACCTACTTAATTTTTATATCATTCTTTTGCATGAGGATATCCAATTTTCTCAGCACCATTTGTGGAAGAGTGTGCTTTTCCTACTGAATGGCACTGGCATCCTTGTTGAAAAGCAATTTACCAATAGTTACCATTTTCTTAACCATTTCTCTGTGTTGGACATGTAGGTTGCTCCTAAATTTTTTACTATTCTAAATTTTCTTATGTTAAACATAGCATGGAAGGCTTAAAATATTTTCTGTCTTTAAAGTTATTTTGGTAGAAAGCATTCTCAGAAGTGGAATTACTGGATCAAAAACGAAATTAAGTAAGTTCTGGAGGTCATTTAATGAGACACCAAACCTTCAAATGTTTCAATAAAACATCTTATTCATCAGTTACAATAGTTTACAGGTGAATTTCTGTAAAAGACTTGCTGTAAGATGGATTCCATGACTTCCTTCATCCTTCAACTGGTTCTGAAAGAGTGAGCAAGTCTAGAGAAAAAACAAACAAACAAACAAAAAACCTCAACACTGGAGTAACAGGATTTGTGGACATTTCCTAAGTGGTAGAAAAAAAAATAGTGTCATCACATGCAGTAGGAAAATAAGAGAGACGTGAGATCAGGATGTAGATCCTTAAGTCCCTGAGAGGTAAAAACAGCGTTCTATCCTGAGTCTTTATCCTGGCCTTGATAATCAAGGTTTAATTTATATTCATATTGGTCTCAGAGTTGACCATCTTAAATTGTTTTTAGTAGATATTATTGAGTAAAAAAAGGTTTATTAGAAAATGCAGTTTCCCATGTCCTTGCCACTGTCTTCTAGTTCTCCTTGGAGGATCCTTGGTACTGTTACCTTGTATCTGTGTAAACTAGTCTACACCTGGAATATCTCAGGAAAGATGGTATACGCAAAATGATACATTTTAAGGCTCTGAATACTTATTAACAGATTTCTTTTCAAAATGGTTACATCAGCTTATGATGCCAGGACAGTGCTAGTGAGGTAAATTTCCTTTTTGATTTTAATTCTTCAATATTCTTTCTTTAATGTTGGATTTCCAGTTTATATTTCCTCTTATAGCTTGTCTGCTTATGCCTTTTGGCATGGTATTTTTCATTGGAGTTGTCCTTTACGATATTTGTTTTGGCAGCCTTTGGTGCTTTACTGTAACCTGTATTTGAGGAGGAAAGTTAAAGTGCTTTTTGTAGAATTTATGCTGAGAGGTGTATCGGTATATAGAACAAGAATCAATGAAAAGGAAGTTAAATGCTTTAGGGAGAAATCGTTTGATTTGGCAACTTGGGTGCAGTCCAAAATGACTTCAAAGTGGTTTGGAAAAGGGTAATGCTATTAAGAAAAATGAGTAATCTGAGATGGAAAAGATGAGCTTATTTTGGGTTTGCTAAGAAGACATTTCTTTCTTCTTCTTCTTCTTTTTTAAAGATTAATTTATTTAATTGAAGGACTGAGTTACAGGGAGAGGGAGAGAGAGAAAGAGAGACAGATCTTCTATCTGCTGGTGTACTCTCCAAATGACTGCGATGGCCAGAGCAGGGCCAGGTCCAAGCCAAGATCTTGTAACTCTGTCCTGGTCTCCCACATGGGTGGCAGGGGGGCCCAAGTATTTGAGCCATTCTCTGCTGCCTTCCCTGGCACGTTAGCAGAAAGCTGGATCAGAAGTGGAGCAGCCGGTACTTGAACTGGCACCCATATGTGATGCCAATGTTGCAGGTGGCAGCTTAACCTGTGTCACAACACTGGGCCCTGTGGATATTTCATATAAATGAAATACTGTAATATGTGGCCTTTTGTGTGTAGCTTTCATCGTTTCCAGTGGTCACTCATGCCATAGCATGTATCAGCACTTCATTCCTTTCTGTGTTCCACTGTACAAATATATCACATTTTGTTCTCCATCAGTTGATGGACACTTCCACCTCTAGGCTTTTTAAAAATAATTTGGTAAATATCTGTGTAAAAGTTTGTGTGGGAACATATGTTTTTAGTTCTTTTGGGTATTTTCCTAATAGTTGCAAGGTCATATGATTACTCTGTGATTAACTTTTTGAAGAACTATTGCAGATGATAGACAAGTTGCTAGTATTTAGAAATAATCACAATGATTTTAATATCACTACTGGTAGGAAACTACAAAATGTCTACATTCAGACCTATTATTTGGAAATAAAGCCATTATAAAAGTGAAATAAATATATTCCATATTGCAATTGTAAACTCTGTATATTTATCAATTCTAAGACTTATCTGCCCTGAGGTGTTTTAAACAAAGGACTATAGACATATAATTTACAGATTTTGTGTGTTCTTTAACTCACAAAAATTTGAAGGTGCTATTGGACATTAAATTTGTTTTATCCTCTTGGACTTTCAGAGAAAAAAATGCATAGCCTAAAGTAAATGTTAATTGACCCTTGTGGGAAAAACTTGGATATTGTGGTCTTTATCCTGCCAAGATTAGTCTATCATCCATCTCTAGGATGTGGAAAATATGGCCAAGAATTCATTGGAGACTAAATAGATTGATAATCAGACTTCTTTAAGGGGAGAACTGTTGGTGTGTTATCCACCCCTCTATACTCTAGGAGGACATGAGGGGTGCTCACCTCAGTGTCAGGAAGGAATGGACCCCGGAGGAATGCAGATAGAACCTCACGTGTGAACATCTGGAAGATGCAAGGACTAGAATATGATTGTCCCCCAAAAAGTGTCTGCGCATAAGGCTGCATTTGGAATTTCTCCTGTAGATGAGAGAGGAAAACAGCAATTCTAAGTTGGGACAAGTCACAGTTTGGGAAGGCAGAATGAACAGCCTTGAGGTCTAGAAGCCAACTCATGAAAAAGGGTGTCCTTGAGGGAGAGTCAGGTGAGTGAGGAGATGCAGGATTGATTGCTCAAAGCTTGAGGCTCTCAGCATGTGGGAGGAGGAGTCATAAAATGCTAAGGTGAGACTTTCCATTGGGTATGATGTATCCAGCAGTCTCCCATGACAGTTGTAACTTTTCCGGTTATGTAATAACTCTTCAGATCCTATGTATTTATTTTTAAATATAAATTTGTATATTTCAATTTATTGAAAGATATGGAGACAGAGAAGTACAGAGAAATCTCTCATGTGTTGGCTCGCTCTTAAATGCCCAAAACAGCCAGGACTGGGTTAGGCCAAAGCCAGGAGCCAGAAATTTCAGTCCAGGTTCTTCTTTATGAGTGGGAAACAATTCAATTACCAGAGCTATCACATGCTCCCTTCCAGAGTACACATTAGCAAGAAGCTGAAATTGATAGTTCTCTAAAATAGGATGTGGGCACCCCAAGCAGCATCTGAGTCTGTGTACCAAATGCTTGCCCAAAGATGCTACACATTTAAACTGACCCTAGAAAGCACAAGATAAGCTTTGGGTATGTGCCTTCTCAAAAGAGAGGACTGAACACACCTACCTTTTGTGCTGTGTTTTCCCTAGCTTGAAAGAGACTTAAACAAGGGAGAAATTTAAAATTGAATGATGGTAAAGATTCTCAATGAACAATATTGTTCCAGAGCAAGTTTTTGAATACTGGGAGGAAGAAGAGAGTAAAGATGGCCTGCAATTCTGGGCTGAGGTTGACTGGAAGCTGTAACCAGACCCAAGGCGGAGATGTGCCATGACCCTGTATAATCAGGAGCCAAGAGCAGACACATGTGCCATCTATTTTTCACCTGTGGGTTAGGGAAATGGTACATTCAGCCTTGATACTCTTTCTACATTGTGAAAGTCCACACTCTACAGGCAATCAGTAAATTTGTATTGAATGGGGATCCTGGTGTGAGTAGTGAAATGAGTCTACACACCTCATGTTCTAATGGAGTCTTTGCACATTAAAAAAATGTGCTCCTGCTAAAGCGTAAAACAAGCTTAAGCTCATTACTTGTAAGAATAACCCCTGCTACCGATGCCTGGAGGTCAAGCAGACACTGCCAGTAGAGACATGAGTTTCCCTGGACTAGACTCCCTTGAAGAGCTATTGCTGAAGGGTGACCACTACTAACTCCTGGGCTGCAATTTGCTGTTAAAGCTGGCTTTGTGATTTACAATAAGGCTGCCATGTTACTTAGAGACTCTAGGGGAGAAGCAACCAATGTAGAAGCAGGATGGAATGGTTGAGGTCCTTAAGTTCTCCTCACTGCTGGCCCCTACCTTCTCATTGTGGGTGGCTTGGAAATTTCGCACTAGATTTGTTTTCTAATTTACACATTGGCAAAGCAGTCCCTTCTGCATTGCTAACTACCTAAAGGGACAATTTCTCTCTCTCTAATTCACTCAATGCCAAGTCATCAGATTAACCTTCCTAAAATACTGTGTTTTATATATATATATATATATATATATATATATATATATATCTTCATGCTCAGAGAATATTCAGGAACTGCTTACTGCTTATTAAATGGAATCCACATTCCTTAGTCATTTACTCAAAGATCTCCAAGATGATGGCTCAACCTGCTTTTCTAGTCTGAACATATACCACTCCACCCATCTTCCCAGAAGTAGCCATGCAACACTCCAGGAATGTTTTTATGTCTCTTCTTTCTCCCCAAGTCTCATAATATTTCTGCTACCATGACAATATGGCCCTTTCTACTTGTTCTTCTATCCTATCTGATGCCAGTTTCAAATGCTTTTTTATGACCAGTGGCATCCACAAGTTAGAGATTGCCCTTCCTTAGTGCTATTTTTAAAACACAATTTATTACATGTTATCCTGCATTTTAATGGTTAAAGTGGTCAAGCCCTCAACTAAATATTTAAATCTTAAGGGTATAAATTAGATCTTATTTTTCTTTATATAATTTACTGTGTTTGGTACAACATAGATGACAGTAAGGTTGGTAAGTTAAACATTTTAAAATTAATGTTAGTGTGAAAGTACTAAATGATATCTAAGTTTTTTCATTTAAAATTGGTTAACTTTGTTATTTTAATTATAAATTTTTAAAAGAATGGATTAGTGATTACTGGTTATAGCATTAAATAACAGTGTACAACACATTAAAGACAGAGATCCTACATAATATATTTTTTTAAAATTAATTAATTTTCTATACCATTTCCAATTTAACACCAGGTTTTTTTTTCATTTCCAATTCTCTTTATATACAGAAGATCGATTCAGTATATAATTAGTAAAAATTATTATATTTTTCTATAATATTTTATTATATTTACAGCAAATTGGGATCACTTCTTTCTCTCTGACTTCTTCCACTTCTTAGAAAAGAGCAATATATAATATAGTACCAGCAGCATGAATATGCTTTATAACAAATGCCTCCTTTTTTTGACTTCTGATCAGATTACCTTTGTACAATACTGATTCTAGTAGCTACCACACTTTCTGGTCTGTAGTGAATAGATGCCATTATTTACTGCCTTCTGCCATCTCCAATATGGTTGAATCAATAAGTCCAAAAAGACTTTAAGAGGGGGAAGTTCACCTAAGAAAGTCATGGGAGAATAGGTTTGAGGGTGCCTGCACCTGTCCAGAGTGGGAAAGGAAGTTAATATATAAATTCACAGACAAAGATATTTTTCTTAGGAATCACTGCAAATCCATGGTCAGTCACAAACCCTCCCCTCATTATAAATGCATTCTGAGTGTGTTTTATCTTCTACCCCAGAAGAAGACATTTTAAAATGACATTTAAACAAGATACCAAATATGGCTAGAACAAAGATTTTCAGTGGTGTTGTTTCACCTGATATGACTAGAAATGATTCCTCTTTGAATGTTGACAGAATTGATGAATCTGTATTTTCCATATCTAGTTTCTCCCTATCTTGCAAAATGTCACCAGATTTATCTTGCTCACACACACCCCTATGGATGTCAATGGTTGTTGACCTTCAGCACACATTAGAATGAACTGGTGAGATTTTTAAACATCCTGATGCCTGCACCCTCTGAATTAGAAGTGCTATATACAGTGAGGCCCAAGTGTTGGCATCCATTTTAAAGCTTCTCAAATGCAATGAGCATTAAGTACCACTATATTGGATAATTTTTCAAGAACTCAGGTTAGGAAATGACGGGGACAATGGTGTGGAATACAGAATAAGAAGGAGAGAATTGAGCCCATTGAGGTGTTGCTTGCAGATGTCCTGGGAAGGGAGATACAGTTTTGACTCTCTGAGTGTGAAAGGGGACTGAACCACATTACCCACGCTTGCCAGTTACAGTCCCTTAGCCACACTCATTGTGGTTTATCTGATTTTGGCCTTGGTGCCAACAGTCATTTCTTTCACAGGATCCTAGTGGTTGGTGTCTTTGTAGGTCTCTGCTTTCACTCTGCGCCTGTATGTCCCAATCCTGTCTCTTCCTATAGACACGAGCTCTGAGAAGCAGTGTTACAAGAGCAAAGCTTTATTGACTGATAATTTTTCCCACTGATAGAAATTAAAAATTAAAGAGGGAAATATAATTTTGTCTGTCATAGCTACTCATTAGCTCTTTCTCCACAGGGCAGAATTAGGTTCAATATATGTCACATAGTGTACCTGCCAATATCTGTGTCCCAAATAGAGATTCTTGAAGGAGATAAATGATACTGCTACAAGTGAACAGATACCGTGATGCCCCTCACTCATTAAGGAGGTCTTAACATCTAGGTTTTGCTACAGGATCTAGGGTGGGCTTTATTGAAGCACTCTATGACTGTGCTTTTGAAAATATTTTCCTCTAGTCATCATAATGAGGTAATGTATTAGGTAATGTCTTGAAAAATGGCCAAAGGGCTAAAATGTCAGCTTTACAGCTCACATACCTGAAAATACCAATGTTGGTTATTATTTTTATACTACTATGTCTTTGGAATGCCTCATAAACAGAAATTAATAGTGACAACTCTGTGCATGTACTTAAACCCAATTCAACAAAGGATGCTAAGAAAAACTAAGGCCACTAGCTTAACACTTGAGACAGGAGTTTTTCTATCTCTTTTATCTCATTCAAGGTACATTCCTAGCCCCATTTTTCTTCACCATCAGAACCAACTTTAATTGCCCAAGGTACACTAAAACCCATGAAGAGTTCCCCATCACATTACTTTTTTCCTAAGCAGACTTTAATCCCAAAGATTCTTATAAAACATTACACAAGACAGCATGCAGCATAGAAAAAAAAAAAACTCACACAGGAAGTGTCCCAGTTTTTAAACTGGCAGGGCATTGGTATTCTGAAATCTCCAATTTGAATGTAACACACATATCTTCATATATAGTAACCTGATAAAAAAAGACTTAAGACCTAAAGAAATGGTGCAAGACCACCATTTTAGGAACTTATTAGAAAGTGAAAAGACAATTTAATATCCGGGACCAAAAGAAAAAAAAAAAAACCATTGATTTGACTGAGTTCTATGCAGAAATAACTCCAGCAAGGATGACCTTCAAATGCAAAGTTTATCCCTTTCTCCCAGATTTTGAAACCAAATAATAACAGTTAATAAAATGTGAATTCAGTGGCTGGCATTGTGGTACTGTGGATTAAGCTAGTATGTGCAAATCCAGCATCCCATATGGGCAAGAGTTTGAGTACCAGCTGCTCCTCTTCAGATCCAGCTCCTTGATAATGTGCCTAGGAAGGCAATAGAAGATATTCCAATCACTTGGGGTCTCTGCCACTCATGTGCGAGACCTGGATAGATCTCCTGGCTTCAGCCTGGCCCAGCCCCAACTGTTGCACCATTTGGGGAGTGAATCGGCAGATAGAAACTTTCTCTCTCTCTTTCTCTTTTTCTCTAGGTCTCTCCTTTCAAATAAATAAATAAATCTTATTAAATAAAATAAAATATGAATTTAGCATGTACTATGTATAGAACAATAACTAACAGAGCATCAAAGGGGAAACCTGTTGAAGTGAATTGGACACTATAAGAAACAGTGACTTGATCAGCTCTTGTCCTGACTGTTGATGTACAATGCAATACTTTATCCATTATAGTATTTTTTTTTATTCTAGTACTATTGCTTGAACTCTGTAATTAATACACAATTATTCTTAGGTGTTTAAATTTTAACCGAAAAGTGATCCCTGTTAAATATAAGAGTGGGAAAAAGAGAGGGAGGAGATGTACAATTTGGGACATGCTCAATCGGACTGGCCCCAAATGGTGAAGTTAGAAACGTGCCAGGGGATTCCAATACAATCCCATCAAGGTGGCATGTACCAATGCCATCTCACTAGTCCAAGTGATCAATTTCAGTTCACAATTGATCACACTGATAGGTCTAAGAGTCAAAGGGATCACACAAACAAGACTAGTGTCTGCTAATACTAACTGATAGAATCAAAAAGGGAGAGAAAGATCCAACATGGGAAGCAGGATGCACAGCAGACTCATAGAATGGCAGATGTCCTAAATAGCACTCTGGCCTCAGAATCAGCCCTTAAGGCATTCAGATCTGGCTGAAGAGCCCATGAGAAAGCCAAGACACTCTGGAAAAAAAAAAAAGAAGAAGACCTAAATGAAAGATCTCTGTGAGTGAGATCCCAGTGGAAAGAACGGGGCCATCAAAGAAGGAAAGAAGGAGGCACCTTTCTCTGAAGGGAGGACAGAACTTCCACTTTGACTATGATCCTGTTGGAATAAGATTGAAGTCGGCAAACCCTAAAGGCTTCCATAGCCTTGGCAACTCATGACTAGACCCTAGGGAGATTACTGTCGCCATGAACAAGAGTGTCAAATTGTTAAGTCAACAACAAGAGTCACTGTGTACTTACGTCTCATGTGGGATCTGTCCTTAATGTGTTGTCCAATGTGAAGTAATGCTATAACTAGTGCTGAAACAGTATTTTTACACTTTGTGTTTCTGTGTGGGTGCAAACTGATGAAATCTTTACTTAGTATCTACTGAATCGATCTTCTGTATATAAAGATAATTGAAAATAAAAAAAACCTTGGTTTTAAATTGGACATTGCATAGAAAATTAATCAATTTTTTAAAAATATCATGTAGGATCTCTGTCCTTAATGTGCTGTACATTGTGATTTAATGCTATTACTAGTACTCCAACAGTATTTTTCACTTTATGTTGCTATATGGGTGCAAACTGTTGAAATCTTTACTTAATATATACTAAACTGATCTTCTATATATAAAGAGAATTGAAAATGAATCTTGATGTGAATGGAAGGGGAGTGGGAGCGGGAAAGGGGAGGGTTGCGGGTGGGAGGGAAGTTATGGCAGGGGGGAAGCCATTGTAATCCATAAACTGCACTTTGGGAATTTATATTCATTAAATAAAAGTTTTTTTTTTTTAAAAAAGAACGATAAACTACCTATTAAAAATACAAAATGGTATCTCTATAGTCCTAGATTCTAGCATATTTATAACTAATCAAGGAGATACACATACATTCTCTTTACAAATTCCTTGGGCCTCAATAAAACCAATAATTTTCTTATACTATATTAATCAACTTATTCATATTCATGGTTGTCCTACTGTTAGAGATGAGCGAATATATCGTTTTGTTTTATCCTCACTGCTTCATATATTAGCTAATTCATAGAAGGTAATGGAAATACATTTGTTTAAAAATGGCCCCTGCAGCGCCGGCATCCCATATGGGCACCAGTTCTAGTCCCGGCTGCTCCTCCTCCAATCCAGCTCTCTGTTGTGGCCTAGGAAAGCAGTAGAAGATGGCCCAAGAGCTTGGGCCCCTGCACCTGCATGGGAGATCCAGAAGAAGCACCTGGCTCCTGGCTTCAGATCGGCACAGCTCTGGCCATAGCGGCCAATTAGGGGCATGAACTAATGGATAGAAGACCTCTCTCTCTCTCTGTCTCTCCCTCTCACTGTATGTAACTCTACCTCTCAAATAAATAAAATAAATCTTTAAAAAAAAAGAAAAATGGTCACTCATGGAGTATGTGTGTGCTTATATAAATAAATGTGTAATAGATACACACACATGAATTTAAATATGTTTATTTATTTATATGAAATTTTATGTGCCTAAAATTAGAAGGAAGTAAATGACCAATATGGTATAATATTTCCATCATGCTAGTGTTGAGAAAATAGGATCTTGCCCAGTTTGTCCTTTGCTGTTAAGTGCAAGTGATAACCTACCAAATATAAGGACAGAAACTGGTTTGGTCTGCATTTTAACTAAATCTTTAGTATAATAATATCCTTTATTACATTTTTAAGGACATGCCTTTCAACAGTTTTCCAATAAACAGGTTTTGGCATCACTACTTTGTTAGTGAGATCCTGAAAAGACTGTAACAAAAAGAAAGATCACTTCCATCCAAATATGCATATCTGTATTACATGAAAATGTGCCAGGAAACATGTGGTATGATGTATATTTTATTATCTGAATTAAATATTCTGAGGTCCAAAACTGAAAAAAGATGTTCCACTTTTCTTCCTGCATGTTTGGAGGCAAATGTCTTCTAAATTTGCACATCATGAGAATGGAATGTGCTCAGAGATCAGCTGAAAGTTTTTAAAAATGAGTGCTTTGCAGCTGTGGCTCAGTGCTCAGACTCAGCAGGAGACGGCAGGTCCCCTTCTGGCCATACTACAAGGAGCTCTGATGAGCTCACCAGGGAGTACAGACAACGGCACTCTCTGCCCTGACAGATTCCGGTTCAGGCTTTCAGCCAAACGGATGCAGGTGTATAGTAATAATGATATATTTTATTTACATAACACAATAGGATATGTTTCCCACTATAATCCTTTAAACAAGGCAGAAAATATCATTGTCCCCAGGTTATAGACAAGGAAATTGAACTTTGCTGAGCTTTAGTGATTTGCATGTTCCCACGTAGGAAGGAGTTAAACTGGAAGTAGGACCCAGTATCAGATCTCCTGTCAAGGTCAAAGGATCTGAGTGTTTCCAGGCCTCCAGTTTCCTGGCTATGTGACTCTCTGCAAGTTTCTCAAGCTCTCTGGTCTCAAGAAGCTTCATTAAGAGAATAAAATAAAAGCTTCTTACACTGTTGTTCTGAGGATGAAATAATGTGTGAAAGTAATTTTGTTGACAACAAGATATTACTCAAAGTTTGTGTCTGCTTATGCTTTTATCCTTCTCCAAACAGTAACTATAGTTTCCCAAAAGCATCCAGTTATAATGAAACAGGTACACAATCAATTATCTGCAATTCCCAAATACCCAGAGCTCCAAAACTCAAGGTTATTCTAACTCATTTAGTAACAAAGTTTTAGATGAACTGACAAGCCTATTTATTTTCTTATTTTTCTTTATTTAGTATGAATATTTATTTGTTAATATCTGTAATTGCTAATATAGCTTATTTTATTTCTAAAATCCAAACACCCTATATTCCAATACATATCAGCCTTAGGGATTTTTGGATGCATTATGAGGTTTGTAACAAGAACAGGATCCTATTGATCCAGTTTAGAAGCCACCACTGATGGAATATCACAGTCCTGGAAATAGATTATGCAGATTTCACAGGTTAGTGGTTCTAGGAACAGTCATAGGTTGGGTTTACTTCAATGCAGACTCAAGATAATAGCCACAGAGATGACAAACAATTCCAGTATTGATCTTCACCTTGATCCCTGGTTTGGATGTCCCTCTGAATGATTCTTCTAAGAGCAACATATTCAAGTACTAAAATCAGAAACCACAATAGAGTGTGGATGAGCAAATTCATCAGGCAATGGAGATCCCAGTTGGAGTCTCTGACCTAACATTTACCAATTCTGTACCCTTGGCAAGTTTAGCAGACTGTTAAAACCTTAGCTTGCATCCTAAAAGCAGGCATCTAAAAAACATCGTTGAGGGCTGTGGTAAATGTTAAATGGCAAAGCATATGTGAAAGAGGTTTCTGTGGAAATTGAACCATGGTAAGTGTCCAGTCAAAGTTAGATTCTTTTTCCTTTTAATTTGCTGGTATTTCCTTGGTATTTACATTAGCAGCAATTTCTACCTTAAGGTTATTTGTTAAATTTTTCTTTAAGTGGTTGATTTGTTGTGCTGGTCGTTTACTAAAATAGCCGAGGAGAGGTTTTCCTGAATCTCAATCTGGATTTGTGCCATTTTAAAGTCCAGAAAGCTGAATTGGTATAATTCCAATATTATTTTGCCAAACCATTTTTTAAGGAAACAAACTTTCTAAATAATGTATGAGGTTTCTAATGCACATGTCTCACAGTTTGCAAGAAACAGAACAAAATGCCCCTAAGTGACAAAATGTGTTTATTGTAGGTGAACTAATTACAATTTTTGAACCTGGAATATGTGAAATTGGACGGTTGGCTTGAGTCTGTGGAAAACTCTGGAGCACATCCCATACCTTGCTATGATTCATTCTGATGCTCTGGAGGCAGGAGCTCATGATAATAGCACATGAGCTTAGCATGACTAATTCACTTATGATTTTAAATAGGTCTTGAGTCAAAAGTTCTCTGCAAAGTTTGCTCACCACAAGTCATAAATGCACAACGACAGATCCCACAGTGTTCAAGTTTTTTCTCTTTTGCTGAATCAAGGAGCACAGGAGCAGCTTCTTAGAATAACAAGGAGCCTCCCAAGCAGGTGCTAGGTGATGCACTCAGCCTCTTCTCTGCAAGTGGAAGAGCAGATGCTACAAAAGGAAGGTTTGCCTATTTATGAAGGTGACCCTGTAGGTCAGGGAGGTAAAAGGAAAATTCAGTGAATGGCTATAGAACAAATAGTCATTGTAAAACAAAAATAAGCCTGTCTAGATCTCAGGAAATCAGGCAATGTTAAGACTTAAGTATGAAGAGGAAAATTTTTACAAGACAATACTCTGTGACCTGAAGATAGGAAATAAGTCCTTAAAAACACAAAAGTACACAAACTGGAAATGGTATTATTGCCAGAGCTTACTACATTAAAGTTTAAAATATCTGCCGTACAAAAAGTTCCCCAAATTAGCATAACATGGGCATGGCATCTGGTGCAGCAGTTAGGATGTCATTTGGCAAGCTTGCATCCCCTATCAGAGAGCCAGGTTTGGATTCTAGCTCTGCTTCTGATCCAGCTTCCTGCTAATGTGCACCCTGGGAGATGCAGATGGTGGCTGAAGTGCTTGCATCCCTGTCACCCACATGGGAGACTCAGATGGAATTCCTAGATCTTGGTTTTAGCCTGGCACAGCCCTGGCTGGTGCAAGCATTTGGAGAGTGAACTAATGGATGAAAGAGCTCTCTCTCTCTCTCTCTCTCTCTCTCTCTCTCTCTTTTGTTCTATCTTTCAAATAAAAAGAAGATAGATAAATTTTTAAAGGAACATAATATTAGTACAAATATTGAATACATACAAAATAATAAATATACATGTGGAGTCTTTGAAAAGTTCATTTGAAGGCATGTTATAGAAAACTTTGCATGCATTTCAATTTTTTCGTATTGAAGTAAACATATTTTTGATTATATTTTTCCATGATTTTGTGAAGTACCTTACTCATATAGTGACAGTATACAATATGCAACAAACTCCAAAATTACTCAAGTTACTTCTGAGAACAGAGCAATTGAAATAAAAGAAGAGAATGATACACAGAAGGTTTCAACTCTGTCTGTAATGTTTTATTTCATTAGTATTTTAGTCTTTCATTTCTTTAAATTGACACAACTTGGCAAACCTTAGGCCTTAATTGATTTGCATAGTGGATACACAGGTGTTTGCTATCTCAGTCCATCCTTGTGTGTTTCAAAGATTCTATGATGTATATTTAATGTAAAAATACTATTCACTTGATAAACAATTCACTTTGTGTCTACAAGAGCACACATGTGGAAGAGCTAGCCAACTTCGAAGTCCCAGGATTCTTGCCTCTTCTTCAGCAAGATCAAAGGCTGCTTCTTTGTCACTTCATTTATTCCCCACTAAGTTTTACTTCAGAGGCAAAGTGCAGTAAAGTTTATCACCAACAGAATTGACCTCTCTCTGCTCTTGGAATGGCAGAGAAAGTTTCTGTCTACCTAGCTATCTTCCATGGCCCTATAATGCATGCTTTGTTCCATTTCCTGCCCAGATCCCTACCAACTGAAAGTCCTACATAGTTTCTGCCTCTGAGTTCTGAGGTGTACTGAGGTATGACAGTAGTGTTGATTGACACCAAAAGTTGGCTACAGCTGCTGCTGCTTCCAACACTGGAAAATGTGCGCTTTAGCATCATGTCCTACTCTCTGATGCTAAACAGGCTGTTTCAGTCTTTTAATAGATTCTTGGGGGAGGAGGAAGTGGAGGCTGAGGTTAGCTTTGTTCACTTTTGTGCCTGCTTCAGTCAGTTTGGCAACTGGCACTAAGCTTCCTGTTTAGTTAGATGGTACTGTTTTCTGTTTCACACACACACACACATACACACACACACATCCCCCACAGGTTCAGGCCATGTATCTCTCTACTGAAAGTTACATGCACTGAGAAAAATCATATTTAATTTTCCACTGAGGTATACAGTCTTCAAGTGAGGTTTTTCTTTCAAGATGCAATGAGATGGATACACTGGACAGATCTCTTCCATCTTTAGCATGAAGCATTTGCAGAAGGCTGTAATGGGATCAGTCAAGCCAACTCAAACACAGAGGGTTGAACCCTTCTAGGGAAGCCTCAGTGGGACATTCATAGGACTGGAACTTTCAGATCTCCCTGCCCAGACTCCTAAAGGCAGCTAAGAGACATGGGGAACTCTGCCTTTTTCTTTCACACTGGGCTGGCTTTCTTCCAGTTTAAAAAGTCCCTGAACCTCTTAAGTCGGGTCTCTCACTCTATATTGAGAGCAGGAACTTCAGAACTCTTAGAGTAGAGGTTGCCAAACTATGATCCCATGGGTCAAATCCAACCCCCTTCCTGTTTGGCAAAGTTTTGTTGGGACACAATAATCCCCATTTCTGTACAAATTATCTATGGCTACTTTCACCCAAAAATGGTAATGTTGAATAGTGCCAACAGAGACCGTATAACCAACAAAGCCCAACATATTTTCTATCTAGTGCTTTACTGAACAAATGTGCTGATCCCTGAGTAACATAATCCTGTGGACAGTAGAACTGATTAGATTCTGATTAGATTATGCATCCTGATCATAAAGTGATAGATCCAAAATATGCTTATATTCAACTTATAACCGGTTTCTATCAAGCAAGCATCAAAGCTAGAAACCAAACGTGCACACATCATTTAATTATTTTTAAATAGGAAAAAATTAAAGAAGTTCTTTCCACAAAGTAATCCCATCTTTGATTAAACATGGTTTCCTGCTGCCCTGTTATTAACCTCTCAGCATAACCAGAGAGCTAGGGTAGACCTTTAACTTCTACCTGACTTAGCTGCTTTGCTAAAACTACAATTTCTTCCCAAACTTGTTACCCCATACCTGATGACCCCATATAGGATGACCATGACTGATGCATAGCCCAGAGTGCATGGAACGACAGCAGCACACAGTCACTTAAATGTCCTGTAAATGGGAATACTAGCAAGCGTCCCCAAGCTCTGGGTCATATATTCATCACCAGCCTGTCCCTCTGGTCTCAGAAGAGAATTCTTTCCCATGATGACCAGAGGAGCCAAATAATGTACTTCTTGTATTTCTTCAGTTCTCTGAGTTCCAAAACCAATGACTGACCTGAGTCATAGGAAAATGATCATTACAAAAAAAAAAAACCCACCCTGGACTTACTAGAGTTAACGATGTTGGTTTCCAGCCAAATTGTAACTATTAATATTATATGTGTAATAATATACCTGACCAAGTTAACTAACCCCAAAAAATCTGCTCTGGGTATCTTTTTTAATATCTGTCTGCTTTGTGGTGACTGGACTGAGAGCAGGAGACTGGAAGTCACATGACTAAAGGCAAGTCACACAACCCACAGAGACTTCATTCTGACTCTGGAAATAAAGAGTTTGACCAAATAACAAGAATGTTCTCTTAGGTTACTAAACACTTTCACTATCAATATTAGCTTATGTTTGTTATTCTATATGTTAGACAAATCTGGCATCTCCAATATTTGAGAGGCCTTCAAAGAGTTCACAGAAATGGGTATTTTGATAAAACTACGCATGGACTTTCAATTTTTTCAATAAAGAAATATATCTTTTAATGTCATTTCTCCAGAAACTTTTGGAAGTTCCCTCATACTTAAATGCCATGTAAAATACTGGAACTCGCTTGGCTGCCCTGCAGTAATCTACAAATAGCAGGTCAAAGTACGATTCTTATCTCATCATGCTCTTCTTTATGACAAAGATATTGCTTAAGTAATAGTGTATTTTAAGTGTTTGAACGTTCATTGTTTTCAAGTACTAATCTATGTTCACTACTTACCTCATCCTCTTTGTGCACTCCTTCTAGGAAAGTGATCTTAGTATGCTGTGTCATTGGTTTAAGATTAGAACAAAGCCAAGAAACATTGACAGACACCACAAGAACATCTCTGACAGTGCACCAACATAAACGAAAGCATGGTTTCATAGCATGGTCAGTAAGATGCTACAGCCTGCCTGAATCTTAGGTGCTTTCCTCAGTTACACTAGCAAGGCTCAGTTGAACCTGAATGAAGTGTTTGGCCTGTCTGAGCCCCTTTTCCCAGGCAGCTGTGTTAATCCTGGTAGAGGCCTTGTAGTGAAAACCCCAGACTCTGGCCTTTAGTTTCAGAATTCCTGTGTGGAAGAAATCTTCTGTGTTTCTAACCATATGGGCACAGGGGTGCAATTGTGTGGATTACAGTGTGTATTTTTTTGGATAAGGCTCTGCAATGTATGAATTTGTACCCTGTTAAAGTGGTGGATGGAATGTGGCAGG
The DNA here is from genome assembly GCF_033115175.1 of Lepus europaeus. Classification (NCBI taxonomy): domain Eukaryota; kingdom Metazoa; phylum Chordata; class Mammalia; order Lagomorpha; family Leporidae; genus Lepus; species Lepus europaeus. Next base: position 92,634,880 of record NC_084827.1, read on the forward strand.
CTTAGGACACACTCTGTTGAAGTCTCTCCAAGTTGACAACATTTTCCCTCATGCCCAAGGGCACAGTCAGGCTTGGATTTCCTCTTCTGACATTCTCAGTGGGTTGCATGTGTACCTCTGTGGGAATGCACCTGAACAGTTAGTACTGAATGGTTGGCATGGAAATCTTGTAGAACAATGGTTAAAGAAATACTTCAGATCTGCCTGCTATGTAGCTGAGGATTTGATGTGGAAAGAAAGCAAAATCAACTTCCAACTCAGTTTGTTGTTCAAGAACACTCAGCTAGTCAATCAAGTCATTGATTTCCAAGAAGTTGAGGATTCTAATGTAACCCTGGTGTTGTAGAACTTAAGTAGAGGAGCCACAACATCAGCAGTCCTAGTGAGATACTAAATACCTAAATAAAGACAAGAATTCAACTGAAGTTAAAAACATTAGTTTTTATAGTATCTCTTCCTGATGGATTAGTTTACTTTATATGCACTGAATGGGGAACATATTATATTAGAATTAGAAAATGAAAAAAGTCAAACATCAACTGATGATCAAACATCAGTTTTGAAGATATTTTTGAGTTTTCAAGAAAATAATGTAATTAGCACAGAAATATTTTCAGACAATAACTCTTAAGTTGACAGTACTGAGTTGGTTTGATAGACTTTCATTTAGAGACAATGGTTCCCTAATTTGTGAGGACCCAGGCAGTGCTCATCTCTTTCAAAGTAGTTGTGTTTCATTTTTCTTAATGCTTTCTGATATATCATTGATATTCACAATATTATTCTGATATTCTGAGGTTCACTATGGGATTTCATTAGAAGAAAAGTTCCCACTGCTAAAATAACAGGAGAAAATTGAGGTTAGATTATTTCTGAGGATCATTATGGCTTCTCTAGCTGGTATTATAAAATAATATAAAGAAATAAGTCAGGGAGAGAACAGTGTGACATATGCAACTGGTTTTCTTTTTCGTTTTTAAAGATTTATATTTATTTGAAAGTCAGAGTTACAGAGAGGGACACACAAACACTCACACAACACACACACACACAGAGTGAGAGAGAGAGAGTGAGAATCTTCTATCCACTAGTTTACTCCCCAGAAAACCTCAATGGCCACATCTGGGCGAGGCCAAAATCAGGAGCAATGTGGCTGACAAGGGCCCAAGTACTTGGGCCATTGTCGACTGCATTACCAAGACCAGTAGCAGGGGTCTGGATCAGAAGTAGAGCAGCTAGGACTGGGATTTGGGATGCTGACATCAGAGGTGGAAGCTTTACCAGCTATGCCACAATGCTGGCCCCCAGTGCTTCTGGTTTGCTATGCAAATCCCAATCCCTATTGCATCCTATTCCCATCTTTCCTTGGTTGAAGACCTTGACTTTGTTTTAATATTTTGAGTAGCCACAAGTTCACATAAGCAGATCATCCTTGACCAAAAGTGAATCTCTATTGATCTATGCCAATTGGAATATTCTCAATCATTGGGCAGTCATTGGCTCACGTACTCTAACTCTGGGTTTTGAAGAACTACAATCTCATGGGAGTGTCTAGAAAAAAAAAATTGCTTGACAGAGAAAACCAATGCATAGTCTACAAAGTTCGTGGAGTCAAATTAAACCTTAAAATCTAAACCATCTCTCCTCTCTTCTTAGCCTCTCATGGTAGTCTTTATTTACTGTAGGTGTGGAGAAACCCACAGAAACACTTGGAGTCATATCTTTTATTTAATAGAAAACTTTTATTTAATAAATATAAATTTAAAAAGTATAACTTTTGGATTATAGTGGTTCTTCCCCCCAAAACCACCCTCCCACCCACAAACCATCCCATCTCCTACTCCCTCTCCCATCCCATTCTTCATTAAGATTCATTTTTTTAACCTTTTATTTAATAAATTTAAATTTCCAAAGTACAACTTTTGAACTACAGGGGCTTTTTCCCCCCACAACCTCCCTGCCACACACATCCCATCTCCCACTCCCTCTCCCATCCCATTCACATCAAGATTCATTTTCAATTATCTTTATACACAGAAGAAGATCAATTTAGTATATAATAAGTAAGGATTTCAACAGTTTGCACCCACACAAAAACACAAAGTATAAAGTACTATTTGAGTACTAGTTATGTCATTAATTCACATAGTGCAACACATTAAGGACAGAGATCCTACATGGGGAGTAAGTGCACAGTGACTCCTCTTGTTGATTTAACAATTGACACTCTTGTTTATGGTGTCAGTAATCACCCAAGGCTCTTGTCATGAGTTGCCAAGGCTATGGAAGCCTCTTGAGTTCGCCAATTCTGATCTTATTTAGACAAGGCCATAGTCAAATTGGAAGTTCTCCCCTCCCTTCAGAGAAAGGTACCTCCTTCTTTGATGGCCCGTTTTTTCCACTGGGATCTCACTCACAGAGATCTTTCACTTAGGCCATTTTTTTGCCACAGTGTCTTGGCTTTCCATGCCTGAAATACTGTCATCGGCTTTTTAGCTGGATCCAAATGCCTTAAGAGCTGATTCTGAGGCCAGAGTGTTGTTTAGGACATCTGCCATTCTATGAGTCTGCTGTGTATCCTGCTTCCCATGTTGGATTGTTCTCATCTTTGTAATTCTATCAGTTAGTATTAGCAGATACTAGTCTTGTTTATGAGATCCCTTTGACTCTAATCCTATCATTATGATCAATTTTGAACTGAAACTGATCACTTTGACTAATGAGATGGCATCCGTACATGCCACCTTGATGGAATTGAATTGGAATCCCCTAGCACATTTCTAACTCCACCATTTGGGGCAAGTCAGCTTGAGCATGTCCCAAACTGTACATCTGCTCCCTCTCTTATTTCCATTCTTTTATTTAACAGGGATCACTTTTCTGTTAAATTTAAACGGCTAAGAATAAAATGTGTTACTTGAAGAGTTCAACCAATGGTATTTAGTAGAACAAAAAAAAATAATAAAAGGAATAAAGGAGTAATTTGTCCCTCAACAGTCAGGACAAGGGCTGATCAAGTCACTGTTTCTCACAGTGTCCCTTTTACTTCAGCAGGTTTCCTTTTAGGTGCTCAGTTAGATGTCACCAATCAGGGAGAACATATGATATTTGCCCCTTTGGGACTGGCTTATTTCACTCAGCATGATGTGTTCCAGATTCCTCCATTTTGTTGCAAATGACTGGATTTCATTGTTTTTGACTGCTGTATAATATTCGATAGAGTAGATATCCCATAATTTCTTTATACTGTCTTCTGTTGATGGTCATTTAGGTTGATTCCAGGTCTTAGCTATTGTGAATTGAGCTGCAATAAACATTGAGGTGTAGACAGCTCTTTTGTCAATTTAATTTCCTTTGGGTAAATTCCAAGGAGTGGGATGGCTGGGTTGTATGGTAGGGCTATATTCAGGTTTCTGAGCAATCTGCAAACTGACTCCCATAATGGCTTTACCAGTTTGCATTCCCACCAACAGTGGGTTAGTGTCCCTTTTTCCCCACATCCTCAACAGCATCTATTGTTGGTAGATTTCTGTGTGTAAGCCATTCTCACCGGGGTGAGGTGAAACCTCATTGTGGTTTTGATTTGCATTTCCCTGATGGCTATTGATCCTGAACACTTTTTCATGTACCTGTTGGCCATTTGGATTTCCTCTTTTGAAAAATGTCTATTGAGGTCCTTGGCCCATCTCTTGAGTGGGTTGTTTGTTTTGTTGTTGGGAGTTTCTTGATCTCTTTGTAGATTCTGGTTATTAAACCTTTATCGGTTGCATAGTTTGCAAATATTTTTTTCCCATTCTGTTGGTTGCCTATTCACTTTCCTGACTGTTTCTTTTTCATTACAGAAACCTTAATTTGATGTAATCCCAATTGTTAATTTTGGCTTTGACTGCCTGTGCCTCTAGGGTGTTTTCCAATAAGTCTTTTCCTGTGCCTATATCTTGCAGTGGAGCAGCCAGGTCTCAAACTGGTGCCCATATGGGATGCCGGCACTTCAGGCCAGGGTGTTAACCCGCTGCATCATAGCACCGGCCCCAATAATTCTTAGTTTTATAGGCCACATTTTTCATGAATGTTTTAATAATCAAATAATAATAAAAAACCTTCTCAATAATAAAGATCACACATTTATGAAAGTGTACAAATGCACTAGAAAGAGATGATGCAACTACAGGAATTTTGCTGTAATGTTCAAATCTATGACAAGTCACGTAGAGAATGCTGTCTCTGCTTTTCCCTGGCCTCTCTGCTGGGCATTAGAGAGCCAGGGATTCTTTGGAATCAGAACACAAAAAATACCTTCACTTACTCTCTTCCCCCTCACATTCCTCCTCCACTCTTAGATGATATACCATGTCCAAGTATGGCAGATATTGGTAAACTACAACACAGAGGATTAACATGACCCTGCACTGATTTTTCAATATACAAGAATTGAGATCAGAAGAGGTCTCTGTGAGCTTCAGGATAGCTTAAGGCAAAGTTATAAAATAGATGACATTGTAGTTTTAATGTTTCCCTCAAAATTCATATGCTGAAGCTAAATGCCCAATTTAATAACATTGACAGGTAGGGGCCTACAGATATGATTAGGTCATGAGGTTTCTGCCCTCATAAATGGATCAACATTGTGGGAATGGGTAAGGTTTCATGGGAATGGGGTTTCTGACACAATGATGAGTTTAGGCACTTTTCCTCTCTCTCTCTCTCTCCCTCTCTCTGTCTCTCTCATCATATTATGACTGCTGCCATTTAATGAGGTAGCAATAAGGGCCTCACCAGATTCAGTCCTTCAATCTTGGACTGCCCAGGCTTCAGAATTGTGAGAAATAAATCTTTGTTATTTGTAAATTACTCAGTATCAAATACCGTTACAAAAGTACCAAAGGACCAAAACAGATGACTTCTATTTTGTGATCTTTTGCTTCTTTTATAATATGCTCTTTCATCATTCAGAAATCATCCACTAGGTAAATATCTTAGTTTAAATCCTTTGTCAGGACAAGTAGGCCTGCATCCAATAGGAAGGTAGATGAAGACACAGAGGGAAGGAGATGGAATCTAGAGGTAACACTAACACATGCCAAAGAATTACAAGAGCCATAAGATGGAACAGGTAAGGCAGGAGTCTTTCCTTGCAACTTTGGAGGGAGCATGCCCCTGCCAACACCTTGATTTTGGTTTCTTGTCTGCAGACCTGGGAGAGAATACATTTCCGTTGTTTTAAATGACCTAGTTTGTGATAATTTACAAGAGTAGTCTTAGGATAAGCACATGGGTGAATGATAGAGGTTTGTCCTTCGGTCTCCAGCGACTATGTTAGAATCATTAGTTTGAAGAGCCAGTCACAGACTGGGTCCTGAACCTCATAAGGAGGCAGGGTAGTAGGTAACTCTACAGAACATCTGCTCATGCTATGCTTTAGGAGCAGAGTTTATCTTCTGTTTAGCATGTGCCTGTAAGGTAAAACACACTGGACTGAGTGCAGTTTCAAAGTCAGCATCCCTGGTGCTTGCATGCCCACGCATACTCCTCTGAGTTCCTCCCATTCCTACCTTTTCATCACAACCCTCTGCCAAACAAAGTAAGAACACAAGGTCTTCCTGTTTGAATTGGTGAAGTTTTCTTAGTGACATCAGACCAGAAGACTGAAGCTGTTGAAAATTCCCTCCATACTAGATTAGCAGCACATGGGGGAACCGAGCTCATACATTATTCAGAGGGGAAAAATGTGGGCTTTGACTGAACTTTGAAGGAATCAACAGCTCTTCAGAGGAGAGTGTCCTATTGTTCTGCTTCACAGAACACAAAGAGCAAGTAGCATTCCTTACAGCATAGCTAATAGAGGACATGCAGACACTGAGATGCACTGACCAGCAGTCATCTTTTACGAGCTCTGAAATCTATGCAAGGTAACCTACTGCTGATCAGAGGAAGAATGTTCACACTTTCTGTTTATGTAGGGGGAACAACACAGTGCTACCCAGGGCAGGAGTTTCTGGAAAATAAAAGGGTGCCCTCTGCAGAGTTTGCATTTATCAATCCATAGTGCCAAGGTCCCCACTGGAAGTTTCAAAAAAAAAAAAAAAAAAAACTGAAATTGGCCCCTCTACCTTAGTCTTGAAGGCCCTTCTCTGAAACAGGAAGTCCTCCTGCATTACCGACCAAAAAGAAAAAAATGGTTATTAAATTCAATTTTTTACAAAAAGAAAATCCATACCAAGTATGTTTCTTTAAGAGAAGAAAAGTATGCTTCAAAAATAAGAGAAGGAAAAGCTGATCAAAAGAATCAAGTGAAGGCTCTCAGGGACTTCAGCTTACAACATTTGCAAGGCTGTTGGATTAATTCCTGGTGATAATTCTACTTGAAAGAGACAAACAAAAACAAAAATGAGATGAAATATTGCTACTACAATCTGTCTAAAGCCTTAGTCCTACTTTACCATCCAATATATCCAAGTGAATTTTGGAATCATGCGTCTCATTTAAAAGTTCACTTGTGAAACTGGCGTTGTGGTGTAGCGGGTTAAGTCACTGTCTACAGTACCAGCAGTGCCAATTCAAGTCCCAGCTGCTCCACTTCTCATCAAGCTCCCTACTAATGCACCTGGGAAAGCAGTGGAGGATGGCCTAAGTCCTTGGGCCCAGAAGAAGCTCCTGGATCCTAGCTTCAGATCAGCCCAGCTCTGACCATTGGGGAAGAGAACCAGTGGATAGAATCTCTCTCTCTCTCTCTCTCTCACTCTGCCTTTCAAATAAATACATTTTTTTATAAAAATGTTCACTTGTAAATGCTTACAATTCATAGTCACAGAGAGCTGATCGCACTGTTGAATTATTCTCCTATTGAAAATTGTTAAGTCAGCAACAGGAGTCACTGTGTACTTACATCCCATGTGGGATCTGTCCTTAATGTGTTGTCTAATGTGAAGTGATGCTATAACTAGTACTAAAACAGTATTTTTACACTTTGTGTTTCTGTGTGGGTGCAAACTGATGAAATCTTTACTAAGTATATGCAGAATCGATCTTCTGTATATAAAGATAATTGGAAATGAAAAAAAAAAAAAAGCCTGGTGTTAAATTGGAAATGGCATAGAAAATTAATTAATTTTTAAAAAATATCATGTAGGATCTCTTTCTTTAATGGCTGTACACTGTTATTTAATGCTATAACTAGTATTCCAACAGTATTTTTTCACTTTGTGTTGCTATGTGGGGGCAAACTGTTGAAATCTTTACTTAATATATACTGAACAGATCTTCTGTATATAAAGAGAATTGAAAATGAATCTTGATGTGAATGGAAGGGGAGAGGGATCGGGAAAGGGGAGGGTTGCAAGTGGGAGGGAAGTTATAGGAGGGGGGAAGCCAATGTAATTCATAAGCTGTACTTTGGAAATTTATATTCATTAAATAAAAGTTTTTAATATAAAAAAAGAAATTTTTTTCTAGCAAAAAAATAAACTCTTTTTCTTAAGATTTACTTCATTTATTTGAAAGAGTTACAGAGAGAGAGAGAGAGAGGCAGAGATAGAAAGAGGGTCTTCCATCTGCTGGTTCACTCCCCAAATGGCCACCATGGCTGGGGCTGGACCAGGCCAAAATCAAGAATCCATGAGCTTCTTCCAGGTCACCCATATGAGTTCAGGGGCCCAAACACTTGGGTCGGCCTCTGCTGTTTTCCCAGGTGCATTACCTGGAAGCTGGATTGGAAGTGGAGCAGCCGAGACTTGACCCAGCACCCACATGGGATGCTGGTATCGCAGGCAGCAGCTTTACCTGCTATGCCATAGCACTGGTCCCAAAAATATACTATTAAAATAATATTTTTGGTGACAGGAAAGAAAAAGGAAAAAAAATAAGTGTTGGGAAGTAGAGAGGACAGATAAATCTGTTAGCAGATGAACTTATCTTTCCGGCCCCTGTACTCTTCTCCCAGATGGGTGATGCTGGATGCTGGCATTGATACCATTTCTCATGTGGAATCCAGCAGATTTCTTCAAGGAGGAGACTTCTTAGGAATGATCCACCAGTTTCAGCCAATTGTGCTCTGCCATCATGGTGTCAAGCCAGCCAGGTCAAGACATGACTGTGTTTTCTTTTTTCTTTTTTTAAGATTTATTTTATGTATTTGAAAGAGAGAGAGAGAGAGAGAGAGGTCTTCCATCTGCTGGTTCACTCCCTAGATGGCCGCAATAGCTGGAGCTGCGCCTATCCAAAGCCAGGAGCCAGGAGGTTCTTCTGGGTCTCCCACGTGGGTGCAGGGGCCCAAGGACTTGGGCCATCTTCTACTGCTTTTCCAGGCCATAACAGAAAGCTGGATCAGAAAAGGAGCAGCCGGATCTAGAACCGGCACCCATATGGGATGCCAGCTCTTCAGGCCAGGGCTTTAACCCACTGTGTCACAGCACTGGCTCCATGACTGCGTTTTCAGTTAGCATTCAGTCTTCAGATCTTATGGTGGAATTATTTTTACCACTCTGATAAGTGCTTGTTACTGGGTATATTTACTCTTAACTTTCTCTGTAGCCTTTAAAGTAACCAAGAATTCCAACAACCAATGATGATATGGCATCAACCATCGGTGGGGTTGTTGGAGAGAAGGAAAGGCAAGAGCTGATGGTTAGAGAAGGTGAAAATTATACAGTTATTCTTTGCTTTAGGGAAATATTATTCAAAAAATAATTTAGGGTATAGTAGAAGTCTGTGCAAGATGATATCAAAACAAGAAGTTCTTGAAAACTTTAGTTTTTGAAACTTCCACCACATACTAGTGAAGAGAAGAGTTGAATCATTTATATTTTTTTAATTTTTTATTTCATAAATGTGAATTTACAAAGTGCAACTTTTGTATTGTTGTGGCTTCCCCCCCAACCTCCCTCCCTCCCGTGGCCCTCCCCTCTCCCTCTCCCATCCCGCCCTTTATCGAGTTTCATTTTCAATTACCTTCATATACTGAAGATCAACCTAGTATATACTAAGCAAGGATTTCAACAGGCTGCATTCACACAACCACACAGGGTATAGGGTATTGTTCGACTAGTAGTGTTTTAAGTTTCATAGTAAAACACATTAAGGGCAGAGATCCTACGTGGGGAGCATGTACCCAGTGACTCCCGTTGTTGATTTAACAATTGGCACTCTTATTTATGACGTCAGCAATCACCAGAGACTCTTGCTATGAGCTGTCTAGACTATGGAAGCTCCTTGAGTTCACCGACTCTGAACTTGTTTAGTCAAGGCCATGTCACAGTGGAGGTTCCTTCCTCCCTTCAGAGAAAGACACCTCTCTCCTTGATGGCCTGTTCCTTCTGCTGGGGTCTTATTCACCAGGGTCTTTCATTTAGATTGTTTTTTGCCACCATGTCATGGCTTTCCATGCCTGTGAGACTCTCATGGACCTTTTAGCCAGATCTGAATGTCCCAAGGGTTGATTCTGAGGCAGGAGTGCTGTTTTGGGCATTTGCCATTCTATGAGTCTGCTGTGTGTCCTGCTTCCCCCGCAGGATCATTGAATCATTTAAATTATTGGAGAAGATACCAACGACCAACAAAGCAAACAAGTAATAACTTTGAATATTACTCTGAATAAGTATGAAATTTGATTCTCTGAATATAATCTTTAATAATTGACTAGAAATATACTATCACAGGTCAATTATGATAGGTCAAGTCAATATGGTAGGTCAATTAGTATTGAAAAAATCTAAGAAATCCCATTATTTGAAAGTTAATGTCATTATAATCAAACCAACTGCCCAGGATGTGATACTATTCAATGCAACCAAGAAGTATTTAGTTCAAGAAATATTCAAATATACTCGGGCTGAATATGAAATCCTCTCACCTATTATACTGAATTTGAATATAATTAAAGTTATTTTTTAAAGATTTATTTATTTATTTGAGAGGTAGAGTTACGAGAGGGAGAGACAAAGAGAAAGGTCTTCCATCCACTGGTTCACTCCCCAATTCACCACAATGGCCAGGGTTGTGCTGATCTGAAGCCAGGATCCAGGAGCTTCTTTCGGGTCTCCCACTTGGGTGCAGAAACCCAAGGGCTTGGACCATCTTCTACTGCTTTCTCAGGCCATAGCAGAGAGCTGAATAGGAAAAGGAGCAGCTGGAACTAGAACAAGTTCCCATATGGGATTCCAGCACTACAGGCAGCAGCTTTACCTGCTATGCCATAGCACTGGCCCCAAATATATCTTATTTTTAAAATAGTTAAGATGATTGAGACTGGTGTTGTGGCACAATGGTTTAAGCCACCACTTATGACTCCAATTTTGGAACACCATCCAATTTTGGAACACCAGTTCAAGTCCTGGTTGTTCCGCTTCTGATTCAACTCCTGCTAATGCACTTAGGAAGGCAATGGAGGATATTCAAGATACTTAAGTCCTTGCCTCCTGTATGGGAGAACAGGATAGAACTTTCTGTGGCTCAGACCTGGTTGCTGTGGCCATTTTGGGAGTAGACAAGTGGATGGAAGACCTCTTTTGTCCTTTCTCCCCCACCCCCTTACTATCACTCTGCCTTTCAAATAAATCAATAAATCTTTTTTTAAAAAAGAAGTGCTTGTGCTACTCAGGGTCCTTTGTCGGTTCATATTAATTATAATAGTGTTACCCTAGTTTTATGAAAAATCTCATCGGAATTCTGATATGGATTGCTTTGAATCAGTAAATCATTTTTAGTATTCTGCACATTTTAATGATATTGATTCTTCTAATCTATGAATAAAGGATATATTTCTGTATTTTTATGTCTTCTTTAATTTCTTTTATCAATAATTTATAGTCCTCAATGTGACTTCTTTGGTTAAATTTATTCACATGTATTTTCTTTCCATAGCTTTTGTAAACGGGATTATTTCCTTGATTATTTTTTAAGATTCAGTATTAAAGTATAACAATGCCACTGATTTTGTGCACATTGAAATTGTATCCTGCAACTTTGCTGAATTTGTTTATTCTAACAGCTTTTTGGTGAATCTTTATAGAGCTTTATACACGAAGACAATGTTTTTTGCAAACAGTGACGATTTCACTTTCTTTCGAATTCTCTCAACTAATTGCCCAAGCTAGGACTACCCATACTGTGTTGAACAGAAGTGGTAAAAGTAGGCTTCCTTTTCTTTCACCAGATTTTAGAGAGAAAGCCTTCAGCTTTTCCCCATTCAACATGATGTTAGCTGTTGGCTTGCTATATATGTGACCTTTACGATATTGAAGTATGTTCCCTTCATGCCTAATTTGGTTAGAGTTTTTGTGATGAAGGGAAGCTGAGTTCTAGCAAATGCCTTTTTTGAATCTTTTGAGAGGACAGTATGATTTATGTCCTTCATTCTGTTTATTTTTATTGATTTGTTTATGTTGAATCACCATTGGATCTCTGGGATGAATTCCACTTAATTAGAGTGAATGATTTTTTAATATGCTATTGGATTTTATTTGCTAATATTTTGACGAGGATTTATGTATCTATTCTCTAACCAAGGATATCAGTCACTGGTAATACTGGCTGGGCTGTATGACTACTCAGCCATTACTACGAAACGCCACTGGGCAATGAAGCAGGTCCTGAGGTACTGTCTATGGGCACTCACCTGGGGAGTGGGACAATTATAATCTGCTCAGTGATGAATTTGATCAACTTGGCACTGAATCTATTCTCTAATCAAGGATATTGGCCAATAACTTTCTTTTTTTGCCATGTCCTTGTCCAATTTATTTATCAAGTTAGTGCTGGCCTCAATGAAAGAATCTGGAATTCCTTTTCTGTTTTGTTTTTTTTTTTTTTTAATTATTTTAAAAGGGTTGGTGTTAATTCTTCTTTAAATGTTTGATAGGATTCAGCAATGAAGTCACGTGGTCCTGGACTTTTTTTGATGAGAGGATTTTTTAAATTATTATTATTACTGATTCAATTTGTTTCTTGTTATTGGTCAGTTTATGTATTCTATTTCCTCATGATTCAATTTGGGCAGTGTTTGTGTCCAAGAATTTGTCCATTTCTTCTAGGTTATTGAATTTCTTTACAAATATTTGTTCAAAGTAATTCTAACAATTCTTTGTATTTCTGTGGTGCCAATGGTAATTTCTTCATTTTCATCTGTGATTCTACATATTTGAAGATTTTCTCTTTTTTACTGATAAGTCTAGATAAGTTTATTTTGTGTGTCTTCAAAGAACCAGCTCTTTATTTGATTGATTTTTTATTTGTTTTTCAGTTTCTACATCATTTATTTGTGCTCCAAATTTTATTATCTCCTACCAATTTTGAGGTTTTTTTCTTTTTTTTTCTTTTTTTTTTCTTGACTGGGAAAAGGTTAAACTGGAGGGTTTTTTTTTTTAACTTTTATTTAATGAATATAAATTTCCAGTGTACACCTTATGGATTACAATGGCTTCCCCCTCCCATAACTTCCCTCCCACCCGCAACCCTCCCCTCTCCCGCTCCCTCTCCCCTTCCATTTGCATCAAGATTCATTTTCACTTCTCTTTATATACAGAAGATCAATTTAGTATAAAGATTTCAACAGTTTGCACCCACATAGAAACACAAAGTGAAACATACTGTTTGAGTACTAGTTATAGCATTAAATCAAAATGTACAGCACATTAAGGACAGAGATCCCACATGAGGAGCAAGTGCACAGTGGCTCCTGTTGTTGACCCAACAAATTGACACTCTAGTTTATGGCGCCAGTAACCACCCTAGGCTGTCGTCATGAGTTGCCAAGGCTATGGAAGCTTTCCAAGATCGCCGACTCTGATCATATTTAGACAAGGTCATAAAAGACAGAGTGAGGATAGTAACCAATGATCCTAAGAGTGGCATTTACCAGGTTTGAACAATTACACAGCATTAAGTGGGGAAGAGGACCATCAGTGCACACAGGTTGGGAGTAGAGCCATTGGTGGTAGAATAGAGGTTATGATTACAAAGGAATGAGGCCCAAGTGCACTAGACAGGGTCTAGAACAAAGGACAGAGTCATTATTAGAGGAGCTAAGAAAGGTGCTGTCTAAGCTACAATTAAGTTTTCTGATTGAGAGGCAAATAGAACCTGATAGAAGGGGCTTGATAATAATCTGGTGGGCTTTAGGCCTTGTAAGTTAAGAGGCCCAGACCTATCTATCTCTTCACATGGGGTACATCCTAAGGGAGGTGTGAACCTTCTAGGGGAAGGCACTCTGTTGACTTTCATTACTTAGCTGGCCTGGGAGGAGAGCTGGCCAGGTAAAGGCAGGGGCATCTCTAACAAGAAATTTACAGTTCTGCCTGCAATGTTGCTGACCCTACTTGGCCATACCCTCAGCTGCAGTGGTCACTTTGGAAGTTGGGCTGAGTGAAGGGCTTTTCAGCTTAGAGCCAATAAGATCTGTGGCTCTGACCTGAGCATCCTTCGACTCCAGGGCAGGTCCATTTCCAGTGATCCAACTCTTGGCAGAGCTGCCAGGGCTCTTCACAAGCTGACTTCTGCTGAAGCCCAGGCTTACCACTTTGAAAGCCACTGCAGTGGACTGGCCTGTTGGGTCTCCTTGAGGGCAGATCACTGTATATCAGACATTAATAGGCCTGCCACCCATTGCTTCTGATGCCTAGCTTTCTTTTCTTCCTGGTTTGTGTTAAAACAAACCAGGGGATGCAAGTCAAGGGAGTGCCCGTGTCCCATCTCTAATCTTCGGTGGCCTGAACTACAAGTCTATAGTCACAGGCACATTCTGTAGTAGTTTTTCTAAGGTAGACAATGCCCATGAGGAAAATTATATTCTCACTTTAAAACTTTCTTTCCCTTTGGTCTGAAAGGGAGGTTTTTTCTACTTACTGTATACTTCGCTGATGGCGAAGTGAATCTAGCTATGAGATTATTATTTAAGTTCTTATTTTGGCTATGCTATTACAGAACAATGTTAGCCATCTCTTTTCTAAGGTCTAAAGATTAAATTGTGCGTCCTACAGATTCCTTCATAATAGAATTAGTTTCCTACCTTGAAGAGAATAGAGAAATGAAAGAACAAGTTGGGCTTAGAATAGAGAAATGAGGGAGCAAGTCCTAGATCGCTTGCTGACAATAGCAATATTACATGAATACTTAGCAAACCGTTTCAACCATTAGATAACAACTTAAGAAAACATTTACCAGAAGATCCGATGCCTTCTATAAATTTTAAGAATCATGTATTTGAGAACACCTCTTAAATATCTAACATGGTGTAGTTTGTTTAACCAGTAAACTTAAGCACAACCATATAAAATGTTTTTAGTTTCTTTCTACCAACAAGTTTAAAACATATGATACACAGATTCAGGTCACACAAATTAAAATGTATCTTTGATTGATTTTAGCAGCTTAAATTTATGGACAATCTTATCTATAAGCCATTTAAAATAAAACTCTTAATAAAAATTTCCCCATGTGGACATACAATATGTACACACATATAACATAGCATAATAGACCAATATAGCAATGTTAATAATAGATTTTAAAATCTTTAACTCTTTTTGTAGATTGCCAATTGATTTGAATTGCTTTTTGGTTTTAGTAACCTCGGTTAACCATACTTTCTCTCAGTTGGTACTGTTAATACATTATTGGCTTCATCTGTTTACAGAGCCATCCCAAAGTACTGAATACAATAAAAGTGGCTGGAAAAAGTCCATAGGAACCTATAGGAGGACAGCTAAACACAGAACCAACAACGCCTTAGTTTTATGAGCAGCAAATCATATATAACTGTGGATGACAAAAGACTTTAAGTCGCCATGTTTAAAATTATCAACCAACAAGAGGCACTTGCTTACTTCACAGTATTTTTGAAAGCACCTGTAGGATTTTACAAGTATTTAACCCTTTAGGCCTCTGGGGCTTTCTCATTAAGATAACTATCATGTCTAGTAACACAAGATCATTAGACTTTTTAATTCTCAAACATTTGTATTAATAGCATTTCCATTATAGAAAGTTAAAGTCTGGTACCACTTCACATCTTGACAGTACTTCTCATATAATCCAAATAGCCTGATTAGTCGGTGTCTCTATAAGATGAGAGACATAGGTCCTTCGATTTTTTTCAGTTGGGCCCAAACTGGAAAAACCAAAGTCCAGGATTTACTGGAAATTTTAGAGACCAGATTGTTTGAAACGTTGATTTTTTGAATGCCTGTCAAGAATGCCAAGAAGGCTCAAAATCCAAAATATCTGGTTGAAATTAGATTCCTTAAAATCATGACATAACATAGACCAAATCTGATCATTGTTACAAGGTGATTATTCAAATCTTTGAAAAGAAGCACATATTTAAATAACCCATAGCTCTTAATAAAAATGCAGCTGTTTTTGAACAATTAGAATTTAACAGACATCAAGAGAACATAATAGATTACTTTAACACATTGATTTAACAGAGCATCAGAGTTTAATTCTATGTCAAAGAGAAATTGAGCTTCCTGTGATCTTTTGCTGTGAGGTTTCCTTCCTTTACCTTCTTTCATATTGGTGACCATGTTTCTGTGTTTCTGTGTGTAACACATCTTTAAGCAACTTTTGCAGGGCAGGACGAGTGGCAACAAATTCTTTCAGTTTCTGTTTGCTATGAAAAGTCTTAATTTCACTTTCATTCACAAATGAGAGCTTTGCAGGATATAATATTCTGGGCTGGCAGTTTTTCTCTCTTAGTGCCTGGGCTATGTCTCGCCATTCCCTTCTAGCTTGTAGGGTTTCTGATGAGAAGTCTGCTGTGAGTCTAATTGGAGATCCTCTAAGAGTAATCTGACGTTTCTCTCTTGCACCTTTTAGAATCTTTTCTTTATGTTTCACTGTGGTGAGTTTTGTTACAACATGTCGTGGTGAGGATCTCTTTTGGTCAGGTTTACTAGGGGTTCTATGAGCTTCATGAACTAAGATGCCTCTGTCCTTCTCCAAACCTGGGAAATTTTCTGCTAGTATCTCACTGAAAATGCCTTCTAATCCTTTCTCCCTCTCCATGCCTTCAGGAACTCCTAGAACTCAAATGTTGGGTTTTTTAATAGTATCCTGTAGATTCCTGACAATATTTTTAGATTTCTAATTTCCTCTTCTTTTCTTTGGTTTGCCTGTTTCCTTTCCTGTTCTCTGTCTTATAAGTCTGATATTCTCTCTTCTGCTTCGCCCATTCTGTTTTTAAGGCTCTCTAATGTGTTTGTCATTTGATCTGGCGGAATAGGAAGGTAGCACACTATTAGTCCAGGGGAGAGACACTTTAATAAAGTGGAGATACTGCAGGGTCAAGGAAGAGTAGGGGAAGAAACAGCAGAGGAAACTCTTCTGGAACTAGTGATTCACAGTGGACCTGCGTGGAGAGTGTGGGAGCCCAAGTTCGGGAAACCAGCGGCAGAATCAACACACCAGCGCTGGAACGCGAGGTGAGCTGAACATCAATAGCCCGAGACACCAGCGGGAAAGCGGAAAGAGGAGACTAGAGGGAACAAGGCTTGAAACTCCGTGGGGAAAAGTTCACAAGGCTAACTACAAGAGAGAGAGGAAAAAAAAAAGTGACCGATACGGACACAAGTTTCTCTCTCTCTGCTCACCCCTCAAAGGCGAGCAAGACAAAGAGCAGGCGCCATTTTGGACATACGTCATAAGCAGGGCGACCTCAGGTCTGCACCGGCCCTGAGCCTAGCAGAAAAACCTGACTCTGGGGGGAGGGGTGAAATAACAGGAGATTAGCATCTAACTTGGCAACCCAGTGGGAGATTGCAGGAGAATTGGAGCCCACACTGAGGGCAGCACAGATTCCCTGTGTGGTCCTTGGGAAAGAGCTTCCGATCTCTGGCTCCTGTGGGTATATCATTTGCCTGCTAACTACCTCCAATTGCATTCAGCTGTGCGGAATTACTTCCCTTTTGAATCAAAAAAAGAAAGAAAGAGAGATTTACCACACCTAACCTGGGAGTGTCATCTTTGACACACCCTCAACCCTGAGGAACCAAACCCAGCTCTCAGTCCACACTCATCTCAAGCCTCTAAGGCTCCACCGAAAGCAGACAGTCCACTTAATATAGAGCCATAGTGTAACAAGAAAAAACACCACAGTGAAGAAACCAAATATCTCCAACATGCCATACAACAAACGCAAAAACCGAGGTAACAAGAACAAGGAAGACACTATGACACCCGCAAATGAAAAAGACACCCCAATTCAAGATTATGAAGATGATGAGATAGAAGAAATGCAAGAAGCGGATCTCAAAAAATTGATAAGAACATTAAGAAGTTCTCAAAAACAAATTCTTGAACTACAGAAATCCTTAATGGACAAGATAGAAAATCTCTCTCGTGAAAATGAAATCTTAAGGAGGACTCAAAATGAAATGAAATAACTAGTAGAACAAGAAACTGTGATAGTGACCAGAAATCATAATGAAATGAAGAATTCAATAGATCAAATGACAAACACATTAGAGAGCCTTTTTTTCTTTTTCTTTTTTTCTAGTTCTTTGAGGTGTGATGATAACTTGTTGATTTCAGAGCTTTCTGGATTTTTTTTTTCTGGTGCAGGAATTGATTACTATAAGCTTCCCTCTTAGCACTGCTTTTGCCATATCCTGCAGGTTTTAATGTGTTCTGTCTCCATTTTCATTCATTTTAATAAACATTGAAATTTCCTTTGAGGTTTCACTTGGTACAATGGTTTTTCCAGAGTAAGTTTTTTAATTTCCATTTATTTGTGTTGTTTCCAACCTGCTGCCTGCAGTGCTGGCATCCCATACGGAGCAAATTGGAGACCCAGCTGCTCCACTTCTGATCAAGCCCTTTGCTGTAGCCTGGGGAAGCAGTTTAAGATGGCCCAAGTCCTTGGGCCCCTGAACCCGCATGGGATACCCAGAAGAAGCTCCTGGATCCTGGCTTTGGATCGGGTCATCTAGGCCATTGCAGCCTTTTGGGGAGTGAACCAGTGGATAGAAGACCTTTCTCTGCCTCTGCCTCTCTGTAGCTCTGCCTTTCAAAGAAATATTAAAAAAATATTTGTTATTTCAAAACTTAAAAGAAGGGGGGAGAGAAGGAAAGCAGGAGAGGGGAAGGGATGAAGGGAAGTATTATAATTTTTTTAGAATTGTACCAATGAACTACATTAAATCTGTTCTCTTTACATTTAAATAAATAAATAAAAGACATTTTCTAACCTACGATATGAGCTATACTGGAAAATGGTCCAAAAGCTGTTGAGAAGAATGTGTATTTCACAGCTGTTGGACAAAATGTTTTGTCAATGTCTGGCTATTGATTTTGTTTAATTACTTCAATCTGTCTGTTGGAAAATCAAACCATTTCTCTGTATTCTCTTGAATTTTGCTGAGTTTCCCTTCAATGGTTATTTTGAAATCTTCACTGGAGTATTTGGAAATTTCAATTCCTTAGATAGTTGGTATCTGGCAACCTGTTTTGCTCTTTAGGTGAGGTCATGGTTTCCTGGAAGTTTCTGATGCATGTGAAGTGTGGTGTCATCTGCACAATGAAGGACTGATTTTAGTAATCTGGCTTTGTGGTTGTCCTAAAATTTCTAATCAGTCTTATGGTGCATATATCACTCACTGGTAATACTGGTTGGGCTGTATGACTGCTTAGCCAGGACTATGAAGCTCCACTGGGCACTGAAGCAGGTCCTGAGGCACTGTCTGTAGGCACTCAGCTGGGGAAAGGGACAAATATAATCTACTCAAGGATGAATTTGATGAACTTGGCACTGAATTCCAAGACAGTCTTGAGATTTCTTGCTGTCTGCTCAGGGCTGTACAAAGGAGTGACAGAGGCAGCTTCAGCCACCCAGACAGGCCTTAGGAAGGTCACACCTGAGTCTCACAGTCACTGGGCACTGTGCAATCTTAAATATGCAAAGATGTACACCATGCCCAGGAGAGGTAGGTGATCCAAACCAGTCTGTTTTACCAGGGCACAGTTCTCTGCCTGACATAGAGGCAAGTCCATAGAATGTATCTACATGTACTCAGCTGGATTCCATAGTTCTTGTGGTGGTGACTTGGTGTGTGTGTGTGTGTGCGTGTAGTTTTTTACATTGCTCTATCTGTGGGGAGGTATTTGCCCAGAGCCGCTTGCTCAGCCACCATCTTCTTTTATAATTTTGACTTGACTACTCCAGATAGCCATAAATAGTGAGCAAGGATTTAGTTCTCATATTGTGTGATTTCATATCCAGACTATCACTCAGTAGCCCTGCGATTTTGATGAGTGACCAAATGCTTGTGCCTTTTGTCATCTGTAAAGTAGAAATAATAATGGTATGACTCTCATCGGGCCATGGTGTTGATGAAACAATTTAATACATATAGAATGCTAGAATAGTTCCTGGAACTTAATAAAGTCATGGAAAATTTGATTCCCACAGTTTGTTTAGTGGAATGTTTGTGAACCTTAAACTGCCACAAAGGAGTTCAGGTAAGTCAGTCAACAGTGTTTAATTTTATTATGAGGATAGAGTTATATTGGTTCATTCGTTTATCTGGCCTGTTTTTCACTGCTAATGTGACAAATGAAGAACTTCAACAATAAAATTTATACTGACCTATCCACTTCAAAAATTCTGTGATTCAGTTCCAATAACTTGGGTCTTGGCATAATTTTTTTTCTTTTTTTTTCTTTTTTTTTAACTTTTATTTAATGAATATAAATTTCCAGTGTACAGCTTATGGATTACAATGGCTTCCCCCTCCCATAACTTCCCTCCCACCCGCAACCCTCCCCTCTCCCGCTCCCTCTCCCCCTCCATTTGCATCAAGATTCATTTTCAATTCTCTTTATATACAGAAGATCAATTTAGTATAAAGATTTCAACAGTTTGCACCCACATAGAAACACAAAGTGAAACATACTGTTTGAGTACTAGTTATAGCATTAAATCAAAATGTACAGCACATTAAGGAAAGAGATCCCACATGAGAAGCAAGTGTACAGTGGCTCCTGTTGTTGACCCAACAAATTGACACTCTAGTTTATGGCGCCAGTAACCACCCTAGGCTGTCGTCATGAGTTGCCAAGGCTATGGAAGCCTTCCAAGTTTGCCGACTCTGATCATATTTAGACAAGGTCATAAAAGACAGAGTGAGGATAGTAACCAATGATCCGAAGAGTGGCATTTACCAGGTTTGAACAATTACACAGCATTAAGTGGGGAAGAGGACCATCAGTGCACACAGGTTGGGAGTAGAGCCATTGGTGGTAGAGTAGAGGTTATGATTACAAAGGAATGAGGCCCAAGTACGCTAGACAGGGTCTAGAACAAAGGACAGAGTCATTATTAGAGGAGCTACGAAAGGTGCTGTCTAAGCTACAATTAAGTTTTCTGATTGAGAGGCAAATAGAACCTGATAGAAGGGGCTTGATAATAATCTGGTGGGCTTTAGGCCTTGTAAGTTAAGAGGCCCAGACCTATCTATCTCTTTACATGGGGTACATCCTAAGGGAGGTGTGAACCTCCTAGGGGAAGGCACTCTGTTGACTTTAATTACTTAGCTGGCCTGGGAGGAGAGCTGGCCAGATAAAGGCAGGGGGCATCTCTATTGGCCATCCCCTCAGCTGCTGTGGTCACTTTGGAAGTTGGGCTGAGTGAAGGGCTTTTCAGCTTAGAGCCAATAAGATCTGTGGCTCTGACCTGGGCATCCTTCGACTCCAGGGCAGGTCCATTTCCAGTGATCCAACTCTTGGCAGAGCTGCCAGGGCTCTTCACAAGCTGACTTCTGCTGAAGCCCAGGCTTACGTGGCTCACTAGGCTAATCCTCAGCCTTGCGGCGCCGGCACACCAAGTTCTAGTCCCGGTCGGAGCACCAGATTCTGTCCCTGTCGCCCCTCTTCCAGGCCAGCTCTCTGCTGTGGCCAGGGAGTGCAGTGGAGGATGGTCCAAGTGCTTGGGCCCTGCACCCGCATGGGAGACCAGGAGAAGCACCTGGCTCCTGCCATCGGTTCAGCGTGGTGCGCTGGCTACAGCGCGCCTACCGTGGCGGCCATTGGAGGGTGAACCAACGGCAAAAGGAAGACCTTTCTCTCTGTCTCTCTCTCACTGTCCACTCTGCCTGTCAAAAATTAAAAAAAAAAAAAAATTAAAAACAAGAAGAGAAAATGGCATAATTTTTTAAAACAATAAATTATTTAGTTAGAAATGTGGTTTTTTTTTTTTAATGGCAATAGTAGATGTTGTTGAAGAGGCTTTTCAAGTTGGTAAAGCGAATTTTGACTTTTAGTCAAGTCCCTTAAATAACCCCTTCGTTAGATACCATGGACTTAGAACTGTTCCAGAAAAAGTGAAAAAAAAAAAAAAAAAGGTATCTGATTGATTAAACAAAAAGTACCAAATATGTACAAATGTTTTGAAAATTACTAAACACTAAACATGTTTTGTATTTATGAGTTCACTTTCTCTAACTTAGTAATGATTTTTTTCAGATACATTCTGAACTAGCAACCTGATATCTTAGACTCTCCATCCACTGCATAATTGATCTGCAAGGAGCAAATCACATGTCATTGGCTCAGCTCACTTATACAAAGCTTTTCTCTTCTGAGTATTTAATTGTTAAAGAAAGCTACTTGGGGAAAGTTAATTCTCAAACAGTCAAGTTACAGTTATAAAAAGAAAAATGAATTATACACCCAGGCACAGTTTTGAGATTTCACAGCCTTTGTAAGCAGCAGTTATATTTCCACACACAGATTTTTAATCATTGGCACATCCTACTCAAAAAAACTATACATTTGGGACTAAATAATTATTTGAAACATTGCCATGATATTTAGTTATATACAGGGAAATATACTGAGCTAAAATAAAATGCATTTGTGAGGAGAAATAATGTTCAGTCATCTTATATTACCTTGCGATTTTCTTATTAAAAATACTTAAAATGTTGTGACATATTGAGGACATGTCCAAAAATGGAAAGAATCAGGAACATTCAAGTTAGTAGTTTGGCTAAATGGAAAGAATCAGGAAAATTCAAGTTAGTAGTTTGGCTCTGACTTAATGGAATATCATTGTCTGGAAAAATTGGACAAATAAATATTGCAGCTACCCATCATGATGATGAAGGTAGATATTTAGCAAAAATAGTCAGTTCAGACATTATATACCACCAGTATTCTATCTCTCAATTTTTCTTAAAGTAACACAGAGATAAATAAAATTCAATAACCTCACCAGCAGACACATATGGAACATTTGCTATGTGTTTTTACCTGTGAGATATTTCATCCATTAAGATATGACACCATCAGTGATAATTTTTAATACATTAGGTGAGCTCACACTTGACCAGGAAACAATTCCTCCAGTGCTATTATTGTCACCTTGCTCTCAACTCAGTTATCTCATTCTTAGATCTCTGCATGTCTTCTCCATTGTTCCTTTTGCCCTCCTACCTTGCTCTACAAAGAAGTGATGGTCATCCATTGCACTTAAAAATCCATGCTGTTTAACATGAGAGGAAAACAGGAGGAAGATGGAAAGGAGCAGATGGAAGAGAAATCATGAAATGTTCTCTAGATCATAGTTTTCAATTCCTCCGCAGTTTTGCACTGCCCTGCCTGTTGAGACTTCTTACCTTGCCCAGAATGCAATCTATGAGTACCTTCTGCCTCCATAATTTAGCCCCATGAGAATATGTGTTCTTGTTTGTTTTGTTTTTTTAAACCTTCATTATCTAGAACAATGAGAGGCATGTGGAAGGTTTGTGATAAATATTTGTTTAAAATAATAAATGAGGGACCAGTGCTGTGGAGCAGCAGGTTAAAGTCCTGGCCTGAAGCGCCGGCATCCCATATCGGTGCCGGTTCTAGTTCCGGCTGCTCCTCTTCTGATCCAGCTCTCTGCTATGGCCTGGGATAGAAGTGAAGGATTGCCCAAGTACTTGGGCCCCTGCACCAGTGTGGGAAACCCAAAGAAGCTCCTGGCTCCTGGCTTCGGATCGGTGCGGCTCCGGCCATTCCGGCCAATTGAGGAGTGAACCATTGGATGGAAGACCTCGCTCTCTCTCTCTCTCTCTCTCTCTCTCTGCCTCTCCTCTCTCTCTCTGTAACTTTTACAAATAAATAAATAAATCTTTTAAAAAAATAAAATAATAAATGAAGCAAGTCAATCAGCCAAAGTAGTTAGGCTAAGGGAGAGTAGGAATTAAATGTGGATAAGCATGTCCAAGCTATCAAAGGAACCGAAAAGATAATCATAGAATGTTGACTAATTATATAGGGAACAAAAATGGGAAAATATTTTTGAGCAGTTTGCCATCATGACAAAACTGGTACTTTAGAAAGATTAATCTTTGTAACACATGAAAGGTGTAATAAAGAAGGTATATAACTCTAGGCAAAGGAATGATTACCAATGTGAATCTTTGGGAACGATAAGTTGAGGGCAATATTATGAAGTAACAAAGATAATGGGGTTGTAGTAGGATATGGAGATAAACCAAAGAGAACTGATGGTGAGAATTCAGGTGAGTAAGAAGAAGGGAAGATAGTCAAAGTCAAGAAAAACACTATGGACAAAAGAAAATGCCCTTTCTTGCATTCAGTTCTGGAGAAATACAACACCATATTGCTTTAAGGTCAACAATCCACTCTCAAGCATACGAGTTTCTTGTGTGCCTCAGTGTCCTACAACTTTCTCTGTTTTTGGACAAGGTTCAGGTATTTCTCTTCAGAACCCTATGGTTAGATATGACTCTCAAAATTTCTCAATAAGTTATTCATCTACAATTTAGAATTATTAACAATTAATTATATTATTGTATTATGAATATATTATTAATTATAGAATTATTATCAATCTATAAATTGTTTCAACAAAATTCATAGCCTGTGTGTGATGAGTCCCCAGTGAGAGGTCTTCCAAGCACCTCTTCCTGCCTACTCCATTCACAGAAGTGGTTTTAGATGGTAGTGGCTACTGGACACTGACATAAGCACCAAACTCAAGCTGGTCCAATCAGCATCTTGCTTTGAAAATTTTAACCAGATAAATATTGAGAAAGGAACAGACAACTGTGTTTGTTCTGGATGTCAAAAAATAAGTTCTATGAAAGTAAATACTTATATTCAAATTAGGCATTTTGAAGAGCTTTTGTGTAAAAGAATTACCTGGGGAAGAAAAAAACAACAAACTCTTTTCTTCTATAGCCCAATCCCATAATATGAAATCTTCAAGAGTCAGTCTAATCTGTCTATAGAGGTGATTGGCAGAGGTCCAGCAAGGAGAAGAAATCTTGTCTTTGTATGTAATTCCTTGCTTAGAGTCTTGAAACACCATCACACTTGACATTTTAGCAGTTATTTACAACACAATCACTATTTACTGAAAATATTGGATCTTTCTAAAGTGAAATATTTATGTTAAAGAAGTCACAAAAGTAGCAGTGTTTTAGGGTAAAACCTAAAGTAGACTCTGACCTCAGTCCTGAATGTCATTTTGACACAAGTTTTTTGTGTTTCTATTGCTGCCATCTATGCAACTTACATGTTGGACATATTTAAAAAGGCTAAAAATTTTAAATAAGAGAAGGCATTGATATCACTGAATTTAGAGAAATAACATTTGAAGAGGTCATTAAATCAAAATTGGATGCATTCTGGAAATCTAACCAGGTTCTGAAGGGTCTCACTACAAATTATTTCTGCCTTTGGAGGTTGTTCACAAGTGCATACGTGGATTGAGAATGGAGTAGTTCTTTAATACTCACTGGATATTCTGGGGCTATAACTTTAACTCGTTTTAGGTGCTCATATATCAAAATCAGTAATCTGTACTAGAACTTCCATAGATGTCTATCTGACATTATTTTCTCCAATGATATTGAACACTTATATGTGCCAGATAAAACCATAAAACTTTTTATAATCATGTAACAGAGTAAGATAACTTAAAAATTTTAAATAAAAGATAAATTTATAGTCATATTTCTTTACAGATGCAGGAACTATCACATTATGTTTGTTGGAGATAATGGGAAACGTTGATGGCATATGAGGAGGGCAATAAAAATATTTTTTAAAAAAGCTGATGAATTTTGAGCAGCATGGTTCCCATGTTTTCCAGTGTTTTTTGCTAGTCTTTAATATTTTATAAACTATCTAAAACATTTTTTGTCTTTATTTTTGAGTGCCTCTGGGTTCTACTTTACACAGCTTCCAAAAACTTAATTAACATTAGTGTAAGGCATTTTATGAGCTAGTATAAAATGCGGTTTCAAGATATTTCTGGTGGGAAAAAGAAATAAAATTTGGACAAATGTAACTCTGGAGCTTATGAAGAAAGCTTGCATGTTGATGAAACCTTTTGGAAAGCTCATCTAAAAGAAGAGTGCAACACTTGACTCATAGATTAGACTTCAGTTTGTCTTTCTCCTCAAAAGGATATTTTTAGTAGAAGGCTTTCCTACATTTCCCCATATTACCACCTCCTTCATCAAAAGGAAACTTCTAAGTTGGAGGGGTGTAAGAACAGATCAGCTGTGGTACTATTTATAAAGGTAGAAGGGTATAAAAATTAAGCCAATCAGAAATTAATGTGAGTTAAGATAGGACAGTTTAAACAAGGATGATGCTGGGTTCCCCTGGTAACTGGGATCCTAGCAGTGCAAGTGATTAGCAGCACTAAGACACCCACTTGCCTATTGATGAAGAAAATATGAAAAGAATGGTCTGTTTTTGCCAGTGACATCCAAGGATGTTTCTACTCACTAGAATAGTATTTTAGTTAATATTTTATTAACAAAATAATAACACTATTAATAACACTTCTGCATTGTGGTATATTGGTCTGGGGTTCCAGTTTACTTTGAAATACTTCATGTGGTGATGAAGAAAGTGGGCTAAATTTTTTTTTAAGAAATTAACATCAGGGCCGATGCTGTGGCGCAATGGGCTAAGGCCCTGGCCTGAGGCGCCAGCATCCCATATGGGCGCTGGTTCTAGTCCTGGCTGCTCCTTTTCCAATCCAGCTCTCTGCTGTGGCCTGGGAAAGCAGTAGAATATGGCTCAAGTACTTGGGCCCCTGCACTCACATGGGAGACCCAGAAGAAGCTCCTGGCTCCTGGCTTCGGATTGGCACAGCTCCGGCTGTTGCAGCCATCTGGGGAGTGAACCAGCAGATGGAGGACCTCTCTGTCTCTGGCTTTGCCTCTCTCTGTAATTCTGTCTTTCAAAGAAATAAAATAATTCTTTTATAAAAAAGAAATGATCATCAACCTGGGAGAGGCAAACATATCCCTTCATTTATTCATTCACTTAAAATGATTTCTTATCCTGCCTGGTATCAAGCTAGAAAAATTTTTATAGATTGTTTCACTGTTCATTTGTTTCCAATAGGTAATTCCTGCTTGCATGCATATTGCTGTGGTAAGGAGCGAAATGTCGGGGCCAGTGGCCCTGGCCCGACATGAGATGCAGCAGGCTGAGGCTGTCCCTTATCTAATCCTGTTTCCAAGACTTTTCGTCCCATATTCCTGCAGGCAGGATGTGACTTCTGATGAAGGTTTATGATGTTCTTTGCTCTATCTGCAGAGCTTGTACCCTGATCATTGCTACTTTGTAAACTTGCTCTAGTCCTGTGCTATGCATGATTGCACACAATGAATGTTATCTGTATGGGGTCTGGGGTATATATCCTTGTCTTTCTGTGTGCTCGGGGCTGGAGACTGAAGGGTTTCCTTAGGGAGACTGCCTCCAGTCCCTCATCGCCGGGCCCCCTACTTTGGCTTGGAACGCGATGAGGCAATAAACGTGGTGATGAATTGACTGAGTGCTGCGTGTCTCCATGTGGTTTGTCGGGTGGCCTCCGACAGCGAAATATTAAAGAAAAAATAATATAATATATATAATATAATAATATAATAGTATATATAATAATATAATAGTAAGATGACAATTTTTTTTTTCCGGGAGACCTTTTTTTTTTTTTTTTTTTTTTATTTGACAGGTAGAGTTACAGACAGTGAGAGTGAGAGACAGAGAAAGGTCTTCCTTCCGTAGGCTCACTCCCCAAATGGCCGGCATGGCCGGCGCTGCACCCATCCGAAGCCAGGAGCCAGGTGCCCCTTCCTGGTCTACCATGTGGGTGCAGGGGCCCAAGTACCTGGGCCATCTTCTACTGCCCTCCTGGGCCATAGCAGAGAGCTGAAGAGGAACAACCGGGATCAGAAGCCGGCGCCCATATTGGGTGCCGGCGCCTCAGGCGGAGGATCAACCAAGTGAGCCACAGTGCCGGCCCAAGATGACAAATTGTAAAAAGTACTTCATAACATGAAAATTTGGAAGTTAGTAAGCATGACCAACAACATCCTCTGTGAGACCTGTCAAGACTAGGAGTAGGACTGTGTCTTAGCCAATGAAGGGGGAGCAGTGTGGTGGGTTTGGAGCTTTCTGGGAAAAGTGGACAATGCATGCAAAAGTTTGGTTGCAGGAAAGAATTGAGCAACTTTGAATAAATGAACGGGACTGGAGGAACTGGCTTCGAGGAAGGCAAGTGTGGCATGCAATTACAGGAGGCTGGAAATGGGAAGGCAAAATGACACAGGCCCTTACTGGACAGGATAAGGATTTTGGGTTTTATCCTAGGTACAACAGAAAGTTCTAGCAAGAGTGGTGGTGGGGATTTGAATATCATTGAAATGTTGGGCAGGCACTCAGCCCGCTGTGTTTAGAACAAGTTGCTGCAATGAGTCAAAAGCAAAAGCAGCCAGACCATTTTGAAGGTCAAGGCAATAATCCAGGGGAAAGATGAGAAGCTATTGATGGACCATAGTGATTGAGAATTGATAAGTGAGTTCTGAGGTTAATCCACTTTAAATCTGCTGAAGCTGGTAGTTATTTGACTTGGGAAAGTACTTGAAGAAGGCATCAGGATCGCCGTGTGGCATCCCTTCAGCTATATTTTACCCAAGGTGAGTTTTCTTATACCTCTTTTTAAAAATGTATTTTTCAAATGTTTAACTGACAAACTGCATATTTATGGGGTACCATATGATGTTTCAATGCATGTATATATTATGTAATATACAATCAGGATAAACTAGTATTACCATAAACACTTAAAGTTTCTATATGGGAAAACATTACAATCTTCCATTCTAGTACTTTTAAAGAAATAGACAGTGCATTACTCCTGTTGTCACTTTATTGTGTAACAGAATGCCAGAATTTCTTATTCTTTTCTAACTACAACTTGATACCTGTTAATTAACCTTTCCCTGTCCCTCCCTCCTCCTTTCCCTCTTGAGCTTCTGGTAATCACCATTATGCTCTCAACTTCCATGAGATCAATATTTTTATTTTTTTATTTTTTTAATTAAACTTTTATTTAATGAATATAAATTTCCAAAGTACAGCTTATGGGTTACAATGGCTTCCCCCTCCCAAAACTTTTCTCCCACCCACAACCCTCCCCTTTCCCGCTCCCTCTCCCCTTCCTATCACATCATGATTCATTTTCAATTATCTTTATATACAAAAGATCAGTT
This sequence comes from Lepus europaeus, assembly GCF_033115175.1. Taxonomy (NCBI): domain Eukaryota; kingdom Metazoa; phylum Chordata; class Mammalia; order Lagomorpha; family Leporidae; genus Lepus; species Lepus europaeus. Next base: position 92,663,394 of record NC_084827.1, read on the forward strand.
TAGTATATATTAGGTAACGATTTCAACAGTTTGCCGCCATATAGCAACACAAAGTGAAAAAAAAATACTGTTGGAGTACTAGTTATAGCATTAAATCACAATGTACAGCACATTAAGGACAGAGATCCTACATAATATTTTTTTTAAAAAATTAATTAATTTTCTATGCCATTTCCAATTTAACACCAGGTTTTTTTTTTTTCATTTCCAATTATCCTTATATACAGAAGATTGATTCAGTATATAATTAGTAAAGATCTCATCAGTTTGTACCCATGCAGAAACACAAAGTGTAAAAATACTGTTTCAGTACTAGTTATAGCATCACTGCACATTAGACAACACATTAAGGACAGATCCCACATGGGATGTAAGTACACAGTGACTTCTGTTGCTGACTTAACAATTTGACACTCCTGTTCATGTCATCAGTAATCTCCCTAGGCTCTAGTCATGAGTTGCCAGGGCTATGGAAGCCTTTAGAGTTCGCTGACTTTGATCTTATTCGGATAGGGTCACAGTCAAAGTGGAAGTTCTGTCCTCCCTTCAGAGAAAGGTACCTCCTTCTTTGATGGCCCCGTTCTTTCCACTGGGATCTCACTCACAGAGATCTTTCATTTAGGTCTTCTTCTTTTTTTCTTTTCCATGATATCTTGGCTTTCCATGCCTGAAATACTCTCATGGGCTCTTCAGCCAGATCCGAATGCCTTAAGGGCTGATTCTGAGGCCAGAGTGTTGTTTAGGAAATCTGCCATTCTATGAGTCTGCTGTGTATCCCACTTCCCATGTTGGATCTTTCTCTCCCTTTTTGATTCTATCAGTTAGTATTAGCAGACACTTGTCTTGTTTGTGTGATCCCTTTGATTCTTAGACCTATCCAAGCCATCGAATGTGAACTGAAATTGATCACTTGGACTAGTGAGATGGCATTGGTACATGCCACCTTGATGGGATTGTATTGGAATCCACTGGCACATTTCTAACTCCATCATTTGGGGCAAGACTGATTGTGCATGTCCCAAATTGTGCATCTCCTCCCTCTCTTTTTCCACTCTGAAATTTAACAGGGATCACTTTTCAGTTAAAATTTAAACACCTAAGAATAATTGTGTGTTATTTACAGAGTTCAACCACTAGTACTAGAACAACAACAACAACAACAACAAATACTAAAAAGGATAAAGTATTACATTGTACATCTAGAGTCAGGACAAAAGCTCATCAGGTCATTGTTTCTTATAGTGTCCATTTCACTTCAACAGGTTTCCCCTTTGGTGCTCAGTTGTCGCCGATCAGGGAAAACAAATGATATTTGTCTCTTTGGGACTGGCTTAATTCACTCAGCATGATGGTTTCCAGATCCCTCCATCTTGTTGCAAATGACTGGGTTTCATTGTTCCTTACTGCTGTATAGTATTCTATGGAGTACATGTCCCATAATTTCTTTATCCAGTCTACTGTTGATGGGCATTTGGGTTGGTTCCAGGTCTTAGCTATTGTGAATTGAGCTGCAATAAACATTAATGTGCAGATGGCTTTTTTATTAGCCAAATTAATTTCCTTTGGGTAAATTCCAAGGAGTGGGATGGCTGGGTTGTATGGTAGGGTTATGTTCAGGTTTCTGAGGAATCTCCAGACTGACTTCCATAGTGGCTTAACCAGTTTGCATTCCCACCAACAGTGGGTTAGTGTCCCTTTTCCCCCACATCTCATCAGCATCTATTGTGGGTAGATTTCTGGATGTGAGCCATTCTCACCGGGATGAGGTGAAACCTCATTGTGGTTTTGATTTGCATTTCTCTGATTGCTAGTGATCTTGAACATTTTTTCATGTGTCTGTTGGCCATTTGGATTTCCTCTTTCGAAAAATGTCTATTGAGGTCCTTGGCCCATCTCTTAAGTGGGTTGTTTGTTCTGTTGTTGTGGATTTTCTTGATTGCTTTGTAGATTCTGGTTATCAACCCTTTATCTGTAGTATAGTTTGCAAATATTTTTTCCCATTCTGTCGGTTGCCTCTTCACTTTCCTGACTGTTTCTTTTGAAGTACAGAAACTTCTCAATTTGATGCAATCCCAAATGTTAATTTTGGTTTTGACTACCTGTGCTCCTGGGGTCTTTTCCAAGAAGTCTTTGCCTGTGCCTATATCTTGCAGGGTTTCTCCAATGCTCTCTAATAATTTGATGGTTTCGGGTTGTAGATTTAAGTCTTTAATCCACATTGAGTGAATTTTTGTGTAAGGTGAAAGGTATGGGTCTTGCTTCAAGCTTCTGCACATGGAAATCCCATTTTCCCAGCACCATTTATTGAATAGACTGTCCTTATTCCAGGGATTAGATTTGGATCTTTGATCAAATATAAGTTGGCTGTAGATGTTTGGATTGATTTCTGGTGTTTCTATTCTGTTCCATTGGTCTATCCATCTGTTTCTGTACCTGTACCATGCTGTTTTGATAACAACTGCCCTGTAGTATGTCCTGAAATCAGGTATTGTGATGCCTCCGGCTTTGTTTTTGTTGTACAAGATTGCTTTGACTATTCGAGGTCTTCTGTGTCTCCATATGAATTTCAGCATCATTTTTTCCAGATCTGAGAAGAAGGTCTTCGGTATCTTGATTGGTATTGCATTGAATGTATAAATTGCTTTTGGGAGAATAGACATTTTGATGATATTGATTCTTCCAGTCCATGAGCATGGAAGATTTCTCCATTTTTTGGTATCCTCTTCTATTTCTTTCTTTAAGGTTTTGTAGTTTTCATCGTAGAGATCTTTAACGTCCTTGGTTAAGTTTATTCCAAGGTGTTTGATTGTTTTTGTAGCTATTGTGAATGGGATTGATCTTAGCAGTTCTTCCTCAGCCGTGGCATTGCCTGTGTATACAAAGGCTCTTGATTTTTGTGGATTGATTTTATATCCTGCTACTTTGCCAAACTCTTCGAGTTTTCCAGTAGTCTCTTAGTAGAGTTCTTTGGGTCCCCTAAATAAAGAATCATATCATCTGCAAAGAGGGATAGTTTGAGTTCGTCCTTCCCGATTTGTATCCCTTTAATTTCTTTTTCTTGCCTAATAGCTCTGGCTTAAACTTCCAGAACTATATTGAATAGCAGTGGTGAGAGTGGGCATCCCTGTCTGGTACCAGATCTCAGCGGAAATGCTTCCAACTTTTCCCCATTCAATAGGATGTTGGCCGTGGGTTTTTCATTTATTGCTTTGATTGTATTGAGGAATGTTCCTTCCATACCCAGTTTGCTTAGAGTTTTCATCATGAAAGGGTGTTGTATTTTATCAAATGCTTTCTCTGCGTCTATTGAGAGAATCATATGGTTTTTCTTCTGCAGCCTGTTAATGTAGTGTATTACGTTGATTGTTTTGCGGACGTTGAACCATCCTTGCATACCAGGGATAAATCCCACTTGGTCTGGGTGGATGATCTTTCTGATGTGTTGTTGCATTCTATTGGCCAGAATTTTATTGAGTATTTTTGCATCTATGTTCATCAGGGATATTGGTCTGTAATTCTCTTTCAATGCTGCATCTTTTTCCAGCTTAGGAATTAAGGTGATGATGGCTTCATAGAAAGAATTTGGGATGATTCCCTCTTTTTCGATTGTTCTGAATAGTTTGAGAAGAATTGGAGTTAGTTCTTCTCTAAATGTTTGGTAGAACTCAGCAGTGAATCCATCTGGTCCTGGGCTTTTCTCTGTTGGGAGGGCCTTTATTACTGTTTCAATTTCTGTGACAGTTATGGGTCTGTTTAGGTTTTCTATGTCTTCCTGGCTCAATTTAGGTAGGTTGTATGTGTCCAAGAATCTGTCCATTTCTGATAGATTTCCCTGTTTGCTGGCATACAAGTCCTTGTAGTAATCTCTGATGATTCTTTTTATTTCTGTGGTGTCTGTTGTTATGTTTCCTTTTTCATCTCTGATCCTATTGATTTGGGTCTTTTCTCTCCTATTTTTAGTTTGTTGGGCCAATGGGGTGTCAATTTTGTTTATTTTTTCAAAAAACCAGCTCCTCGTTTGGCTGATTTTTTGTAATGTTTTTTTGGATTCAATCCTGTTGCTTTCTTCTTTGATTTTAATTATTTCCCTTCTTATACTGGGTTTGGGTTTGGTTTGCTGCAGATTTTCTAGATCCTTGAGATGACTTGAAAGCTCATCTATTTGGTGCCTCTCCAATTTCTTGATGTAGGCACCTATTGATATAAATTTTCCTCTTAACACTGCTTTTGTTGTATCCCATAGGTTTTGGTATGTTGTGCTGTTATCCTCATTTACTTCCAGAAAATTTTTGATTTCTCTTTTAATTTCTTCTATGACCCATTGTTCATTCAGGAGCATGTTGTTCAATCTCCATGTGTTTGCATGTGCTCTGGGGATTCCCAAGTTGCTAATTTCCAATTTCATTCCTTTGTGGTCTGAGAAGCTGCATGGTATGATTCTAATTCTCTTGAATTCGCTGAGACTTTCTTTATGGCCTAGTATGTGGTCAATCCTAGAGAAGGTTCCATATACTGCTGAGAAGAATGTAAAGTCCTTAGATGTAGGATGAAATGTTCTGTAGATATCTGTTAGATCCATTTGGGCTATAGTGTCATTTAAATCTGCTGTCTCCTTGTTGATCTTCTGTCCTGTTGATCTGTCTATCTCTGAGAGTGGAGTATTGAAGTCCCCCAGTACTATTGTATTGGGGTCTAAGTCTCCCTTTAAGTCCTTTAACAAGTCTTTTAAATAAGCTGGTGCCCTGTGATTAGGTGCATATACATTGATAATCGTTATATCTTCCTGTTGAATGGATCCCTTAATCATTAAATAGTGCCCCTCTTTGTCTCTCCTGACAGTTTTTGTGGTAAAGTTTATGTTGTCCGATATTAAGATGGCTACGCCCGCTCTTTTTTCATTTCTGTTGGCATGGTATATCTTTTTCCAGCCTTTCACTTTCAGTCTGTATGGATAATTGTTGGAAAGATGAGTTACTTGTAAGCAGCAAAAAGATGGGTTTTGTTCCTTAACCCAATCAGCCAATCGGTGTCTTTTAACTGGACAGTTCAAGCCATTAACATTCAATGTGACTATTGAGAAGGAGTAACTTTGCCCTGCCACTTGCCAAAGATATTTTCTAATATCTGGTTTGAGATTCCTGTGATCTTTTGCTGTGAGATTTCCTTCCTTTATCTTCTTTCATATTGGTTACCGTGTTTCTGTGTTTCTGTATGTAACACATCTTTAAGCATCTTTTGCAGGGCTGGACGAGTGGCGACAAATTCTTTCAATTTCTGTTTGCTGTGAAAGGTCTTTATTTCACCTTCATACACAAATGAGAGCTTTGCAGGATATAATATTCTGGGCTGGCAGTTTTTCTCTCTTAGTACCTGGGCTATATCTCGCCATTCTCTCCTGGCTTGTAGAGTTTCTGATGAGAAGTCAGCTGTGAGTCTAATTGGAGATCCTCTGAGTGTAATCTGGCGTTTCTCTCTTGCATATTTTAGGATCTTTTCTTTGTGTTTCACTGTGGTGAGTTTGATTACGACGTGTCGTGGTGAGGATCTCTTTTGGAGATCAATATTTTTAGATTTCACATCAAGAGAGACCTTGTGGCACTTGTCTTTTTATGCTGGGCTTATTTCACTTAACATAATGAGCTTCAGTTCTGTTTTTAAAATTTTCTATAAAAATAAAAATAAGTACAGGAAAAGTTAAATACATGTGGATTTACTCCCAATTTGTCTAAAAAGAGAGACCATATTATATGAACTGCTTGTCCCTCATGTTTGTGTCTTACATTTAGCAACATGGTGCAGATATGAGGATCTGCCAGCCTCTAAAGATACTTTTAAAAATGTTCCTGTGAAATAAATTACCAAGAACAGAATTGCTGGGCCAGTGCTGTGGTGTAGTTCGTTAAGCTGGCTCCTGCAGTGCTGGCATCCCATGTGTGTGCCTGTTCAAATCCTGGCTGCTCTACTTCCAATCCAGGTCCCTGCTAACGCACCTGGGAAAGCAGGAGACCCAGAAGAAGCTCCTGACTCCTGGCTTTGGAGCAGCCCAGCTCTGGCCATTGTGGCCATTTGGGGACTGAACCAGCGAATGGAAGATCTTTCTCTGTCTCTGTCTCTGCCTATTTGTCTCTCCTTCTCTTTCTAACTCTTTTATTTCAAATAAATAAATAAAACTTTCAAAAAGTATAGAATTGCTGAGTCAAAGTATTTATAAACAAGGATACTTCAAAATGTTGATGGATGTGTGAATTATGAAAAGACTGCATGGATTTCATTTTTTTGCACCAAGATACACTTTTCTTTTAATTTCATTTCCTACAAACTCACTAAAATTTCCTCATATTAAATAAATTTATAGCTACTAGAAACTTGTCGTTCAAACATCTTGTTTTGTGTTATATTAATGCTGGTTTTAGTATAAGTTCAAAACCACTAAGCTTTTACCAACCTGAAAAAGCAAAATTGACGTCTCATTTTTTATTTATTTGTAGTTCCTTGACTTTACTTCTAAAAGTGGAATGATTTCCTTTATGTCGATAAACACACTGTGTCTCTTTGTCTGAACTTCCTGTTATATCTCATTTCCTTTTTTATTGTACTGCTTGTCTGTTTCTTACCATTTTATATCAACTCTTCATATGTTGAATTTTAGCGCCCTGATTAAGAGCATTGAGAAGCACATATTTTCTTTCATCCCATTTTGTCTTTTCTCATGTGTTTTTTCTTTGCTAGCCTTTTATTTAGAAGTTCTCTTTATTTGAGAACAAACAGATAAGACAAGACTCCTATATGGTCTGTTTTTTAAAGGCAGAAGTTTTAATTTCATGTTTTAGGAGTAAATATTTCCCCTTTACAAGTCTTTTGACACTGTTTTTTTTCTTATTTTAACCATATTACCACCACCTACTACATATCATTAAATATTTCAAAACAAGAATAATCATACGTGCCAAAAACTGTGGGCCTAATATTTCTAGTAAGTTAAAAAACATGCATATATAAGCATAAAACATGAAGTGTGGTTATTCCAGTTCTTTTCAGTTATCATGATATGAACATGGAGTTAGTTCTCTCACTAATACAGAATTCTACTTGTAGCCATGCTATCACTGAGTGCTCTCTAATCCTAAACAAGAAATTCAGGTTATGTTTCTTTAAGTTCTTAAAAGAAATCACCCTTAATTCAGGAGAATAAAACTATATCTCTTTATATAGGTGCTGTGTATTCTTGACTGTAGAAACATTTGAGGACACAGATTGGAGAGATTTGTAAAGAAAATGTAGAGATAAATGGCACTTGTAACGTTTGTGTCCAGTAACCAGTCCCTAAGCTGATATCAAGATCTCCATATACATTTAGACTAAAGACAACTGAACACATACTATCAAATCTGTGACAAGAAAGGAGGTAACCCAGTTTAATGGCAAACTATGATGAACAAATATAACTCCTATATTCCTCTCGATATACCATAACTGGGTGTACTAAAAGTAACAGTCAGCCTAACACTGACTGTGTATTGTAGAAGTCCTCTGCAACATAATCTCATGTTCCTGATTTCATCTCCTCAACAGAACATGCTTTTAGAAAACATCGTTATTCATTACCAGAGCTTTTCCTTTGATAATGTGGGGTAAACACTAGCAAATATATTCAAAAGATCACAGAAGCCTGTGTGATAAAGGCAATCAGTTGTTAACAATTTTGAAAGCAAATAATGCAATTAACCTGACTCACTGATAGATTTTTTTAAAGAAAGATTGAGTAACTAGGTAGAAACTTAAAAATGTTTGGAGCCATTGCAAAAAGCATTTCCATGGCTCTCTCAACAAGCAAGGTAAGTGCCCAGACTCCACTCTCTCTCCTTCTCCAAATGTGTCACCAGAGATTCCTGGAGAAATACTTCTAGGTTCTTATTCAAATAAGCTCTTGGAAACATGGAACTACAGAGAGCTGTATTATAGTAGAATCTTGGGATCCTTAAGATGTTGATGTTCATTGTTAATATCTAAGAGAGCATACTGTTTGTTACTTTTTGAACAGAACTTATCATTCAAAGGGTAAAGAAATACCTGTGAACATTACAGGCATTTTAATAATCCCAGTTTCAGACCTGCTGCCTGGGGACCCCCATTTACTTTAAACACACTGATTTCATGTCTTTCCTCCAAGACTTTTAAAATAATAGCATTTTGGACAGCTCTTCTAAGATTCACCACAGACCTGACATGCTATCACTGGTTTTCTCCAGGTCGCCCCTTTCCTTTTTCCTTCTCTATCCTTTTCTTCTATGCAAATGCAAAGGATTTATCTTCACTGTATTGGTTCAGTCATTTATGCATATATTTTACTGCTCATTTTATTTGTATTTACAAGTAGGGTTATATTTTATTTTATGTTTCTCATCCAATAATCAATATTTTTAGGTTAATAAACATGTTCTCTAATCTTGGTATAATCACTCTCTATCTCCCACTACCAGGACAAACATAGTCTAGAATTGGTGTCTTCCAAGGGTCTATTCCAGAACATGTAGCTAGGTTATCTTATTGACTAGCCATGTGCAGTTGTGGTGTGGGCTGAGTGTGTTTGTGTGTGTGTGCGTGTGTGTGTGAATGGTGACTGCCTCCAAGGCAATACCTAAGGCAGAAAAGAATCAATATTCAGCAGAGTCATTTCTTTGGCAGCTGAGATGAACCTGCAGGAATCTTGTGTCACTGAAACATTCTTGGATGCCTGCAACAGTAAATTCACCCACCCACCTGCACACACTCAAGAAAAATAATTCCCTCCACTTTGGAACACATCCCACTCACCATGGGTAGGATCACAAGCCTGAAAGTGATACAATGATGAGTAATGAGAGGTTGAGAGTTAAGTCCAAGTGATATTTATAGGAACTTATAGTGGGCAGAGTGTAATTACAGGATTCAAGCTTAAGCACTTCTTCTGATTATTCATCTTCTGTACCTGATTTCTCCTTCCTCTGCCTCATCATCAGAAGACAATAACTTCCTTTGATCTGAATGACTAGAGAAAGGGATGCTTTGGGTCTTGAGATATTATGGTTACTGAGTACTGTCATAAAGATTCGTTTTGATCAGCAAGTGCTTTGCATTACTGAAAGCCTTTGGAAATAGATACATGAGCAAATTACAAGTATATTTAAGGTCTTGTAATGGCAGAGACATTGGGTCTCTCAGTGTTAAGTATTATACTGAAAAACAAGCTGAGACTTTTTGATCATAATACATACCCTGGAATTTTTTTTTAGTTCTGTTTATTTGCATTGCCTATGTTACACAAAAATGAACCATAAATGACCCTTCTTTTTTACAGTTTAGTTGATGTTTTTGTGTTTGGTAGTAAAAAAATAGAGTTTATGGGGATACTTCAAAAATTAATGGAAAATGAAATTAAAAGATGCTTATTTGTGTGCAAAGCACTTTTAAATGCCTTCATGGTTTTTCATAATACACATTTCCATGAACTGTCAAAGATTTCTCCATGAGTGGATTTCAACATTGTTGTACCCAAATGAACTTTTTAAATTTCATATTTCTCAAACTTTTTAAATTACCTTTGTATTTTCTATGAAGTCGTTTTTCTATGATGATTATGAACCTGTCAAAAGCTGAAAAGTGTTCATGAAGGCAGGAGACATTGCCCTGAATGAGACATGGTTTTTCTTTCCTGAGATTCTCTCAGCTTTCCCCGGAAATGTGTTCCTCTCAACACTGACCCAGCTCAACCCCACTGAGCGTCTCAGAGCAGATGAGGTCACATCCTGATGTGGTGGCGCCCTGCACTGCACAGTCCCAATAATCTGACCATTTCCAGGGCATAAATTAAGGTTCAGAATTTTAGATTATACAGCTAGCTAACAGAGGCGGGTACTGTCTATGTGGAGAACACTACATGATTCATATTTTCTATGAAAAATTAAAGTCATATTTCTTTGATGTGTCAACAGTGATGACTGAAAGCAGATCACAGATTCTTTGTGCTAAACTAGATGGAGAAATCCAGAAAGAGAGAGAACAAGAGAGCAAATGGAAAGCTTCTCTTCAATCAAGCAAGGAAAACACTATTGCTAGCAAATATATTTAAGTCAAGTGCATAGTCTTTGTAATGTGATAGCGTAGCCTAGGGATGTCAGACAGGCTACTGCAAGAGGAAAATTTGAACAGAAATCATTATTCTTGGCTGGATAGGAAATGAAATGAACTGAGGGCACTGAGGACATCTGACTGTGTGAGGCAGGAAAACAAGGGTGCACATTGAGAGCACAGTCAGGAAGAGGAAGATGCAGCTCCCAAAATAATGTGGGGCTGTGACTCAAATGCTGTACTAAGGCCTCCTTGTCTCCTCTTTCCTTCCTCTGCCGTCATACTGCTGTGATCCCATCAGTGTCTTCCATTTATCTGTGTGGAACACAGTTATCAAAACTGCTCCTGTAAGAAGTGATAAAACCGAGTCCTATGTACCAAACAGGCTCTCTAAACCCAGCCTGATATATGGTAGGTGACAGGTGGATGTTATGCTCAGAAGGAGGAGCGAAGTTTGGGGAAGCCACCAGAAGAAGGATGGAGCTACTCCTCTTTAGGGGAGTAGCTCTCTAAATGATCTGCCACCTGACTGACTGCCACAGTTCAGGCTTCTGAGAGTCACCTGGTAATTCTTTCAGGAGCCCAGTCACAGAATTTTACTCCCTGTTAACCTTGTTTCCGCATTATACTTCTGGAAGCTTCAGTAGATGTGTCTGTCAGTCCCCCATCTGTGATTTTGTCCTCAAACTAAAATTGAAACAGAACCTCAAATGGACCCCTAGAAAACAAACTCCACCCAAACCTGCTCCAGTAAGCACATGCAAGGAAAAAAGGAATCTGTTGTTTCTAGGGAACTACACAGAATTCCAGTCATTCTATGGAGAACTCCAAGATGAGCTAAATAGCTGCTGGCCCACTCATACACAACACATACTTTCCCAAAGACAACTCACACAGCTATCAAAAAATGGCCCCATATGTGCAGTTAGAGTCTCATTAGAGACGCACAAGAACTGAGCCAGTAGATTAGGTTGATCGCAGAAGTAGAAACTAGTGTGGTGAATTTGAAGGCAATATAATACTAATTTCTATGAGTGAAATTAAATGCAATTTTTCATGATGTGACCCTAGCTATAATAAAAGCATGAATGGTGTCAAGAAGGACTGGATGCCCCAGCATATCAGCCAAATGGAGCTATTCTTACTGAAATCTTAAAATACTCCTATTAAATGGAGTTAGAAAGACTATCTGGCAAGGTTCCCTCCATTGCTTTTCAGGAAGTCTTACAACATGGTGGGGGTGGGATTCAGTCCAAATTATACAATATCAAGCTGACAGTCCTAGCATCACTGGGTTGCAAAGATCTCATTGAATGTGACAGTCTGGAAACCTAGGTGGCATAATGAGGCACATAAGCAGTATTTTCAATGGTGCTATGAGCTATTTCATGGTTCCTTTCCCTGTAGGCAAGTAAACTCCCCAAATTCATCTGTCTATTTTCATATATTTTCTTTTTTTTCATTGTCCTTCCTCTTATAGCTAGTGCACTGACAGTGGGTTATGTCAGATTTCAAATATATACATCCCTCCAGGAAAGGAAGACACTCAGACTTCTTGACCATTTGAATTAAAAGTGAACATCCTCTTACTAGAGGATATAGAATCACAATAGTTTGTTTTTTAAGGATAATCTCATGTAAAATGTATGGCTTGCTGTAGTCATGAATTATATTTTATTTGAAACCACCTTGAGCCAACACTTTAAATTTTTCTTTATTAAAAAAGTAATCAAAGTTTGAATATAACAAGGCCATATGATTTTCTTATTTTAGAGATGGTTAATGCTCACAGAGAACAGCAATGAAGTCATAAATAGCAAGGGCGATGCAGACTGAACTGGGATTATATAAATGCAATGCCAGTTTTCTGCACAGGCTGACCTCAATTATATTCAGGATGAAATGTCCAGGTTTTCAGCTTCCATAATACATAATTAAGAAAAATGTTATAGCTCAAATGCAAACACTTCATGAGCAGATATATAAAGGGCAACATAGAAGCTGTGAACTTTCTATTTTATAGACAATCTTTCAAGCATACTTAACTACACAGTTTCGGTATTCAACAAACTTGTTTATATATAATGATACACCATGAAATAACGGCTATCATTTTTTTCCAAGTGAAGCATCTAAGCAACCATGTGCACCAACCACACAGCCATTTTTCTCTTTGCGGAAGAGTTGGTTGTTAAAACAGGTCTGTGATTCATCTGGCATTTCATGCACTCCCATACTCTGAAGAGGGACATCAGGATTTAGTACAATAGGATTTAGTACAAATTTAGTACAAATTTCAGTTACTAGATCTGAACTGATGATCCATGTCCTGCCCTTTTAAGCTGCAGGACCTTAGGCATATTTCATTTTTTCCAGCTATTAAATGGAAATTACAGACCATTTCTCATAGGGTACTTGCTGTGAGAATCTTTCTGAGAGATCATTGATTTATTCACTCGCTTCCTCCTCTTCTTCTTTTCTCCTCTTCTTCTTGCATTTAAAGTAAAATTTTAAAAACTGTTATTTATTTATTATTTATCTTAAAGGCAAAGAGATGCAAAGAAGAAGAGAGAAATTCCCCTCCACTGGCTTACGCCCCTAACACCCACCATAGCTAAGGCTGGGCCAGGCCAAGGCCAGAAACTCAGAACTCCATCTGTCTCCCACATGAACAGCAGGAACTCAGTACCTGGGCCATCACCCACTGCCTTTCAGAGGGTGCAGAAGCAGGAAGCTGGAGATCGAAGCGGAAACAGGATTCACACCTAGGCACTCTTATATGGGATGTGGGAGTACCAAGTAGTGTCTTAACCACCGTGCCAGATGTCCATCCTTCTTTCTCTCATTGCTCACTTTCTCTTTCATTCAAATCAGTATCATTATTTTTAAGAATGGTGAGCAGTTCATTATGGGAGATTTATAGCACTATTCTCTGAGCCAGTAAAGGGGACTTTGAGTGAATGTGTGTGTGTGTGTGTGTCTAGGCAGGACAGGAAAACAACCACAGAATAGCAAGACATGTTTCCTCTGAAAGTCCTGCTAATAAATCTCCAGGTCCTTGACACCAAGCTCAGCCTAACCAGACATCAAACCTCACTTCTCTGCTCGCTTGAAGTGCTGCTGGAACCTGCTCTCACCAACTCAGGCACTATCTGTGTTAGGTTTTCCTGAAGACTTCCTAGAAATACAAACTGCAGATAATGACATTTCATAAGAATATTGTAGCCTCTAATCCTCCGCCTGCGGCGCCAGCACACCGGGTTCTAGTCCCGGTCGGGGCTCCGGATTTTGTCCCGGTTGCCCCTCTTCCAAGCCAGCTCTCTGCTGTGTCCCGGGAGTGCAGTGGAGGATGGCCCAAGTGCTTGGGCCCTGCACCCGAATGAGAGGCCAGGAGAAGCACCTGGCTCCTGGCTTCAGATCAGCGCGGTGCGCCAGCTGCAGCGCTGGCCGTGGCGCCCATTGGAGGGTGAACCAATGGCAAAGGAAGACCTTTCTCTCTGTCTCTCTCTCTCACTGTCCACTCTGCCTGTCAAAAAAAAAAAAAAAAAAAAAAGAATATTGTAGCCTCTAGTCTCTCATTTGGCATGCAAGAGATATAATCAGAATTGTAATGCACATTAGCCATATTTAATTGTCTCAGGGATAAAATGATCATCATCACCATCACCATCACCTTCAATACTTTACTCGGGGCCAATGCTGTGGTGCAGCGGATTAAGCCACCATCTGCAATGCTGGCATCCCATACAGGCACTGGTTCAAATGCTGGCTACACCGCTTCTGAGCCAACTCCCTGCTGATGACCTGGGAGAGCAGCAGAAAATGGCCCAAGTCCTTGGGCCCTTGCATCTACATGAGAGACCCAGAGAAAGCTCTTGGTTCCTGGCTTCAGCCTGGCCCAGCCCCAGCTGTTGTGGCCATTTGGGGAATGGAACAGCAGATGGAAGTCCTCTCTCTGTCTCTCTTCTCTCTCTCTCTAACTCTTTCAAATAAATAAACAAACCTTTAAAAATACTTTATTAAGGTGATTTTACTGTGTAACACCGAATATACTATACATTACACTCTGTACATTTCAACTGGGGAAAGCAACGTTTTGCCCAAGCCACCAAGCTAGAAGAAGTAGAGGCAGAATATAACCCTAGGCAATTTGACTCCAAATTCAATACCTCACCGCACCACAACCTTAGAAACAATGGACTTCTCTTCCTCGCAGAGCAATCAACCTGCTCACTTCTCATTTCTCATTGTACAGGAATTGGCGCTCATGCTGCACCATTCTCATCCTGTTTGGGTTAGTGCAGGCAACCAGATGATGGTGGCATCTGCCAGCAGTTCCTTATTGGTGATCAAACTTTACTCTCTTTTCTCACTTTGCTGCTTTTCCTAAAGCTCCCCTGTTCTTTGCTCTTCCTTTCTTCAATTTTGCTTTTCTTTCTGACCCTGAGAAGTCTGGTAACTTTTGCTTTATCTCTTTTCTTTGAAGGAGAACTTCATTATGGAGGTTTTTTGTCACTGGATTCTCCATACCTTGCTCTGGTCCTCCCATTTCTTCTCTTCTGTTTCAGGACATCCAATTGATGGCTGAGAAAGCACTCTACACATTATTTGTTGCTGTAAGAATGTTAGTGACAAATACTTAACTAGAATATCATTATTCTGAAAGCAGTGTAGTATGGAATACAATGAACATGTGTATTGCTGTCAACCTGAACTAGCTTCACATTCTGGTATGCATATTTCCTACATGCTTATACTAATGTATGTGACCCAAGTATGTGAGCCAAGCTTTTCAACCTCAGCGTTCTTAAGTCTAAAATGAGGATAATAAGGTTCATTTCACAACATGGTTATATCAGACACACAGGAGTTCTTTTTTAAGGTTTGTGGAAAAGTGGAATTAAAAGATAAGTTTATATTATTGTAAAACAATTAAAATGATGCACAGGTGTTTCATAATATACATATGAAACTTTGGAAGACAGACCTCTCCTATGATGTTAGTAATAAACAATGTTTGCTAGTGCTGCTATATGAACTGGCACTGTGTCCTGGACTGAATTGTGTCACTTTCAAAGTTCAATTTGTCTGAAGTCCTAACCACCCATTCACTGTATTTGGAGATAGGATATTTAAAGACATAATTGAAGTGCTGGAAGAAAACAGATTGCTGTTGTTTAAGCCACCTAATCTATGGCATTTTGATACTGCATCCTGAGTAGATTAATATAACACTAAATGTGTTACTTTATATAGGCATAAAAGGTAGGGCCTATAATTATCCTCATTTGATGAAAAGAAAATTGAACCTTAGAGAAATTAGGTAAAAGATTTAAGGGCCCATGAAGTGGCACACCTGGAGCTTGAGCTCAGTGCTGCCCAACTCCAAATGAGGCTCTTCATCACTACACCACTTTACATCCTATTCCCAGTAAATGCACAACATGGCATGCAAAGCTCAGAGGATATGTCTCCTTTCCCCAGAACATTTGGCTCAGATATGTCTTCAGGCTTTTTACAAGGAATGGGACTGACATTTTACCAGTGCAACCTCAAGGCCTTCCCTTAGGAAATCCTTACCTCTTCTTGAGTTCTCTATCTAAATATCATGTGTGAAGGGTCGTCAAAAGGTTGGTGGGGAATTTGTATTATGAACAAATTATGCATGAGTTTCAAAAATTTCATGTGCCAAAAGAAATTTATCTTTCAATTCCGTATTTCCATGAACTTTCTGAAGTATCCTTATATGTTGGAAGTCTTCATTGTGATAAGAGTAAGTTCTCTTTCTTAGTTAAGAATACTTTAAGAGATAGTTATGAAAAGTATAACTACAAATAGTTTCTATAAATGTGTACAGAATTTTCCTGGAAAAATGTAGTAGAAAAATTGTTTACTGCTACAATTTTAGGAGGCAAAGTTTCCTCCCAGCTGTGGTTTGATACTTCAGATAATTAATCTGCCAAGTCATGTATCACAGTACACTTTCACTGAAGGTTGGATATTGCCTAGATTGGCTGGTGCTCTTTGAAGTAATCATTTCCATCAGATAACTCAAGGCAATAGCTCTCAGCAAATATTCTGAAGTGACATACATCTGTAATGCAAACTTACTTGCACAGATTACTTTCTAAAGAAAGCAATGTAATATCTACAGTATAAAGAAGAATTAAAGGAAACAAGTTTAAATTATAATGAAAGTTTCAATGTGATTCCAACAGATTACAAGATGACATAAATATTCCTCCTCTACTTAGAATATGAATTTGACAGATACAAATTGTTGAATTGAAAGATCAATATCATAAGAGGACTGCCATCAGCAATGGGATTTTTTTAATGGTGAAAAGTATTAGTAAAGTTCCAAAATAAACAAAGTAAAATAAAACCACAGGATAAAGAAATACAGACAAATTTGATCCCATCCACGGTCCATCCCCATTCTCAGTGGAAGGTAGATTGAAGTTCTTATCTGAGAGAACTGAAGACACAGGTACAAAAGCAAAGGCTGATAGGGACAGAGCAGGTAAACTTATCTAGGAAAACATCAGAACAACGATGCAACCAACCAGGAGATTTCTGCAACTGTTGCTGCTATGCTGGAAGGTCCAGTCAGCACTAGGACCCAGAATTGCCCCCACTGAGAGTAAACAGGGGCAGACAACTGCCAAAAGGCAATGCCTCACTGAACCTGGGCAATTGTGGATTGTGGACATTTGTATTTGAGCCATTAGAACCTAATTTCCCAAGTGACTTGGCAAATTGAATCTGGTCATTCATTAGTTTGCAGCTATGTCACCGATAATTTTATACATTACTGGATTTTTAATTCCCATTTTTAAATTGTGATGGAATTTACATATAATTTCTCTAGAGCTATATGAACTGCAAAAATTTTGTGTAGATGCGTATGTATCAACTGGAGTTAAGTTCTAGGCTCAGATGATTCTTTTTTTTTTTAACTTTTATTTAATGAATATAAATTTCCAGTGTACACCTTATGGATTACAATGGCTTCCCCCTCCCATAACTTCCCTCCCACCCACAACCCTCCCCTCTCCCAATCCCTCTCCCCTTCCATTCACATCAAGATTCATTTTCAATTCTCTTTATATACAGAAGATCAATTTAGTATAAAGATTTCAACAGTTTGCACCCACATAGAAACACAAAGTGAAACATACTGTTTGAGTACTAGTTATAGCATTAAATCAAAATGTACAGCACATTAAGGACAGAGATCCCACATGAGGAGCAAGTGCACAGTGACTCCTGTTGTTGACCCAACAAATTGACACTCTAGTTTATGGCGCCAGTAACCACCCTAGGCTGTCGTCATGAGTTGCCAAGGCTATGGAAGCCTTCCAAGTTTGCCGACTCTGATCATATTTAGACAAGGTCATAAAAGACAGAGTGAGGATAGTAACCAATGATCCGAAGAGTGGCATTTACCAGGTTTGAACAATTACACAGCATTAAGTGGGGAAGAGGACCATCAGTACACACAGGTTGGGAGTAGAGCCATTGGTGGTAGAGTAGAGGTTATGATTACAAAGGAATGAGGCCCAAGTGCACTAGACAGGGCCTAGAACAAAGGACAGAGTCATTATTAGAGGAGCTAAGAAAGGTGCTGTCTAAGCTACAATTAAGTTTTCTGATTGAGAGGCAAATAGAACCTGATAGAAGGGGCTTGATAATAATCTGGTGGGCTTTAGGCCTTGTAAGTTAAGAGGCCCAACCTATCTATCTCTTCACATGGGGTATATCCTAAGGGAGGTGTGAACCTCCTAGGGAAAGACACTCTGTTGACTTTCATTACTTGGCTGGCCTGGGAGGAGAGCTGGCCAGGTAAAGGCAGGGGGCATCTCTAACAAGAAATGTACAGTTCTGCCTGCAATGTTGCTGACCCTACTTGACCATCCCCTCAGGTGCAGTGGTCACTTTGGAAGTTGGGCTGAGTGAAGGGCTTTTCAGCTTAGAGCCAATAAGATCTGTGGCTCTGACCTGGGCATCCTTTGACTCCAGGGCAGGTCCATTTCCAGTGATCCAACTCTTGGCAGAGCTGCCAGGGCTCTTCACAAGCTGACTTCTGCTGAAGCCCAGGCTTACCACATTGAAAGCCACTGCAGTGGCCTGGCCTGTTGGGTCTCCTTGAGGGCAGATCACTGTACAGATCAGCCATTAATAGGCCTGCCACCCATTGCTTCTGATGCCTAGCTTTCTTTTCCTCCTGGTTTGTGTTAAAGCAGACCAGAGGATGCAAGTCAAGGGAGTGCCCGTTTCCCATCTCTAATCTTCGGTGGCCTGTTTGCTAAGTATTCATGTAATATTGCTATTGTCAGCAAGCGATCTAGGACTTGCTCCCTCATTTCTCTATTCTAAGCCCAACTTATTCTTTCATTTCTCTATTCTCTTCAAGGTAGGAAACTAATTCTATTATGAAGGAATCTGCAGGATGCACAATTTAATCTTTGGACCTTATAAAAGAGATGGCTAACATTTTTCTGTAATAGCATAGCCAAAATAAGAACTTAAATAATAATTTCATAGCTAGATTCACTTCGCCATCAGCGAAGTATACAGTATGTAGAAAAAACCTCCCTTTCAGACCAAAGGGAAAGAAAGTTTTAAAGTGAGAATATCATTTTCCTCATGGGCATTGTCTACCTTAGAAAAACTACTACAGAACATGCCTGTGACTATAGACTTGTAGTTCAGGCCACCGAAGATTAGAGATGGGACACGGGCACTCCCTTGACTTGCATCCTCTGGTCTGCTTTAACACAAACCAGGAGGAAAAGAAAGCTCGGCATCAGAAGCAATGGGTGGCAGGCCTATTAATGGCTGATCAGATGATTCTTAAAACATTTACAAATCTGTCAGTAGCCAGGTCTGGGCCAGGCCAAAGCCAGAATTCCAAAGCTCCTTTCTATTCTCCCACATGGATGACAGAGGCCGTCTTCTACTGTCTTCCCAAGCTCGTCAGCAGGAAGCTGGACCAGAAGTGGGCAAATTGGTCTCAAAGTGGAGCTCTGACATGGGAGGGTGCTTTCGTCACAGGCAGCTTAACACACTGCACCACAATGCCAGACCCTCAGATGACTTTTAAGAGTTTATTTTCCAATATTTGCTGGTAATCTCAAAAATCCAGGGGGACTCCAAGCAATCTTGGGTTGAGTGGGATTGCCACCTTCCCCTCCCACCCACTCACATCACTAGACAAGTAGTATTACTGGCTCCCACCCACCAAATTCTAGACACTTCTTGCTGCCCTTCCACTCTGTACTTTTACTGTACTTCCATGAGTTAAGATGCTCCTAGCATGTAGTGCATCTGCCCTTGAAAACCAACAAAACGAGTTAAAAACATGGAATTTAAAAACAACCAAGAAGAGTTAGTGTATATTGATATTTTTTTTATTTTACTTGAAAGGCTTAGTAATAGAGAAGGAAAGGCAGAAGCAGAGAGAGAGAGAGAGAGAGAGAGAGAGAGACCTTCCATCTGATGCTTCCCTCCCCAAATGGATGTGACAGCTAGAGCTGTACCAGTCTGAAGCTAGGAGCCAGGAGCTTCTTCCATGTCTCCCACATGGGTGCAGGGGCCCAAGGGTTTTGGTCATCTTCCATTGCTTTTCCAGGCACATTAGCAGGGAGATGGATTGGAAGCGGAGCAGCCAGGACTCAAACCAGCTCCTATATGGGATGTCAATGCTGCAAGTGGTGGTTTGACCCACTATGTCACAGTGCAGGCCCCTAGCTTCTTATTTAAGATACTGGTTAAGAATTCTGCCTTCCACATCAGAGTACCTAGATTTGATTCCCAGATTTTGTCTTTGAATCCGGCTTCCTAGGAAGCAATGCTGATGGCTCAAGTAACTGGTTTCTTGTCACCCATGTGGAGACCTGAATTGAGTTCTTTATATCCTGTTTTGGCCCCTCCCACCACTGCAAGCATTTGAGGCCTGAACCAGAGAATGAGTTTCTCTCTCTCTCTCCCTCCCTCTCTCTCTTTATCTTGCTTACCTTCTCCATCTCTCTCTATCTCTCCCTGTCTCTCAAATAAGTTAACTAATTAATTATTTATTTTTTAAAAAAACCTAAGATAAAAAGTAAGAAGTTCTCATTCTTTTTCTTAAGCATGCATTTTCCAAGAATTTCACTTCTCTGCTGAAATCCTTCATTCCACAGAGAGGTCACTTAAGTAATATAAATCCTTGGGAGTAACAGATAACCACCACATCATTTAACAATGTACATAAAGGAGTGGCATTTCCAACATGACTAACGCAATTTCTCTCTAAATGTCCATTTCTTATCTCTATGCTAATGACACAAGTGGAAAGACAACACAAATTGATGGATGATTTTCTTGTTCAAACCTCATAGCATATACGCCCCCTAAGCCTTGACTACTTCAGTCCCCCCCAAATTTTTCTTTTTTTCTTCCTATTTTTCCATAAGCAGCATTGTTATTGTTTGTTATTCAGCATAATGACAAACCTCTCGGGATGTTAAGCTCCTGGACTGATCAGCACTCACTCCTTGCTATAATCTGAATGTTTAAATCTCCTCCAAATTCATACATCGAGATACTAAGATAGAAGTTAATGGATTAGGAGATGGACCCTTAAGGAGGTGGTCAGGTCATAGGGATGGAGCCCTCATTAAGGGAGTTTGTACCTTTATAATGAGGTCATAGGCAATCTCTCTTCCCTTCACTATGTGAGGAGACAGAAAAAAGTTACCATAAATAAACCAGAAAACAAGCCTTCACCACACGTGAAAACTGCTGGCAACTTGATCTTGAATGCCCTGGTCTCCAGAGCCATGAGAAGCAAATGTATGTCACTGACTCCCCACCTAGTCTATAATACTTTATCAGTCTAGATACATTAGGATACTTCTACATATCCCAGTAGTAAAAGCTATCGCTAGGAAAAATTCCTGTCAATCTAGTTACCATTTATTCATTTCATTCATCTGAAGCATGGAGCTAATATTGCCTATTCCGAAGGCTACAGTACCCATAAATGTAAAAGGGCTCCATAAACGTTGAAGTACTACACCGACTGAAAATATTGAAGTCTAATATAAGAATAAAGTGAGACACACAATGCTAATTTGAAAAGTCAACCTTCATGAAGTAATCACTGCATGAGAATCAATGCATATATTATCTCAATCTTCAGACATGTCTATAATATCATCATCATCTTCATCATCATCATCATTATTATTAGAAAATATACAAAAAAAATCCACACTGGATTTATCATACCCAGGTCATGTTCTTTGGAAAGGGAAATAAAGTAATCAAATTTATGAATGCATGTTCCAGAGATGTGAGTAATGGTGGCTAAGAGGGTATAAGAGATCCTCACGTTTGCTCTATGTACTTGAATCCTCTTTTTTCTTTAAAACATTTATTTATTTATCTGAAAAGCAGAGTGATACAGAGGAGAGAGACAGGGAGATATATCATCTACTGGTTTACTGCCCAAATGCCAGCAACAGCTAGGGCTGGGCCAGACAGGAAACAGGAGCCAGGAAGTCCATCCTGATCTCCCACACAGGTGACAGTGTGGGACAGTGGCCCAAACACTTGGGCCATCATTAGAAGCAAAATGAATTGAGAGCAGAGGCAGGACTCAATGTCTGGCATAGGATGCAGGCATTCCAAGGAGCAGCTATACCACAACACCCACATTGTACGTGAGTTCTTTGACTCTTATGTAAGTTGTATAATTAAGGACATGTTCAAGTTTTCATTCTAAAAGCATATATAAAGAATTTGAGTCTTGTCTCTCTCTCTCTAAATATATATATATGAAGGTCAAATATTAAATATACATGTAATATACTATAAAGGTATCTATATTCAGGTACATATATCATACATCTGGAGATCAGGTATCTACTGCCATGTTAAGTTTTGATTTCAACTTCCTTCCAGGAGAGCTACTAAGATTCTGAAAAACATTACAGGTGAAACTAAGAAATAGGACAACAACAGTTTACAGCATTTGAAAACAAAATTAAATCACTTTACTTACATGCAGCAGGAACTGCTTTGTTTCCATCATCTGGAATGAGTTATATCTGTCTGAAATTAGTTCATATGTAAAAACATCCTTCAGTGACTAGAAAAATTCCTTAGGATATGCTACCCTTTGCAGCTGTAGGAAAACAAACACTCTGTCCTGGGAAGAGTCATTTAGTGTGTATATGTTTTTCTCTTACATTTTCAAAATATACAATATGATCATTTTATAAGAAAAAGAGCAGTTAACTGCATATTTACAAGGTGCCTTCAAGGGAGGTCCTGAATTCTCTGGCCCTATGTTTCTCCACATAATCACCATCTACTTCCAATAATTGTAAGAGTCGCTGCTCGCACACCATGGTTTGCATTGTTATTTACAGGCTGTTACAAGATAAAAAATGAGGACAATCACTTTGGAAAGGGTTTCTGGAGCTTCCTTGGTAGTGGGAGACAGCATCTATGTCAAAGAGCTCACATAACACTCTTGCAAAGGCAGCTTTTCTGCCTTCCTGATCTATGATAATCAATTAAATTGCATGAAGTAAAGAACATCAGTATTTACTGGGGGGCAAATAATTAGCAAGCATTAATAATTGAGTAATAAGAGAAGAAGTATTTATTAAGCACTTACCATATGCCAAACATTTTATGTGTATTTTCTTAGTCCTCATTGCAGCCTCACTAGAATATATTCCAGCTACTTTTTTTCACAGATGAGCAAACTGTGACACTAAAGGTTAAAAAATTTCCTCAAGATCCCATAGTTAATGAATTGTAATCTGAACTTATCAGGCCATGTAACTCCAAAATATCTACTTACAGTTCTCTAATGGTTGGTATACATCAGAATAACGTTATTTCCATTACATCATCAAGGAATCATTTTTCCAGCCCTGTATGGGTGTACGTGTCTCCATCTTCTGAGATGATCACATTGTAAAATTACAAGTTCAGATTAGCTTCAAAGACAGTGAATGACACAGAACATTCAGGAAAACTAGTCCTGGGTGACATCAGTTGAGTTTCAAGAGCTTTGACAGCCAACATAATACTGTGTGTAAGGCATCAGCTCACTGGAATCTATATATCATCTTTCTGGCTTCCAGCCAGCTATATGTTTTCCATTTAGCTCACCTCATTTCAAAAGGGCTTGTTTTATTAGGGGAGATGCTTATGTGTGCAATCAATAACATGAAAACATAACCTGGCAGCTGTCTAAGAGATCACAGTTCATATGTGGCCTGATTATGTGCCCACAGACACACGGAACCCATTGCAAAAACATCAAGACAAAGCACACTGCAGAGAAGGAATCTACAAATTAATCATATCATCTTTAAAGTGCCAACAAGTTGGGGACCATTTTCTATTTTGCTATATTGGGTTAGAATGCTGATGGAATGACTCATGCAAGAAAACCATCCTGGGCCCCGCCACCTTACAAACGCATGTACTGACAGCGTGTATTTTAATTCTGACTTTCTGGCAGAAGTACTGTTTTAAGAAGACAAGCAAAAAATGTTTCACAAATGCAGACATAATGAAATCCATGTGAAAATAAGCCTTAGGTTTTAAGTATTTTGGAAAACTTATTAGAGAAGAGGAATTTTAACTTATGACTTAAGGTCAGCAAATTAAGGCTTTGCCTTCTGGGAAATATAAAGAACCTCACATACAATATTTCATTTTATAAGTATGAATGTACTTTTGAGATGTGAGTAAGCACAATGTATGTAGTGTGTATGAATAAATCCTCTAAGAGGGGTGTGGGATAAACTGCCTGACAATCAACTCAGGGAAGCTATGGTATAAATATTAAAAAAAAAAACTAAAGCTACTCAGATCAATTATTCTTTGCAACAAATAAGAGTACATTTTGCACAAATGTTCTCAACAGACACTCTCCTTACAACATAGATCTTGTTTATAAATCCAACTTGGATACAGTCTTAGGGAGTTTATCACACAAGTTTAAAAAAATAGTTGACTTAAAAATTCGGTTGGGCACTCTGCGAGTTCTATGGCATTATGATGAAAATGATAGTGCTACCGTAGTGGAATTCTGCATTTGATGGCAAGAATGTTGTGATTTTCAAGTATGGAGGTGACTGATATTTTCCACACTTCAAACACATTTGGCTCAAATTCCAAACCCTAACTATTACACCATGTACCTAGAAGGTTAAAGCTAAGATATCATTCCTTTCATTTCCCACCTTCCTGATCTCACTCAACATTGGAGTCTGCAGTTCCATGAGGTCTGACCCATATCTTTGGGGGAAAGTTCAGGACTATTGCTATGGAATGAAAATCTCCATGGTTGAGCAGCCTAAGAACCTCCTGGGCCCCAGTCTATGCTATCAGCTCCTTCTGATCCATCTTCTACACTAGCTTCCAAATGATAATTCCAAGAGAAGTCTAACCATTAAACATTGGGATTTAAGCACTTAAAATGCATACACAATAAACTCTAAATTCTGTTACGAGGCAAAGAACTTCATAATCTGACCACTACCTAAATGTCAACCTTCATCTGTAATTTTCTATCTTTCTCTTTGTAAGCCACAATATTGAAAGACTTTCAGTTCTTTAAGCACCCCAGTCTCCCTGCTGATACTCTGCCTTACACATACTCTGCCTGGAACAGCCTTGCTTGTTTCTGTGCCTTACAAATTGATTCATTCTTCAAGCCTCTGTTCAAATGCTAGCTCTTCTGAGAAGTTTTTCTCCATGTCCCCAAGCAACCTGTTGTGGCCATTTTCTGGTGACCTTGCTTGAGTCTGTCCAACCATCTTTTAAAGGATTCATCCCATTGCTGGATTGTTTTCTCTTTTATCCCATATGTAAGCTACATGAAGGCATGAACCACATCTTTCCATTTTTTGTTTCATGTGTTTTTATTTTTTATTTTTATTTTTTTAAACTTTTATTTAATGAATATAAATTTCCAAAGTACAGTTTATGGATTACAATGGCTCCCCCCCAAACTTCCCTCCCACCCGCAACCCTCCCCTTTCCCGATCCCTCTCCCCTTCCATTCACATCGAGATTCATTTTCAATTCTCTTTATATACAGAAGATCAGTTTAGTAAATATGAAGTAAAGATTTCAACAGTTTGCCCCCACATAGTAACGCAAAGTGAAAAATATTGTTTGAGTACTAGTTATAGCATTAAATCACAATGTACAGCACATTAAGGACAGAGATCCTACATGATATTTTTAAAAAATTGATTAACTTTCTATGCAATGTCCAATTTAAAACCAAGTTTTTTTTTTTCATTTTCAATTATCTTTATATACGGAAGATCAATTCAGTATATACTAAGTAAGGATTTCATCAGTTTGCACCCACACAGAAACACAAGGTGTGAAAATACTGTTTCAGTACTAGTTATAGCATTACTTCACATTGGACAACACATTAAGGACAGATCCCACATGAGATGTAAGTATACAGTGACTCCTGTTGTTGACTTAACAATTTGACACTCTTGTTTATGGCATCAGTAATCTCCCTAGGCTCTAGTCATGAGTTGCCAAGGCTATGGAAGCCTTTTGGGTTCGCCAACTTCGATCTTATTCTGACAGGGTCATAGTTAAAGTGGAAGTTCTCTCCTCCCTTCAGAGAAAGGTACCTCCTTCTTTGATGGCTCCGTTCTTTCCACTGGTATCTCACTCGCAGAGATCTTTCATTTAGGTCTTCTTTTTTCTTTTTTTTTTTTTCCAGAGTGTCTTGGCTTTCCATGCCTGAAATACTCTCATGGGCTCTTCAGCCAGATCTGAATTCCTTAAGGGCTGATTCTGAGGCCAGAGTGCTATTTAGGACATCTGCTATTCTATGGGTCTGCTGTGTCTCCAGCTTCCCATGTTGGATGTTTCTCTCCCTTTTTGATTCTATCAGTTAGTATTAGCAGACACTAGTTTTGTTTGTGTGATCCCTTTGACTCTTAGACCTATCAGTGTGATCAATTGTGAACTGAAATTGATCACTTGGACTAGTGAGATGGCATTGGTACATGCCACCTTGATGGGATTGTATTGGAATCCCCTGGCACGTTTCTAACTCCACCATTTGGGGAAAGTCCAATTGAGCATGTTGGACACTATGAGAAACAGTGACTTGATCAGCTCTTGTCCTGACTGTTGATGTACAATGTAATACTTTATCCCTTTTAGTATTTTTTTTGTTCTAGTACTATGGTTGAACTCTGTAATTAACAAACAATTATTCTTAGGTGTTTAAATTTTAACTGAAAAGTGATCCCTGTTAAATATAAGAGTGGGAAAAAGAGAGGGAGGAGATGTACAATTTGTGTCATGTGTCTTTTACTTTTTTAAAGTTCATTTATATATTTTCACTTTAAGGCAGAGAGACATTCAGAGAGATTTTCTACCCTCTGATTCACTCCCCCAAATACTGCAAAAGAATAGGGTGGGTCAAGCCAAAGCCAATATCCTGGAACTCAATCCTATTCTCCCACATTGGTGACATAGATCCAAGTACTTGAGCGAACACCTTGCTGCCTCCAGGGCTCACAATAGCAGGAAGTTGAATCAGAAGTGGAGTAGCTAGGACTCAAGTCCAGGTACCTTGACAGGAGATATAAATAACACAGACAACAACATCAACCAAAGAACCAAACTCCCACTCTGTTTTCTTTCCATCTTTTAGCCCTAGCATCTTGAATAGTACCTGGCACAGGGTAAAACTTAACACATACTTTTGAATGAATCAGTGAATGAGTGAATATGACATAGACATTTCCATTAAGTGAACAATTATATAGCTCAATAAATAGAAACAAACTCCAATCTTAAGGATTAGATTGGAGTACATGAAAAATGCTTCCAATCATTTGGTTGGGCCAGCCCTGTGTGATCTGCTCAGCAACTTAACCAATAAGAAAGGGCATTTGATGAATGACACATAGACACATTCTAACTACTTAGTAACCACTTTGCATTTGTCTGTTTTTCATCACTGTACCAAAATACCTCAGAGAATTAATTTATAAAGAAAAAGGTTTATTCAGCTCAGTTTCAGAGGTTCAAAATCAAAGCAGCTTACAGCAGGCTTTGACACAGGTGAACGACCCAAGGCAGATGGTGGAATCATACAGAGGAAGGACCATATGGAGGACAAGGAACCAGAGAAGGAAGTTGGGCCCAACCTCAGGTTTTTACAACAGCTCTGGATGGGGCAGTGCCCCTAGTTACCTAAGGACCTCCCACTAGGCCCATATCCTAAAGGTTTCGCCACCTCCCAGTAGCATTATCCTAGGTGAGGTTCAATATCTAAACTGACATTCAAATCATAGCACATTTCTTTGTGATGGAGGTTTTTTTTTTTTCCCAGAAATCTTTTATTTAAGGTATACAAACATATGCACTTTATAAATACAACTTTAGGAACATAGTGATTCTTTCCACCTTACCTGCCCTCCCACTCACACTCCACCCCTCTTCCTCCTCCCTCGTCTACTCCCATTCTTATTTTTTACTAAGATCTATTTTCAATTAACTTTATATACATAAGAGTAACTCTATACTAAGTAAAGAGTTCAAGAAATCGTGTTAAAAAAAACCTGTTCAACAGTCAAGACGACGGCTGTTCAAAGTCATCACATATCAAAGTGTCAATTTCACTTCTATAGATTACCTTTTAGGTACTCTGTATGATCCACGCTGCCATCTGTCCAGAGTCACCCACAGACTCACCTAAACCGCTCACCCAAATAAACTAACAAATTCCTATTCTCCCATGATAGCTGCCTCCATATCCTTCTTAAAGAATTAAAGGCAGTAGAGCACAGTAACTAGGGGTCTAGGTTGCCTTAGATGGAATCCTAAGTCTGCCACATTTTCTCTGTCTGCCTCAGTCTTCTCCACATCCATAAAGCACGAGTATGGTGTTACTAATAGGACTAGTCATAGGCGGTTGGTGTGAAGATTACATTAGTAGATGTATATCCAGTGCTTAGGACAGCTATCATTTAATAGTCTATAAATCAGCATAGTTATTATTATCATCTTTTTGGAAAATGAAAATCTATCCTGCTCCCCTGGATCTTCCTACAGAATGCATGACAGCAGCACTGCTCTGCATTGCAAAGGAACCCTTAAAACTCCAATCTCTTCACACATTGCAAGCAGAAAGCAGAATGTTGGGGGCCAGGTGCTGTGGTGCACCGCCTGTGTCACCAGCATCCCGTATGAGCACTGATTCAATTCCCAGCTGTTCCACTTCAGATCCAACTCCCTGCTAATGCACCTAGGAAAACAGTGGAAGATGGCTTAAGAGCTTGAGCCCCTGCACCCACGTGGGAGACTCCTGGCTTCTGGCTTCAGCCTGACCCAGCTCTGGCTGTTGTGTTGTGGCCCTTTGGGGAGTGAGCCAGTGGGTAGAAGATCTCTCTCTCTCTTTCTTCTCTATCTCCTACCCCCACCCCTCTTTTTCTTTGTAACTCTGCCATTCAAATAAATAATTCTTAAAAAACTAGCCACAGATGCCCAAATCCATATGGAACAGCCTGTCTTCCTCAATAACCACTGCTCTGCTCTGGGATTGCCTGGCCTCAAAGTCTTGGTTCTTTACCCACAGCTGGATCTGGCTGCTAACCCTTTAGGTATGGTATTTTTGCTGTGTCTTTATAGAAATCAAATAGAAAGTTTGCTCACAGAATGTTGACTTGTCTCCATGACATTCCTCCATTGTTAGACATCCTGGACTTTCCCTCCACATAGGAGCACTAAAAAGCTTGAGCACATTTACCAGAGAGAAACTTCCAAGACTGAGTTCTAAAATGCCACCAATCCTGCCTTAGCCTAAGCCTTCAGCAGATGATCAAAAGGAATCCCTGGCCTGGTTGGGCTCACTGTGGACCACATGAGAGCATGCATTGCATTGATAAATGTCCTTTCTCAGAAACTGACTCAGAAACCTGCCACCATGGGAGTTCCCATCAATATCTGGAGACTTATCTGAGTCAACACAGTTTGTAGATGCTGCTACTGCTTGGAAGTTTGCAGTTACATTCTTTGGCATATAGATAGTTTCCTCAGAAAATCATCTCATTTCCTGAAATTCTAAAATTTCTTGCTGGGAAATATCTTAAAAGTATCCCATTAGATGCAGATCTAATTGTTCTATTGGCTGCTGCTGCTACATCCTGACATTATAAGTCCAGTTTACATTATTTAATGTTATTTTCAAGATTTCTATATATACTTTCTTTGACCTGAGATACCAATGGATAGGCCTTATAATGGGGAGGGGGTGCTGGGTGAAATATATTCAAGAAAGAAGATCCAATGGAAGTTACAAATCTATAAATCTAATTATGCTCATGAGTAGCATACCAATTTCATATTTAATATTTTCTACTCATTTTTAAAATTCTATATCTAAGTTCCTAAAGTTGTTGTCCTATTTAGAATACATTATTGCTACATTGAAACTGTCTTGTTTCATTCTGACTTAATTCATACTTTCTAATATTTTTCAAGGGATCAGCCTTATGGCCATTTGATTAGGACTTTTTCCATAATCCATACCATCCCACCTTATAATGTACTTAAGTTCACATAATTTTCCCACACTGGGACTCCTCCTTGCTGAATATACAATCCTGTCATAAAGCCTAGATGCCTAAAAAATTGAGTATAAGTATGAACTGTAATCCAGCAATACATTTTGTTTGTTATATACTTAATTGGTCCAATATATACATTTTCATTCCAAAAAGACTCATGTAAGTGTGAGAAGGACAGGTGGCAATCTAATTAGAATTTGAAAATGAATTGTCTGGATGCTGTGTTTTACCTTGTAATGAACAGGGGAAATATAGAAGGGAGCTTTAGCTAAATATTATCTAAACATGGAAAGGTTTCAGAGGATTGCAATCACATTGTTCTCTTTCTCCAAGGTTAACTTGTAAGTAGATGGTCAATAATTTTATTTCATCAGAAAATGTTTTTTTCTAATGCTATTCTTGGCTAAAATAATACTCTTTGTTTCTAAGGCTAGATTCATTGCTAGCTTTATGAAAATAAAACTGTCAAAACCAAGCCTTTGGAATCCAAAAAGTAATAAGACTTTTAAAAAAAATAAATAAATGGCTGCTTACATAGAGTTTCCGAAAAGAACAGCCTCCTAGTCAGATTGTGTACCTGGAGTTGATTAAAACTTCAAAAAATAATTCAACCATTTTACCACTAAGTAAGGCTATATAACTAAAAGCAAGGATAACAGGACTGTTTATTCATAAAAGGCACATTTCTAAATGACTTCTCTTTACCTAAAATCAAAATTTAAAGTCATGGATGAATTCTCCACCAACCCAATTGGAGTTGGAATCTTTATTTTTTCCCAATTATGCCATTGCCATAGAAAAACAAACCATGGTGAAACTGAAGAAGACAATGATGGTTTCATATGAACAGGCTTTTAGGATTGCAACGAAATTCCTGTGAAAGCCTTGTTTAAAACTAGGCTAATCACAAAAATCCCAAACATCCAGTGGAATTCTTCACTTGTTTGTTCATAATGTAACTCAAACAAACATACCCAGGGGCAGGTGCTGTGCACAATAGATGAAGCTGCCACTTGGGATGCCTGCATTCCATATCAGAGTGCCAGTTCCAGTCCTGGCTACTCTCCTCTAATCCAGCTTTCCGCTAGTGCATCCTGGGGGGCAGCAGATGATGGCCCAAGTATTTGGGTCCCTGCCACCCACGTGTGAGAACTTGATGGATTTTCTGGCTCCTGGCTTCCGCCTGGCCCAGGCCCGGCTGTTGTGGCTGTTGCGGCTGTTGCAGCCATTTGGGGACTGGGTCAGGGGATCTGAGATCAGTTTCTCTCTCTTTCTGCCTCTCCCTCTCCCTCTTCAGCCGCCCCTCCCCATCACTCTGCCTTTCTAATAAATAAATAAATCTTAACATACAAAAATACTCCAACCTGAATTCATCATTTATCCCCCATCTGATTTTGTACAATGTTGCTTATCCTCCTGCTCTCCTTGGCTCAGGTGGAAAGATGTGACCAGCTAAAATACACATGGAGGCTAAACACAATGGAGGTGGTACTTAATTCAATACGAAAATAAAAGGAAATTGGGTCAGACAAAAGATTAGATGCTTACCGTATTCCTTACATTACCTCAAAGGTTAAAAATGCTTAGAGAGTGAATTTGTCTACATAGAATGAGTAAGGTATTTTTCAGACAGACAATTCAAAATGCATTGAATTTCTCCTAACAGAATGACAAGCAACTGAGAAAAATATCTTCAGCATATTTGAAATAGTAAGTTATTATTTTTAAAATTTCAAAATGTTTGAGAAAGACAGATTTTACCTGTTGGTTCACTGCTCAAAGTCTGCAATATTCAGGGCCAGGGCCAGGGCCAAAACCAGGAGTGGAAAACTAAATCCAGGTCTTTCACATGGGAGCAAGGAGCTCAATTAGTGGAGTCACCACTGCTGTTTCCAGCATCTGTGTTAGCAAGGAACTAGATTTGGGAGCCAAAGGTGGGTGTCAAGTGCCGGCACTCCAAGATGGGATGCAAATGTCCCAACTGCTAGGCTAAATGCCCACTCCAGAAAATGAATATTTTATTACATAAATCTATAGTGTATAAAACATTATCAAACAATGCATACAAAGTCATATACACTCCTTTAAAAAAGGATTTTATTTATTTATTTGAGAGGTAGAGTTACAGACAGTGAGAGGGAGAGAACAGAGAGAGAGAGAGAGAGAGGTGCTTCATCTGCTGGTTCACTCCCCAAATGGCTGCAACAGCTGGAGCTATGACTCTCTGAAGCCAAGAGCCAGGATCTTCTTCCAGTTCTCCCACATGGATGCAGGGACCATTCTTCCACTGCCTTCCCAAGTCAGAGCAGAGAGCTGGGTTGGAAGAGGAGGAGCTGGGACACAAACTGGTGCCCATATATGATGTCAGCACCACAGGTGTAGAATTAACCTACTGTGTCACAGTGCCAGCCCCATATATTCATTCCTAAAGATGAGTTTTAAACATATAAAAGCATTCTCAAAGTCCCTTAAAGTTATGTTAATACAAATCAGAATGAAAGAAATGATATCACATTTTACCTAACAGTCCAGTAAATCAACCTGATTACAGATTTTGGAAATTAGAGCCACTGTGTTTCACATGCTGCACAACTCCAGGGAGTACCATTTACACAGCATTGTTGGTTGTATAGGATCTGAGTTCTGGGAAAAAGAGGCCTTCTCCAGCACTCACTGTTAATGTATTTATAGACTAATATCCATAAATGTTTTAAATTCTCAAAACCAGTGACTGGGATACAGTAAGCCTAACCAAGTAGAAAATAATTTTTTGTACTTTAATGTAGCATTTGGTAATCAAACATTTTTACAAAGCTCAGTTATTCCATGATTCTAAAATAATAATTCATTATATGATATTGTATAATAGTGACTATATAATACAATGAGAGATATATACATACAAGTATACTTTTACATGTATAAGAAGACTTCAAAAGTTTCATGGAGAAATGAACTGAAAAGACAACGTGAGGATAGATACTTGTCATATCCAGCAGTTAAGATACTGCTTGAGATGCCCACATCCCATATCAGAGGGTCTTTGTTGAAGTCCTGCTCTACTTTGAAACCAGCAGCCTACTAAAGTACACCCTGGGCGGCAGCATGCTCCTGTAGTTGAGTAGCTACCACCTGCATGAGAGACACAGATTGAGTTCCTGGTTCCTGGCTTTGACCTAGACCAGCACAGCTGTTGTGGACATTTAGGAAGTAAATCAGCAAATTAAAGATTTCTTTTTCTAGTTGTCTCTCTGTCACTTAAATAAATTTTATTAAATTTCATTTTATTAAGTATTAATTATTTAATTTTATTTTATTAAATTTAAAGAACAATAAGAATTTTTCATGAAACTGTTGAAGTTCCCTCCTGTGTCTACACACATATATGCTTGTTAAGTTACTCATCTGACTTCTAAGCTTCAGATCGTTTTTAGAACCTAAAAGAATCAAGTAAGTGACTACTTTTCTGTTCTTATATTTATTGAATAACAATCATGTTATTCTTGGATACTTAAGAGATTCTATTGAAAGTCAACTTGGTACCTTACAAACTTTATACTACCAGAATTAAATACAAAGTCTCAGACTTTGGAGGTCTTCTCTACTCTCCTCAAGTAAGGAAGACTCTTTTTATTTCTGCAAGTATGAAGATATTAGTTATTGATCACATTCATTAATAATAGAGATAAAGGAATAGTTAAGTAAGTAGATGAATAAATGGATTGTTGGATAAATGGATAAGTAGCTCATATCAATTGAAAAATTTACATAAATAAGATCATAATTAAATAGTATACTAATTAAACTATTTGTAATGATTATTTTAATGAATTTACAGAAGAAAGTCTAAAATAAAAGAAAATGAAGGGAATGCTGACCTTCACATAAATGTTTTTTAACAATTTGTGTAGGGGCCAGCGCTGTGGCACATTGGGTTAACTCCCTGTCCTGAAGCGCCGGCATCCCATATGGGAGCCAGTTCAAGACCTGGCTGCTCCACTACCGATCCAGCGCTCTGCTGTGGTCTGGGAAAGCAGTGGGAGAGGGCCCAAGTCCTTGGGCCCCTGCACCCAAATGGGAGACCTGGAGGAAGCTCCTGGCCTCTGTCTTCGGATCAGCGCAGCTCCCGCCATTGCGGACAATTGGAGAATGAACCATCGGATGGAACACCTCTCTGTTTCTACCTCTCTCTCTCTCTCTCTGCGTCTCCTCTCTCTGTGTAAATAAATCTTTAAACAAAATTTGTGTATTATTTTCTAAACTATCTAAAATACAAGAAAAGATGAAATGGTAACAAAAAAAATCTTTAATACATACTGGGTACTTTTTAAAAATTTTGTATTAAAAATCTATATATTGATATCTATTGATTTTAGTATTAAAATAAGGAATTTATCATAGCCTTTTCCACATGCACCTTCAAGAGTTTGTCAAAAGTTTCATTATTAGACTTTTGATACTTTATTTTGTGAACTTATTTCCAACATTATTTTATGACATATTATTTAAAAATACAAATAGTGCTTACCTTTGTCTTTTCTCCATGTCTGAGTTCCTAAGTTCAGTATATCTGTTGTTGTCTTTTACTCATCTCACAGCTGCCTCTTAAGAAGCGTTTATAGTTTCTACATTTATCAGTTTGTGACTTTTTAAAATCTGTTTCCTTGAAAGACATTATAGCAGAATGGAAACTATCACACATTTTTTTTTTCAAAATTTTACAAGCAACACTCCACTATCTCTCAGTATTTTATAAAGTCTGAAGTCAATAATATCTTTCCTGCCCTTCATTGACAGCCTTTATTTTTGCCCAAATGCCTTGAGAGTTCATTAACCCTTGCAGTCCCAATATTTTACCTAAATTATATCTTTTTCTTTATCATTTTGTATAAGTCTTTCTGTTGCCAGTGAGTGCTTTCAATCTTCACTTCCATACTTTCTTCATTTCAGGGAAATTTTTTTTGCAATATATCTTCAAACTTTTTCAGTTTACCTGTCTTCCAAATATTCAGGTCTGTAGACACTGCATTTTGTTTAATAACTATTACATATCCTCTAGTTTCATTATTATTTTCTCATGTTTTTTACTTTTTCTTCTATTCAAACCAGTCTCTCCTGTGTAGATAAATGTTCACTAGCAGCAGTCTTCATGTTTTCTCTAGACTTTCTGCCTTCAGTAGTTCTTCAGAGTCCTCAGGTAGTTACATTTTTATACTTCATTCATAATTTTTAGCTATATTCAAAAAGGAGCTAGCGAAGGACACTTAATAATTAACACAAAGATTTTAATGATCTTACTCATCTTGTGCAACACTGGAATATATTATTTTCATACTTTGGAAGTGTATTTGTCAAAACATTTCCTGTTTCAGATGATGATTCCTCTTATAATCTAAGTCTATGTTTTCTTATTTAATTTTCTTCTCTCAATTTTCTAATAGATTGAGAAGTTTTTGTAGCTATTAAGCATCTTTGAGTGATAGTAATATCAGTAATACGCTGAAATATAATACGATAATGTCTGTGTGATAAGATTGAATTAGAGAAAAGTGTAGTTTTGACTCAACTTTGTTATTTCAAACATCTTTTCATGGTCAGTGTTGTGGAAAAATGAGTTAAGTCTCCTTTTGCCGTGTCGACGTTCTATATCTGAGCACCAGTAAGAGTCTCAACTGCCCCACTTTCCTATCCAGCTCCATGCCAATGTGCCTGCGAAGGCAGAGGAAGGTGGCCTGAGTACTCGTACCACTGTAACCAGTGTGGTAGACCTGGATGGAGTTCCTGGTTACTGGCTTCAGCCCTGACTGTTGTAGCCATTTGGAGAGTGAAACAGCAGCAGGTGGAAACTCTCTCTCTCTCTCTCTCTCTATCTCTATCTCTATCTCTATCTCTATCTCTATCTCTATCTCTATCTCTCCCTCTCTTGTGTCACTCTGTCACTTTTCCTCTCATAAAACTAGCTAAATAAGTAAATCTTTAGAAACATCAAATTTTGTGCTGTCCCATCTCTGATTATGACTCATCTCTGAATTGTGACATGATGTCTGCTATTTCCATTGTTTTTTCACTCATCTTCACCCTTAATCAACACCCCATCTCTGAGCCTAAATTGCAAGTAATAGTAATTTATTGTAGGCAAACATAGTCCTCTGGCTCTTCTGCAGTGTTGTTCTCCTGTCATTGCCCTCTCATGCCCACAATTTCCAGGTTTAGTGCATACTAGTCCATAAATCTAATCAAGAGATTCCAGCTTGGTACTGTCGGGATAGTGAATCTGTACCCTGACTGAGGTCTGAGAACTGTTGTTTAGATCTTTAGTATTATCCATAGATTTGGTCCAGATAGCAATAGTTGAGTAATATTCTTCATAATTCACTGGTAAGCTAATGGTTATACTCTTCTGTTATTGATGATAATGTTTTATTCTACTTCATCATCTTTAGTTTTATTGCCTCTTTGTAGTTTTTAAAAGATTAGAATAAAGAAGCTAAGGATGTGATTTCCTTCAAAGGCAAATGGATTCCCGGCTTCACAGGTTTTATTTTTAAAGTGAAAATCAAAAATGGACAAATCTCTGACAAGTTACATGTACATCATGGAGCTTGTACTCCAGTGCCTGTTTCCTTTGTAGAGAGACAACATAAATAACCGACCATAATGAGTCAGAGTCTTGAGTTTGGTGTTTGTGCTTGGCAACTCTTGAAGAATCTTCTATGTTGACATAGTGCCTGTTTTCCTGCCAGCACTTCCTTAATGACAGGACAAAACTTAATAACAGGAGCAGGTAGCACTGTGAGTGAGAAGAAATACTCAGTTCCCAAAGTTCCACCAATAATCAGAGGTGCAATACCAGATAATAGAAGGGAGTCTGGGCAATTTGTTTTCAGCAGTCTATAGGACACAGACCAAGCAAGCAGTAGATTCCCTACAAATAGGTCAGGTGCTATCTCCAAAGCAATCCAACAGCAGCTATTAGGTATAAGCAAGAACATGACGTCAGAGGAGTACAATATGAGCAATCCTACTTAAGAATCCCCTTTATGGGGCCGGTGCTGTGGCTCAGCAGGTTAACACCCTGGCCTGAAGCACCAGCATCCCATATGGGCTCCAGTTCTAAACTCGGCTGCTCCACTTTCTATCCAGCTCTCTGCTATGGCCCGGGAAAGCAGTGGAAGAGGGCCCAAGTCCTTGGGCCTCTGCACCCATGTGGGAGACCTGGAGGAAGCTCCTGGCTCCTGGCTTCAGATGGGCCCAGCTCCAACTGTTGCGGCCAATTGGGGAGTGAACCAGCAGATGGAAGATTTCTCTCTCTCTCTTCCTCTCCTTCTCTCTCTGTAACTCTGACTTTCAAATAAATAAATAAATAAATATTTAAAAAAAAAGAATTCCATTTACAAGAGTTGAAAATGAGATTCAAAAGAAAAGGGAGGGGAGTTAAGGTATTGAACAATGATTTAAGACAGTGACTTGGATTAACAGAAGGCTCTAAATATCCAAATCTCATGGGGAATTTGTCAACATACTTGTTACTGAACACCATCCTCAGAGATTTTGATTCAGTAGATTTATGGCTAGATCCTGACACTCATACTTTCAAAGAACATAGCATGAGATTATAATGTGAACCCAAGTTTGAAAATTGCTAGATTACAATAATTGAAGGCTAAAGGTAAGCAGACTCTTACAAGGCATGCAAAAGGACAAGTGTGGATGCAAGTCTGATTGCAGGGGAGAGGAAGATGAGGAACCCTAAGGTCTTTGCTGGGCAGAGTAACTTCAACATAGATTTCTCTGTTGAGGGGGAGTGTGCATTTCATTTGATAAAGGGAGCTTGAAAATTATTTCAAGCAGTGCTAAATAACTCTGTGTAGAAAACTTGGCTTTAGGGAAGTCAAAGGAAATACTAATTTTGTCACCATAGCAACAGGCTGCTTAATTCTGCTTCTGCCTCTCACTTTCTTATACTAGCCCTCAACATCCAAACCTTATGTCTTCTGTATAAACAGGCACAAGCCTTACCATGAAATAATAACTATGCTTTGCTTTCTTTTCTCTTCTCTACTATTGAAATTCGTATAGAGTGCTTTCAGGTTTATAATCAAAGTGTGTACTCTCATTGTGAGGCATCTGGTTATGTCACCACTTACGATGCCCAATCCTATATTGGAATACTGGTTTGATTCCCAGCTGCTCTGTCTCCAATATATCTCCCATGCTGAAGCACATCTCATGCATCTCAATTGCTTGGGCTCTTGCCACCCACGTGGGAAACCAAGAGGGAGTTTCAGGCTCCTGATTTTAGCCTGGTCCCACCCCAGCACTGGCTGTTTCTCTCTCTCTCTCTCTCTCTCAAATAGAAAAATAAACAAATATTTAAAAATAAATAATAAATACATGAACAAGAGCTAACTTATCATGTGGATAGAATCCCTCTCTAATTATACAGTCTTACCAAAAGCTTCTTGCTCCCAAAGAGTAATGATCTTGTAGGGTGTTGTTGTCTATAAATAAGATCTCTGTCCCATCACCTTCCAGTTCCACATGGGAAGTCTTTAAAAAGTTAATGGCTAACACATATTATGAAGAGAATCATGGATTTCAAAATTTTTGCATCAAAATAAAAATATTTTTTAATTTAACAAACTTTTGAAGTACCCTAATACTTCACAATTCCCAAAACAATATTCTATTGCCAAAACTGTTCAAATATACTCATAAAATATTACCCTATATATCTAAATATGTAACTAAGTTAAGGAACTTAGAGGACAAACTTAGCCTGGTTCATAATCAGATGGATTCGAGATGTCATCACAACTATTCTTATAAGAAAAAAGCAAGGAAAATCAGACACAGAGACAGAAAAGAGGAGAAGGTGATACAACTACAGAAGCAGGGATTGGACTGACATGGTTATGAGGCAAACAGTGCCAACAGCCACTAGAGGCTGAAAAATTCAAAGGATAGATTCTCCCCTAAAGCCTTTGTGAACACAGTCCCAACTGATACTTTGATTTTGGACTTCCAGCTTCCATAACTGAGAGAATAAAGTCCTATCCATTTTACCAACTCAGTTTGTAAAAATTTGTTACAACAGCTCAGAAAATTAATACAGATTTTGATATCAAGTATTGAGGTGCTACTGTAACAATACCTAAGAATTTGAAAGTGGCTTTAGAATTAGAAAATGGGTAAAGTCTAGAATTATTAGAAGTGCATGGCAGAAAATTGCTGAATTTTCAAGAGTAATCTGTTGGTAGAAACTGGATGTAAAAGATACTGTTAGTGAAAACTCAGACGGAAGTGAGGAGCACAGTGGAGAAAGCTTTCATTGTCCAGTAGGCAGAAATATGAAAGCCACTGCTGACGTGGATTCCAAAGGGAACAAGGACATGTTATCAGAAATGGGAGGAGAGGTTACCCTTGTTACTCAGTTTGGTTAAACTGAACCTAACAGTTACACAGAATGCAGAACTTATTAGTGATAAACTTGGATATTTATTTATTTATTTATTTATTTTTATTTTTTTATTATTTTTTTGACAGGCAGAGTGGACAGTGAGAGAGAGAGAGAGAAAGGTCTTCCTTTGCCATTGGTTCACCCTCCAATGGCCGCCGCGGTTGGTGCGCTGCGGCTGGCGCACCGTGCAGATCAGATGGCAGGAGCCAGGTGCTTCTCCTGGTCTCCCATGGGATGCAGGGCCCAAGCACTTGGGCCATCCTCCACTGCACTCCCTGGCCACAGCAGAGAGCTGACCTGGAAGAGGGGCAACCGGGACAGAATCCAGTGCCCCGACCGGGACTAGAACCCGGTGTGCCGGTGCCGCAAGGCGGAGGATTAGCCTAGTGAGCCGCGGCGCAGGCCAAACTTGGATATTTAGATGAGGAGATATCCAAGCAGAATATTGAAGGTAATGCCTAGTTTCTTCTTGCTGCTCAGAGTAAAATGATAGCAGAAAGAGATAAATTGAGGAAAGATTTGTTAAGCAATTTATTTTTTAATAAATATAAATTTTGAAAGTACAACTTTTGGATTATATTTATAAATATATAATATATTTTATAT